>NC_140944.1:114878183-115478183 GCF_014529385.1 Adiantum capillus-veneris | reverse complement strand
ATGTTCAACCAGATTGGATTAGCAAAGCTAAATAATTTGAGGGTGGTGCATCATCTCCACTTAAAATTCAAAACTCTCTACAAGAATGGATTCCTTAGCCTAGATAGTCTCTAAAGGAAGATAGTGAAAGCTTATTGTTTCTTGTGAAAGAATGCAGTGATTGTTGTCACATAAGAAACACCATCCTACATCATTGACAAATTGTTTGTACATCCATACAGCCTTGAAATTGTGCTATAAATGGTCAAAGATGAACTCAATCAATATTTGTTCCCAAACCTTCCTACATCCATGGTACACAAGAAGTATGCGCTCAAGCAAGGAAACCCAATTGATGTCACTCCATCCATTGAAGGTATGATTTATTTTTCACTAGGTTCGTTGTTTTGTCTATCATGGACTTTTGCTCACCTAACATTCTAGTGCACACCTTTGCACACTCTAGCTTTGTCCATGTATCCATTGCTCCTACCTTCCAATCCTCTTCCACTAACCATCATCAATAGATTTTTAAAAATGCACTTTAGAAGAATGTGGGCCATCTCCATTTTGGCAACCTTTTGTCACCCTTGCATCCAAGATTGTGCATTGATACATGAAGATAAGGTGCTCAGCTTGAATTTTTCCATCATCTTCCTCACCCACATGCTCTTTCTCACCTATAATTTTAGTGTCACGAGGCAACCCACCAAGGTCACAAAGCAATGCATCTTGAAGAACATCCTTTGCTTTGTCACACTCTACATTTTGCATTATGAGTGGCTCACTTATTAAACCCCCTTACCCCTTCAAGACAAAACAGAGCTATCGATGAATATTAACTCCTTATCAGACTAGTTCCTAATTAGCCTCTCTATTCACCCACTCTCTTGCTTAAATTTGCATTCCTTTTCTAGTGTGGGATTATGTTCTTAGGAAGACCTTGAGCACTACCGTCAACTAAGTTCGTCATTAGTGTGTGTACATCCTCTAATAAGCTTCTTAATTGGGCATTTGTCTTAGCTTATAATTGTGCATATAAATAGTTTCGATTTTCATACATTGTAATGTTTTTTTTTCGATCAATGATTGTGCACGCTCCATTTACCCTTGGGAAGAGTACTTTTCAAGAGATTTTACTTTAGTATTTGTAATGTAATTTTCTTCTTCTTTGGGTCATTAATTGTGAGACCTCCTCTTGCCATTTTTTAATCGAGACTTGTTCATGGAAGAGGACTTGTCAATAGATTTTGCTTGGGTAATTTCCCTCTTCTTTGGATTAATCAATGTGAGAGCACCTCTTGGCATTTTCTAGCTCTGATTTAGCCATGGGAAGAGTACTTGTCAAGAGCTTTTGATTGGGTATATGATTTATTTGTTCAAAATTGTTTTGAGATTTTTGTCCACTTGAGAATTGGAGTGTGTCTGCATTCAAGCCACGCCACCATTGCTCAATTAATTAGGTTTCGAGGCATGCTTCATGCCACTACCCTAACTTGAGGTAATTAGCACCATTAATTATGTCCATTAGTGCAAATATTTTAGATTGGTTCCCCTTATCTTCACAACAATATTTGGAGGACCTCTCCTTGCCATTAGTTACAGAGAACAATACGTGAGTAGCCCTTCATGAGAACTTTCTAAAGAGCCCAAACTTGATCAACTTGGAGCTCATTTGCTTAACATTCTTTGTTTTGGCATCCGTAACACACAGACATAAGGCCACTTGATTATCTTTATCACTTATGCTTGGAGGTATGTGAGGGTAAAGTGCAAGGCCTTCCAAGATAATTTGGTCAAAGGGACTCACCCAAACTCCTGAAATGCCAACTCTGCCTAATTAGAATTGATAGGGCACATGTATGAGTGATCTCTTTCCCACAAGTTCTCCTTCAATGCAACAAAAGTGGAAAAATACCACATCAAAGAACCACTCCCCCCCCCCCCCCCCCCCCAAAAAAAAAGGTCCATAGAGGGCTTTCATATGGTTGATCGAACGCTACATCAAAGAGAAAAGGCACATAGTGGTTTATGTTTCACCATTATTAAGCATGTTTCCCATTGCCACACTTCAACGTCTCTGTTAGCAAGCAATGTTCCATTTTAAAGAATAGTCAAATGAACACGAGGAGATAATGTTTCAAATTTGTTCTTTTGTTATTCATAAAGAGATGCTTCACCTAATTATGAGTATGCATGTCAATGAAGACCAAGAAGAACACTAAAGATGACCAAGACTTGGATCTAATCTCCAAGATGAAGCATGCATCACAGCCATGTGCATGAGTGAGTGAAAATGCGTGAGAGGTGTAGCTCACATGAATTAGGTTCCAAGGTAGATTAGCTTGGATCTTGAGACTACTCTGTGCTCACAAGTTTAGAGCATTGCATTGATGTAGAGAAACTTGGATGATTTGCAATGTGGCCTCTTTATATAGGCCATAAGCTTGGATCGATTAGGAAAAAGTTCAACTAAGGGAGCTCCACCAAGCAAAGATGTGTTGAAGACAAAGGCAAACAAAACCAAAGGATGAAGAGGAAGATAAAACAAAACAAATATCATATAAAATGCACCAAATTTGTCTAATTACCATCTACCTCTTTATGGAGTCATGGATAGGATAGTGTTTGGGTTGGTTCATATTTTTTGAACCCTTGTTTGACGGTAAGGAATATGCCCTACTATGTGGGATTGCCTTGTATAAGATTCCACACAATGTGCTATTATGTGGGATTGTCAAATTATCTTCATCATGTCACTTTATGTAGAAAAACTCTATCAAAATCTTGTATCATGGAAGGATTGTTGCGGATGGGCTTTTGTCTCATGCCTAGTCTACCTCCTTTCAAGTCCAATCATAGCCATGGACGATGCATAGTAGGCACAACCCATGTGACTGTCATGACTAGATGTGTGATAGCCCTAGATTTATAAAAGGGCAAGGTGTAAGGTCACTTTGTGAAGAGTCACTCACAGCTTGGACATGTAAAGGAGTCTTCTTGCAAAGCCCATATAAGAAGCCTATGCACATACATTTTCTCTAAGTTAATGCAATTCAAGTTCTTGTTCATAACAGATGGCTCTATTGTTAATCCTTCATGTGGTGGAAATGCCAAGAAAATGCTTTCGAACACAAGTAATAGTACGCATGAGTTAAAATCAACTATGGGCATCGACACAACCCGATGACATTGATGTCTATAACCGAAAGCGGAAAGGTTTTGTAAGGCTTGTGGAAGGGGAAGAGTGTGTCATATAACATTCACAAACATGGAGTTAATTGATAAAGAACATTGGTCATAATGCACATAGTTCATGCTCATGCCACATTCCACAGAAAAGAGGCTAACAAGAATCAAAATTAGTAACTCAATTATCATAGATTGATTGACCTAGAGAGACTCCATTGGAGAGAGAGAGAGAGAGAGAGAGAGAGAGGGAGAGAGAGGCATCAACCATGTGCTAGGTTCGAAGAAGTTTTGGACAAATTCTCACAATAATTCCCACATTGTGACTTACCTGAACATCATGAGCTTTTGTGAGGGAGGCACCGCATACCTAGCTAGGTATGATTGGGGGTAGGGGACCGCCGGCCCGGTGGTCCCCTGCCCCCAATTGTACCTAGCTCGGTATGTGGTGCCTCTCGAGCAAAAGCTCTTGATGTTATGCATTGTATGGAAAACACTGAAAAAGACTTTGTTTTCCTACATGGGAAAATTTCTAAATCTGTTTGTGGTTGCATCGATTCTCAAGGATCCACCCAAAATTATTTACCATGTGAGTTATCAAAAGGGGTTCAGTACAAAAAAGCTATTGGGTTACATTTATAGGAGAGCTTCTGGTAATCCGTTTTGAAAAAAAAGTGACCACTTGAATGAAAATCTTATGTAATTGTAAAAGTTTAGTTTCTATCCTATGTGAAACTTAGTAGTGAAGATGTTCTCTTTAAAAAAAAATATGACACTGCAAATAGGGGTTTCCTTAAGGGAAACATGTTGAAGGGTTTTCCATAGAACAATAATACTTTTGAGGACTTTGATATAACCATTTTTCTCATTCACGATCTAATCACGATCAGTCGACAAAGTTGCCCCTTCGCTCCATATTTGTTTCCATTAAATGCTCACACAATTTCAGTTTTTGACATCTATTGTAGATAGGCCATAGTGCCATTCATGTCCTTGAGATACTAATCAGCACTCAAACACAATTAAAGCTATAGATTTGTATTCCCATCATGAAATATAGATAAATCATGGCCCAATATAAAAGACAAAGAGAGGGATGTGTGCATAGATCAAAGGTGGTGTCACTAGATAGTAGAGGGTAGGACTCATGAGTTAAAGGGAGATAATTTTAGGGATCTCCACAAGTTGTGAAAACATGGCAAAAGGTTTTCACATATGAACAGAGGGTGGCTTGTCCCTAGTAGAGTTCGAGTGAGAGAGATGGCTCACACCCCATCAACTCTCCCCTCGGGAGTCAACGTTGGTACACAAGTACAAAATATTGTGGGCCTTCCCAAGGAGAATTGACATTCATAACTTTTGGTAATGCATCACCTTGAAGTAAATTGTCTTTGCAAATAGGAGTATGTGTTTTTGTCTCCCTTAAGGAATGTATACCTTGACAAGGAGTAGGCAATTACAGAGTGTTCATCAAAGTATGTCATCACTAAAGTAGCACGCGAAGTATGTCATCGTCACTAAAGTAGCAATGGTGTGCTACTTTAGAGTATTCATCTTCACTAGCTTGAGGTACAACATGTCTTTTCCTTTGCCTAAAGTAGCACACGAAGTATGTCATCATCACGAAGTATGTTCATCGAAGTATGTCATCATCACGAAGTATGTTCATCGAAGTATGTCATCATCAGTAAGTAGCAATGGTGTGCTACTTTAGAGTATTCATCTTCACTAGCTTGAGGTACAACATGTCTTTTCCTTCACCTTCATTTTCAAATTGATTATGATTTGAATTTCTTTGCGATGGTTTATCTTTGTGGAAGCAATATATAGCCAAATGACAAGTCTCACAAAAAATGTAGCACTTGTTGATTTTGAAGCAATACTTGGAGAGACGAATTTTTCTTCAAAAATGGTTGCTTCTTCTTTTGAGAATTGGATTTTGTAGTGTAGCTAAAGCCCCAACAATATCCCTATTTGGACCCTTAATCTTCTTTTCATAATCTTGCAATGAATTGTTGATGTCCTCAATGCTTGGTATGGAATTCTTTTCTTTGAGGACTGTCACAATCTTGCTATAATCTGCATCAAGGATAACTTTGAGCAAGATGGCCATGTGGTCTTCTTCCTCCATTGGACAAATACACTTCATCATGTTGACAAGGGCAGACAAGTTCTCCTTCCATCATCAATCCATACAATTGCATCTTCAATGCAATCTTTAATAAACTTTGCCTTGACTCTAAAGCTCCTCTCCAATGTAAGCCATGCCTCCAATGCTCTATTGCACTTCTTTAAGTGTCACAAGTGGTGACGTGGCATGCCCAACTGAAAGGAACTGGCAGAGAGGTTAAGAACAAAACCCAAAAGTTGTGGCCGCGGGGGCTAAACAAAAGGGGTTAGAATTTTCAAATAAAAACCTAACCCAACCAACTTTTGGAGTGCCAGTCGAGGGGCCTAAAACCCTTAAAAGGCAAAGCGCAATATTGGGCTGAGGCCGATTTTCGTGATTTGTGCTTACATGGCACAATTGTATGGATTTTCAAAAATTACGCTGCTGATTTTGGCAGTTTTGCGCAAGGCTTTTCGGGTCATATGCTTTTGAAGTCGAGTGCTTTTGGATAAGAGCTTTTGGGGGATCTGCTTTTGGGCATCCCTTGTACTATTTATAAGTGCCCAGAGGGACAGTCTTTTGAGAGCATCTTGAAGCAGAGTCTCGGAAAGAGCTGAATCCTCGAGGAGTTGTACCTTTGTGAAGCAAAGGGCGCCAATCTTAAAGGCCAGACCAGATGAAACTCCATTGTCCCGTGCCGAGACTCTCTCTCTCTCTCTCTCTCTCTCTCTCTCTCTCTCTCTCTCTCTCTCTCTCTCTCTCTCTCTCTCTCTCTCTCTCTCTGCTCCTCCTCTAGTGTCTGATTAATGATGTTGTTGGGTGTGGACGTGGGCGTTATCTCCTTGCCTTTCCCTTTCTTGGCCACCTTAATCCATTTCTCGGCTTCGTCCGCCTTCTGTTGAGTTTTGGTAAGAACATCCACCCAAGTAGTCGTCATTTCTTTGTGCTGCTCTTCTCCCACTTTCATGGCCCGTACTTGCTCCTTGATCGTGTTAATTTCTTTGATTACTGAGGGTTGCAGTTCGCCCTCTTCCAGTGTGTTTCTTGTTCGCAAGGGGGGTGGCGGGAGAGAGGGGGGGGGGGGGGGGGGGGGGGGGGGGGGGGGGGGGGGGGGGGGGGGGGGGGGGGGGGGGGGGGGGGGGCGTGGGTGGCGGGGGGGACAACGCGCGGGGTAGGGGAGAGAGAGAGAGAGAGAGAGAGAGAGAGGCAGTACGATAGACTTAATTTTAACAAAAGATAGACTTAGACGATAGACTTAAAAGACTTCAAAAATGGAAGGTTAAAAGATTAGTGCGTTAAGAAAATTAACAGCGCGATAGAGAGAGAGAGAGAGAGAGAGAGAGAGAGAGAGAGAGAGAGAGAGAGAGAGAGAGAGAGAGAGAGACATCGCGATAGACATACACGATAGAGAGAGAGAGAGAGAGAGAGAGAGAGAGAGAGAGAGAGAGAAGCAGCACTAGGAGGCAATGTGGACGAAGAAGTAAAAGAACTCACAGCCTTGATGGGGATTCATGAGCCGACGCACACAAGGGCATGGAGAGTGGGCAACGTAAAGAAAAATGGAAGCAGTGGAGAAACCTCAAAAGAAAGAGCACCCATCCTCCGTTTTCCCTCCATGGAAGCGAAGAAGTCCTTCTTGAAGAAAAGACCAACTCTTAAAGAGACTGGCATCTTTCTCGGCGATGATCTCACCCTCTCGCAAATCGCTCATATGCAAGAAGTAATGCCGGAGATCAGAGCGGCAAGGGGAAAAGGCAAGATCGGATTTTACCGAGACGGAAAAGTGGTAATACTAGAGCAAAGCTCCACATGACGGTGCGAGACTTATGGGACCAATCTCAAAATAGCTGCCTGGAACTGCAATGGATCTATGCGTCTTGATGTGGGAGCTTTTGAGGATAGCTTTACTGGAAGAGACATCATCTTTTACTCTGAGACACACCAGGCCCCTGGGTAATCCATGCCTCACATCAGTGGATACAAGTGGGAGACAGCCTACAGACAAGAGACACGCTCAGAGCACAGAGGGCGAGGCTTGGAGGGAATGGAGTGGCAGTGTTATTTAGAGGGGATCTGCAGCCACTGATACACATAGCCCGCAGGACGAGCAGGCTAGGTACATGTGGGTGAGACTGAAAGCAGAGACAGGCAGATACCTCTATCTAGCTATTTGCTACTTTCCCCCGAGTACATCAGTTTATGCAGCACCCAGAGGACAATCCCTTTCTCTATTTTGGATGATGACATATGGGAGTTCTCTAGGGATGGCAACATTATCATCCTAGGGGACTTCAATGCTAGGATTGCCCATCACCAAGCAGTGTTTTATGATACTTCAAAGGAGATGCTAAGAGAGCTAGATGTTGTAGAGACGGGCCTTTCCAGACTATCACACAATGTGGAATATACTGAGTATGGGCGACACGTGATAGACATGGGCACTGCACATGGATTGGCCATCTTGAACGGCCTACACAGATTCCTTGCTGCGGGAGGTTTTACATGCTTCCCACACAGACATGGAGCCAGCACGGTGGACTATCCAAGATCTCACAGTTGGGCCCAGACCGGTCGGGGTAGCAGTAGATCATGCTCTGGTGTCAATGACCATCTCTTTCCAGTTCAGTGTAGCACACAGGCCACGGGTAGCAGCCCCTACTCGCTACACATTCACAAGGGAGACGGATTCTTATACATGGACGGGATCTACAGACGCCTATGCACTGAGGACCCAGGGCGAGGACCTCTGGCGGAGCTAACTAATATACTGACACATATTACATGAGGCAGCAGCAGAGGCATACCCACACACCCAACCTGAGCAGAGCCGCCGATCAAGGAGCATGCCTCAGAACCAAGGTGGAAAGGTATGTAGTGTACGGTACGGTTTAGGTACGTACGGAACGTACTTCCGTACTGAACCAACCTTTAGGTACGTGATAGGTACGTACCATTTGTAAAAAAAGACAATTACACTAAATTTAAGTTCACAGACCTTTCAAAATTCAGCCTCATTAACAATGCAATGCTTAAAATGAACATATTGATCAAAAAACTTAATGACTCAAGATTCAATACTCAATGAGAAAACCAATGACCATAAATCATAAGACCAAATAACAACTACAAAGTTCAAACATCATGTCCATGGCATTAGCCAGAAGTGGGCATATACCATACAAATTGAATCAAGATCCAAAACAAAGTATTGTGAAATACTACAATGTCATAATAACAATAAAAGTCTGCTGCAGCCTGTCCTCCAAAGCATGAAGTCACCAGTGTGCACTAAGACGTGCGGCCTCAAAAGTCTGTGTCAGATGCGGAAGATGAATCGTCGGTAGAGAGCAAGCCCCCATCATCAAGGACATTGCCCTCCTCATCAAACACAGGGTCAGGCTCAGCATATGTCAACTCTGGTACAAGCACCTTTGCACCACAAGCCTCCTCAGGCATATCAGCAATCTCTGCATGGATGAGCCGGACAGCTTCATTCGCTCGCCTGCGAATGGAGCGAATAGGAAGCTTCCCCCTGCGAATACTCTCTCGTCTCACAGTGTCTGGATCTCCTCCCACCGTGCGTAGAGGAAGGCTAAGAGCTCGTGCACGTGATCTAGTCACACGACGATCCACGCTCTCGAGCTCTCTATGCAGCTCTCTGCGAATCTGCTCCTGCTCGTCTCTAATCTGTCGGTCCACCTCCTCTGGTCTAGGATCATCTACCATTTTCAGCTCTGTCGCATCAACCTGTTGAAGAGTAAAATAAAGTTAAACTGACTTATTTATGGCATATGCTTGCAGGTTGAGTTTACAGTGGCCAACATCAAGGTAATTACCTGTTTGGGTTGCCCCAAAGAATGGTAACTCCGCACGAGCCTCATGTTGGCTCTGCAATACACCAACTTCTCCAACTGAGAAGTGCTAAGGCGATTTCGAATCTTCGTGTGTATGAGAGAGTAAGCAGTCCAATTGCGCTCACATGCTCCAGCCGAGCAATCCTGCTCAGTGATCAAGCAAGAGCGCAATCATCAGCAAGAGAGTGACAAGTGTCAAGTAATATAAAGATGAAGTTAGAAGTTTAAAATGATATATACAATGTAATCATGGATGGCAGTTTCCTAACCTGGGAAAGGATACGAAGAGCAATGCGTGAGAGGTTGGGAAGACCAACTCTCCCATACGAGTGCCACCACGTTAAAGGATACTTTGTGGCTTCCTTCCTCAAAGAAACTGCTCTCGTGAAAGAAGCGCCAATGCCATTCATGTAGTTGGTGAATTCCTTGTCTATTCCAAGCTGATCATCCTCTGAAAACATGAGCCCAACATACTCTGATTGTTTTGTGCTAAGCAAGGTATCACTCCATAGCTCTGGCGACCTGTAGAGAGGATGAAGCATGGCAGCCATCGCATGTATGGGACGGCTCATGAAAGTCCAGCGGCTCTCAACACATCCCAATAAATCTGATCGGTTGAAATATCAAAACAACTTGTCAATACAAGTTAACTGTTATAACTTAGACTTGATGGTTAAAATAGACGAGTTACAACCATTAGAACATGAGGAACCCTTACCGATCAATAGTCAACAGATCGCATTTGGAAACGTGGTCTTTCATTTGCATAAACAGATGATAGACTAGTCCCAAGGTCGATCCCTCCATATCCGTCTATCGAAGGAGGACGTAGACTGGCTTGAGTGCCACTAAAAGAGCGTGCACTTCTTGCCAAAAGCTCTCATCAAGGATCCGCCTCTGCAAGTATTTTGTAGATTCATCTTGCGATCTTGACATGCCTCGCCATTTTGGATCCACCACTGTCTGTAGTAGTGGATCTCTAAGTTTGTAGAGCCTCTGTAAAACCAAGTAAATGTAGGCAAACCTGGTTTTTGAAGGTCGAACCATATCCGAAGTGCTATGGCTGCGGAAGATAGCAAGAGCCTGATGTTTCTTGCGAAAGAATGTGGTGACCTTGACTACATCTGCAACTATGGGCTGCACCCATGAAAGTTTGCCAATATCCTCCATGAGCAAATCCAAACAATGTGCAGCACATGGAGTCCACACTATGCCAGGAAAATGTTGCTCCACCATAAATCCCATTGCCTTGCAATTAGCTGCATTATCTGTAACCACCTGCACAACATTCTCCTTGCCAACCTCCTCTATGGCTGTTTTGATGTGACCAAAAATAAACTCAGTCGTGATCTTTTCCCCTAGTTTTCCTGCATCCACAGCACGCAAGAAATAGGTGCCCAAAGCAGAAGACACAAGAATATTGATTATGTGTCGTCTGCGTATGTCTGCCCAACCATCTGAGATAATGGTGCATCCAAACTCCTTCCATCCAGCTTTCACAGGCGTAAGCGCCTTGTCAATTAAGGCCTTTTGTTCATCTAACATAGTGGTGCGCATCTTTGTGTAATCAAGACCTGTCCATGTCTCAGTATGCCCCACCTGTGCAATGGCTTTTACCATTCTTTTCCACTGATCTGCGCGCAAAACATTGAAAGATATGTTGCACTCAATAAGAGTGCGACATATCTCCATCTCTGCCACCCTCTGACGCTCTTTCACCCAAGCCTGAGAAGAGATGCGACTAGGCAAAGTGGTCTGCGTTGATGTTTCAGATGTACCTTTTTCACGTGGCAAGGAATCCTCACCTTCACCACCAACACGTGCTCTCTTCCTGGAAGTAGGGGGTTGCATGGAGGCCGAACCTCCTCCAACCTCTGTCTCCGTACCTAAAGACTCCAGCTCTCCAACAAAAGCATCATGTAAAGCATCCTGTGTGCTGAGAGCACCTCTCAAAGCAAGAGCACCAACAGGAAAATACTCTTGAATAAGCTGCTCCCTCAAAGGTGGTGGTATTTTCTCACATGCACCAATCTGATCAGTGCACCCGATGCCTGTCAAGTGCTTTTTGACTCGCGTAATAGTGCTGGTGTATTGGTCCCCACAATACTTGCATTGCCATAAGCGTGTACCAGAACCTTGCTGAGAAGTGGTCGTGATGATCCTCAAAATATTGGTGTGGAGCGACCAGTTGGGGTTGGTTTTACGCGGCATAATGAATCCTGCACATTGCAAATGCAAAAGAGTGCACGCACATGAGAAGTACGGAGTGCGAGAGAAGAGTACGGAGTGCATGGTGGCAGAAGCAGTACCTTTTCACGCGCGTAGCTCGGCTCTGCAGGACTCTGTGCACTGCTCTGCAGACTTCTCTGTAACAGAACAGAGACTCTTTTGCTACAGTGGTCGATTAAAAAAGCCTAAGGCTTCCCCCCTTCACACTAATAAGCCTAACTGGAAGCGCTCCCTAGCGGAATTTGTCCGAGCAAAAAACGCCCAAAATTTTTTTTATGTCGTACTGTACCGTACCGTACGGTTGTACCGTACGGAAAGGTACCGTACGTATGGATTCTACTCTGCTCAGAACAGCTAGTACAATGAGGAGTGCCGCCACACTAGAGCCAGACTTCAGAGGGAGGTGCTTTTGGGGGACGTCACTCACAGACAGTCACAGATTGACTTCCGACGCCTGGTGCGGTGGAAGAGGAGGGCTTTTTTGGCTCGACTTGAACAGGACCTATACAGCTATTCTTGAGTCAGGACTCGCGTGAGGCGTGGCGGCTCTTTCATGAGCAATCCCCCCCCCCTGCTGTTTCCTCCACAGAGACATGGGGTCAGTACGCATCATCTTTGTACACAGTACCTGGACAGCCGCCCCTCCCCAACCCCCCCAACCCATGCCCCCACACATGTGCTTTTTTCACCGCTGAGATGGTGAAGAAAGCTATTGACAGGATGAGGACTGGGAGAGCATATGATCATGATGGTTTAGTTGATGAGCATTTCATGCATGCCAAAGACCTACTAGCAGAGCTTCTAGCAGTTATGTTTAACCGTGCCATGTGTGAGGGCCTACCGGACACTTGGAGCCTATCTACGATCGTACCTATCTTCAAGACAGGAGACCCCATGGAGCCTGGGAATTATCGCATTATTATGATTGGGCACACTCTGGCACGGTTGTATGCGTCCATTCTTGAGCAACAGTCGAGTAGATGGGCAGAGAAGGAAGGAATGCGTGCAACTGGGCAGGCAGGGTTCAAGAGAGGCTTCTCTACTCTTAACCATATCTTGACACTCAGGGCCATCATCGAGGAAGGCAGATCTCACGGGAGACGGATCTATTGTAGCTTTGTGGACTTCCGCAAAGCTTTTGACACAGTACCCAGAGCCAAATTGATGCGCAGATTACAGGAAATGGGAGTACCCAGAGAGCTCATTTGGGGGATCATGGCATTGTACAAATCAGTAGTAGGGCATGTACGCACCCCGGAGGGACTTTCTACACCGGTTCACTCCACTATTGGGGTGAAGCAGGGCTGCCTGCTCTCTCCTACTCTTTTCGGTATGTATGTAGATGAGGTTTCTAACTACATTGACAGCGATGGGGATAAAGGTGCACAGCTGGCAGAGACATGGATTCCACTTTTGTTATATGCTGACGATATTGTGTTGATCTCCGAATCCCCAGAGGGAATGCAACATCAATTGGATGCTTTGCATACGTTTGCCCACGAAAGTGGTTTGTCTGTCAACCTTGGTAAAACCAAGGTTATGGTGTTTAATACCACCCCACAGTGGATCAGGAGGTCAGCACCTACATTCACATACGGCCGGGAGACTGTGGAGTACACAGGCGCTTACACTTACCTTGGAGTGGTTTTTAGCGGACCCACATTCTCACTCAGAAGAGCAGCAGAGACCAGACTAACTAGAGCCCACACAGCATCGGGTAGATTGGAGAGGATGTGCTCGCAGGTCCAGGTTCAGGAGCCCCGGACGAAGCTCTGGCTCTTTGACACCTTGGTGGCTTCAGCATTGCTCTATGGGGCTGAGATATGGGGACCTTCATTGGATCACCACGGGAGGCCGGGCCGCACAAACGGATGGGGGAACATGGAGAAACCTCTCGTCTCTATGATCTCGCAGCTCATTAGAGCCAAGGCATCAGTACCACGGGCCATTATCCGAGCAGAGCTAGCGGCCCCCCCTCTAGTGGTGGAGGCGCTCACCAGATCAGTCTCCTTCATAAACCGCACATGGGAACTTCCCAGAGACAGATATGCTCGCATAGCACTTGAGTCCTCTCGACAGTTAGCCATACAAGGAGATGCAACATGCTGGTATGGGGAGATGACATCATGGTTTTAGGCGCATGGGTTCAGCATGGACAGGCTGCCACCATTCCAGTACTCATTGGATGCACCATCTCTCAATCTTACACAGTCGGAGATCACCAAACTCATCCGCCAAGACCTAACCCAGCTAGACACCAAGAGGACATGGATACAACCAGCACAAGAATTGGGCACGAAGATGGCTTTCTACAGAGACCACCTTCTCCAACTCACGGAAGATGGTTTTGTGACGAGACCAAGGTACATGGATACCCACTTGTCTCATGAGTTACGCACATCGTCTCACCAGCTACGGATTGAAACTGGGAGATACAGCGGAGTATCGGCAGAGGCCAGGACATGCCCCTTGTGTGACCTGGAACCTGAGACGGAGCTGCATTATACATGCCGCTGCCCCGCCTACTACGAGATACGAGGCCACTTCCATTGCTTGTTCAGAGAGGGTTTTGGACCACTCTCAAGAATAATGGGATACGAAGATCAGAGATGCTTGGGTCTGTTCTTGCTCGAGCTGCGCAAACACAGAGAGAGCCTGCTGAATGGCAAGGCCAGCCAGTCTCAAAGACGGATCACAGACTTCTTCAGAGCGGACACGGGACAGCCGCAAGAGCCACTCCCACAGCAGAGCTCCCCCTCGTCTCACACGAGAGGCACACTAATCGACCGAGCGATTGAACTGGGGAAATCCAGGCGCCCACAACTACGAAAGACTACACAGCATCGACGAAGGCTACGACAAAAGATTCGGAGCACGCTGGCCACGCATGCACGACGCCCAGTCAGACTACTAACCATGGAGGAAATTGATGAGATTCGCCAACGACCGATGCTAGAGATCTTTTGTGATTCAGTTATCCCAACAAGCCGCCCATTTTGGCTTAGTTTTTTGCTTAGATCACATTGACCAATCCAAGATCCCATAGAATATATCTTTCTTTTGTCTTGTACTGTTGTTAGGTTATTTTGTTACTCTGACTTTGTATCAGATCCACCACCTTGTAACTTTCTGGTCTCATAGGTCATTATGGCCTTTTGAAGACGTTAATATAACATTTCATTTCATTTCTTTCTCTCTCTTCAAGTTCAGTTATTTGCAAATTTTGTCCATGTGTTGCTATTTTGATTTCTCGCTTCGAGTGTTCAAGCTTGTAACACTAAGTTCTGGACAACAAGAGAGGCAAATAAAATTCCAAAGGCTTGCTTATCTTGATTGAGCCATTGTGGCATGGTCTTAATATTTTCTCCTCCAACAAGTGGCATAAAAATTCTTCTTCATTGAGACCCTTAATTTTAGCTTGCCAGGTATGTATTCCTAGGCCAATAAGGGTTTCCTTCCCCAATTGGCTTCAAGGTAGTGCCTAATGATTAATCCTATAAATGACTATATCATCCCCATAGAGTAGGATAACAATATATCTTCCAATTACTAAGATGGGAAGAAGATCAAACTCCAGAGAAATCCTTGTCCATCAAAGCTAAATGCTTGATCAAAAATAGAGTATAATCACCCAATAGCTCTATGTTCATTGTACCATAGAGTAGAGATGGTCACTTCTCCTCGATCAATAAAAGGATTGCCAAATCCTCTTGAATGGAGCTTGCAAAAATCCCGAGATCAGGTATGATTATGGTGGCCTAATCTTAATGAAAATAGAATTCTGCAAGCAACTTAGGTTGTTGCGCATGAGATAATCCATCTTGCTTGCAGGGATGTCATTATCAAAGACAAGTGTCTTTGCTTCTCCGTAGGGATTGGCTATATCTCATATGGTTTCACATGATTCGCTCCAAGCGTGACTTGCAACTACTAGAAAATCTGAGATGGTGTCACTTGCTTCACTATGAGCCACACTTGCAAGTCTTTATGTCGGGTTTTATATAGCTCTTAAGGTAGTGTTTTATGGGAGGGAATTTCCACAATTGGCAATGCTGGAAGGCAATTCTGTGGGGTGCACATGATGGCTCCACACATACCTATGATTGAGCTGCTTTTGAGTATGTTGTTTTGCCTCATCAAAGAGGGCAGTTTGGGGATCACTAATCTAGAGATGCAGAGTTGTGCTTTGTTTTCTAAGCTCTTATACAAGGTCTCCTTCCTTGGGCAAAGTCTAGGAAGTTTCTTCTCGGCCATGCGTCTTTGATAATTTTTATTAGGGGAAGAGTTTTGATGAGCTGAGCGAGATATACGCAGTGGACCAAGATAGAATGCGAGTATCAAAGAAACTTGCGACCATGAGGAGATGTTTCCAGCTCTCTATGAAAAATTGTGCCAATTAGCTTGAATGGCTACATCAATCTTCGTTGTACAAGTGTTGCCTTGGTATCACTCTATCTACATTAACACAACAAGAACTTGACCTGTATAAGAGAGATGGAGCTAGCTCGTCAAGCTTGGTGGCTCTTGTATTCCCCAAACATAAACATTTAAACAAAAGGTTGGCCTTCAATCCCCTAGGTGCCGCATGTGTTGATTGATATACCCTCATGGCGAAAGAAACACATGAATGGGGAAGCAACATCAAGTGAAATACAGCACCCACATCATCGATAAGATGCTATTCGTAGGAATCTTGAAAAAGGGCCTTGGATTGTTGGTTCAGTGGAAAAAAGGCTCCCTCCTCCCTACAATAGATGCCAAGCATTGGTACTTGTGGACATGATAAGAGCCACCATGTGGCTCGATTGCATTGAACCCAAGAGAATCATAATGGCCTTCCACACATCTTTGGGAGTCATTGCCAATTTCTAACACACGTTACTATTGGTGGCCAACAAATTCTCCTTCACCAAGAACCCCACCAGCCTAAACAAATACGACATTGGCTTATAGACATGATAGAGCCAGCATGTGGCTCTTGCGCATTGAGCCCAAGAGAATAATAATGGCCTTCCACACATCTTTGGGAGTTACTGCCTCTAATTTCTAGCACATGACCATCAGCAGGGTTGTCATCGGACAGTCGGGCTTCTTATCAAGGTGAATTCGTACGACGTACAAAAACTTCCATGACCATTGGTGGCCGACAGATTCTCCTTCACCAAGAACCCCACCAACCTCAACAATACGTCATTGGCTAGCTCAAAATCTCTGATGCATTCCTCCTGTGTTCATTGCATTCTTGGTGTACCTAGGTCATTGTTTATGGATATGCACTGACATAACGTATGGAGAGCAGTCTATGCACTCATGTCAACTTCCTGGCTTTCTCTGTAGAAATTACACTTCCCTGGCTTGCATCTGATTCATGAAGGGATAGTTACACCTTCCATCTCACAACTCGTACATTCAAAGCTCACGATTTCCTTCACTTGTCCTCCTCCAATGTATCGTTTCTAATACTAGGAGAAGACAAAGGGCTTTTTCACGCCTTATATCCATTTAGTGTTTCTCTCATGTTCCTTGACCACATTGGTCCACACCTTCAATCTGTTTTCTACACGTGACTTGAGCTCTAGCCTCTCTATATATGTGGCTAAAGCTCTTTCTTCTTGTAAATTACAAAGTGTTTTAAGAGTTCATATTACAATTGTCCCAAGATGTGTTGAGTAACAACATAATTAATAAGTAACAACACAGTACGATTCTACAACCTCGGGACATCCACATGGTTCTTTCAGAAGCTTAGGACCCAAAAACGTGTTTCATGTTTGAGTAATGAAGTGTCTTGTAGAGCTTAAAATCCTTTGACTAAATGAGAAACAAACAACATCCATACTAGTTAGATATTTCAAGGTTGTTTAAGCCGTCAATTTATTGCAACAATAGTCCAGCACGTCTCCATGGAGTGGTGCTAAATGCCATCTTAAAGCAGGGAGTTGCTTCTAGTAATTGGTAACGACAGTCAGTAGATTGTACACTCTCCCTCTATTAGCTTTAAAATCACCAGTTTTGAGTAAACGACAGATGAAAAAATGCTTGGAAAATGGGAAAACGATGTTCTCTGCCCTATATTATGTATGCAACACTCTCCTATAGTTTTAAGGCGAAAAAATTGCCTCTGTAGCTAACTTACATTTTTTCAACTAGATATGTCCTTGCATAGCCTATAACTGGGCTGACAACCCCAGCATATTTTACAAATGCTTGGATAAACCTTTGAGAAGAAGGCATAAAAGCCAGAAAAAACTCTAATACAATCCCTTTGAAGGGACTAAGTATGGCATTCTGCAAAACTTGGGTATTACATTTCTGTGTACACTCCAAACTGGAAAAATGGAAGTGGGTTGTTTGCTAACCTTATATACTTTGCACAGGATGTTATGAGAGCCGAATTGCCATTTCCTGAAGTAGAGTTCTCTTTTGTGCTGCATTGATGAGACCCGAACACTCTGCGTTCTCAAATACCTCCCCCATGATCGCAGCAGCATGACCAAATGGTTCCTCCTCAGCTGGCTTCTTCAGCATGAAGGCCTGTACAAAAAAAGAGCTTCGAATGGTTGGTTTTTCTTTTTTTGAAAACTTAGATTCTATACATAGGTCAGTATTTAAAATTTGCTCTCCACATGCCTGGCCATGATGGGTAATTTCGATGGTTCCACATGGCTGAATCCATGGCTCGCCATCAATTTGCACTGGAAATTCAGACCCTGTAACAATCTTGATACATTGACCTTGACCTAGCCTGCGCGCTCTTGAAAGCCCAACCTGCAGCAGTAATCATTTATAAGCAGACAACTTCATTAGAGGTTTGAGTCTGTTTGATCACTTCTAAAATCTGAAAACCTGAAGCTTCCCCAAGTGCCATGTTCCACAGAATCCAACCACTTCTAACATTTTGTCGTGCATTGATTGTGGATCAAAATCGTCATCATGTTCTTCTTCATTTTGCCACAGGTCCACCCCTCCCATGTAGCTACCAATATTGATCACAAGGATCCCCTCAATATCCTGCATAAAAGCACAGAATTAGGCACCAAGGTGTAGAGGGATAAACTGTCAAAACAAACAGTTAAATACCAAAGTAACAACCTCAGGAATCTCCAGCTGAATACCATCAATCATTAGGTGTAGTTGCCACGGTAGATCTGCACATGTCCTGTCAAGAATGTCTTTTGCACCTTCCCTTGCATAGAGCATTTTGTTTAAGAACTGCAACAATTCAACAACAAACAGTAAATACACAAAAGACATCAAAGACGAAGAAGGTAAAACAGTAGTAACAAGAAACAAACACGACTTGCCTGATTGTAAAACTTCTCCGGACTTTCTTCGCGTAGCAGATGGATGTCAAGTGCAATTTTTGCATCACAACCAATGCCTGGAAAAGAGATGGATGTTACTACAGCAGCTTGACAACTGAAAACTACATTTTATGTTAAACAGCTAGTTACCAAGATAGTTGTTCATGTACTTGGTGGTGGTTCTCTTGGAGCCCCCTTTCCGCATAAGCCCGTCAGTACAAACAACCTGCCACCGATCAAGCATTGTCACTGCAGCATGATCGACTTGGCGTAAAACCGCCGAAAGGCCACCTTGTCGTTCAACCACACCAAACCCACCACCCCAAGACAAAACTCTGGCAAGATCATTTCCAGTTCCAATTGGTAATATTGCAACAGGTGGTGGGGAGGTAAAATTGTGTTTATCGATCGAATCCAGAACCCATCCAACTGAGCCATCACCTCCACAAACGAGTACTTTGAACTGGGGTACTTTTGCATAAAATGCTAGTCCAACTTCTGGCCCTTGAGCAGCACTCAACTCAAACACCTACAAAATGGACCAAGATGAAATGCTTAAATTCTAAACATACTAACCTTCCTTTTTGCATGAGATAAAAAGCCTCACAATACAGTCACTATGATTCAGTGTACCATACCTTTTTCAAATGCCAATCAAACATCAAACGGAGACGAGTTTGAAAGTACAAAATGAGTTTGATTCAGACCACTAGCCAAATCAAACACAACCTTACTATTTCTAGCATTTTCCAAGCATTTTGTAGCATTCATACTAGCCTGTCATGTGCGCACTGCACTTGCGCCATGTCGACAAGCTTCTGCTATAGTCTAGCGTCAGTCTTAGCTTAGGACCTAGCCTGGCACCCTTGTGAGCCTCTTGCAGGACGTGCATGTCCAGGCCGGTCATAGTTGCATACCTACCCTCTCCTGCACAGTAAAGTCAGTCGGCATATATGCATTTTACCGCATGTGAACCACCTCTTAGCATTGAATTTTATTATAAGTGACTTTCGGCACTTGATACAAATCGTGGGCTGATCCGTGAGCCTGCTTGACCCAGCTGAGGATTGCCTATAAAGGCAGCCCTTTGGGCAGAGGAAGCAGAGGTAGGAGTACCCCGCAGCACAAGCAGCAGTTCCAGCGTTTCCTCTCAGCAGCACCAGTAGTGTTTTCAGAATTCAGCATCAGCAGTGTTTTCAGATTCCAGCACCAGTAGCATTTTCAGAATTCAGCATTGGCAGCGTTTTCAGAATTCAGCATCAGTAGCGTTTTTCAGATTTCAGCCTTTAGCCTCACAGGCCTCACCGTTCCTGGCGATAGCCGATTAGCCCATACTAGCAAGGTGGTACCATACGTCATGTACGGTACGTATCTGTACGTACTGTACGTCGTTCCGTATGGATAATTTTTTTGTGCGCGTAAAAATATGTACCTTTGTAAAATACCACTAAATAAGAGCATTTTTTTTAAAATTCCATTCCTCATTAGAGATTTAGAAAATGTATATCATGAAACTACTTGGGGGCACATTACTACACACAACTCCTAATAAGGAGCAACCCACAATCATGACAAATTTCAAGCCAAAATGGCTCCTAATAGAACATACATAAATAAAAACACCCTGCTGAAATATGTGAAAATGTCTGGACCTTAGTCATGAGGTCGCGGAAAAAAAAAACTGTACAATACGATCCGTCCGTGTACAGTACGGATCAATACGGACGTGCCGTACTTTACGGATCAGCACGTACGGACTGGTTCAACCTTGGCCCATAGCCTCGTCACATTCGCACATTCCAGCAAGCATCCCTAGTGTTTTCAGATTTCAGCCATAGCCTCACCGTACAGGCATCTCTACCAAGTATCGTTGTCGAAGTACCCTTCGTCATGGTCACCGTCATTGTCGTTTGTCGTCGCAATAACCTAGCATCTAGCACCCCTTGCGTTTTGGCTTGGCTCTTGCCTAGCTCAGTGGAGGGATCATTAGTACCTCTGTATCCTCAGCAACCAAGTACCTTCAGACTTCAGTACCCAGCACCAAGTACCCGCAATAACCAGCACTTAGCCTCTCAAGTACCAAGTACCCACTGCAGTACCCCTCAACATCTAGTACTACCGCAGTACCCGTCGGTATCTCAGCAGTATCAAGCATCTGCATCAAGTACCCATTAGCATCTCAGCATTTAGCATCATTGTATCAGCATTGTGCAAGAAATGAAGCAAGTACTTTCTCTAGCAACAGAGCAAGGGGGCCCTCAAGGGTGGTTGGCACCCAACATACCATGTCGTCTCTCTCCATGGAAGCGAAGAAGTCCTTGAAGAAAAGGCCAACTCTTAAAGAGACGGGCATTTTTCTCGGGGATGATCTTACCCTCTCGCAAATTGCTCATATGCAGGAAGTAATGCCGGAGATTAGAGCGGCAACGGGAAAAGGCAAGATTGCCTTTTACCGAGATGGAAGAATAGTAATACTTGAGCGACGCTCCACATGACAGTGCGAGACTTATGGGACCACACTCAAAGTGGCGGCCTGGAACTGTAATGGATCCATGCCTCTTGATGTGGGTGCTTTTGAGGATAGCTTTACTGGAAGAGACATCATCTTTTACTTTGAGACACACCAGGCCCCTGGGAAATCCATGCCTCACATCAGTGGATACAGATGGAAGATAGCTTACAAAACAGGAGATAGGCTCAGAGCACAGAGGACGGGGCTCGGGGGGAGTGGCAGTGTTATTTAGAGAGGATTTGCAGCCATTGATACATATAGCCCGCAGGGATGAGCAGGCTAGGTACATGTGGGTGAGATTGAAAGCAAAGACAGGCAGATATCTCTACATTGCTATTTGCTACTTTCCCCCGAGTACGTCGGTCTATGCATCACCCAGAGGACAGTCCCCCTTTTCTATTTTGGATGATGGCATACGGGAGTTCTCTAGAGATGGTGACATTATCATTCTAGGGGACTTCAATGCTAGGACTGCCCATCACAAGACAGTGTTTTATGATACTTCAGAGGAGATTCTGAGAGAGCTAGATGTTGAAGAGACGGGCCTGTCCAAACTATCACACGATGCGGAATATACTGAGTATGGACGACACCTGATAGACATGGGCACCGCACATGGATTGGCCATCTTGAATGGCCTACAGAGGTTTCCTGCTTCGGGAGGCTTCACATGCTTCCCACACAGACATGGAGCCAGCACAGTGGACTATGTCATGGCACAACCGAGCCTCATCTCTAGTATCCAGGACCTCACGGTTGGACCCACACCTGTTGGTGTGGCAGTGGATCATGCTCTTGTATCGCTGACCATTTCTTTTCAGTTTAATGTAGCACACCGGCTACGGGCAGCAGCCCCTACTCGCTACACGTTCACGCGGGAGACGAACTCTGTATACATAGATGGGATCTACGACACCTGTGCACAGAGGAGCCAGGGCGACCTCTGGAGGAGCTTACTACTATATTGACACAGACACTACATGATGCAGCAACAGAGGCATACCCACATACCCAGCCTGAGCAGAGACGCCGTTCGGGGAGCATGCCCCAGAACAGTTGGTATGATGAAAAATGCCGGGACACTAGAGCTAGACTTCAGAAGGAGGTGCTTTTGGGGGACATCACTCATAGGCAGTCACAGATTGACTTCCAACGCCTAGTGCGGCGAAAGAAGAGGGCATTTTTGGCTCGCCTAGAGCAAGATCTATACCAGCTATTCTTGAGTCAGGACTCACGTGAGGCGTGGAGGCTCTTTCATGAGCACTCCCCCCCCTGCCATCACTTCTACAGAGGCTTGGGGCCAGTATGCATCATCTTTGTACACAATTCCTGAGCAGCCCCCCCTTCCCGACCCCCCCGATCCATGCCCACACACATGTGTTTTTCTCACCGCTGAGATGGTGAGGAAGGCCATTGACAGGATGAGGACTAGGAGAGCATATGATCATGATGGCTTAGTGGCTGAGCATTTCATGCATGCCAGAGATTTACTAGCAGAGCTTCTAGCACTTATGTTTAACCGTGCCATGTGTGAAGGCTTGCCTGATACTTGGAGCCTATCTACTATTGTACCTATCTTCAAGTCGGGAGACCTTATGGAGCCTGAGAACTATCGCACTATCATGATTGGACACACATTGGCACGGTTGTACGCATCTATTCTTGAGCAGCAGTTGAGTAGATGGGCAGAGAGGGAGGGGATACGCACAACCGAGCAGGCAGGTTTCAGGAGGGGTTTTTCTACTCTTGACCATATCTTGACACTCAAGCCATCATTGAGGAGGACAGATCGCGTGGGAGACGCATCTATTGCAGCTTTGTGGATTTCCGCAAAGCATTTGACACAGTGCCCAGAGCTAGATTGATTACAACAGATGGGAGTACCCACAGAGCTCATTTAAGGGGTCATGGCATTATACAGGTCAGTAGTGGGGCATGTACGCACCCCAGAGGGTCTATCCACACCGGTTTACTCCACTATGGGGTGAAGCAGGGCTGCCCGCTCTCTCCAGTCTCAGAGATAGATCACAGACTTCTTTAGAGCAGACACTGGACACCCGGAGGAGTTACTACCACAGCAAAGCTCGCCGCCTCAGGCCAGAGGCACACTGATCAACCGGGCGATCGAGCTGGGGAGATCCAGACGCCCGCGACTACGGAGGACTACACAGCACCGAAGGAGGTTGCATCAGAGGATTCGGATCACTTTGGCCCGACATGCACGATGCCCGGTCAGACTACTGACCATGGAGGAGATTGATGAGATCCGCCAGCGACCGATGTTGGATCTCTTGTGATTTTAGCTATCCCAGCTAGCTGATTAGTTCACACCTTGGCAGTTTAGGATTCCATAGTAGTCATTTAGTCATTTTGTCATTTTGTCATATTGTCATTCTCATTTCATTTTGTTACTTTTATTACTCGGACTTTGTATCAGATCCACCACATTGTAACTTTTAGGTCTCATAGGTCACTTTGGCCTTTTGAAGACGTTAATATAACATTTCATTTCTCCTACTCTATTTGGTATGTATGTAGATGAGGTTTCTGACTAACATTGAGAGAGATGGTGATAGAGGTGCACAGCTGGCAGGGACATGGATTCCACTATTGTTATATGCTGATGATATTGTCTTGATCTCTGACTCTCCGGAGGGGATGCAACGTCACCTGGATGCTTTGCATAGGTTTGCCCAAGAAAGTGGTTTGTCCGTCAACCTTGGTAAAACCAAGGTCATGGTATTTAATACCCCCCACAGTGGATCAAGAGGTCAGCGCCCGCCTTTACATACGGCCAGGAGAAGGTGGAGTATACAGATGCTTACACTTACCTTGGAGAGGTTTTTAGTGGGCCAGCATTTTCATTGAGGAGGGCAGCAAAGACTAGATTGACCAGAGCCCATGCAGCACTGGGTAAATTGGAAAGGATGTGTTCACAGGTTCAGTTTCAGGAGCATCGGACGAAGCTCTGGCTCTTTTGACACTTTGGTGGCTTCTAAATTGCTTTATGGAGCTGAGATTTGGGGACCTTCACTAGACCATCACGGAGGACAAGCCGCAGTGATGGATGGGGGGACATGGAGAAGCCTCTGGTCTCTATGATCTCGCGGCTCATTAGGGCCAAGGCTTCAGTACCACGTGCTATTATACGAGTAGAGCTAGTTGCCCCCCCACTGGTGGTTGAGGCGCTCACCAGATCTATCTCCTTCATACACCGCATGTGGGAACTTCACAGAGACAGATATGCACGCCTTGCACTTGAGTCCTCTCGACAGTTAGCCATGCAGGGAGATACAGTATGCTGGTATGGGGAGATGACGTCATGGTTTCAGGCACATGGGTTCAGCATAGACAGATTGCCTCCTTTCCAATACTCACTGGATGCGCCCTCTCTGACTCTTACACAGTCCGAGATCACCAGGCTCATTCGCCAGGACTTGACTCCGCTAGACACCAAGAGGACATGGATACAACCAATACAGGAGCTAGGCACGAAGATGGCTTTCTACAGAGAGCATCTCCTCCAGCTTACGGAGGATGGTTTTGTGACGAGGCCCAGATACATGGACACTCACCTGTCTCATGGGATACGATGTGCTATTGGCCAGATACGCCCATCTTCACACCAGCTGCGGATCGAGATTGGGAGATACAGCGGAGTACCAAAAGAGGCCAGGACATGCCCCCTGTGTGACATCGAGCCTGAGACAGAGTTGCACTACACATGCCACTGCCCCGTCTACTACGAGATACGAGGCCGCTTCCATTGCTTGTTCAGAGAGGGCATTGGACCATTCTCTAGAGTCATGCGGTACGAGGATCAAAGATGCCTCGGTTTGTTTTTGCTCGAGCTGCGCAGACACAGAGAGAGCTTGATAAGAGGAGAGACTAGCCAGTCTCAGAGACAGATCACAGACTTCTTTAGAGCTGCCACTACTGGACACCCGGAGGAGTTACTACCACAGCAGAGCTCGTCGCTTTACACCAGAGGCATATTGATTGACCGAGCGACTGAGCTGGGGAGATCCAGACGCCCACGACTGCGGAGGAGTACACAGCATCGATAGAGGCTGCATCAGAAGATCCGGGTCACTTTGGCTCGACATGCACGACGCCCAGTCAAACTAATAACCATGGAGGAAATTGATGAGATTCGCCATCGACCGATGCTGGATCTCCTGTGATCTAGCTATCCCAGCTAGCTGTTTTAGCGGCTTAGTCCACACCCAGCAATCTAGGATTCCATAGTATTTTATTTTGTCATTTTGCCATCTTGTTACTCTGACTTTGTATCAAATCCACCACATTGTAACTTTCTGGTCTCTTTGGTCACTTTGGCCTTTTGAAGACGTTAATATAACGTTTCATTTCATTCTCTCTCTCTCTCTCTCTCTCTCTCTCTCTCTCTCTCTCTCTCTCTCTCTCTCTCTCTCTCTCTCTCTCTCTCTCTCATTGTGTTTAGTCCAGTGTCTCTTTTCAAGTGAAGTAAAGTGTCCTTGTGTTTGTGCGGAGTACTAGATCCGAGCTAAATCCTTAAACACTTTCACTGCACCTGACAGAGCATTGTCATAATTGTTAAAGAGTTACACCACTTTGCTGCTTCATCTTGGATATGGCCTACTTGTATCTGGCTGGTGTTGTCACATGCGCATTGCACTTGAGATCACAAAATAATGACGTGGCATGTCCGCCCAAAAACTGACAAGACTTAAAGTTATAAGTTGAACAACTTATTCAGTCCCGTCCAATGGGGCCCTTGGGGATACAAGGAAAATTAAAAAGGGAATTGCATGAAGGCTGCTAACGTGTCAGGCCGTACGAACAGCCCCCACGTTTTATGTTGACTGCTGACGTGGCAAGATTGTACAGACTTCCGGAAATTGCGCTATTGTGCTGACGTGGCAAGCTGTACGGATTTTCAAAAATTACGTTGGCTGCTTTTGGGAGTCCCCGGTGCTAACTTTTGAGAGAAGATGCTTTTGAGTTTAGTGCTTTTGAGAGCAGATATAAAGGATCTAAACGCAAAGTTTGAGAGCAAAGGCCCCTCAGGAATTGTGCTTTGAAATGATTAATGATTAAGAAATATCGAAAGGGACGCCAGACTTTGGGGCCAAATACCTCTGGGCACAGAACTCCGTCGGGCCGTCTCTCTCTCTCTCTCTCTCTCTCTCTCTCTCTCTCTCTCTCTCTCTCTCTATATATATATATATATATATATATATATTGAAGTTTCTATTCGTGTGTTGCTATTGATTTCTCGCTTGGAGTGTCCAAGCTTGTTACTGTGGTATCAGAGCTCAAAAAGATTCTTCTTCTACGGAGGATCCGATCCTTTTTGCAGCGCACGCAGGTTTTTGTGAAAGACTCTTCGTGCCCTGAGTCCGGACTTATTAGCCATTCCTACCCCTTGTACATCGCGCATTGGGCGCGCTCCCGTCTTCATCGCTCTGTCTTACAGGGCATAAGCCATAAAGAACCCCAGATTACACATGGATTCTCACAGAGAATCTGACAGAGAACACTTCTCAGTGGGTAGGCAAAGAAAAGTTGAAATCCGACGTGGGAATTAAAGAGAAGAATAAAGATTTGGACAAATTCTTGGCAAAAAAGTTGCCAATTTGGACAAATTCTTGGCAGAAAAGTTTGCCAAAACGGAGTACACACGTCAATTGCAGGTTGACATATCCTATTGAGCCCCATTTACGGGTTTTATCATGCATTTACCATTGAGGTGATGGGGCCCTCTTATTGCTAGCCAACCCTACATTAATCAAGCCCCCCTCCGAGTTGGTCATGGCTATGGGCTGCTGTCTCTTTTATTGTGTTTTCTCTCCCTCTCTCTCTCATCTCTCTCCCTTGTGTTCTTGCTTTCATTGTGCCACTTTGACATGGTATCATATGTGACGTTGTCCCCTTCCTAACACCTCTTCCCCCTTGCAGATATGTCTTTGACATTTGGCCCCTTAGAACCAAAAACACTGAAGGCTAAGGGTGGCTGCCCCTACCGTTTTGAAAATTCTGCATGGGAGAAAACATCAGCGCCCAAAAGGGTACAAGGGCTAGTGTCCCATATATACCTTCATAAGTTCAGAATAGCCTGAACTCCACTCATAAAACTATAAAAGCAAGGGACACAAGAAAAGAAAAGAAAAAGCAAAAACAAACTAACTAAATCACTTTGTTTTCTACGAAACAAAACTAGATAAAACAAAACATTATTAACTTAAAAATGTTTTTTAAAAAGGCATGCGTACAATAAGTTGACGCAACTTACTTGGCTTAAAACAAGTACTCAACTTTAAACAAGACATCTTAAAAACTTAATTCTAGAAATCAAACTTCACATAAGGAACACACTCTTAAGTCCTCAGGTAAGCTAAATACGAAATCGAAAAATGAATACTACTACAAACCTACGAAGAGCAAAGATCCAAACTTGTGACCTCAACTTCGTTGCTTCAACTTGCTTGTCCAAACAGGAAGAATAAGATTATCACCTTTATCATGCATAGCTTGGACAACAGCTATGATATGGGGTTGGTGTCCCATATCACCAAACCGACACCAATAACGGTAAAGTTGCAAAGGGCCTAGCGGTGATCACACAAGATGTCTGACAAATATGAGACCTATCCTATTTGTGGGACTCATTGAAGAGGTGGCCATGTCCACACTTGGCTAGACATAGCTCAGCGCCCTTCTTGATGTCGTAGGGACATAACATCACCGCTGCTAAGTGTGTATCACTTAAGAAAGATGTCGTGAAATATGTAGAAACAGTCGGAGGGGCTTGCAAATGTTTAATACTGATAAAGAGGATCTACGGTCACTCATCTGAAGAAAAGAGGAGGCAGCAGCAATCCTTCATGGCCAAGCAATTGATCCACAAAAACTTCAGGAGGGTCAGACTGAGAAGTCTGCACTGCAAAATTCGATTGTGTGCGACAACAGTCACCAATAGACTGCACAAACTACCACTAAATGGTGTCTTGTCCGCAAGTAAAGTGTTCTTCAAGTTGAGAGCCCCCAACTAAGCAGTCAGGTGGTAATCATCCTTCAAGATGGCCAAGTGCAACAGTCATCAATTCCTATACTCATCGTCATCTTTTGGTCCCAATTAGAAATTATCATAGACACAAACAGATTTAACTCTCCCATGCAATCAAATGACTATTCCTTTCTCCAAAGAGAGGTGTCCAACAGTAATGAGTCTTGTGAAATGTCCTGCTACATAGAGCAAGACCTAAAGAGTAAAATTTATGCCATACATATGCAAAAAGCAACCAGAAATAGCGTCCACATCCAAAAAGCTTATACAACATCTTCATTTCATGCACCATTAACGCCTACACTGATATTCTTTTCCTTCACGTGGCCATAGGCAACTGACCTGCAAAGGATTCAGCAGCATGTTGAAATGTCTCTTGAGTGAGATACCTTGTTGAGCTCCACTTTTCTTGTTGATAAAGACCAGTAATGGCCGAATGTCTGGAGGGAGATGTGCAATGATGTACCTTGAAGTTTTTGATTCTGAATTGCTTGAATTAACTGTCGGTTTGACCTCTTTCACATCTGCAGGGATGCCTTTTCCAGTATAATCTTCAGCAATATCACCATTTCCTGAGCCCTCATCATCTGGATGAATTTTAGCTAGAGGATGTGTTGGGCTCGTGCGCACGGTCGATCTATCACCTATTTTATTGATAGTAGCACTTTCAGTGTTTGTATTTGTCTCATCAATGTTCTCAAAGCTCACTGGAACAATCTGCTGGTTGGAATCAGCCGTCTCACTTTCACCACTACTGTAGTTCACAGACTCTGGACATTGACTTTCTGACATGAGCAGGCTAGGGAGAGCTTCATGAGATCGTTTCCCTTTTCGTCTCCTACGCCTAATCTGCCCGCGTACAGAAGATGCAATATCATTAGCACCTTGAGTGAGGGATTTGAGGAAGCCCGTTGCCAAGCTCTTGGTGCCAGTGTCTTTTATGTAAAGTGGTGACAGTATAAGCCTCTTCAATGATCCCAGATCACAAAGTTCTTCACCAGTCTGGGAGAAATGAGCATGACAATCGATGTGTACTTGCTGCTGGCACCACAGGCAGCGCCAGATAGCAGAAGGCACAAACAGCGAACCACTGCAAGGCTCATCACAAAAGGCACAGTATGCAGGCTTTTCAAGCCTGCCTTCCTTATCTCCAAACCTTTCTACCCACTGATGATGTAGAACTTTTGAGCCAGCCATGGCAACACTTTTGCAATCCTGATGTGAATTTTTATAACAACTCATGTGGGCCGCAATTCCACAAATAATGCATCTAGGAATAAGAATGTCTGACAGTGTTTTTGAACCAGGAGGTGCCAAAGGGTTCAAACAGACAGAACAAGCAGATGGTCCCCCCTTTAGTACCTCCCTTGCCCATGTATGAGGGAAAGAAGATGATCTGGCCTTCCTGCCTCTAGATCTCTTCTTTGCCCGCGCTGCCTCTTTCATCCAATAAATGGAAGCTTTGTTTTTCCATTGGTTCAAAAGGTAGAGAAATGAGACGATTGCTACCACAAGCACAATGCCCCATCCCAGAATCACCATGGGAGTTTCTCTCCATGCTTCAATGACCCACACTAGCGGATCCTTAGAGGAAAAAGAAGGATCCGTCATGCCCTGATTGCTATGATCCATGCAAACTCAGTAAAAAAACAAACTTTGCAAACCTAATCAGCATGGGATCGTAGCCTCTTTGGCGGAATTCGTTTCAGAAAGGACAGGCATGCAAGTGCAAGATGGGGAACAATTGCACGATTTCGTAGAGCTTTAGAAGCTGGGATCTGCTAAACACGTCTCATAAAAGCAGTACTGGTGGTGGTGGTGGTTTGCGTGTGGCTGCGTCGCGTGCGTGTGCGTGTGCGTGTGCGCGGAAAAAAGAGAGAGAGAGAGAGAGGGGAAGAGATCGCACTTCAAGAAACTTTGCAAGGAGATCGAAAGGCAAAAACGCCCGCTTTGCACTCATACGGCTCTTCTGTGTCTGCTCGTCGAGGCGGCAAAAACGGAGGAGAGCTAGGCTAGGCCTAGAAGACTTTAACGCGTCTTCAAAGGAGCTCCTGATACTTGGGAGAGAGCGCATATATAAAGGGCCTAAGAACCCAACAAGAGCTTGCACTTGGACTCCTTGGAGACATTTAATTTGTGTAGCTGGCTCCACTTCCTCTCTTTGAAGAACATAAAAGCGAACACATGCACAATGCACATTGCACACTTCCCAGGCTTGATAGCTAGGTACTTCAAGTCTTCAATAACTTTTACATCCATTGCTCTTCTAGCCTATCGATCACACTAGATTGCATCGTCTTACGCTACCGCCACATCGTGGCCTCGTCAGTCAGGATACTCATACATATGTATGTATATATAAAATAACAAAATAGAACAGACAACATGAGAAAGTAACCCATATTCCTTTCTATATTTTTGTGTATATATATTCATAATATTCTCTTATCATTTTGCTTGTTCACTCTCTTTAATGTTGATAAAGAAAGTCGGAGTGGTTGTTTTTGGCCTTTAGAACAAGCCTTGGAGGAGAAGAGAGTTAGGTGTACATTCAAAATTTTCATAACTTTTGCTCCCATTGAACCTTTCTTTTCATGTGGACAATTACAATCTTCTTTAGTTTTAGTTTGCCAATGGGTCCCTTCATTTCACAACCTATACAAGTACGTGACTTCATTTCACAGCCTGTATAGGTACCTGCAATGTTCGAGAAAAGTGTGCCTCAACTTAGCCTTGAGCCGATTGAAAAATTAACACAGTTGATTGAAGGAAGGGAGAGAAGGAGAAATTCTACTTGGAAAATTCAAGAAAATAGAGCTAAATTGCAAAAAATGTTGATTATTTTGAAAAATTTCCTCGTATAATCTGCCCAAAAGGATATTTTGTATGTTGTGAAATTGATTTTTCTCGAACACTGGGTAGATGACTTCATTTCCCGTTTATTTTTATGTTTAAGAATGCGAACGTGAAGCTGGTCCCTACACATTGTTTTCCTACACTACCCAAAATTTTACAAAAGTTTGGGTAATGCACATTCTTCTCGTAGTTCCCTTTTAATCCCCAGCCCCCCATCTCACTCATCACTTGTTGTGACAATTATCCATTTACTTAGAGTCCCTAACCATGCACTAGGTGACAGAGCTAAACATGCATATAGGGGACAAGTTGCAGCATTGTCTTTAGAGGTTTGTTGACCTTTGTGTGGGTGCATGTGCATGTCACACACACACACACACACAGTACCTCGTTTAGATGGCATCTATAAGGGAGAGGAGGGAAGATTGTTAGGCCGGAGTAACCTTAGTCCGGATACGAGGAGATATGTCTTGATTTGTAATGGTGCAGCTATTTGTACCAACATGCGGGTGTGAAGTTTATTTAGCAGGCTTTGCTTGAACATGATGTATGTGCATTCTAATGTATGTTTTTTTGGTCTTGTACCTTACTATGTGTGTGATGTTGTCAAGTTGTGTCTTTGATGTTCTAACATTACACCCGAGTAACATTGGCGATCATGATTAACTATGAATCGGCGGAACCTACGGAGTCGGGGTCCATGGGGCTGACAATTGCAGAATGGCGGTCTGTAGGTTCAGGAAGGCAAGATCCCATGTCCGCCTTTTTATGAAGTTTTTAATTGAAAGGATCTTTATCAATACCTCATATCATGGGATCAAACTCCTATGAATACACATTTTACTCCAACAAGGTCAGAAGGCACGAAGGGTTTTAATATTAAATTGTATGATCTATTATACGTAGATAATCATAAGTATATTATATATTACAAAGAGCCCCACTTAAATCATGTGAAAGGTGCACATTGCATATCAACATTTTGACATAAAATAAAATGAGAAAGAAGTAAAATAAAACAATTAAATTTAAATCTAAAACACAAAAAATATTTTAGTTCTTTTTTTCAAAGAAAATATAAATTAAATAAACATAATAAAACAAGATAGTGAAATGAATTTTTATGAAGGTTTTAAATGAAAGGAAAATTATCAATACCTCATATCATGAGATCAAACTCTTATGAATACACTTTCTAATCCAAAAAGGTGAATGCAACTTTGGAAAATAGCATTTAAAAAACTATCATGTTTTTCTATTCACAAGACTTTCAAGGCTCCTTGGGACACTTGTCAGGCAATGAAAATTGAATGACCTTCACCCATAGTGCACTAAGGCCTTTAGCAAAGGTGAATGCAAATTTGGAAAATAGCATTTAAAAGACTATCATGTTTTTCACAAGACTTTCAAGGCATCTTGAGACACTTGTAAAGCAATGAAAATTGAACGACCTTCACCCATAGTACACTAAGGCCTTTAGCAGGCCAATAAGTCAAAAAAAAAAAAACACAAATGTATGAATGTTCACTTGACCATCTCTTCTTTATATGGACACAAAAAATCTTTTGACTTTCCACTTTCATGGTCTTTTTATTTCCTAACTAAACTCACCTTTCACTTATGCACTTAAGATGGGTTTGAAAGGTTTTTTATTTTTTCGAGATTGAGGAGACCTAATGGGCTAATAAGTAGGATAATGAGATGGTGATGCAAGTTCTTAATTGCATACACTCCTCAAACATATATACTTGAAATTGAGAAGCAGTGCACCATAGAAAGATTGCAAAAAAGTCCTCTTGACATGAAGCTTGTTGTCGATATAACAAAACATATTGGAAGAGAAAATCGAGTAATTGTTCATGGAGAGAGATTGAAGACCAAAGCAAGTGACAACAAAGTTTATGCTCGTGAAGGTGATCAAGAAAAGCAAGGGAAGGGAACTGAAGCAACAAAGCTTTGGCTTTCGTGCTTCCGCTCATGATCTCGATGTATCTAAGAGCACATGATGTCCATTGTGGTGGTCAAGTTTTTTGTATTCAGATTTTGAGTTCATTAAGTATATCAATTTACGATTTCCAAGTGTCTTTTGTATAATATTCCCTTGTGTTGTTCATCTTTCTCTCATCGGTTTCCCATAGTGAGCAGCCTGATGCTGACCTAGCTCACCTCGCAAACATAAAATCCCCGAACATGGTAATGTCAGAAGCATCAACAAAAACATAGAAATCCTTTTTCCAATCCGGAGGTATTAGAAGTGGTGCTTTGGTTAGCATCCTTTTCAGGTGGTGGGAGGCCAAGCCGCATTGCAAAGTCCACTTAAAATCTTTCTTATCCACATGTGCTAGCACATTCAAAGGTATCTATCGCAATATGGGCCAAAAATTGCAAGTGCTGCAAGGTTGCCTTCGGTGAATTAGGTGGTGATGCTTGATAACTACAATTCCTTCCTTGGAAACGATATGTCCCAATAACATCCCACTCGCCACAACAAATATACACTTCATCGGGGGTTGAGACTTAACCTGGTTTCCTTACAATTTTTGAAACAAACAAGGAGGTGACTCAAGTGCTTCATTTTTTCACCAAAACTAGAGAAATCATCCAAGAAAATCCGCATTAAGTCTTCCAAATATCGACCAAATATATGTTGCATATCCCTTTAAAAGGTACTTGGTGCATTTTGCTATCCAAACCACTTTACTGCACAAGCAAACACTCCCCATGCAGTTATGAATCTTGTCTCTAGTTGATTCGTGATTGCCATATGTACACTGTATCCATCCGCAAAAGAGTGAATCTTTTGACTTGCAACTTCATCCAATGCGGAGTCCAAAAATGGAAGCAAGAATGGATATTCCGACACCATAGCCACATTCAGCTTCCGATAATTGACACATATTCATATTTTCTTGTTCTTTTTAGGGACCACAACAATTGGTGAAATCCACTATGGGTTTTCAATTGGAACTATGAAACCCACCTTCAACAATAATTCCAACTCCTTTTTTATTTATTTGCCATAATTTGAATTCATACAATACCTGGCTTGCTTAGTAGGTACCGCATCCTTCTTCAAATTGATACGATGTTGGTAGAATCTAGGTCTAGACACTTGTTGCTTGAATAATCCCATTCGAGCACATCCATGAATTTCGTCAACAACTTTATAAGATCTCATAAAAAGGACTCTTCTAGGTCTGTACATATCTTGACAGGTTTAGGTTTATCCTTTGTCCCAAGATTCACTTTCTGATTGCATCTTTCTTGACTAGAGAGATTTTGTTCATATGCTTCTCGAATTCACATTCCTGTTGTCACAACTCCTTCAACTCCATTATCTATGGGTCAGTTTTACTCTTCTTACCCAACTGCTCAATGTTCTTATTGGTACGCAGCTCAATTTTCACCCACCATGGCTTGGTTGGAACATCATCCTCACAACACTTTCACTTCCACATCCATCGTACATTGATATCAAATCTTGATTCCCCTTCAAAAATTTGGTTTCTTCTTTATCTGGCAAACCTTTCCATCATATTCACTGGTTTGATAGGTCGATCATAGACATGATTGACTTGATGTTATGGGATTTGAACCTTCCTTGATCCTTGTATGACTAAAATATGCTTTGTCTAATTACTTGTTGGTGTTTGATCTTGTGTTCTTTTGCTGCATGCATCCTCTCTAAGAGATCATTCGTTAGTGACATATTATACTTTCGCAAACAACATTCATCGATCCAGTTTTTCATTATTTTGTGATGGCCGATTTAATTGCCCCGCTTGGTGAAACGCTCTTAATTAAAAAGAGGACCATATCCCTTCTTCTTGAACTTAGGGACGTGTTGCTTTAAGGATTAGATTAATACAAGATCTCCTTGCTTGAATATTTTTGTCAACAGATGTGAGTCAAAGAGCTGTTTATGTTTCCTTTTTTAAGCATAGATGTATGCAATAGCTACTAGTCTTTACACATCTATTTGCTCAAGATTTTCTAGTCGTTCTGACAGTTCATGATCCGTCCACCCTAGTTCATGTGCAACTCTCAGGGTTGGTAGTAAAAACTCCATTGTCAATATAGCATCAAGTCCATAGATCAAATTAAATGGAGTGGCATTCATAGTTGTTTTATATGAAACCATATAAGCCCAAAGAGCCAAATGGAGATTCATATCCCAATCCATTCTTCTCGAGCTTACAATCTTTGTAAGCACAAAGCTAAGGATTTTGTTTTAATGCTCTACTTGGACATTTGCTTGAGGATGATAGGGTGCATTTTTTTTATGGATAACCATAAACTCATTTAGTAAGTTCTCTATCACCTCATTGAGGAAGTGTGTCCATACATCACTAACAAGCTCAATAGGAAGTTTGTATTGCATGAATATACATTCGTACAAGAATGTAAACATGGTTTGTGTATCGTTCTTCCTAGTGGTTCTAGACTCTATCCACTTGGTAAGATAATCAATGGCTACAATAATATATTGTGCTTGAGTCTTGTAAGTAGGTGGTTGTATATGACCAACAAAGTCTATACCCCATTTAGAAAATACTCTTGCTCTCATCATTGGTCGCATTGTCATGCTATTCATTCTAGTTGTCATTTTAGCTTGCTGACAAGAGACATCTTTTGCATCTAAATAGAGTTGGCCGCCATATGTCAGCCATCAATATTGCTCTAGCCATGGTCTCATGAGAGAAATGACCCCCGGTATATGGCTATTGGCCTATCATGGTGTAATTTGCAAACTCCATTTTGATTGCTCTTTGTCTTCATTTCTCATGTCTTCAAGGAATTTTCTATTAACCAAGTACTCCACCAAATATATGCTCCACTTAGGTGCAATAGATACCTAAGACAAGGTAGCATGTGGTATTGCTTCTCTCTCTTTGCATTGGGAGTAGTTATTTACATAGGCATGAATATATATTTTCATGTTTCGCGAGAAAACCCCTAACCACATAAGTTGTCTTTATGTTTAGTCTTTTTTCTTAAAAATGGATTCCTACCATTCCTGTTTCAGCATGATTTAAGTAGTTGGATTGTTTCTCTAGGCTTATACACAAAAGTCGAATCTCATCTCTTCTCTTTTGATACATTCTATTTGCCAACAAATGGTACATAGCCAATTGCTCGATCAACCGTGGTGTTATAGGAAGTGATATTTATGAAACTACTTGTGCTATAGTCATCAAAGTGACTAGATCCTCCGACCATCCAAGAATCATCTCGATTGAGAACAGATAAGCATATGAAAAGTCATCATCAACCCCCTTGGAGGTTCTCCTAAGGTGATTCTAGATAAGTACTCTACTTGTTGATGCATGGTGCCCTTTTTAATGACCGTTGTAAAATCAAACTCCAACAAGATGATGAACCATCTTACAATCCTACCAATATTACATGGTTTGTTGACTAGATAAAGTAGAGCTTAGTTGTCCACAAAGAAGACAAACTTATCTACTGATAAGTAGTACCTAAACTTCTTAACCACATAGACTATGCCAAGTCCTTCCCTCTCTATCATGGCATAATTCTTTCTAGTTATGTTCACTTGCATGCGAGCACATGAGATGGAAACATCCATGGTATCCTCTCTTGGTTGTGCCAATATACTACCAATAGCAAAGTTTGAAGCATCAACATACACATGGAAAATTATATTTACAGGAGTCTTTAAAATAGGCGTTGAAGACAATGCTCATTTGAGCTTTTAAAACGACTTTTCATACTAAACAGTCCATACAAATTAAGCAATGAGGTCATAAATTAAATGGGCTTAAAAATGATAGTGTACATGTAGATAAATCTACGATAGTATCCACAATGTCAAATGGATGCTTGAACTTCTTTGACATTTGTTAATCTAGGCATTTTAGTAATTATTGCCACCGTTTTCATATCCGTCACAATGCCATTTTTTGAGACAATAGGTCTAAGAATTTTGCCTTGTCTAACCATGAATACACATATTTTGGGATTTAGATGAATCCTATATAGATGACATTTCTCAAAGACACACTTGAGGTGCTCAAAAAGGTCTTCTCTGGGATAAATACACACAAAGGTCATTCATGTAAACTTCTAAGAAGTTCCTTAGATATTCTTTGAATGTATAGCTCATTAGCCTTTGGAATGTTGTTGGAGCATTTGTCAACCCAAAAGCCATGACTTTATAAGCAAATATTCACCATTTCCATGGAAAAGCCATTTTGTGCTGATCTTTAAGATAACTTGCAGGCTGATTGTATTCAAAGAATCTGTCCAGGAAGCTATAAGCTTCTTTTCTAACTACTCTCTCCAAAACATGATCAGTGATAGGAAGAAGGTAGTTACTTGTATAGTTATAGCACTCACATTCTTGAGGTTCACACACACTCTGAGTTTCCCATTTTTCTTTGATACCACTGCAAGTGGTAACAACCAGTCAATGTATTCTATTTCGTAGATAAATTTTGCTTCTTTTAGTTTTTTTATCTAATCCATAATATTTTTGGCAAATTGTTGAAAGATTCCAACAAAAGTTCCAGTTTATTCTATCTCCCATGTAATTGTAGTTGTAATCCCAATTGGCAGCAACATCTCTCCCACAACTTGTATTTGTTACCCGAATGTATTTTGAAGCCGAGAATGTAATTATTGATGCTATTATGGCCATTCTAGATTTTGTACCATGAGACCCGGAGCCAAGGTATAAAAGGCCAATTTGTAAAGTTTTTTATATGACCATTATTATGAATGAATGAGGGGATAATTTTTTTCTATGTATGGTGTGTGTCTTCTCTTCTATTGTGTATTTCCATTGCTCACACTGCACCGCACGATTGTCATATTGGAATTCCAAGGGTACCATTGTGTTTGTCTTGTCAAGCTCTTTGTGCGGATATCTACATTGCAAGCGTCGTGCAAAAATCGAGCAACTACGTTGTGAGCGGATGGAAACACACACAATGCCTCTATAATCACCCGACACGTACTCTTGGGATAATACACACACACACACACTGTTGACCGCTAGGTCAACAACACAACATAACTCAAGTTTCGTACCAAAGTCTTATCTTTTGCAAGTTATGAAATGCTGCGGATTATGGCTATAAACGTCATTTGTAATGAGTAGTTATTCTAGTTTCAGAAGCCGGGGTGCAATGGCACTTCCAGATTGTAAATACAAAGCCATTTGACCCTTTCAACCCCATTTTTGGTTAAACCTAAGGTAGCCTTAGTATATAAGGTACCTAGGTCATTTTGTAAAAAAGACTTTTTCATAATCAAAACTTTAGCGTTGCCGTCTACTGTGTGTGAGAGAGAAAGAGAGTGAGTGTGAGCTTCATCCTCTTGCTACGCCCGGCTCGCTCAACACATTGGAGATCCGACTGCACCATTGCTGTAGGCTCGAGGAGAGCTACACGACAACGCCAAGCATTCCACGCGAGACGAAGCGCACACGCCGACGCATCTACGAGCTATTTGTGGCCGTAAGTGTATCAAACGATGTCTGTTTTCTGCGTGCTAGTAGTGTATAGAATCGTGGCGACATAAGCTACGCATAGGTACTCATAAATTTTAGTTTTGTGCACTTTCAAAATTTTGCTTTGTCATCCTATGCGTTTTCCGGAGACGGGTTTAGAGTGAGGGTTTTGAGTGTCGAAGCTTAGGGACAGGTGTATCCTAGTGAGGGGATGGTGTTCCTTGAGTTTTGTATGAATCTGGCATGATTAGGTGAGTTACCTTCCGTATGTGTGTATGTGGCTAGGTGGTGTAGTTGAGAGCAGTGAGGTTCTTGATTGTGGCTTAGTTGGCCTTCCAGAGTGTTGTATATGTAGGATGGTCTCAGCCTGACAAGCTAAAGAGATTTCCTCCGTGTGCCTATCGTGTCATCTGTGTCCTCGATTGACATTATGTTGATCTAGGTAGTGTTTGCATGCACTTCATGGGTGTGTGATTCGCTCTCCGTCCAACACACACACACACACACACACACACACACACACACACACACACACACACACACACACACACACACACTATGGGGCACCACTCGGCTTACACAACCCATCTGGCCGAGATAGGGAACACACCGATGGAGTGAGACGAGAGAGACTATCCATTTGCCCACTCAACACAGAGATACACACACACACACACAAAAAAACTCATCTCAAAAGAGGAATATTTCTAATGTTTAGATACAATTGAGCTTGGGCCAACACCAATGGGGCAAATAGCTCACACAATATGGATGAAATATGCCAGATACAATCACAAATTTGAACAGAGGCTTCGCTCACACAGGAGAAACTAACACAGCCAAAATAGCATGAAAATGTGAGGAATTTGGCAAAATGAACAGCACCATTACGTCCGGAGCGGCCAAAAACCCAGTCTACAATATCAAAGCGCTCAAATCCGACCTTGGATGACTAGTTTATGGCCAAAACAGGCTCCAAAAACAGCAAAAATTGAGTTGCGGCTGTTCCTCCTCTTCTCTCCACGTTTTGCTGGATCTTTTTTCAGATTTTTTAGTTTCCACACTTCACTTTATCCCCTCAGGCACCTTTGGCCTTTTAGTTGACCTCAAACGGACCCCGAACATGTCAAAAATTGGCCACGCAGTGCATTTTTGTTACCTTCTTGCATCATCCGCACACTTGGTACTCAGCTTTTTCCAATAATGCATCCCGCAATCATGTGAAGTGGCTCCCAAATATAGTCCTCATGATGACCTTTTTGCATAATCATCACAAGAAAACACCCACGTTGTGTCCTCGCTTACCCACGTGCAAGTATTGACCCCATTCGACCTCCTGACGCCACTAGATGCCATATGACGCACCTGTCATCGTCCCGCAGATAGCTTCCTTGAGAAGCTTTACGCACTACCAACTCCCCATTATTATAGAAAAAACACACTGGTACTGGTGATAATGAAAATCGATGTACTATGTGCACGTTGTCCTACTTGTACACATGTGGGCCCCACGTAACCACCTGGCTCTGGAAAATGGGCAATCCTTTATTTGATGCACCATGCATGTGTATGTACATATGCACAATCACTTCTTCCAAAAAACTCATGACAATGTCTACAACCTTCCATGTGACATTTCTATCTATCTGAGTGTCGTTTTGAGATTTTGTGAATTGCACGCGGTTCTTGGCACTTAGGAGAACTTATTAGGCACATCCGAGTTCCAAAAATCCAACATGCATCAGGCTGCCAAAAGAAAATTGTATTTTTTTGGGAGTCATATTGCAAGTCTGACAACCAAGATATGTTCTATATAGTCCCAATATGCTGCCTATGAAGTTATGAGTCAATCATAATTGATTTGATCAAGGATTTGCATGTGGATAGGTGGGAGATCCAAAAAAGAGGACGAAATGTTTTGATAGATTGAATGCACATCAAGTGTCATAGTGGAGTGTGTTTTGTTGAGACAAGAGCTTGACAACCTCATGGCGTGCCTCCATGCACTAGTCAAATCACTTGCTTCCCAAGATTGACATTACGTCTTGGTTTGGTCTCTTTCAAAGATGTTATAGGTGTTGACCTGTGTGGACCTCAAGACATTGGCACCGTTGCCGGGGACGAGTATCTAGAATAGAGTGAACATAGCCGAGTCCGACAGAGTGGCTTTAAGTAGACTCTTAGGTCAGATAGGTTAGAAAAGGAGACCAGGGTTTTTGTGGTCAGTGTTTCATGCGTGATTGTGGTGAGTTTCTCATTGCAAAAGTGTTAGACAAGTTAGAATCAATGTTTTAGATATGGTCCAAGCTTAATACAAGACTTCATCGATTGGTAGAGTGGTAAAAATTGCACTAGGTGAGAAAAATGTAAGAAAATGAAAAAAATTCAGAGTTCAATTAGGGAGTTGTAGGTCAAGCACTCTAAATCCATTTTCGATTGATTTCTTTTGTTTTAGGAGTAGGGTAAGTAAGCAAGGCGGACAAGTACTCTCAGCATCTCATTGGATCTGCATATCATTGAAGGGATCTTGTTGCCAAAGGCAAGGAAATATTGAAGAATGATAGTGCATCCAAGGAAGTGAAAGATTATGGGCACGATTTGTGTGAAAAATAGTGTGTGATTGCGCAATCATCACCAAATTTCTAAAAGGACTCTTAATTAGCATTTGTGAGAGAAAATTGCAATTTCCTCTTGCAGGTGAGGCTAGAGGACAAGAATGTCCATGATACTTCGTCAATGTCTTTGACTAGTGTTTTAAAGCTCTTGTGTTACCTTCATCAAAAAGTGAGTATGGGGCCAAAACTTTACCTTTTAGGTTAGAAAAAGTGTGGCAATAGGGCTTGAGACCACTTCATTTGCCCAATTGAGGTGAAAATTGGTAAAAGTACTTTTGAAGAAGGGTAGAACACTTGGGAATTGACCAAAACTTGAAAAAGTGGCCAAAAGCTGGAGTCAAGGAGAAAATCGTGATTTTCTCCTCAACTTCTACTAGGAAGGGATTTTTTGGATAATTTGGATACCATGGGTTTTTCTCAAGGTGTGCATGACACTCATAAGGCTAAAACTTGAAAATTTGCATTTTTTCACTTGGGGAGGAAAAAAATCGCAATTTTCACCCTTGACCCTAGCCACACTAAGTTTTAGGAGCCCATATTTGCAGCAGAGGAAGCCCGAGGGTAAGTAGCACACTTGCCTAGCCAAATCTAGAATTGCCTCTTGTCCATGGGAATAAGCCAAATTCCACTCAGAAAGCAGTCCAAAAGGAGGGCAAAGGACTCTTGAGACCATCAAAAGGGTCAAAACTTTGAATTTCTTGCAAAGATAAGTTTTTTGGAATGGGTAGAAAGTCTTTGAAACAGCTAAAAGGAAAAATTACCTCAGAACACGATAAGCAAGATAAAATCGCAATTTTCTCCCATAGAGTGATAGGATCAACATTTTTCAGCAAAATTTGGTTCCACCTTTTGAAGCAAGGCCTATGGGAATTACTAGGTCTGAAGATCATTGAAGTCGTGCATGAAGCCGTGTAATTAACCAATTTTGGGTGTACATCAATTTTTAGTTTGTCTTAACTCCATTTGTGTTCAAGTTTTTAATGAACCTTGTATAGGAAGGGAGATTGTTACAAAAGAGGACTTGGAGTATGGAAGGAACCATAGAGGACCTAAACACTTCCAGGTAACATGTCAGGTTTGAAATCATTAGAATTGTTAACACACCTTTTAACCAAACAAACCAAAGCCAAACAAAAGACCCTCGACGAAACCTCCTAAAGATGCATCAAAGACTGGGGATGTTGTTAGTGAACCTATGGACCAAGGTTGACCGGAAGAAGAAATACAATGATTTGAAATGGACATTGAAAGAGGTTTGGACAACAAAAATGGAAAGTGACAATGAAAATGGAATAGAAGGAGGAAAAGATGGAATAAGTGTACCCTCATATTACAAGAAGTACACTATTCAAGATCGCAAAATCATCATTGAATAGGGAGAAGGTTGAACAAGGAAAGTCTTATGATGGACCTGAGGATGCTAAAAGGATAGAACTACTAGAACCAAGAGAAGCACCTAAACCTGCTTACATTGCTACGGATCTATGATCAGATGAGGAAGAGTTGTTGATTCAAATGCTCAAAGAGTATAAGGATGTGTTACCCGGTCTTATAAGGACTTGAAAGGGGTTGATCCTGCCATCTATCAGCATACAATTCCCTTAAAGCTTGATGCTAAGCGAAGCAGACAATGCCCTTACACTTACAACGAAACATTTGCTAAGAAAATCAAAGAGAAAATTGATTAAATTACAGGAAGCTGAATTCATCTAGGAAATTGAGCACAAGGATTGGCTATCCCCGATTGTGGTGGTACCTAAGAAGAATGGCAAATTAAGAGTGTGCATCAACCTCAAAAAAGTGAATGCAGCTACTATTCATGACAATTGTCCTCTCGTCCAATGATTGATCATGTCTTGGTAAGGGTAGCAGAAAAACGAGAATATAGCTTTTTGGAGGAATTTCTAGGTTATAATCAGTTGTCGATTGAATTAATCAAAAGATCAGCACAAAGTAGCTTTTGCAACTGAATGGAGTATTTTTGCTTATCGAGTAATGTCTTTCGGGTTGACGAATGCACCAACCAATTTTTTGGCTCATGTGTTCAGACAATACTTGCGTATCTTTTTAGAAATCTATATGGATGACTTATGTGTGTACTCAATGATACACAAAAATCTGAAAAAGGTATTCAAGAAATGTTGCACCTATCGAATCTGCCTGAATCTAGAAAAATGTGTTTTCATGGTAAGACATGGCAAGATTCTAGGGCGTATTGTGTAAGCAAATGGAATATCTATGGATATGGACAAGATCAAGATGATTGTGGATATGCCACACCCAACAACAATAAGAGAGGTCCAATCATTCATGGGAAATTGTGGATACTATTGAAAGTTTATTTACATGTATGCAATTATTGCTAATCCTCTCTATGGTTTGATTGTAACCTTCGACTTGGCTGAAGACTGTGAAAATCATTTCAGAAGTTGAAGGAGGCTTTGGTATCAACACCGATCCTCAAGGAAACAAACATGTTCATGTAGATGCTTCCACTTTTGCCATTGGATGAGTTCTAGCTTAACCTGGTGAGGGAACCATGGATATTCCAATATGCTATGCCAGCCTTCAACTTAACAACACCGAACAAAACTACACAACTATGGAAAGGGAAGGATTGGGCGTGGTTTATGTTGTGAGGAAATTCCAACGTTAACTCCTAGCCAACCAATTCATTTTCTAGGTGGATCATCAAGCATTGTTTAATTTAGTCAACAAGCCGTGTAACATTGGCCGGATAGTGAGGTGGTTTATCATCCTACTTGAATTTGACTTCACAATTGTGATTAAAAAGGGGACAACTCATCAACGAGTTGATCACCTATCCAGACTCTAAAAGGAGAGAACCTGGTTGGAGTTGAAGATGATCTGTTAGATGCATATCTCTTTAACCTAGAAATGATACCTAAATGGAGTGAACATAATTCTGCTTTTGTCCATAGGACAATTGTTAAGAGACCAAAAACAAATAGCTGATAGATGCCTAATTGAGCAAAGCAATCCTTTCCAACTGATTAGCAAACGACTATATCATAGGGGTTCGGATTGCGTGTTGTAGTTGTGCATAGAAGCCTCTGACATTCCTTTCTAAAAGAAGCACATGTCACAATGGACTTCATCCATCATGGGGAGATCAAAACATATCAAAACTTGATGAGAGCCGGAGTCGTCTAGCCTAGTATATAGTTTGATGCTCACATGTATGTTTGGTGAGTGTCAACGGGTTGATAAACCTCAAGAGTACTACAAAGATAATAAGAAAATTTGGCTATCGATGACCCCAAGGCCAAATTCAATAGGCTCCAAGAAACAAGGAGATCATAACACCACATGACATAATTGACCTAAGATAGAAAAAGGTATGAAGACCAAAAGCTTCTCATCCACAACAAGGACCACATAACCCGCATGACAATGGATTGTCCAATCAACAAGGAGAACCCAAGAAGTCGGTGCATAACAATGAGAAGGTTAAAGTCGTCTCTGACTCTAATGACCAAACAAATCAAGAGGTTGGTGTTAGCCAACTTTCCACACCAACAATCAAACTGAGAGCGTGACTACTTCAAGTTTTATTCCGTGGCTAAGGTCTTTATCTTCATGAATCTCTCTGGTTGGTTTCGTGTGGGTTGGGCTTAATCTACTATTGCAAGAAATCAACCACCTACAAGGCTCTAAAACCCTACTGCATGGCAAACCCACTTACTCCATGTGCTAAGTCTACCTCTTGCAATGTGCAAATGGAAAGGCTTTCTCCTCTCCATTAGAAGGAAACTGCTCCATTGAAGTTTGGCATGCCTTTCTATTGTTGTTGGTAGGGTTGTGGTAGCCAACCATGGCTACTATGTGATACATCATGTCTTGATTCTTGTATCAACAAGTTAGATAGGTTGACTAGTCAAGGCATGACACATAGTTAGCTCGGGCCAAGGACTCTTGATACCACGTGATCGCTTTACCTTCATCGACCCAACATGGTATAGTAGATCCATCTTCCCCTTGAGGGCCTTGTGCAGTAAACTTCTTTGAGCGATGATCTAAAAATTAATAGGTATCGTGAAGCTTTCTTTAATAGTGGGATGAAGTTGACTTGACTATTGCATGGAGGCTACAAGAGATTGTCGGGCTCTTGGAAAACACACTCAATCCCTATCTACTCAAAGCTACACTCAACAACATGCTAGGCAGAAAAACTAACTACGACCCTGCAAGCAATTCTCATCAATTCACTACGTAAACAAACTTGTAGGAAGGCTAGAAAATGGCTAAAGACACAAAACTATGTCCTCAAATCCCCCTTTCAATCACTTGTCAAAAATGAAATTATTATCTACAGGGTAACCTTTTTTTTTTTTTTTTTGAATGCACCCTAGAGATTAGCAATGATGCCCCAACACCCCTCCTATGCATAAAATGTAGTTTGGTTATGTAAATCTTGATTTATGAGTAGAAGGTTAGCCAAAACAAAAACATTGTTTTACCCCAAGAAACTTAAAATGTCGTGAAGAGCTTTCATCTGCAAATGCAATGAAGCAGATGGCGCTCCAAACAAACCTTTTGCAAGGGAGTTATGAGCTTGAGAATGAAGAAGAAGAGTACACTGTGCTCTATAGAAATGTTGTACTCTTATTATGAAAATGAAAATACTTGCAAAACTTTACAAAAATTGGCTTTTATACCTTAGTCAAAGGTTTTAGGTCAAAAATGGATAACCTACTAGCTCATTTACAGCCTAGGGATTTGTTAATACAATATGGAATCATTTAGTCCCACTTCATCTAGCTCATAATCACATAATCCTTTATATGTTTGGTTCGAGAATCAATAAATTACAAAGCGTATAGCTAGAGACCTTCAGATTGCTAAAAAATTATGCGAAATCACAATGTAGGCTGTTACAAAGGCTTATTTGTTAGTAGTTCGACTAACAATGATTGATTTTTTAAAAGCACTTTGTAACTAAGTTTTTGTTAATCATGTTTTTTAACAAGGATTTTTTTTAGTTTTGATAATTCTTTTATTAACATTGTCGACTTAATTTTTTTTTAAAATAATTTTGTTGGGATTAAAGGCCAAGTGGTTGCACGTAGAGTGCTCAACATACAGATTTGAGCTTGAGGATAGAAGTTGATCTTTTGTAGGGTTTGAGAGTTGAGATTTTTGTGGATTTGGACAAAAAAGAAGTAGGTAGAAATGGACAATGCATTTTGTTTTTTTGTTTCGCTGATTCTTAAACACAACTTTTTGCATATCTCTCTCATACAAACTCAAATATATATGACCTACGAGTTTAATCCAGGGTTTTGGCACACTCTAGATGCAGATGTCAAAATTTTCAAATTCTGGATCGATGACATGTACATGCCCATATTATAGAGCAATGTGTAAGTTGAGATTTTAGACATGCACATGATATTGTGGTGCTCTTTGAGAGCTTTTCAACCTTGCATTTATGTATGCTAGTGTTGATTTGGATGCGGACTCCGAGTTAATACACAACCAAATGCAATTTTGGAACATATTCATACTCAATTTCAGTATCATAGTTAATGTGTACTCTCTTGCAAATGCTCTTTGTGAGATTTTCTTGGTCTACTTAATATGTGAAGAATTTGACACATGTATGCATATAAGAGCTATGTTAATACTCTACGGAAAGATGCATCTTTGTGTATGATCAGTGGTCTAGAGAAATACGATGTACATCATTGATGTGGTTAAAAAGGGTCAACCCGTAGAGAGCCACATTGCATCTACTTCAAAGGACACCCCTAGCACCTCAATCTTAGATGGAGGGTTTCTAAATGAAAATTGGGAGGATGAACTACAAACAGAGACTTTAACCGACTTATACACAAGTCACACCTATCACATGGGTTGGTAAGATGTCCTACAATCCACATCAGGTGCTACTAGCGTAGAGGAGCAACAACAAAGAGTTTTTGATATCATCCATAGGGTTATTGAGCTGGAGAGGTAGAACAAAGGGATCCACATGCCTTCAATGGGTCTCATGAGATTCTTGGATACACGGAAGGCTAAGCAATCAACGTTATCACAAATGCAGACTCCCTTGGTAAGCCCGATGATCCTCCATATGTCGTTTTGTTAGGGGTCTCAGTACAATCTGAGTCCACAAGTGATAGCTTTACCTTTTCAAGTTTAGCTCATCTTTCTCTTGATGACACCATGGCTTCCATGCCTACCCCAATGGTAGCCTACCCCAATGATGGGCATGACAAAAAACACCCCATGGACCTCATTTATTAGTAAAGCACCGCTACATGGTGGCCCATTTCTTACAACAGTACTCACAAGTGTTATCAATCATATGCACCTATGGACCCTTATTTCAATAAGACCATCCAAGCTAGCATTAGCATGTCACATCCCACGTCTGCTATGCCCAGGGCCACACATATGAACTTTGGGCCACCGCATGGAACAACATCGTACCGAGCTTGGGACCCGAGGATCACCCATATTCCTAACCTGATGCCAACCCCCATTCCACATGCAATACCTAGAGTGCCTATTTCCACTATACCTGCTCACTTGGGTCACTTGGCAACGTTTGCTCAAGCTATCGATCGATCTATTGCTGAAAATATGCGTAACACGCCTGATAGAGAGCCTTGAAGTAAGGCAGTACAAATAGCCAAGCTCACACAAAACTTTAGTGGACATGGGGATATCAGAAAGCATATCAAAGTATTTGAGAAAATATGCGATTCCCTAGGAGAACACAATGACCTGCATAAGAGTAATGCTTTAAGCCTGACCTTGAGTGGGAAGGATGGGGATTGGTATAGAACCCTAAGGGTGGAAGAGAAAACGAGTTACCCTACTCTTAGGAGACTATTCTTGAAAGAGTACATACGAGAGGGAGTACTTTGGGGTGTACTACCTCAGCTCCAAAAAGCCCAACGTGAGGAAGGGGAGTGCATGAGAGACTTTTTGAGTCGCTTGAAGCATTTGAATTCTCATTGTAATCCAATGAGCACTTCAATAACAATCTATTTATCGATAGATTCATTAGGTAGTGACGACATGATGATATCTACAATGGCCTAGTCATTAGAGGTATCACCACTTGGGAAGAAATCACCACCAACGCAATCCAATTGGAGGACAATTTAATGATTCAAGGAGAAAGAATGTATGTTGAGCCTAAATCTACTAGCTCGCAAGCATCGAGGCATGAGCCAATGACCATAAAGCCTATTGCTAAAGAGCCAAAGATATATGAGATAACTTAAGCAGATCTCACCAAGACCATTCAAGAAAGTCTTAGAGACAATTGTGCTCCACAAAACAATCATACGTATCCAAGAAGGGAGAAAGAATGGTGCTCAATTTGCTTTGGTCTACATAGTACAAGTGAATGCCCTACGTTTAGAGTAACATGTAATAGGAAATGCAATGCATGTGGGAGGCATGGTCATCAAGCTAAGGATTGCATAGTATTTAAATACGTGATGGCCAATATACCAACCTTAGCTTGGATGGACACACCTTGAGTGCCTACATTGATACCGGCCCCACCTCTTGAACAACCATCACAACACATGGTCCCTAGTGCCCAAAATGTTGTTCAAACAACACCATTACCACCTCCTAAGATTGCAACCCCCACATCCAAGAGTCACTTCTATGAATCAAGTGGGCTATGAGTCATCTATTGCTTGTGTGGATTGCGAGGATGAGATAGACCCTAATATTGCCTATGGGATTGATGCACTTGAAGAAAGTCCATACTACTACATGGAGGACTATTGGAAACAAGTCAAACATGTCTATCAAGTAGCTGCTCTTGTGGCAAGAGGCCAAAATATCAATTTCATTGCCAAAAGACCACCTCTTCAATGCTACGAATGTGGGGGTCCACATTGTGTAGCCGAGTTCCTATTAGACTACAAAAGAATGCCATACTACTACAAACAAATCAAGCAGCACATCTACAATGCCGATACTCATGTGTAATTGATGTCACGTAGATCATTTGATTTCCGAGTGTCCGAATAATCTGAATGCGCCAAAGATCACGCAATTGAACTTAATTGAGGTTACCAAGGAGCCATCAAAAAGTACACCTGTAGCACCAGTAAATGTACTCACACAATCGATGCCCCAAAACCAAAATTATATTCTTGAAGAAAGGGACACAACATCAATTGCCCAATCTTAGAAGAAGAAGAAAACACGAAGGACAAGATCCATGGTTAAACCTATTGAGATGCTAGAAGATCTCAAGATCAAGGTCTTTGGACACAAAATAAGGTATACCTTCATTGTAATGGATTTTTCCAAGCACACTATGTCATCTGAGATGATCTTAGGACGTCCTTTCATGAGGGAAGCAAAAATGGTGCATGACTGGTCTAAAAACCATGTCTACTTGCAGTTCCAAGACTCTCTCATTCAAGTTGATCTTATAACTGGTAGAGCACATTCGCTAGGAAACAAATTTAAGATTGATCATAGATCTGACACCACAATTCACTCGGCCCCATTACAATATTGTTACACCTGTAAAAGGGAGACTGATGTTGGGGAAGATTCCCCTTATATGGATGTTCTACCTGGGATGACGGAGTCTGACAATAAGGATTGGGTCCACCTAGCAGCAACCATAGACACTTGAGGAAACAGGGGGATGATTTGGGTAACACTTGAGGGGGATGAAATGCCACAACTCGTACCTTTAAATATGATAGGAGCAATGCATATAGCTTCTAATGACCTACCATATGAAGGCTTGACTGACAATGGAATCAGTAGCATCTCAAATGACTATAGCCCACACGATTCGGAGTCAGAATCATCAATTTAAATTGACTCTAGGGATGAAGAATCTGAATGTGGGGACAAACCATTCAAGGCCCAGTGGTACCCTAGATGACAATCTATCACGGAGAGGAGAAGACACAAGTAGCGATTCATCTAGTGACTCTTCATTGGAGGAAGGTCATAAGTAAAGATTAGACAAGAGGAGTAAGAGATATAAGAGGCGATATCAAGCCAATGTACGTGCTAGATAAATGAAAAGAAATCTACCGCAGAATGGCTCAATTATATGGGGGCATGTGATGCTCATCGTAAGTTGGTAGATAATTGGGGTGAATACCTCCAAAGCATCATGTTGTGTAGTCCACAACCCATTGACATCTCACAGCTAGAGGCTATAGAGAAGCTAAAGTTGAGCCGTACTGTAAGGAGACGACAAAATCGAGGGTTAGCTTAACACCAAGAGGAAGTGGAAGAGAAACCACAACCCACAAAACAACAAGACCCCACAGATTTACAACCTGCACCTGAGCATTTAAAATCCTAGACCACGGAGGAGCGTAAGGTTGTGTATACAAAGGCCCAGAGAGCACCTATCAATGGACATGATAAGGTCTATGATGGTCCCACAATAGTTAAGGAAAGAGAGTTAGCAGACCCAGGTGAGGATTCCAAACCTGTTTTCATTGCCCAAGATCTAACAGAGACCGAGGAATATGTACTTGAGGATCTTCTCAAGGAATTCAAGGGTATATTCGCCTGGACATATCATGATATGAAAGTTGTTCCACCTTCCATGGTGCAACACACAATTCCCATGAATAGCATGGCTAAACCAGACCAGCAACGACCCTACCAATGAATCCTAAGTATGCAAAGATTGTTCAAGAAGAGATTGAAAAGCTTGTCAAGCGGATTCATATACCCTATTGAGCACTCAAAATGGGTGTCTCCAATAGTTATTGTGCCAAAAAAGAATGGGAAACTCAGAGTGTGCGTGGATCTCAAGAAGGTCAATGCCGCCACTAGGAGAGACCATTATCCCTTGCCATATTCAAAACATGTGCTTGAAAGAGTCGTAGCGAAGCAAGCTTATAGCTTTTTGGATGGATACTCTGGATACAATCAAATCACAATTGCACTAGAGGACCAAGCTAAAACTGCTTTTATAACTTAATTTGGAGTGTTCGCATTTAGTGTTATGGCTTTTGGCTTAACCAATGCCCCTGCTACCTTCCAAAGATTAATAAACATTGCTTTTAGGGAATATTTAAGGAAGTTTTGCGAAGCTTTCTTAGATGACCTTTGTGTTTATTCGTCTTGGAAAGAACATCTATCATGTTTGCGAAAAGTGTTTGAAAAGTACAGATTGTATCGCATCTCATTAAACCCTTTCAAATTCCAATTTTGGGTTAAACATGGAGTCATTTTAGGGAATATCGTGTCCAAAAATGGGATTTCCATAGATGAGAGTAAAATTAAAGCCATTTCCAATTTGCCACCACCTACAAACTATAAAGGAGTTCAAAGGTTCATGGGCCATGTTGGTTATTACCAGTGGTTTATTTGACACTTTACCAAGATAGCTCATCCATTGTACAAGCTTCCTATTGAGTTCCACTAGACCGCAGAGTGTGACCATGCTTATGAGTTATTAAAAAAGGCCTTAACAAGTGCTCCCATCCTATGAGTGCGCGATTGAAATGTAATTTTCCATGTGCATATTTATGCATCAAAATTTGCTATTGGGTGTGTTCTAGCTCAACCAGGAGAACATAAATTGGACTAACCCATTAGCTTTGCAAGTCGTCAATTAAATGATGCTGAGAGGAACTACACCCTATAGAGCAGGAAGGTTTAGCTATGATTCATGCAATAAAGAAATTTTGCTACTACCTTCTTGCCAACAAGTTTGTTTTCTATGTGGATCACCAAGCATTGTTGTATCTAGTGAATAAACCTTGTTCCACGGGAAGAATTACACGATGGTTGTTAATAATTCTTGAGTTTTATTTTACCGTTGTGGTGAGACCCGATAAAAGACATGTCACGGTGGATCATTTGTCTCGCATACCCAATGGTGAAGCCCCTACTGGAATCGATGATGAATTGCCTGATAGTCACCCTATTCCTAGTCGGACCATGCCTGAAAGGAGTGAGAAGATTGTGAACTTTTTAGTTAATGGGTTTCCACCCAAAGAGCTTCGTAAGGGTATAACTCAAAAACTGCTAAAGGAATGTAAACCTTATTCTCTAATTGCAGGAACTCTCTACAAGCTAGGGAAGGATGATATTCTTAGACGTTGTGCTCGTGAGGATGAGTATTTATACATACTGCAAGAAGCCCACATGGGTATAGCCGGAGGATATTTTTCAGGGGAACTAACTGCTAGAAAGGTGTTGCAATCAGGCTATTGGTGGCCCACCTTATTCAAGGATGCATCACTTTTTGCAAAAGGGTGTGATGAATGCCAACATTATAATATTACACAACGGAAGGATAAGATGCCCTTACATCCTATTAAAGTGACTCGACCATTTGAAAATGTTAAGTATGGAGCCTGATTTACCCTTGTAATTTTCTGTGGTAAAAGCGCACATTTGTAAGGCCCCCATTATGAGGAGAAGCCATCGTGCGTGAAGGAAAATCACTCACCGGAAACCAAAATTTTCACGGACAAGAATCAGGGGCAACTTTAAATGCCTCGGGGGCGGAGGCCCTCAAGACTTTTTTTTTCGCCAGAATATTCTTTTTCGCCAGAATATTATGGCCGGACGGCGGCCGGAAAGTGGCCGGAAAACAACCGGTCGGTTGGCCGGTGGCCGGTAGTCAATGGCCGATGGCCGGTGGTCGGAAGTCAATGGCCGGTGGCCGGTGGTCGGAAGTCAATGGCCGGTGGCCGGTGGCCGAATTCAAAAGCGGACTTGTCTTCTCAAGGGCGGCCACACATGGGCGGATTGGAGGATCCGATTTGGACTTATTCGCACAAGGACGGCTACACATGGCTGTCTCTCATAAGAGAGGGCAGCCCTTTTGGCCTATAAAAGGAGGCCATTTCTACACACATTTCATAGTGTGAAGTTGGTGCAACAAGGTGAGTGTGAGGTGGTGAGAGTGAAGCAAGGCGGGAGCTTCATTAAGGGTATAATCCCTTTGTAAACTACTTCTTGTTTTGAAGTACTAAAGCCATTGAGTGGCTGCTTTCCCGTGGACGTAGCCCACATTGGGTGAACCACGTATATCGTGTGTACTCTCTCTCTCTCTCTCTCTCTCTCTCTACTCTATAATCTCGTGTATATAAATCTGTCTCTCTCCATTAAGTAATCTACTCAATTATCTATTTAGCTACGTCTTATTTCCTAACAACTGGTATCAGAGCAAGGTTTGCTCGTAGCTAAATTATCTCAAGGAAAGGATTCCTTGAATTGAGTGGGAGTTATGGCGGAGGAAGGGAAGCTCAAGATTGAGAAGTTCAACGGCAAAAACTACCAACATTGGAAGATGCAGATTGAAGACTACCTCTACCAGAAGGACCTCTATTTGCCACTAGGCGGTCTTGCAAAGAAGCCCGCAACGATGGCAGATGAAGCATGGATTGTCCTTGATCGAAAGGCCCTGGGAACAATACAGTTAAGCTTGGCGTCAACGGTGGCTTTCAATGTTTCGGAGATGAAGACCACGGAGGACTTGATGAAGTCGTTTGACGATTTCTATGAGAAACCATCGGCATCCAATAAGGTATTTCTTATGAAGCGCTTGTTCAATCTAAAGATGGCAGAGAATGGTTCAGTTGCAGAACACCTAAATGACTTTAACACAAACATAAGTCAACTTCGATCAGTGAAAATCAATTTCGATGACGAAGTGTGAGCTCTCCTTATACTATCATCTCTACCGAATAGTTGGGACAGCCTTGTGATGGCTGTAAGTAATTCTATCTCTGGCACAAATACTCTTAAGTTTTATGATGTTGTGGGTGTTCTCCTAAGCGAGGAAATGCGAAGGAGAAGCACAAGAGAATCATCAAGTGCTGCACTATCAGTGGAAACAAGAGGAAGGCTTAAGGAGAGGTTCAAAAACCAAAAGGGTCGTGATCGCTCAAGGCGGAGCAAGTCACGCACAAAGTCAGTTATTGAATGTTGGAACTGCGGCAAGAAGGGCCACGTCAAGAAGGATTGCTGGTCCAAGAAGAAAAAGGAGACAGAGTCTCAAGACAACAAGCCAACATCGGAGGCCAATGTGGCAGGTAAAGTAGAGCAAGATGCTCTAATTCTCTCATTAGACAATGTGTCTAATTCCTGGATAGTAGATTCCTTGGCTTCATTCCATGCGACACCACACAAGCAACATTTCCAAGACTACACCAAAGGTAATTTTGGGTATGTATACTTGGGAGATGATGAAGTTTGTGAGATTGTCGGCAAAGGTACAGTTTCTGTCAAAACTGCTAACGGAAATGAATGGAAGCTTAAAGATGTTAGGCATGTTCCTTCTCTTCGAAAAAATTTAATCTCTACAGGACAATTGGACGATGAAGGTCACAACATTGCATTCGGAAATAAACGGTGGAAGATCTCAAAGGGATCTTTGGTGGTTGCCAAGGGAGAAAAGGTCGGTACACTTTACTTGTGTACTGTTAGCACACAACCTTCAGCTTATGCAGCAACTACAGAAGTTGATAGTGCAGTGTGGCACTATCGACTTGGGCATATGCGTGCCAAAGGAATGCAAATCCTTCAAACAAAGAAGCTTCTACCAGGTTTGAAAGAAGTGGACTTAGAGTTCTGTGAAGATTGTGTTTATGGTAAACAAAAGAGGGTAAAATTTCAAAAATCAGGAAATGAAAGAAAAAATAAAAAACTTGAGTTGGTTCATTCTGATGTTTGGGGTCCTGCAAGTACACCATCACTTGGTGGCTCATTATACTATGTAACATTCATAGACGATGCGACTAGAAAAACATGGGTTTATGTCATGAAGAATAAATCCGATGTATTTTCCATATTTCAAAGGTGGAAAGCCTTTGTGGAGAATGAAACAGGTACCAAGGTTAAATGCCTCAGATCTGACAATAGAGGCGAATATTGCAGCCAAGCTTTTGAAAGCTTTTGTGCTAGCAATGGCATTCGGAGGCAAAGGACAACCCCAAGGACACCTCAACAAAATGGGATTTCGAAAAGGATGAACAGGACAATCATGGAACGAGCACGAAGCATGCGGCTACATGCAGGCCTACCGCTTGAGCTTTGGGCAGAAGCTGTAAGTACGTCTGTGTACTTAATCAATCGGTCACCCTCAACGGCTTTGGATGGAGGAGTTCCAGAAGAGGCATGGACAGGTATACCGGTGAATTATGCATTTCTCAAAGTTTGTGGGTGTGAGGCTTTCATGCACATAGATAGAAGCCTAAGATCAAAGCTAGATGCAAAGTCCAAAAAGTGTTTCTTCATTGGCTATGGAGAAGGAGACTTTGGGTATCGCCTATGGAATCCTGAAGATGGTAAAATCTTAAGGAGTAGGGATGTAATTTTTAACGAATAGAATATGTACAAAGATTACTTGGAAAGAAAACAAACAAAAGAAACAGGTGATGAGTACATGGAGCTTGAGGACGGTGAAGACTCAAGGACTGCAAACGGTGACAATGTGCAACAACGTCAACCAAATGAGGAGCCTCAACCTATTCCCCGAAGATCTACAAGAGCAAGTAGACCTCCAGAAAGGTTTGTTCCTTCCTTCAACCATCTCTTGATCTCAGATTCTGGAGAGTCGGAATCATACGAAGAAGCTATGCAACATGAATCCAAAGAAGAATGGACGAAGAGCATGCAAGTGGAGATGGACTCACTACATCGCAACCAAACATGGGAGTTGGTTGAGTTGCCTAAAGGTAAGCGGGCACTTCAAAACAAATGGGTGTACAAGCTGAAGGAAGAAGAAGGTGGGAAGAAAAGGTACAAGTCTAGGCTTGTGGTAAAAGGGTTTTCTCAAAAGAAAGGTATTGACTTCAATGAAATATTTTCTCCTGTTGTAAAAATGAACTCAATTAGGCTTGTCTTAAGCCTTGTGACTGCTCATGATCTAAATCTCGAGCAAATGGATGTAAATACGGCATTCCCTCACGGTGACTTAGAGGAGGAAATCTACATGCTTCAACCAAAGGGGTATGAAGTAAAAGGTAAGGAGAAAATGGTTTGTAGATTAAAGAAGAGCTTGTATGGTTTAAAGCAAGCATCAAGACAATGGTACTTGAAGTTTGATCGATGGATGTTGGATCATGGATTCACAAGATGCAACTCGGATAATTGCGTCTACACGGAGAATTTGGGAGATGGAAAATTCATCATCCTAATGTTGTATGTTGATGACATGTTGATTGCAAGTGCTAACATGCAGGACATCAAAGACCTAAAAGAGGAGCTGTCCAAATCTTTTTCAATGAAAGATTTAGGTGCTGCAAAGAGGATACTTGGTATGAAAATATCAAGGGACAGGACGAAGAAGACAATAAAGCTATCTCAAGAAGATTACATCAAGAAGGTACTAGAAAGGTTTGCAATGCAAAATGCAAAACCAGTTTCTACACCTTTGGCTGGTCATTTTAAACTAACGAAGGATATGTGTCCAAAGACACAAGAGGAGATAACCTATATGTCTAAAGTTCCATATGCTGCAGCGGTAGGTTCTCTAATGTATGCTATGGTCTGGACAAGGCCAGACATTGCACATGCAGTGGGAGTTGTGAGTAGGTTCATGGACAACCCAGGTAAAGAGCATTGGCAAGCTGTGAAGTGGATACTTAGGTATCTAAAAGGGACAACAAAAAATGCTTTGTATTTTGGAGGAACTGATATTTTTCTAGAAGGGTATGCTGATGCAGATATGGCAGGTGACAAAGATACTCGAAGGAGCACTACTGGCTATGTGTTCACGGTTGGAGGCACAGCAGTAAGCTAGGCTTCAAAGCTGCAGAAAGTGGTTTCACTTTCTACCACGGAAGCAGAGTATGTAGCAATGACGGAGGCAAGCAAAGAAATTATGTGGCTCCACAGATTCTTAGAAGAGCTTGGATTGAAACAAGACAATTGTGTGTTGTACAGTGATAGCCAAAGTGCTATCCATCTTGCGAAGAACTCAGCCTTTCATTCAAGGACAAAGCACATTGAGGTGAGATATCACTTCATACGCACTCTTTGGAAGAGGGACAGCTAAAGCTAGGAAAGGTGCATACAAGTGAAAATCCTGCAGACATGTTTACAAAGGTGGTCAACAAGGAGAAGCTGAGCTTTTGCTCATCTTCAATCGGCATTCAAGGATAAGAAGCCAAAATGGAAAGCAGTCACAGGTTTGGTTTGGAGATCAGTCTCCAAGTGGGAGATTGTTAAGTATGGAGCCTGATTTACCCTTGTAATTTTATGTGGTAAAAGCGCACATTTGTAAGGCCCCCATTATGAGGAGAAGCCATCGTGCGTGAAGGAAAATCACTCACCGGAAACCAAAATTTTCACAGACAAGAATCAGGGGCAACTTTAAAGGCCTCGGGGGCGGAGGCCTTCGAGACTTTATTTTTCCGCAGGAATATTCTTTTTTGCCGGAATATTATGGCCGGCCGGCGGTCGGAAAGTGGTCGGAAAACAACCGGTCGGTTGGCCGGTGGCCGGTAGTCAATGGCCGATGGCCGGTGGTCGGAAGTCAATGGCCGATGGCCGGTGGTCGGAAATCAATGGTCGGTGGCCGGTGGCCGAATTCAATGGCCGGTGGCCGAATTCAAAAGCGGACTTGTCTTCTCAAGGGCGGCCACACATGGGCAGATTGGAGGGTCCGATTTGGACTTATTCGCACAAGGGCGGCTACACGTGGCTGTCTCTCATAAGAGAGGGCAGCCCTTTTGGCCTATAAAAGGAGGCCATTTCTACACACATTTCATAGTGTGAAGTTGATGCAACAAGGTGAGTGTGAGGTGGTGAGAGTGAAGCAAGGCGGGAGCTCCATTAAGGGTATAATCCCTTTGTAAACTACTTCTTGTTTTGAAGTACTAAAGCCATTGAGTGGCTGCTTTCCCATGGAAGTAGCCCACATTGGGTGAACCACATATATCGTGTGTACTCTCTCTCTCTCTACTCTATAATCTCGTGTATATAAATCTGTCTCTCTCCATTAAGTAATCTACTCAATTATCTATTTAGCTACGTCTTATTTCCTAACAGAAAAATGGGGTTTAGACTTTGTAGGCCCAATTAGTCTAGCAACTCATAACACTCAATCTTGATGTATTATTGTTGCCACTGGCTATGTGACAAAGTGGAGGAATCGAGGGTGACACGTAGACCTGATGCAAGGTCAATTGCTAAGTTTTTCTTTGAGAACATTATTACGCGATTTGGTTGTCCCTTTGAAATTGTGAGTGATAATGGCACTCATTTTATAAATGGAGAGATACAGGAGCTCACAACCAGCTTCATGATAGCCCACCATAAGTCTACACCTTATTATCCACAAGCAAATGGCCAAACCGAGAGCACTAACAAGACTTTAATTTCTATCTTGACCAAAACAGTGGAAGCTCATTGCACAGATTGGGATTTTGAAGCTGACGTCAACTCTATGGGCTTATTGTACTTCTTACAAAGTGGCTATAAAGTTTACACCATTCAAAAGTATATGGCCAAGAAGCAGTTATGCCATGGGATGGGATGGTAACCCTTTACTTGAGCGTTTATATATCCTTGAGAGGTTAGATGAAGAAAGACATTTGGTTGTGCAAAATGCACTTGTGGAGAAAGATAGGAGAAAGAAATGGTTTGACCGACATTTAAAGAACAAGGATATCAAGGTTGGGGATAAAGTCCTTATGTTGTATGGAGTGTGTAACGAGAAGAAAAAGTTGACATATGTGGGAAAAGGACCATACAGAGTATGCGAAATCACCCCACAAGGTACCATTCGTGTGGAAACTCTTGATGGAGTTGAAACCATTGGATGCCTCAATGGGAGTTAGTTTAAAAGATACTATGATCCTTTAAGCCAAGAGGAGCTACGTGCAATCCATAAAAACAAGGCAGCCAGGGCACAAGCAAAATTGAAAAAGATACAAGCTCACGTTGAGGCTAAGGAGCAACAACAGCTTATTAGACGCCAACGAGAGGCCAACGTTGGAGTTACACATGCATTTCAAGTTGAAATAGAGGATGATTGGTTGGACTCTTACACGCCTCTACGATACCCTATTGAGTTAAATAGTGCCTATGGGAAAGTGCTATATAATTTGCTATCATATGGAGTGTGGTGTCAGTTTTAGGAAAGACATCTCTATCTGAGAGTACCATCCAAGTCAAGGGTATCAACAAGAAAAAAACCAATGTTTTTGAAACCTGGCACACTTCTGTCATTTATGACAACGGGGTCGTAGCTCAAGACTTTTTGGTGATGCCTGCTGGAACTATAGAAGGCAATATAAACCTTGGATGAACGTGGATGATAGCGATCAAATGCACTATTGATTGGGGGACTGGGAGTGTCACAACACAGAAACCAACTCTTAGCCCTACCACTCAAGAATAATCCCTGAGATATCCCTTCCTGAGGAAATATAACCCAAAACATTGCATGTCCAAGAGGTTGAACCATTTGTACCTATAGCCCAACCCTCTAGAGCTTCATCTTATGTAGCTGGAACAAGGCATGATACACACAAGACTCATCGTAATATAACAAAGCGAACAAACAAATGGGTCATAAATCTTCTTTAGTGACCATTTTTTATGCTAAAAAATAGAAGCCTTGTAAGAGATGCCCCAATCGTTCCGAGAAATGTAAGAAAATGTTGTGTTGGATTCCTAAACGACTATTGGAAGCCCAAGACTACTATCAAGGGAATGATAAAATCTGGGTGCCTACACGTAAATTGTATTCTTACATGTCACTTATAGACCCATGTGAATCAAATCCTGTGACGATAAAACCGATTGAAGACTGCGGGAAGGGAAAGATCACAGAATACTATACACCTTATCCGGAGCTAGTTTGGGTACCCAAGTGAGAACGACTTGTATCGCTCGACTTAAACATAGAAAAAACAAATGAAACTTCTTGCTCTTCATGTAGTTCTTCTACAGAAACACAAGCTTCTTCACAACTTCCACCTACCACCAAAATTGTACAGAAAAACTAGGAAAGAATAGCACCTCCCATTGTCAATCCATCACCTAAAACAACGTTTCAAGTAAAATCATGGGAGAGTACCTTACCACCCTTGCAACTAGATGAAACGCCTAAGGTGACAAACAACTATTGGTCAAAATCTTCATCCGTTACAACTTGGAACAATTGGTTTCAAAAGGTGACGACATCTTTCCAAAAGGTATGATCTACCCAAGGAAGGGGGGAAGTGTTTGCTGACATCTATCATTCACTTGCTCCCCTCTTAACCTTCCTCCCTGACTCTCAATCTACCAATCTTAGGGAATGTAAATATATAGCCCTATACTCAAGAAAACAAAAATAAAAAATAAAAAGAGCAAGAGCCACCAAACAAAAAGCTTAAAACCTATAAATTCTAGTACATAACCCAAAAATCATAATAACACATTATGCACAAGGACAAGACCTTTTGCCATGACCCTTATAATATTTGCACACTAACCAAAATTTATCTGTGTGTATATATATGACTACTATGCTAGAGTCGTACACTCCTACCTTGGGTGAGAGGTATCCTCTTTACTTTTCACAAGTGTTCACATAGTCTACCCGGTGCTTGCCTGTGAATGGGATTTGGTAGATACGCTAGCGTGCGAGAAGAATTTTGAGGTATTAGAATGGCTGATACGTCTCTTGACCACGACTAATCCCTATTTAGTAGAGAACGTCTCTCCAGTTGCACAAGGTTACCCTTTTGAGCAAGATGACTACACACGCCTAGTGACATTCTTAGGAACATATATGCATCTAATGATGAGGAAGATTTACATGTTACACGGATGGCACTTATGGTCTCATTGATGATGAATTTATTTTTTTTCACGATGACAAGGATAGGGGTTTAGACTTAGGGCTACCCGCCCCCCTCTACAATATCCTATTCCCTTGACCCTCTAGGGGGGTGCATATAATTAGGTTAGGGTTCTTTATGTTATTTTGATTGTGTTCAATAAAGGTGGGTGCCTCTTCCCGTTGATGTGCCTCCTAGAGGTATTCCTTGTGTTTCCTAGTGTGTACACGAACGCATTGTAGTAGTTGGGATTTTGAACTTCATGCAATGTTTGTCTAGTTCACTCTTGGAATCAAGTGCGATCATCAACACGAACATGTGTTCTTTGTCCATTATCATTGCCTCTTGTCTTTTTTAGCATCCATGTTTGTCTGCCAACCACTTATCCAATTTTTACATGATTTTTGCTATGATTGGCCACTGTGGACGTCCATGTGTGAATGGGTCAGATTCATATAAAAGATCCATTTTGACCAAAAGTCCTCATTCTGTGAGGTGCATGCTAAAGAAGTGCTCTTGCTCTACCTCTACCTTCTTGTTCATCGTGTGCTCACGGGGGGGGGGGTGTATGTGTGTGTCTGTGTGTATGCTTGTGAGAGAGAGAGAGAGAGAGAGAGAGAGAGAGAGAGAGAGAGAGAATTACGACGACTACAGTAGCAGCGAGGCGATTGAGTGCGGCAACGGCGGTTCCCTCTTCTTCACTGCACGGGATCCTTCATGACTGCAAAGCATTGAGTGATGAGTGACACACCATTGCCCCTTTGAGCTTACTAGCATAGTCTAGTTGTGTTGCAGCCATTCGTGGCTTGCACATAGTGTTCGGCAAGTTCCCAGCCTCTAACATGTGCGGTAAAAGCGCACAAAGGACAACATGGTGTCACATATCTATGCTTTCAAACAAAAAAAGCACAAGAGAGTGAAGGGAGCTCTGCATCGCTTCAAACAATACATTGAGAGATGTCATGTGAAAGAGCTACTACAAGATGAGAGATTGTCAGTTCTCTTCATAGAGGGCTTGAGAAACAAGACTCTCAAGAAAGACCTACATCTAAAAGGATGCACAACGTTTGAGCAAGTCACTAGAGAAGCTCTTTATCTAGTTGACAATTGTAAGGCCTACGGAGAGGTGATTGAAGATAACAACGCGACTAATAGCTCCTCATCTCCGAAGAGCAAACCTGCAACAAAGCAAGATCTTCAAACTTCTACAATGTAGAGCTTTGACAAAGTGGTTGAAGAGGTGACTAGAAGAATAAAACAAGGTTACAAACAAAGCTTAAATGTATGACAACCCTATTTGAGGAGATGTAATACTTATGGAGGGGATCACCCCGTTCCATGGTGTAGCACTCAACCAAAGCCACAACATGTTCTAAGGCAACAACTACCTCTTTTGAATGATGGTAGAGCAGTAGTCAACTACACTCAGTCAACGCATGTGTCACAACCCGTGAAAAACCAATACTTCATGGATGGGAATACGCTCATGTTCTTAGTCAGTCAGGAGTATGGGTCAAAGAACATTCTTACCAGGCAAGAACAACCATTGGCTGGATCAATATCTATGAATTAAGAAGGTCCATGCTATGAATGTGGAGGTGACCATTTGGCATAAGGTTGTCCAAACAAGGGTCCGCACATAGAATTATTTGGATTCCGTGACGGATGTGGGAGAGACCATCTACTCCAAAACTGTGCTAAGAATCCAAACTAGAAAGGGAAAGCAACAATAAATGTTGTAGGCATGATTCCTTCTTCAAGCGGATCTGAGGTAGAACCCAAAATTCCTTTAAAGGTAATGACTCAAGCTCAAGCTCAAGAAGCTTCCAAAAATGCAATCGTTGAGGAGGAACCCAAATTGGCATCCCAAACAGAAATTGAGAACATATCGGTGAGAACAGGAAGAAAATATGGAAAGCCAAATGAGACAAAAGGAAAGTGAAGAGAATGAAAGAGAAAACAACTTTAGAAATAGAACTGCATCAAACAAAGAACACTTTAGACGAGAGCAATGAAGCAAGAAAAACGCAAATGGGTATAAAGAGTCAAAGACTAACTCGGGAGGTTCAGTCTTGGTGGACAAGTGTTTGAACCTTTAGATGCAGTTTTAAGGCCTATGAAGCTAGGCTAAAGCCTAATCAAACCCAAGAGAATAGATGGCTGACGTATCCTCATCCAGAGTATGAAAAGAGAGGTTGCAAATGTTCAAGGAGCTAATCCAACCGGCCCAAGCTCTTATGGAACCACATGTTCCAAATGCTCCAAAAATGGAGGTACTATTCCACATAAAAATCCAAGAAATGGAGAGCCAAGGTATTGTAAATAGAGACTAGAAGTTGAGGCATCTTTAGATACAAGGGAAGTAGCCAATACCACATATGGGGTGGGTTCACAAGTAGTGATGCCAATTCCGGAGGTAGAAGAACCGTGGCCACAATCCTTATGGGAATCGATCAGAAACCAAAAATATGGTAGTGCTACCTTACAGTCGGCACCTATCCATGAGATAAACATGGATCACAATTTTTTTCCAGGGGATATAAGATATTTATATGGGGATGCTAGGTATGTTGCATCTGAAGAGAGCAAACCACACTCTCTACAGACTTTGCCATCTTTTATAGGAGAGCTTGAAACAAAATCTGAGGTTAGAGTGGTACCTTATCAGTGGAAAGCCACACCAAAAATGATAGATACCAAGAGCTTGTACGAATTGATTTCTTCTCCTATACAATGCACACTTTATCTCTCAATGTTGCTAAAAGTTAGACCGCATCTATGGGGCCAAATGGGCAAACACCTAGAAAAGATGGGGTTGAAAATCCCTTCGCATGACCAGCTTGCGGACAAAAACATGGATGCCACCTTGCTTAAGAAACCACAGACAAAGCCAGTACCAATAAATAAGGTGGGTGATTACTGCGAAGACGATGAAGGAAACACCACCTTACCACTTGAGTACAAAGGAGTAAAGACGGTTGTGATATTAGATAGTGGGGCAAGAATTTCCATTGCAACCAAGGCAATGTGGATAAAATGGGGAAAGCCTACTCTAAGAAAAACTCAAATGAAATTGCAATTAGCAGATGGTTACATGGAGAAATCGATTGGAATATTAGAACAAATCATTGTATCCTCTTGTGGCATTGATTATGAGCACACATTTGCCATAATGAATTTTGACAAGAGCAACAACTTTGATATCATATTGGGAAGACCATTCATGTGTCAGCTCAAAATGGTACAAGACTGGGGCTATGCCTATATCTACTTGAGACACAAAGAGGTCACAATGAAAAGCAGTGTCAAGGATCATATTTATAAGATGTAGAGTGAACCCCGCGGGAAGAACTACACTCCACAATTGAAGAGGAAAACAAGGTACCTGCTTGGTTACAAAACAAAACGCATATTTGGATGTGTTTAGCATCTAAATATGGGAGTCTTAGAAAGGAAGATTGCATCCTAGAGCGTTCAATAGAATATGAAGCTTATATTAAGGAACCATTTCTAGAGGATTTGTTTGAACCCTTTGGATGGGATCAAATGCTCGAAACTCTTGATGTCTGTGTAAATGAGGCAACAAACACCAGATTTTGCAATGAAGATGGCTATGATATAACTCCCTTATTCTAATAAAGGTGTTGAAGGAAGCTAATGAGGTTTGTGAGTGTGAAATCATAAAATGTTAGACAAATGGCTATGTCATGGATCATGACGCCATAATGCAAACAAAGGAAGCAGAGAAACCACAAGAATATGTCATCATTGACATACCTGAAGAATTGACAAAAGCTGTTTCAAAGAAGCCAATTCCAAAAAGAGCGCAATTGTCAAATGTTCAACAAACACGAGATCAAGACAAGAACAGAATTAAGGAAGAAGATTAATTGTCTTGTACAACAATCAAATTCAGCATATGCAGAGAAACAAGACTCAAAATCACATGTTCAACTGTGATAGATCTAGAAGTGACAAAGAATCTAATGTCTTATGGCACGTGGATAATGATGGGAAAGCCATCAATCACCAAGGTAGAGGAGATCGTGTACACAAGTTCAAAAATACCGATTCCTAGCTTTGGCATGATTGAAGCTGTATTGAAATGAAGTACGTAGGAGTACAGTGATACTTTCCACATAATTCAATTTATTTACATTAAGGAGAGTCTAGTCTTGATAGAAATATGGAGGAACATCTGAAGTCGCGGAGCGGAGCGTGGGTCGACTCTCTCTCTCACACACACACACAGCTTACACAGTACACAGAGATCTGTTAGAAGGGTTATCTCCCAATTCCTTAGTATTCACAAAGAATATGTTAGTATATACAAAGAGTTAGAGGTAAGTGAGTTAGGCGGGCGGCCGGCCATATCCGCATAAGAGGCCACTTGGGCTTTAATCCCAACAACCTCCCACTTAAAGTCCAATGTGGCACTTTAAGTAACTGTAAATCTATGAACATAAATGTACAAAGATTTACATGGCTGCCATCTATCCAATGCCCAATAACTCACGACAATGCACAAAGCCCTCTCCTAGAAGTCCCTTTGTGAGTAGATCAGCAGGATTGTCCTTGGTGTGGATCTTCAGCAGTTGTATCTGCTTGTCTTCAAGTACTTCCATAATGAAGTGATACTTCACATCAATATGCTTAGTCTTCGAATGGAACACTGGATTCTTTGCCAATTGTATAGCACTTTGACTATCACAATATAACTCTGGCATATCTGCATTGATTCCCAAGTCTGCAACCAATCTACCAAGCCAAATAGCTTCTTTGCATGCCTCATTTGCTGCAACATACTCAGCTTCTGTAGTAGACTGCGTAACACAATCTTGTAATCGAGATCGCCATGATATGGCACCTCCAGCCAATGTAAAGACATAGCCTGATGTAGATCTCCTCTTATCCAAGTCTCCTGCATAATCTGAGTCAGTGTATCCTCTGACACTCAAATCCTGACTACCATAGCATATGCGCATACTCTTTGTATGTTTTAAGTATCTCATGATACCTTTCACTGCCTCCCAATGTTTCTTGCCGGGATTTGACATATATCTGCTAACCACTCCCACTGCAAATGCAATATCCGGACGTGTAGCAATCATTGCATACATCAAACTACCCACTGCAGACGCATATGGAATCTTATCCATTTCAGCCTTTTCTTCCTCAGACACAGGACAATCTTGTTTGCTAAGTTTCACATATGGTGGCAATGGAACACTCAGTGCCTTTCCCTTCTCCATATTGAAACGTTGCAAAACCTTGTTAATATACTCTGTTTGAGATAACCAAATCAACTTCTTTGATCTGTCTCTCTCAATGCGCATACCAAGTATATGACTTGCCTCACCCATGTCTTTCATGTCAAACGATTTTGCCATCTTTGACTTCAAAGCTGAAATTTCTTCCAAGTGTTTGCCAGCAATCAACATGTCATCCACATACAAAATAAGGATCAGCCAACTGCCATCCTTAGCCTTCTTTGTATATAGACAGTGATCGAAGTCACTACGTTTGTAGCCTTGAGAAAGCATAAACTGGTGGAACTTATGGTACCATGCCCTCGGTGATTGTTTTAAGCCATAAAGACTCTTTAACAACTGGCATACCAAATGTTCCATGCCTTTCTCAACAAACCCTTCTGGCTGCTGCATGTAAATTTCCACATCTAAATCACCATGCAAGAACGCTGTCTTGACATCCATTTGGTGCAACACCAAATCCAATATAGCAACCAATGCAAGAAAGCATCTCAATGTAGTCATCTTGACCACTGGAGAGAAGACTTCATCAAAGTCAATGCCTTGTTCTTGCTTAAAGCCCTTGGCAACAAGCCTTGCTTTGTACTTTGGCTGACTATCATGAGTGGTGATCTTATACCTGTAAACCCATTTACAAGGTAGAGCCTTTTTGCCCTGTGGTAATTTAACCAACTTCCATGTCTGGTTTTTATGCAGAGCTGTCATCTCTGACTGCATGGCCAACTGCCATTTTTTCGAGTCAACCACTTGTAATGCTTCCTTGTAACAAGATGGTTCTCCGCAATCTGTGAGCATGACATAATTTAGAGATGGCACATAACGATCAGGTGGTTTGGAGACACGCTCAGAACGTCTCACCACAACTGATTCTGCCTCTCTAGGCACTATAGGCTGTTCCTGAGCCTGACCATGCTGTCTTGATGTGCTAGCACTAGGTCCATCTTCCCTGAAGACAACTCTTCTTATCTCCTCTGTCTTCTCTGGCTTAGCGTGAAACTTGGCTTCATTGAAATGCACATCATTGCTACGAATAAGCTTTCTGGACTCAGGATCCCAAAGCCGGTAACCCATCTCGCCCGATTCTCCGTAGCCAAGAAATATACACTTCTTGCTCTTTGGTTCTAACTTATTTCTGAACTCCTTAGGAATATGGCTATAAGCTTCACAACCAAAGACTCTGAGATGCTTATACGAAGGTGCCTTGCCTGTCCATAGCATCTCGGCCACTGCACTCTTATCCAGAACCCTACTAGGAGACCTGTTGATCAAATGGACTGCTGTAGCCACTGCTTCCGCCCAAAATCCATCAGGCAACTCAGCATTTGACAACATGCTTCTGACCTTCTCTTGTATGGTCCTATTCATACGTTCTGCAACCCCATTCTGTGAAGGATTATATGGTGCAGTAAGTTCCCGCTTAATCCCTTTTGCTTCACAAAAGTCTTGAAAAGCTTTGGAAACGTACTCTCCACCATTGTCAGTTCTCAAGCACTTCAGCTTCTGACCACTCTGATTCTCCACCAGCTGCAAGAATGTCTTAAAGACCTTGAGCACCTCATCCTTGTGCTTCAAGAAGTAAACCCATACTTTGCGAGAATAGTCATCTATGAATGTACAAAAGTACGCTGCTCCCCCTAGTGACAAACTAGGCATTGGTCCGCATAGGTCACTGTGTACAAGAGCTAACCGTTCGTCCCTACGATTCCTCTTTGATCTGTGCGGTTCCTGTGTTTGCTTACCATAAACACAATGCTCACAAAACTTGAAATCTTGAAATGAAAAGCCAGGCAAATAACCATAATGAGAAAGTATTTCCATTCCTCTTTTTGACATATGTCCCAACCTACGATGCCACAGTGACACACTTGGCTGCTCAATCACATTAATTACATGGTTTTTAACCTCTGAAACATGTAAAGTGTACAGAGTTCCTGACTTGCTGCCATGTGCTACAGTCATCGAACCTTTGGAGATCTTCCAAGCGCTGTTCCCAAAAACTGTCACATAACCCGCATCATCCAACTTCCCTGTACTAATCAAGCTCTTTCGGATTGCTGGAACATGTCTGACATTCTTGAGCCATAAAGAAGAGCCATTCTGAAACTTCAACTGCACATCTCCCACTCCAAGTATGTCACAAACCTGCTCATTGCCAAGTCTGACATAATCTTTAGTAGCCACATATGATGTAAACCACTCTTTGTGCGGAGAAACATGTAAAGATGCCCCTGAGTCGATAATCCAATCACTCATAGCATGTCCATCCTCTGCAGTCAAGAAAACAGAATCAAGATTGCTTGTAAGAAAGATGTCACCACCTGCTATACCAGAATCACTGTCTGAACCAGATCCTGTGACATTCACCTCTTCAATCTTCATTGAACTCTTCTTTTCATCTTGCTCAGAACTCTTTGTTTTGCCTTTTTCTTGTTTCCACTTCGTACAGTCTCGCTTCATGTGACCCTTCTTGCCACAATGGTAGCATTCTATGTCATCCTTTGACTTCGAATCACGAGACTTACTTCGGTTTTGTGCCTTCTTACCCTTCTTCTCTTTAAACTGTTGTCTCCCTCGAACGACCAAAGCGCTATTGCCTTTGCCTTTGTCAATGTTCTTCCTGTTCACTTCCTCTGTGAGCAAGCTGCCTTCTACATTGGCACTTGTAAGACCTTCTGGCGCGACAGAATTACTTAACGCTGTACGAAAAGTATCCCAACTGTCTGGCAAAGTGATTAAGAGAAACATAGCCTTCACTGAATCTGGAAAGACTATCTCCTGTGTTGTTAACTGGCTGAAAATTGAGTGAAATTCATTCAGATGATTTGACATGGCTGTCCCTTCCTTCATCTTCAAATCCACCAATTTCTTGAGCCAGTAAATCTGAGAAGCAGCACTTTGTTTCTCGTACATATCACATAGCTTTTGCCATACGCCATACGCTGTAGTCTCTTCTGCTACATTGAAGTAAACATTTTCTGCCAGTGTCAGCATGATTGTGGAACAAGCTAACTCGTCAAGCTCTTCCCACTCATCTTCAGCCATACCTTCTGGTCTCTCCCCTTTGAGCTTCAGTGGCTTCACTTGTTTTTTCTGCACCAAAACCTGCCAAATCTGCTTCTTCTAGAATGGAAAGTTTGTGCCATCCAGCTTCTTTATGTTGTAAAGTTTCTCACTTTGAGAAGATGCCATATCTGCCAAACTGTTTACTCCTGAGAAAAATCCGGCAGAGTTTCCCCTGTAAACTGGCCTCTGTACACAGTAAACAAGCTGTAATCAACAAGCTGAACACCTCTCCTCAAGAACTGTCAGTATTTTTGAAAATTTTTGACAGAGTCTCCCCTGTAAACTGAGCTCTGGGAACCAAAAGATAGCTCAAGAAACAATCATAAATAGCTGACCAATGACAAATCTAAAAAATCCTTGTAATATGCTGTCCTGTAAGCATACACTGTCTCCTCTCTGGGCGATGACAGAACCTGTATCTGTCTCAAGACTGAACTCTGAACAATGCCTCAACGGCCTGACGCATAAGATGCAATCCAGTGTCTACACAAAGTCATACATCCTAAGGGATAAAAGTCGCTGAAGAGGATGCGTGTAGAGGGGAACTCCAGCAACCTAATCCACCTCACACTGGGTAACCCAGCCCCCAGTGCTTGGCTTCAAAAAACCTCACACACGACCCTCTCAGATGGCTCAGCAAACTGCCCAGAACTAGCATACATCCTATAATAGACCAATCACTGTCCTATGGCCGCTGCGGCGGTCTGTCTGCTAGCGTGACTCACAACTAGCAGACCCACAATCACAGTACATCAATCTGCAATACATGCCAGTGGTGTCAAGCCGTCGTATGGCCACACCTCCCCTGGAACCTAGCAAGCACAAGAAGTAGCAATGCAGACTGCAATATATATATCTGATGATATATATGTGTACCTGGTCTATAGATGATGCTCTGAAGACGAATAAGTGATGTATGTCGATGTCGATATTGATGTCGACCACCTCCTGCTTGCCAATCTACACAGGACGGATTTCTTTGTGGCTGAAATCTATCTTCTGCTGTAGTGCTCAGAACGAAATTCCGAGGGCATCAACGGCTTCGAAAGGGGGGTAAAACCCCAGGTCGCCTGCTGGAAACGCTCCCGGAACGCCGAGTGTGAATCTTCGAACTCCGGATCCAGAATCTGCCGAAAAAATGCGCGCGCGCGCGATTGCGCAAATCCGCACTGAACCAAGGTACCAAGGCTCTGATACCAATTGAAGTCGCGGAGCGGAGCGTGGGTCGACTCTCTCTCTCACACACACACACAGCTTACACAGTACACAGAGATCTGTTAGAAGGGTTATCTCCCAATTCCTTAGTATTCACAAAGAATATGTTAGTATATACAAAGAGTTAGAGGTAAGTGAGTTAGGCGGGCGGCCGGCCATATCCGCATAAGAGGCCACTTGGGCTTTAATCCCAACAACATCTTCTTTTGACAACAATCAAAAGCTTCAACAATGACAACGGTAAGACTCCATGAAGCTTCTCAAATCCATGCGGAGAAGAAATTGCCAACCATCATGGAAAAAGGTAAAGCAAAGGTAAACACTGAAGTATATCAACCTCACAAGATGCCGTTACCCTCAATGAGCTTCCATCAAACTTTTCGCGGAACCTCTACATCAAGAACCAAACCATTGATCTTGCAATGGAAACCAAAGCAAAAATTCTATCAACCAAAGTTTCCATCACAAAAAAGCATCCAAAAGAAGCCAAAGAGAATCAACCAAGTTGGTTGTTGAGATTGAACTTGTGCTTCATGTATCCAAACTGGGTCTTTGACTTGGATGTGCTCGTTGGATACTAGCACAGCCATAATCCAACTTCAGGACCTGAAAGAAGTTCTAATGGTCACAACTTGCCCAAATAGCATCCAAATTGAAATCCAGGTATATACATGTTGTACATGCTATGAGCTATGCACATATGAGAGATCACTCAGGTATAAGCCCCTAAACATCATACGCAGATGATGTCTTACATCTTAAATTTGCACCCAAAATGCATTTTTGACTACATGCATAGCCCCCTCAGGTCCTAATTAGCTTATGTTTCAAATTTGAAGTGATTTGGATAGCTAGAAATTGAAAAAATGCCAGTTTTTGTAAACAACGCTAACTTTTGCACTTGGAATGATCGCAAGATCAATGAAAGCTAGCAAATCACCAGCTAAGAGAAGAGGTTGTTGACCAGTGGGTCAACATCATGACATAACTCAATTTTCGTACCAAAGTCTTATTTTTTGAGAGTTATGAAATGCTACGGATTATGGTTAAAACATCATTTGTAATAAGTAGTTAGTCTAGTTGCAGAAGCTGAAGTGCAATGGCATTTCCAGATTGTACATACAAAGCCATTTTACGCCTTGAACTCTATTTTAGGTTTAACCTATGGTAGCCTTAGTATATAAGGTACCTAGGTCATTTTGTAAAGACAACTTTTTCATAATCTAAGTTTTAAGCTGCCGTCGACTCTGTGTGAGGAGAGAGGAAGAGAGAGCGTGAGCTTCATCCTGGTGCTACTCCCAACTCATTCATCACATTAGAGATTCGATTGCACCATCGCGCTAGCCTTAGCAAGAGCTACACAACAATGCCAAGCATTCCTCACGGAATGGAGCATACGCGCTGTGCATCTACGAGCTACTTGCGACCGTAAGTATATCAAAGGATGTCTGTTTTGTGCTTGCAAGTAGTTGTTAGAATCGTAGCGACATAAGCTATGCATAGGTACTCATAGATTTCAATTTTGGGCACTACAGAATTTTGGCTCTGTTTTCATACGCGTTTTCTACAGATGGGTTTAGAGCTAGAGTTTTGAGTGTAGAGTCTTAGAGATGGGTGTATCCTAGTGAGGGGATGATGTTCCTTAAGTTCCGTATGATTCTGGCATGGTTTAGTGATTTTCCTTCTGTTTTTGTGTATGTGGGTTGAGTGGTGTAGTTGAGAACAGTGAGATTCTAGATTGTGGTTTTATTGGCCTTCCACAGTGTTATATGTGTAGGATGGTCTTAGCCTGACAAGATAAAGAGATTTACTTCATGTGCCTTTCGTGTCATTTGTGTCCTTGATTGACATTATGTTGATCTAGGTTGTGTTGCATGCACTTTATAGGTCGTGTGATTCGCTCCCACAACATTGGCACTGTTACCGGGACACAAGGACTTAGGTAGGTATTCCTACTAGCACTCGTGTGATGGCTGCTTGCTTTAGTTTTGGCTAAATAAAGCATTTTTCTTAAGTGGATCCGGAAGAGGGTCTTCCACGATCAAGTGGATAGCCAAGAAGTGTGTGTTTTGCCGAGGGTTTGCGACTAGGTAGATGTAGTTAGGATTTGTAGGTTAGAGTAGTTGTTGGTGGTTGAGTGACTTGTGAGGTGATAAAAGCGCTTTCTAGTCTGTGTGTGGCATTGAAGCATTTTTCTAATCATAGATGCAAAACCCCATATGAGTTGTAGGAGTAGCTTTAGGTAAGAGTAATTTGATTTTGATCTAGAGCTATTCATCACAAAGATTTATTTGCTAAAGTGCTTGTTTGCATTTAGAATCTCTGAAAAGTCTGCTTTTTTAAAGAAAAAATGCAATAAATAGCTTTCTATTGATATTTTTGCATGGTTGATTGCTGCTGAGTATGTAAGACGGCATGTGCAAGGGGTCTGTGTACAAAAACTGCAATTCTGTAAACTTGGATATTATATGTGTATAATGTCTCAAGGGGCATCTGGAGACCAAAATTGAAAAATCTAACTACACCAAAGTGCTAAGTACACATTGAGACTAGAATTTTTACGAACTCTTAATACCCAAAAGACAAAAGACGGAGTGTTTGAAATGTAAAAAAGAAAACTTATGATTGTGAGCACATTTCTGCATGAAACTTGGCAAGAGTGCTTGAAAATCAGTGCTAGAGACTTGGGGATGCTTGTGAATTCTGTCCAAAAATTCATCAGCAGACATCATACGCGTATGATGTCTAAAGGGTGATTTTGGTAGCAATTTTGAACTTTTGACATTACACCCATCTTCTGCATGTTGTGTTGAGCACATCCACCAAATTTACTGTCATTTGGACATGCTAATTGAAAACTGGGAGTATTTTACTCTTTCGGGGATTTCCTTGTCAAAAATTGGTGATTTTGTGCAATTTTGAGATCCAAAATTGGTTGTGATCACATATTCGTGTTGTACACACTAAGGAGCACCTGTGGTAGAAACAGAAGTCCATTTTGACCACCTGGACATGATACATGTATAATGTCTTAGAGGCCAAATTTGAGGTCAAAAGTTACAACTGAGTGCACCCTTGTGATCTACAACATTTAGGAAGCACGTAGGCCAAACTTCATCAAATTTGAAGCATTTTTGAGCTTTCATCAAATTTGAAGCATTTTTTAGCTTTCAAAGACCATAAGACGCATCTAGGCAAGTGAATGTTTGTATTGGCCATAACTTGCTGAAAAAATGTCAAAATTCAATTCTGAAACTTGTTGTGAGTTTCCAGTATAAAGAGGAACCTCTGGAGTGAAACTCACTTCATTCTGACCAGTTAGACATCATACATGTATGATGTCTAAAGGGCACTTTTAAAGACCAAAATTGAAATCTGAGCTTACCAAGGTGTTAAGCACCACAAGACAAAGCTCACAAACCAAATTTTGTCAAAATCTCAGCACATAGACTTTATACGCGTATAATGTCTCAAGGCCATCTGAAAGTCAAATTTTACTTTTGACCACATAGGGGGTTGGGAAATGATGTGTTAAGATTGCTTGAAAAATTTCAACTTATTTGGCACATACTTTTGCATGTAAAGGGATTTTTGCAGATACAAGAAGGTAAAGGTGAAAAAGTAGTGATTTTGAGCAATTTTGACATCCAAAATTTGTTGTGATCACATATTCTTGTTGTACACATCAAGGAGTACCTTGGTTAGAAATCTAACTGAATTCTGAGCCAGTAGACATTATACACGTATGATGTCTCATAGGCCAGATCAGGGTCAAAACAAACATTTGGGCATACCTCAATGTCCTAGAGCATAAAAGAAGTCCCTAGCCAATTTCATTGAATTTGGAGCTCATTTGAGCTTGTAAAGGCTAGAAGACAGGTCTAGACAAATTCATGCATGTAACGATCATAACTTACCCAAAAAATGTCCAAATTGAATTATGAAAGTTGTTGAGAGTTGCACAAGTGATAAAGATCCTTTGGAGTAAAAATCACTTGATTTGGCCATAGTAGACATCATACGCGTATGATGTCTCTATCCCTAATTTGGAGGTGAAAACTCACATTGAGCTTCTAGAAGTGTTAAGCACTATAAAGTAAGCCTAGTGACCAAGTCTCAACAAATTTGGGTCACATTTGGTCAAGATACAAGCAAAAATCCTTGATCTTGAAACTGTTTTGAATGTTGTTTCAAGTGCAGTTCACCAAAACTGCTCTAACTTTTGATAGACAACTCCAAATTGAATCGGTATAGCCAGGAGAAAAGCTTGCGGGTGGTTTTGGTTTAGAGCTGAATTTTCTCAGGTTTCCTAAATCCAAACTTTTAGGGTACCTAGAACTAGTTTCCAGAGACCAAAAGAGTCACAAATTCCTTACTTTTGAGAGACCTGATCAAGGGCAAAAAGGGATAAGTTGCACTAAGCCAAGGTGGGCTTGTTAAGGACTATCTTGAGAGTATTGAGTGGGCCTGACATTAAGAAAGCTAAGATCATCAAGATGGAAAGCCAATCTACCAATCCTTTGGTAGGTATGACTAGAGGTATGGCAAGCCAAGTTAGAAGTGCTGAAATGCCAATCTATCCACATTTTGACACAAGCCCAGCTACATTACCACCATGGTTGTACCCAGATGCAGCCATAGAACATGACTTTTATAGAGGTGGATATTTGCTCAATAAACGACCACATATATCTCCACCAAACACAAAATTCCTACGAGAATTCCAAAAAGAGAGCCACTTGGGTTCCCTTCCAGAGCGATAACAAGAGATGAAATGATCACAAAGATGGCAGACATGCCTCCTCAAGTGAGTCTGCCTAATGGACCATGGTTGTACCCAGATGCAACCATAGAGTATGACTTTTATAGAGGTGGAATTACGGTCACAACAAGACCATATGTACCATCACCACCCCCTATAACTTACTCCTATCCAAATCAGAGCAAAACCTTGAGAAGACATGATACTAAGAGTGAGAGTGACACATCTTCTCAGAGGATTGATTCACCAAGAACCCAACCCACAATAAAGACAGAGGTATTTAGTGAGAAAACGAAGCTTATAGAAGGATTAGCTTAGAGACTTGCTCCTCTAGTCAAATTTGACCTCCAAGAACCTATGGTACAAATTGAGAGAAAATGGACAAACCATACGAGGGAAGTGTGTTACTATAGCATGGAAAATGCTAGGGAAAGGTATGTACAACCTATTCCATTAGCACCTACTCCACCTAGATACGCGATGGGAAATGCGCCAGGACTAGTAGGAGTTGCAAGACCACAACTTGTCTTTGGAAAACAACCTCCACTGCCAGGTGCTAGAATGCTTATAGACATGAGATATATGCAAATGATGGAAGCATCTAACAAACAAGCACTAGTACTAGCTACAATGTATTATAACAACAAAAACGGGTACTGTCTTTCAAAGCAACAGAAGATGAGAGAAACACACGGAGTGGTGAGGCATGTACAACCTCCACCTCCTGCGTTTCGACATGAAGAAAGAAGGTATGAGATGGACAAAAGGACATTGTGGCTCATTGTGAATAGAGGTTTAGCTAGGTCAAAGCCTATTTATAGGCAAGAGGAATTGGAAGAAGAAGCTCCTCAACTAGGGATAGATTCTCACAAAAGCCGTGACACCCACTTGGTCAAACAATGTCCTCAGATGGAGATCACTCAAATGAATGCCTATTGTCTTGAATGTGGTGTCATTCACCTGATCCCAAACTGTTCAAAAAATCCAAACCGAGTCAGAAAGATAATGACAAATGTCTCAAGAATCGTTTAGCTACCCAGTAGCTCAAAAAATGAAAAAGTTGTACCAGTTCAAGTAGTTACAAGAGCGCAACTTAAAAGGGAGCTACTGAGAACCCAGAGATACAGAAAACCAAAACTGATGCGAGTCTAGAGACGGGTGAACCAAAGACCCGAACCAAAGACTGACACACCTAGTCAAAAAACCAAGAGCAAACAGAACAGTTGGAAAGCTAGAAAGGCTAGGATGAAAGCACGTAGGGAACGAGATTAGAAATCCCTAGCTGAGAAGCTTACCCAAGCTGAAGAGAAGATAAAACAACATGAGGAAATAGTTACACCTTCTCTTACGCAGATGTCTCAACCTCTAGAAGAACCATCCACAAATGAGAAACCAAGAAGTGCTAGTTCGGGAGGATCAGTATTGGGCAAGAAGGTTAATGAGCATTTAGAAGTCCTCCTAAAAGCCTATGAAACACGGCTCAAAAACAGCCAAACCCAAGAATAGAGGTGGATGACATATCCATATGTGGAACTAGAAAAGGACATGCTTGAAATGTGCAAGAAAATTATTGAAACAACCCAAGATTTACTAGAACCACAAGTTGGAAAACCTAAGGGTGTGATCCCTGTCCCACCTACACCAGTAATCCCACCAAACTAGGAAGGAAAAGAGCCAGATTCCAGTCACGAGCATAGACAAAATCTCAAGGACCCTGTATTAGATCAAAGGATAGTGTTGAATACCATAGATAACTCTTTTGTGAGATTTCACGTAGCTATACCTGAGAGTTGTAAAGAAATAGATGGTCTTGACAAATTATGGAAACAAGTCAGAGAGGCCAATGAAGCGAGTGAGCTAAGCAGACGAGTAAGCCAAACGGGTAATGGAAGAGGAGTGTCTCTTTCACCAATAAAGGAAAGTGAGACTGGATCTCTAATGAATTTAGAAGTGGAATTGTATTGGGGAGACAAAGGATCTGTACATTCTATGGACAATCAACCCCATTCGCTAAGAACACTACCATCCTATATGGGAGAGTACGAGGCTAAGTCAGAGGTTGTTGCAGTCCCATCACAGAGATTGTACAGATCCTTGACACTAAGAACACTACCATCCTATATGGGAGAGTACAAGGCCAAGTTAGAGGTTGTTGCAGTCCCATCCTTGACACTGGAGCTAGCGTTGCCATCGCAACAAAAGAAGTCTAGAAAAAATGGGAAAAACAAAAAATGAGGGCTACTAGGATGAAACTGCATCTTGCAGATAGACACATGGAAAGGCACATAGGACTGTTAGAAAAAGCATTTGTTACTTCTTGTGGCATTGAGTATGAGCAAACCTTTGCTATTGTTGACTTTGGCAAAAAGAACAACTATGACATCATTCTAGGAAGACCATTCATGCGACAATTGAAAATGGTCCAAGATTGGGGATATGACTATATCTACCTGAGACATATGGAAACCACGACAAAGATAAATCAGAAGGACCATAGTTATAGGGATGTGACGAGAACACCTATGGAGGAGTTTGATTTCGCTACTGTGGTAGGATCAGAACTTCCAGCATGGTTGGATAAGCCTTAAGAACTGTGGATGTGTGGAGCTTCGCAATGTGGAAGCTTAAATCGAGAGGAAGGCATCCTAGAAAGGGAAATTGAAGATAAGGAATTTATTCCAGAACCCTTTCCTGAGGAAGAATTAGAGGCACTTGAATGGGAACACATCTTGGCTACTCTTGGTGTGTGCGCTTTTCAAGACGATCAGCCAATGAAGTTTTGTGATGAAAATGCCTATGACGTTGTTTCTTAATTTGCAGTGAGTGTGATCTAGGAAAACAAAGATGAAGAAGAAGACGAGTTCCACGACTCTGTAGAACACTTGGAACTTCAAGAAGATGCCAACAATGAAAAGCCAGACAACCCAGCAGGTGATAAGTACGAAAGTTTAACTCATGCACGGTTTTATGATTGTCTAAGGAAACAATGTCATTGCTACAAGAATAAAGTGCATCAGAAGTGGATTCCAAAATCTTTGATGGGGGAAACACAACTGTAACAACCATCCTCATACGTGACTCCCATACATGAAGAAAAGACTCAGCCAAAAAGAACATAGCCATGTCAACGAGCTACCGGCATGCTAATCAAGTGGATAGAAAAGTCATCCCAAAAACAACAACCCAAGAGAAAACAAACAATAATTTTCCATAGCCAGCCAAACCACAAAGGGAAAGTGCTAGAATGCAACCTGGTGGAGGATAGCAATGACAGTGATGATTCTTATGACATCCCCTACCAGAAACTCAGTTCATCACGGAATAATGAAGGCCAAAAGAAAAGAAAAACAAGTCAGAACCAAAAAGTCTGACAAATTTGGATACCAAAGAGCCAGCTTGGCCAAAAGCATGTATGGATCAAGAAGACCAAGATCTCAGACAACAAATCCCAAGATCCAATGAGAGCAGGAAAACAGTCAAAGCCTGCAAGAACATCTAAGCAAAGCACAAAGTTTGAAGCTTTCACAAGTCGGATTTGGGTTCCAAAGAAGTTGACTCAAGCACAAAGAGGCTAGGAGTTCATATGGATTTCAAAATGGTTAAATTGTCAACTTCCAAGTATGAATCTCGTCGCCAACCAAGAGTACAAGAGCTAAAGAAAAGACCACTTAAGACTCACATAAAGACAAGGTGGATCCCAAAGCAGTCTCTTCAAACACAAACGAAGCACATACAAGTATGGGTTCCCAAACGATCAACATCAATGAAACAACCAATAATGAGGAAGAAGTGGGTCCCAAAGGGAACCGATAAACCTATTGTCACTGCACCGCCGCTTGAATTCTTTCAATTCCTTCTATGGTTACAGTACAGTTAGAAGAGAACCCACTCTAAGGAACAATGCCAAATATGAAAAACAACCACAAGGCTACAATGGATTCCAAAGAAGCATCAAACAGATAAGTACCAAAGAAGCATCAAACAGATAAGTAAGTCTTCAAAAGAGCTCTACAACCTTCACTCGAGTGAACGACACATGAGCTTCAAAGGCCATCATATTGCTTAGAATAGGAAGCTTTGCTAGCAAAAGCCAATAAGCAAATTGCTTATACCCATATCTTGCACATCATAAATCTTTTCCATGCATTGATTGTGTATGCATAATAGGGCTACATTACAAGGCCTGCATAGGCACAATTTTTGATTGCCCAAGCACAACACATACCCTTGGCGATACCCTGCCATCAAGGAGGACTCCAAATAGGTGGGGGGGGAGGCATTCTAAATGCGGACCTAATATTATGAATATTAGAGGGCAATGTTTTGTGAGTTGTATTTGAACTTTTGCGTTTGATTGTGATATTTTTTGACAAAATTCAAAGTATATGCCCTCATAATAGCGTTACAAGAGGATTACAGGGACAAAAGCCATATATGAGCCCCTAGGGACATGTATATAGTGTACATAGCATTTAGAATTCTATTAGAATGATTTTGATTTTTGTTGAGTTGATTTTTGGTTTTTTTAGAATGAATCTCGTCACCAACCAAGAGTACAAGAGCTAAAGAAAAGACCACTTAAGACTCACATAAAGACAAGGTGGATCCCAAAGCAGTCTCTTCAAACACAAACGAAGCACATACAAGTATGGGTTCCCAAACGAGCAACATCAATGAAACAACCAATAATGAGGAAGAAGTGGGTCCCAAAGGGAACCAATAAACCTATTGTCACTGCACCGCCGCTTGAATTCTTTCAATTTCTTCTATGGTTACAGTACAGTTAGAAGAGAACCCACTCTAAGGAACAATGCCAAATATGAAAAACAACCACAAGGCTACAATGGATTCCAAAGAAGCATCAAACAGATAAGTAAGTCTTCAAAAGAGCTCTACAACCTTCACTCTAGTGAACGACACATGAGCTTCAAAGGCCATCATATTGCTTAGAATAGGAAGCTTTGCTAGCAAAAGCCAATAAGCAAATTGCTTATACCCACATCTTGCACATCATAAATCTTTTCCATGCATTGATTGTGTATGCATAATAGGGCTACATTACAAGGCCTGCATAGGCACAATTTTTGATTGCCCAAGCACAACACATACCCTTGGCGATACCCTGCCATCAAGGAGGACTCCAAATAGGTGGGGGGGGGAGGCATTCTAAATGCGGACCTAATATTATGAATATTAGAGGGCAATGTTTTGTGAGTTGTATTTGAACTTTTGCGTTTGATTGTGATATTTTTTGACAAAATTCAAGTATATGCCCTCATAATAGCATTACAAGAGGATTACGGGGACAAAAGCCATATATGATCCCCTAGGGACATGTATATAGTGTACATAGCATTTAGAATTCTATTAGAATGATTTTGATTTTTGTTGAGTTGATTTTTGGTTTTCTTTCTTTGTTTTTGCGATTTTCCAAAAAATAATTTTTAAGAAAAAATAATAATAATCCAAGTGAAAATAACAATGAAGAGATGTTGAACAATATAAAGAGAAGCAGGTACAATAACATGAGGCCAAAAATGACTGAGAATGGTCATAACACTTTGAGATGGACTACAAGGACAAAGGAAGTTGGCGATGAGACTAAACGAATGCACCCATCAAGTATAAAGTTGCCTATCAGACACTTCATGTGACTACAAGGCTGTATATAGGAAGTAGATATTTATAATGTAAATCTGCTATCTTGTATGTGACTTAACGAATCCTAACAAACAAAAGGGACTATCAGTACTAACAAGAACAGAAGGGGCAGAGATGACAGTTCACTCATTTTTTGTGATAGCTGCTTGCAAAAGCAACCAGGGATCAAGCCAAATTTTGGTCATCATCATTGGTTCTACATGTGTTTGGTAGCCTGAAGGTGCGAGAGATGCCCATCAATCATTCTCGATATTGAAATCCAAAAAGTTAGCTTATAAAGCCAAATATAAGTCCAAATCAAGCCAAACTTTGTCAACATGAGGCTACAAATAGAGAGTACAAGCTAAGGGTTTATAATTTATTTTTTTTAAAAGTATAACCCCTAGCTAGCCAAAGATGCAATTTTTTCAAATCTGAAGCCATGATAGCCATCTACATAACCTGTACATCATGTATATGAATTTTGGGGACAAATGGACAATGCTAGCTCATTGATAGTCATGCCCTTTTGATGCAAGTTACTAACTTGGGAAATTAACCGGGGTTTGTCCGCTTTAATTAAGTCATGTATCAAGTAGAAGCAGTATAATGATTTACAAAGCACAAAAGGTAATAGTGGCAAATGCGACTTTGATCACCTTGATGCAGGAACAAAGGAGTCACCAACGAAGAAGAACAGATACAAATGGGAACAAGCCAACCTTTGCAGGGTTACATATCTTGTCCTTTATGAGGCGGATCAAATGCTAGACATGGGTTTTCAACCTCAAGTCACAAAAGATAATCTCCCAAATTTGGCATGACAGACAGACTTTGTATTGAAGTGCAACTTGGCCTATACAAGTTGAAGGTTTAGCCAGAGAATTTCTACAGAATCCTTACAAAGTTTTCATTGGTCCACAAGATCCAAAAGCCAATCATTCAATTCTACAGATTGTAGAGATTGTTTTTGAAAATGAGAAAGACAAAAAATCGGTATATGTTCGTCATCAATTATGATTTTCTTGAATCATGTGAAGAATATGTACGTTGGATTGAACGAGCAGGACGAGCTCGTGCAAAGGCTACACCCTATACTTTCTTTACATCAGCAAAGCGACAACAAAGACCACACTGACATCGACAACCAGGTCATGTCAGGGACGACATGAACTCTAAGGGGGGAATGTTGACCAGCGGATCAACATCACGGCATGACTCAATTTTCGTACCAAAGTCTTATTTTTTGAGAGTTATGAAATGCTGCGGATTATGGTTAAAACATCATTTGTAATAAGTAGTTAGTCTAGTTGCAGAAGCCGGGGTGCAATGGCACTTCCAAATTGTACATACAAAACCATTTTACCCCTTGAACTCTATTTTAGGTTTAGCCTATGGTAGCCTTAGTATATAAGGTACCTAGGTCATTTTGTAAAAACAACTTTTTCATAATCTAAGTTTTAAGCTGTCGTCGACTGTGTGTGAGAGAGGAATAGAGAGAGCATGAGCTTCACCTGGCTCTACTCCCCGCTCGTTCATCACATTGGAGATTCGACCGCACTATCTCGCTAGCCTTAGCAAGAGCTATGCTGCAACGCCAAGCATTCCTCGCGGAACGGCGCATACACGCTCGTGCATCTACGAGCTACTTGTGGACGTAATTATATCAAACGATGCCTGTTTTGTGCTTGCAAGTAGTCATTAGAATCATAGCGACATAAGCTACACATAAGTACTCATAGATTTCAGTTTCACGCACTTCAAAATTTTGGTTCTGTCTTTATACGCATTTTTTGCAAATGGGTTTAGAGCTAGCGTTTTGAGTGTAGAGGCTTAGGGCAGGTGTATCCTAGTGAGGGGATGGTGTTTCTTAAGTTTCGTATGATTCTGGCATGGTTTACTCAATTTCCTTCCGTTTGTGTGTATGTGGGTTGAGTGATGTAGTTGAGAGCAGTGAGACTCTAGATTGTGGTTTAGTTGGCCTTCCAGAGTGTTGTATGTGTAGGATGGTCTCAGCCTGACAAGCTAAAGAGATTTCCTCCGTGTGCCTATCATGTCATATTTGTGTCCTCGATTGACATTATGTTGATCTAGGTTGTGTTGCAGCACTTTATAGGTCGTGTGATTCGCTCCCGCAACAAAGGCTATCTTTGAAAGACATCATTGCGGCCGCAGAACCTTACACTATCCCTGACAAAACACTAAAACCAACCAAAGCTTGGATAAATGAAGCCACACTGGAAGCTGAAGGAATCAAACTTTATCAAGGTACATTTAGAGATCCATAGGACAATACAATAGATGTGCCCATGATCCCCAGAGAGCTCAGTGAGTATGCCAGCAAGGAAGGCATCCTCAACCACCTAGAGAGGGCCGATTTGCATAATTTCTTTGAAGCGAAACAAGTTGGTGTGGATACACAGAGGGTCTACGAGCTAGCAAGCTCCATTCAGAAAGATGGCAAAGCAGTGATTACTGTTTAGGATGGCCAAAAGACTGAGGTGGTAATTACCCCTCAAATCATTGCAGATGCTCTAGAACTCCACAATGAGGGTAGCTCTATTAGAGAACAAAGAGATGATGTGAAGGTCTACGCTCACAAGAAGAAAAATCCCACCTTGAAAGACCTAGAGGGAGGGTTCAAAAATCTGCAAGCTCTATAACCATTATTTTCATGTTTGTAGCAAATGACCACAAAAGTACACCACACCACCCCATGCAGCAGCCACCATGATCACGTATGCACTAAGAAGCAGTGGGCCCGAAGATGTAAACTTTGTCCAGCATCTGCATGAACAAGTGGTTGGAATGGGAACAGATAAGCCAAAGTACATTGGTGGGGTAGAAGTTCTCACAAGGTTTTCTTATGAAGTGACACGGAGTTAACTGCACTGCACTCTAGCTCATCCAGAGGTTAATGATGCCCGGCTTTCAGAGGCTATGGCCGCGAGAACCAACCCCGAAAAGGGAACTTGATAATGCAAACAAAACAAAAAAAACGTTTTTTTTCTTTTCCTCAGGCTGCAGACCGCCACCCTACTTGCACCCCACGGAGGGGCCGCCCCCCTCCCTTGACCTTACCCCCTCCCTCTCCTCCATTATCTCCTCTCTCTCTTCTCCCAGCATGGCGCTCAATCTCTCTCTCCTTCATTATTGCATGCGGCCAAGGACTCTCTCTCTCTCTCTCTCTCTCTCTCTCTCTCTCTCTCTCTCTCTCTCTCTCTCTCTCTCTCTCTCTCTCTCTCTCTCTCTCTCTCTCTCTCTCTCTCTCTCTCTCTCTCTCTCTCTCTCTCTCTCTCTCTCTCTCTCTCTCTCTCTCTCGTTCGTCAAAAGGGGGTCGCCATGCAGCGCAAGCCAAAGCTCTCTTTCTCTCTCTTGTTCCCCACCCATGCCCACTTACGCTCCCTCTCTCTCATTGACTCTCGCTCTCTCTCCCTCTTCCTTGTGTCGGCAGCCATGAGGGTGCAAAAAGTTTTCTCTCTCTCTCTCTCTCTCTCTCTCTCTCTCTCTCTCTCTCTCTCTCTCTCTCTCTCTCTCTCTCTCTCTCTCTCTCTCTCTCTCTCTCTCTCTCTCTCTCTCTCGTTCCCCCCCCCCCCCCCACACACACACACACACACACTCTCCCTCCCTCTCTGCCCATCTCCCACTCACTGCCTCCCTCTCCTCGTTCAGACTCCCGCTCTCTCTCTCTCTCTCTCTCTCTCTCTCTCTCTCTCTCTCTCTCTCTCTCTCTCTCTCTCTCTCTCTCTCCCCCCCCTTTTCTGAGTCGCGAGAAGCAGTAGGACTCTCTCTCTCTCTCTCTCTCTCTCTCTCTCTCTCTCTCTCTCTCTCTCTCTCACCCTATCCCTCCCTCTCTCCCCTCACCCGCTTCACTCATGCTCTCTCTCCCTCTCTCGTTATCTGTGTAGTCGGCGAGCCAACAAATAAAAAAAATAAACATATCTCTCGTTCACTCTCGTTCCCACACACACACTGGCCGACACACTCACCCACCCACACACACACACACACACACACACACACAACCCCATATGCATACCCACACACACTCCCTCGGTCGCTCTCTTTTCACAAACCTATACACGCACACACCCATTCACACAAGTACACACTTACATGCACGGACACTTATCAAGCAGAAAACACATGCTAAACTATGACTACACCTAGTATAAACCACCGTGCTCAAATTTCTAGCAAGAGGAACACAAGAAGTAAGATGAAGGAGTGAGAAAAGTAGGGAGTGGCCATACGGCCTAGATCTCTTCATCTTGTGGCATCTTGGCATCGGCAAAACACCGGCGACAGCATATGCATACTCCATCCCTCTTCTACGACTTTCCCCCATCGGCAACACCCTTGTAAAAAAGCCCTAAACTAATTTACCCTAAGTCTAGCTATGGCTAGCACTTGTAAATTCACCTACCCCTACCCCACTCCCTATGTCATTCCCTCTCTCTACTCTCTTCAACTTCTCTCCCCTACTCAATAGAATAAGAAGAGGCTCCACTGGAGCACGTCCCGCAATCACATGCCACACTCACACTCTCTCTCACCCCACTTGTAAGAGAGGTCACCACTCTCAAAATCCTATATAAGGAGGGCGATTTCTCCACTCAAACAACAGGAAGAACACCAATACAGAGAAGCACAACATCACCATAGCCTTGACATTATGCACACACTACACAAGCATGATAGACAAGTGGTCATTTTTTTTGGGAAGGTTGGCTCTCTAAGCATATGGAATTAGGAGCACTTGATGCTAGCACCATGGAATATGGGTTTAGGCACACATCTAGCTCATGAGAAATCTCTTGATTAGCATAAGCCGCAGCTTGAAGCGGCAAAAAGATTTGACCAAGAGACTCCTCTAGCCAAGGGCTTCCAGAATATGCAATCATAGTCAACTTTGGTAGTGGAACATGGATCACGATCCATGTTCCCCAACCTTCAAACGCAAGAAATTTTCTCCTATAGCATGCCAAGATAGCACCTACTCACTTTTGCAATTACAGTCAAAAAATCTGCTCAGACATGGATCGCTTAGCATGTCAGATTGAGACGAGGGGTTTTGTCTAGATCAAGGCTAAGGAAAGTCAACCCTCAAATTTGGCAAAAAATGGACACCATTACACCACAAAACCCTAAATTCTCAAGACTTCATTCTACAAATGATCATTTTGATAGAGGCTAGAAAAAAGTGATACAAACCTCAAAAGTTGATGATCAAAGGGTTAGGGAACATGTCTAGATACTTCCCCACAAGTTTGGTGAAAAATGAGTTTCAAACATGGATCACAATCCATCACCCCCACATGCAAAACTAGCAGATTTTGGTCCTCAATTATATTGAGGTGTCAAAGGCATCAAGTAATTAGAAAATTTTGCAAGATTGGTTAAAAAGTTCCAAGTGATTGCAACTTCAGAGTGTCCAAGTAACGGAAGCTAAAGTTTTTAGGAAAAAAGACCATAAGTAATGAACTTGGAAAATTTTATACTCAAAAAAGTGTCAAAGAGTAGCCAAGAAATGCCTAGGAAAAGTGTAGAATTTGACAGAAAGAATAGGAAGGTCAATCAAAGTCAGATACTCAAAGAAAATTGTCTACTCAATGTGCCAAAGAGTAGCCAAGAAATGCCTAGGAAAAGTGTAAAATTCGACAGAAAGGATAGAAGGGTCAATCATAGTCAGATGGTAATGAAATTTGAAGGACATGTGGCAGTAAAGGTGTTAATCGGCATTCAAGCATCAAAATCACTAAAAACCAGCACCTATTAACCATAGGAGTGCATGAAAGTGGGATGCAAAAAAAAAAAAAGTTAAAGTCAAGAAAACAGGGTCATAAATTGGAAAATTGGATTACTTTAGTCAATATAGATCTGAATTTGAAAAGATTCCACCAGTGTGCTATGATAGGCTATAGGAACATACCCACAAATTCTTAGCCCAAAATGTGACCCAACATGGATCGCAATCCATGTACCTTTTCCAGATTTTTGGACCAAAGCCTAACCTTCCTGACCCACATGCTATTTAAAGCTTAACCCTACATTTTCAAGCCATTTAAACGTCAGAATTTTGAAAATCCCAAAATTCTCTAAGTCTATGGAAAAGTTACAAAATTTGACCTAGAATTCCAATCAGTGATCCAAATCACAAAAGTTTTCACCCATAGCATCCCCTGATCATGCTAAACCAAATGGTGCTAAGATCACTCCAAAATGTATTCCAACATGGATCGTGATCCATGTACCTCTGGCTCATAATCAACATGAACCAATTTGCACTAAATGCATGTAGTTGTCCTAGACACACTGGTAAAGTTTTATCAAATTTGGATCTCTTTTGCTCAAGTTATGCTCATTTTTTAATTGATGGTCAAGTTTGTGTTATAACGACTTTTTTGTCAACTTTTTGAACAACTTACCACGCGACAGAATCCATGAGGTGTTGAAGCAAACGGTTGAAGAGAGAGAAGAGGAGGAATCTATAAGAAAAAAGACAACTGGATTAGATTCACCTTTTGATTCTCCTCCCAGTCAACAATCACATCATGAGGAGACTGCCTCTAGACACAACAATGACAAAGGATGCGGAGGAAAGCGAATAAACAACGTCTCCAAACCAAACATGTCCACCTCTTAATGATCAACAAAAGAGGGACTCTCAAGCTAAGTGAGAAATCCAAAACTGCACTGAAGTAGAGCAAAGACATATGGAGGAGCAACACAAAAGAACACCTCCACAAACTGATCAGACTTTAAAGACCTTCAAAAGGCAAGAGGACCAGGAAAAAAGGGAAGTTCCCCCTTTGAACCAAGCAGATGGGGCGGCAACAAAGAGAATCATTGAAGAATTTGATATCAAGGAGCATCTTGAAATGATCAAGCTGCAATTCAGATGCCAAAAGGTATTGACACAACTTTGAATCCAAGACGTGGAAGATGCTTAAGCCACCACTATAATAGAGCAAACCAAGAGATAGAGGAACTTAAGCAGCAAGTTAAGAGTTTGCAAAAGGACAAAGAGCAACTACAGACAGCTCTATCAAAAGAGGAGGAGGATTCTACAAGCATCTACCACGATATAGAGAAGCCAATTGATGCAAACATACAGATCCAAGTGGAGCAATAAGCTCTAAAGGCCGAGCTAGAGTAAGAGAATTTGCAGTGGCAACTCCTGATGGCCGGCATGCTCTCAACAAACACACACGAGGAGCAATAAATTAGAGAATTACAAGAGCAACTATCTAAGGCAAAAGCGTACCTGATGACACAAACTGAGATGCATGCCAAGGAGCTCAAAGCTAAAGCTCTGGATTTGGGTGGTGCTCTACAAACACGGATCATGTACCAATCATTCAAATCCAACACATTGAAATCAAAAGCACTTACCAACCCCCATTGGACTTACAATCACATCATCTAGGGGAGGGATGCAAGAGTTTAAAGAAGAAAAATAGTCAGTGGATGCAAGGGATGAGCTCCAAAAAGATTGCAGATATGCCAGAAGGTGTACACAGAGAATGCATGTTGTATGAGCTCAAGGTTCCAAAATTTGTGGCTCTCCTAATTATCAAACCAGATGAGCATGCCAAGAATTTTGGCCATGAGATGATTGCACTACCACTCATGAAGCAAGAGGCCGTTCTGTGGAAGAGAAAGCTACTTCCAGCATTGGAACCTAATGCTCAAGGCGACTACGACGGATTTCTAGTGACCAAAGAACATGTGTTTCTCATCCTAGAAAGCCAACCTCTATGGCAGAAGAAGTGGTTTAAAAAGCGTCTCATGATGAGACAACCTATAGGGAGGCTCCACAACACCTACGGATCAACACAACCTATTGCCCAATCCAAAAAGGTGATCTTGGGAGACCTACTCACTATGGAAGAGTAGAGGGCACTAGTGCTCAATTACCCAATAATACTAGAAGTCTGCACACAATCATAAGCCCACAAATGCCTACATGATACATACACTCAAGGCTTTCATCACACTGATGAGAGACGTCCCACATTTGTCTTGCCAAATGACATGCAAGATAAGTTGCCAAGATGATACTCACCTGCATTGAGGTATTTGATGACATCGACAAAGCAGAACACCCTTGGGATGTGTTCCTTGAAGAAATAGATGGAATCAATTTGAATTTGGAGACAAAATCTCCCTCAAAGAATGTTATTATGAGCATGTACATAGAAATAATGTTTCTAACCTCACACTACATGCAAATTTTTGAAGAAGCTTTTATGAAGGGTTTCTTTGAGATGGACTCCACCATCTCCAACCCGCTGACAAAGGATTTGCAAGGCACATTCCTTACCAGAGCACGCTATTGAACAACCCACTAAGAGACCTATCAATCAAGACATATATTATAGCTCAAGCCACCAAGTTAGACAAAGTCATCAAGGCCTTGGAAAAGAGACAGGTTGACTACTGAAGAGCTTCCACCACTCACGAGGATGTGCAATGGCTAGGAAGGAGGGAGTGTTTGGCTGATATAGGTGATGGGCACCCTCCTAATCGGCCACACCTTGTCAAAGCCAAATTTTTTATGTAATGTATTCCATTGTTTTGGGAAGCCTTGTGAATGAGCTTTATGTAATTTTGATCCGAGAGCTGTAAACTCTGAGCTGTAATTTTGATCCGAGAGCTATAAACTCTGAGCTGTAATATTTGATCATGTACTCAAAGCCCAAGTAGCCGACCATTGGCCATTTTGAAAAGCCGTAGGTATAAAAGCCAAAAGCTTTACTTTGAACACAAATCTTCTCTTTGGGAAAATCAAAGAGCTTTGTGTACGACTGTCAAGCGGCTACTCAGCTTCACCTTATAATCCAATTTTTTTATGAATTGGTAATCCAAATTCAGTTTCGAGAATTGTATTGTGTTCCTTGTCTTGCTTTTTTATTTAAGTGTAAGCATTTCAAGTCCTATTGTGGTTTGTGACTACGTGTTTGTGGGTCTTATCTTTAGTTTTGAGTGCTTAAATTACTATTTTTGGACATTTTGGCCATAGGAAAGTGTTATTAGACCTTAGGATGACCTGTTTATGCCATTCTAATGCAATTTTTATTACTTGACATATGATGGATGGTGTTTTTGATACCTTGTCATATGGCCACCAAACTTAGTAGACTTGTCTCCTTAAGCCTAATATAGCTTGCTCTAAAATTTTGTGACAATCCAAATCTGTTTCGTCGTCAAAATGACGTGATGACCTAGAGTGGTGAGATTGGACATAGGCAAATGCTTCAATCAGAGAGTGGTGGTTAGCTTGTTGAGTTGACGCATTTGCTTGCTAGGTTCACTTCTTGAGGGCTGACAATCTCAAAAAGTCTATATGTCCTATACGAGTCACTTCCCTGAGTATTGACATTATCATGCTAGTGCCAAATAGCTATGCTATAGGCATCCGTCGCGACGACCCGCTAACAATAACTCTTTGTGACTGGTGGCCCTTTTGGGGTTGAATCTTTATCTTTCACAACTTGAGCATCATGGGATAAAGAAATAGCTCTTTCCAATGGATGAGGATGAAATCTGTTGAGCTCAAGTGGAATGGGAGTTGGTTTCTTCGGACAGTTTATTCCAGTGTTAGAATTGGGAACTATTGTTATATAGGCAGTTCAGTTAATGAGGATCGAAACAGAGTACTGGATTGAATAGGGAACTGAACTGAAATGATATACTGAAATGAAAAACACACTTGAAGACAGGAAATGGTATTTGTATATTCAGATCATTAGCTCATGGATAAGTAGTACAGAGTACACTAGGCTTAAGCTCAGATGATTACAATAGTAATGATTACAAGGGTGAATGTAGAAGCTCAGAGTTCGTAAACCAAAAGTGTTTAGAAAGCCAAAAGCCAAAAAGTCAAGCAACCAGTTACAGTGTAGCGGGTCCTATTTATAGCTCTCATGAGTTACTGCAATAATTGCTTGCGATAATTACTGCCATTGTAGCTGTTCCCACTTCCTGTTGGTCGGCCTTCTAAGGGGCAGTTCCCACTTGCTAGGACTGTCCTCGCCTTCTACATCCTTCCCTCCTTTCTTGAATTTTGTATGACTCCAAAATTTTTGAAAAAAATCCACCGGTTAATTTGATTTGGTGTTGAGAAACCCATCTGGCTTTCTGATTTGGCCGATGTTCCTCATGATAGTATTCTTTTGGTATTGCCAACTTATGCCATACTTCATGCTTGTTGAGTGCTTCACACCCATATAGTTGTAATTCCAAGGGTGCCTAGCCAAGGAGATTACAGTGCCTAACTGGGAAAATCCACCGTCTGATTCTAAGATGGAACTACCTAGTCTTCCACTGAACCCACTTCCTCTTGCCCTTCTTTTGTGTTGGTGCCTCAGAAGTCCCAGTGCCAGCATTGTACTTCTGGATAAGTTTGTAAATGGCCTCTTGCTCAAGCTGATCCCGCATTTCAATGGACATCCCAAATTCATAAGGTGTGAGGGCGTTGTAGGTTTTGGTGTCGGGATCATACAGACTGCGTTTACCCTTTGTCAGATGGGTTTTGGCCAATTTATGACAATGCGAGGCTGTGTGGATCCATCCCTGTGGGAGAGGCTGATTCGTCTTAATTCTAACTTCAAAGAGAATCTCAACCATCTCTCTGTATTATGGTCCAGTTGGCATGATATCCTTTTCAGGAATCTTGGAAGACTCCACATTCAGTTGAATTAACTGATTTGTGATCTTCGTTAAGGCACGGAGCTGGATCTTCCATTGTCCCATACAGAGTTTGACCCACTGCATTTCTCCCCACAGATCCATGACGTTATCCATTTTGAGGGCGTCATTGATCAGTGATTGCCAGGCTTTCCATTTCATAGTGGCTCGCGCATACCAGTCGTGGAGTTCATTATTGATGCTGAAATAAGTGAGCCGATCCACTGGTTCTGGATGCTCAGGATACAAGGCTGGGAAAAATCTAGGCAGTTCAGCCGCTTTAGCAGGTAAAGCATACAACAGAACTGGAGAATCAGGCACAAAATCCAAAACTTGGTTCTCTTGCTGCATCATGTTCCTAGTAACTTGGACCAGCTGAAAGAGTTTTCGGAGAGCAGTTGCTTGTTCTCCAACTGCCATTTGAGTTCGGGTCCTTTATTGTTGGAAGATTGATCTTCAATGATGGTGTGCACCCTCTGATCCAAAACTCCTCTGACAATTTGCATCTGAAGCAAGACATCTTTCAGTTGAGTCCTGGCCTCCTGCATACATCTGTATGTCGGTCTGTTTCCTAGCAATAGATCCACTTCAAGAGCTAGAGAGTGTTGATCTAAAGTGGACTATCGCTACCAATGTGGATTAACTGTCATATCATCAAAGGTTAGCGTCCACTCATGTACCATTTCTAGTAGCTGGATTCTGTTGGGATGCACATGTAATTGACACAACTCTTGATCATGGAAGGCAGCTGACTTCCAGTGCTGAATCATTTCTCTAGCTCCTACATACAGCCTTTGGAAACATTCCAAATTAGAAATAAGAGTGTCATTCTCCAAATAGGTTCTAGTCATAAGAGCTTGCTGATGTCTTAATCTCTTGGTTAGTGTGATGAGCTGTAATGAATGTTGATCATCAGCCCTAAAGGATGTAGTCATAGCTTTGGCGTTTCCTTTGCAGTTTGGAATGTGTCGTGACTGATGTATTGGAGAATCTCCAGTGTTGCCCTGATTGTGATGTCCACTGCCTTGCTGATCATCAAACTGCTGGTCTTTGGAGTGCTGGTATGGTTGGTCTTTGGGCCGGTCTGGCTGGTCTTTATTGGATTGATTGCCCCCTGTAGAGCAGCTGATCCACCAGCTCTAGAGCTTGAGGGTGGGGAAGGAGGAAAATCATCATCATCATCATCAGGTTTGTCTGTCGGGTTGTCCTCCCCTTCCTCATCCTACTCTTCTTCCCTCTCAAACTTCCTCATCATCAGGATCATTCTGCTAATTGACATAATCTATGATGGCCTGATTTGCTAATGTTGTGTTGTATTCAAAAATCTTTTCTTGCAAATCACTTTGCATAGTCTCCATAAGTGCCTCCAAATTGTCCATAATTTAGAGTGACGTTGCCTTCTGGATTCAGAATATCAGCAAGATTATTATAGATATATCTCTCTGTAATGGAAGCCTTTAATGCAGTGTGAGCTGTCAGCAGTTCGTTTGAAGTCTACACACTTCATTTGTAGTAGCAGAGTTTGAAATCTATCAGCATCGCTTAAGGTTGCTACCTTGTCTTCCTTTAATTGCCAAATTTTTGTTTCTAACTTCAACAACTTTGTTTGCAACTCATTAATTGTTCTTACTGTGACTGATTTTCAGCAATACTATGCCTGAGTTTTTGTGCAGCCACATCCTTCTAAAGTTTTTGAATCTACTGCTGGATGCTTTCCAGTTCTTCTTTTAGCTTAGCCACCTGCTCATTGGAAGTTGACGCATCCATCATCTGGCCTAAGGCATTGACAATGGTATTCCATGATGTTTGGCTAAGCGTCGAGCAGCCATTAGCTATTCTTGCTGGGTCAGATTGAACTAGCCCATAGACCATGACGGGACCCATGTAAAAAATCAATCGACCTTTGAGATGGTTATGTTGTAATTGCTGCAGTTGATCCTTCTTGGCTATGTATAAAGCCAATTCGCTGAAAGGAATTTTGGTAGCTGGACTAGCAGGTGTTGGGTCCTTTCCTATGTCATTATTGATCACCACTTGTTCAGTGCTTGGCATTTCTTGCTGGCCTTTTCCAGTGCTAGTGTCTGCTAGAGTCTGCTGAGAGTTTGCTCTTCAGGTATGGCTGGAGTCTGGTCTGCTGAAGATTTTTCAGTAGGCAATGGCTTGACCAGACTCTCTAGTTGCTTTAGTAAAGCAGTGCTCTTGGCCAATGTAATCCTGGGTTTCTTTGAACCAGCCGCTTCCACCTGTGTGGCCTTCCTCTTCTGTCCAGTTAGAGACAATTGATTACATGGAGCCTCTTCATCTGAAGATAGCTTTACTTTATTAGTGGCTGGAATGGGCTTCGGACTCCAACCTATCTTTACCTGGAAAGAAGCTTCTGGAGCAGTTTCCAGTAGAGAAATTTCCATACATACCAAGCCTTAAATACATTTTGAGACTTCAGCTTTGCAGTCTGCTGTAAAACATTGTGAGACAAGATCTGGCACAAATTGATTTTAGCGTTAGCATTGAGCCTTTTTGCGAGTAACATGGAAAACACCTTCTCTGACTTGTATGTAGGGTTGTTCTTCAAACTGATAGCCTCCTCAGCAACAAACCTATAGGCTAAGGGGACATCCAATCCTGCTACTGGAACCCCTTGTATACTAGCCTTCCTTTTCTTTTTGGCTGCTTCATCCTCCTTCAGAGCCAGACTTATCTGCTTTGCAGATGCCGTGGTTGGCTTCTTCTCCTTTGGCATTTTGAAAGCATAGGCAATGTCTTCAAGAGTCACTGTGATTTTTACTCCATTGAGAATGGCACTATCCTCCTCAGCATTAAAAGAATTAAGAACTTGTTTGATAATGGTTGTGTCAAAATCCAACCTTGTAGCCTGTGCAACCACATGCGAATCCCATAGCTGCAGCAGCGATTCTGTCTGCGCAGTAAACACATAACTATGTTTTTTCCATGTGGGATAAGTGGTAGGGAGGCTTGAAGAGAATTGATGATTGCTACGTGTTTGTCCATTGTATCCTGCATCTTCTTCGACATTTTCCTTCTACCCATACACTGCGAGGAGAGCAAGTCTGTAGAGGAAGAAGACTTACTTGAACATTCAAAGCTGCAATAAGATGTGTCGGGTAGGGACAGACAGGGACCAACAGAGTCTTCAGAGCTTGGCGATGGCGAATGTGTAGCAACAGGTAATCATCGCGTAGGAGACTTGTGAGGAAGAATGCATACCCCGCCTCATTGTTATACGTGTACGCGTCATAAAAGCTCCACTACTTGCTGTTCCTAGAGTTTTGTGCACCGTTGGTGACGTGGCACACATGCATTGGCCAAATTTTCCCATAATCCCTCCTTTAATGTACCACATTCATTCTGTTGGTCCTTTTCCCCATAGGAACTGGTAGAGACTCTGGAACTCACCTGACTCTGTCACTGGCACTGTTTTGTCACTTTAAGACTTTTCTGGCATTGTCACTGGTTCTGATAGTGGTTGTATGTGGAAGAGATTTAGAAATGCTGGGCCTGAAAGTCCTGGTCATAAGTATCCAGAATACCAATATCTTCTTCTCTGGAAGTCTTTTTCTTGTTAGAATAATATAGCTTGATCTTGGCCCCATTCTAGACACCTAGCAACAGTAATCCAGATAAGTCCTGCAACCTTACTGTGCCATTGAAAAATACCCAATCGACTTCATATGGACCAGTCCAAGCTATCTTTAAATTTGGTTTCTTAGGACCCAGTTTGAATTGATAAAGCAAAACTAAGTCGCCCTTCTAGAACTCCCTAACCTTGATTCTTCTACCATGCCACTGCTTTCTTCTTTGCTGAACAATATCCCGTTCCAGTATAGCGCGTTGTCGTAACTCATCCAACTGCACTAGTTCATCTAGTCTATGATTGAGATTATGATTAAAATCTAATCCATACTCCACCGCCATTCTGAGACTAGGAATCACGAATCCATAGGCACTACAACTTCAGTACCATACACCATTATGAAAGGTGTCATTCCAATGGTGACTTTATAAGTTGTTCTATAGGCCCATAGAGCAGTCTAGAGCTTAAGATCCCACTGGTGTGGCTCCTTCTACACAATCTTGGTGAGAATATTCTTGATGGTTTTGTTACTGCTCTCTACTTGACCATTGATAATACGGAGTTTATTTCTTGTGCTTAACTGAGAGCATCTCCATCAAAATTTCCATGGTATCATTGATAAAATGTGTCCCTTGATCAGACACAATCTCAATGGGACATCCATAGCGTCAGATAATATTTTCAAATAGGAATACAGCAGTGAGCTTCGCAATATTATCTGAAAGAGCCTTAGCCTCTACCCATTTAGTGACATAACATGTAGCCATTAATATATACCGGTGCTTCCTTGGAGTGGCCTTCTTGAATGGTCCCATGAAGTCCATACCCCATTTCATGAATACTCCCAGTGGTTGAACTGGAGTAAGTGGAGTCATATCAGCTGCTATTAGTCTGCCCATTCTCTGACATATATCACAAGTTTTACAAAAACCTCGGACATCCGCTATAAGAGTTTGCCACCATAATCCAACTTTCAAAATCTTCTTATAAGTGATATCAGTGGAGAAATTCCCTCCAGAATCCCTATCGTGTGCTTCAGAGATGACTTGCATCCTTCCTTCCATTGCCACACACCTTCGAAGAACCCCATCTACACCCAGTCTATAGAGAAATCCTCCTATGATGGTAAACTTCAGACTCTTAATAATCAGAGCCTTCTTCTGATTTTGAGCTCAGTTTTCTAGGAATCCTCCTCTTGAAAGGAACTGATGTACATCATACCATTCTAGATCTGTATTTTCCTTAGCTGTCACCTGAAACAACTATGCATCTACTGGCTCATCTCTCAAGGATATTTCAAAGTAGCCTTCAGTAATTCTGGACAAAAAATCAGCACCACAATGAGATTTATCGGGCTTGTGAAATATGTGGAATTCAAACTCCATCAGGAACATCATCCATCTGATCAATCTCCCTTGGATAATAACTTTTGTTAATAAATAATAATAATGCTTGATGATCCACATAGAAATGAAATAGTTTGACCAGTAAATAATGACGAAAATTGGTGGCAATGAAAACCATTCCTAAGAGCTTCTCTCTCCGTGGTAGTATATCCTTGTTCAGCTTGACTGAATCTTCGACTGGAAAAATACAATGGATAATCAGTCCTCCCATCTTGAGCCAGTATTGCTCCCATTCTTAGTCTGGAAGCATCGACGTGCACATGGAATATAATACCCCAGTCCGTTTTGTCAAAGTACTGTCTTACTGATAATGGCATTCTTAAGACATTGAAAGCTTTCCTCACATTCAGAAATCCAGATGAACTTACTGGTTTTCTTGGTAAGCTCATATACAGGTAATGCCCTGGAAGCAAACAAACCTTCTATAAAAATTTATGTATCCCAAGAATGAACTTAGTTCAGATGCTGTGCGAGGTGCCTTGGCCTGTTGGACACACTGGATTTTATCATTGGCCATCTCTATGCCATTCGTGGACACTATATGCCCCAGTAATTGTCCCTTCTAGACCAGAAAAACAGAGTTGAATGGATTCACACAGATCCTCTTCTCCTTACATCACTGAAAGACCATTTCTAGAAATAATAAATGCTTCTCCTCAGTTGAGAATACAGTGAAGTCATCCACAAATATGGCTAGGAAGTGGTGCAAGTATTCACTGAATATCTCCATCATGCAACGCTGGAATGTTGCTGGAGCATTGCAAAGACCAAATGGCATGACTAGATACATGAATGCGCCCCATTCAGTAATAAAAGTTGTTTTAGTGCGATCTTAAAGAGCAATATTTAGATGATTATAACCATTGTAGCCATCCATTAAACTATACATATCATGGCCAGCAATCTCATCAAGAAGCATATCAGTAAAAGAAAAAGGATCTTTGATGGTTTGAGCATTCAACTTTCAATAATCCACATAGACTTTGAGTTTTAAATTCTTCTTTGGTACCACCACAATAGGGAATAACCAGTCCTAATGGCGAATTCTGTGATGAATCGAGCCTTCAGAAGGTTGTCAATTTCCTCTTTGACCTTCTTAGCATAGTTTAGATACCTCTGTAGACGTACTAGTCTGGCATCTGGCTTCAAAGGTATTCTATGTTGGTACACCTCTGGATCTACACCTTTTAAATCAGTATGTTCCCATGCGAATACATCCTTGTATTTTTGGAACATAAGTCGGGCTTTTGCTTTCACTTCTGGGTTCAGATGCTTATTCACTTTGAGGAGTTTCTTTAGAACCCAGATTCCATTCTTCAATTTCTTGCTCATCTGAAAGCAACCAATTTGGCCCACCTCCCTTCCTTTTGGTTGACTCCTCAGCATAATCCCAGGACGGACCTGTTAGTTCTGGACTTTTATTCTAAACTCTACTAACTTCTTCAGAGTGCACTTCTTCAGTGTGTGCTGGGATACTGGAATTTGAACATTCTTCTTTGGAGTCAGCTGGTTCCTCTGGCCGTCCAGTCAGCTGAACTGGTCTTTTTTTAGGATTCAGTTCAGTAAACTGATCTGAAATTTTCTTCCTCTGTTTTTCAGCTTGATCCTTGTTAGATAATACTGCTTTTAAGTCTATTTTAGCCAATGAAAAAATATTCATTGCTGCCAACATTCTTTCAATCTTCTTAACCCCATACTTTTGGCAAAGTTCTTCTGGTCGCACTGCCTTTTTCCAGCTTTTGGTGTTGTTCATCTGGATTTGAATTCTCCTATCGGTGCCCTGGATTGTCAGGGTCTGATTGGCATAATCATGAATAGCCTGCCCCGGGGCTAGGTCGAATCAATTGTGAAATGTGAACTGTTTGAAGTGATTTATTGTGGTGTCGCAGCCATGGGCGTCCAAGTAGCATACCATATGCTCCTTGCACATCCAATACGAGAAATCTTGTTTTGAAATTTTCTTTACCCACCCTTATCTGCAAATTCTCAATCATACTAGTTGCCTGAACAACTCTATGATCGGACATTCGAACCTTAAAGGGTGTTGGTTTCAAATCTGTGATACCCAACCTTTGTTGTAGATGTGCCCCCAGGATATTCACACCTACCCCTCCATCCAGCATAACACTAGATAGCGGCTCCCAATTTTTTCTTGACTTTGTAGTCTACCTAGATTACCTGCACTTCATCATCTCTGACAACTGCCAAATCAACTGTTCTGGCATCGGCTTCAGCCTTTCGTCAGTGTGTGATGAATTTTGCTGCTTCAAGCAAAGTCTTTCTGATATCTTCTAACTCAACTATCAGTTTCTGAATTCTTTCACAGATTTTGACATGAATTTCTTCCCTCTCTTGGTCCGAATTACTATCAGAACTCGAAGACTTCAAGACCATCTTCACAATGCCACTCCTCTGTCCTGATGTCTGCTTTTCCCAATTCAATGTTTCCCTTTGAAGTCAAATCAGTCTTGACTGGCCCTAGATCTTTCGTCAGTCCTTGCACTGTAGCAAGCATAGTATTAGAGATTCTAGATCATCCTGACTGATCTAGTTGTCTGTTCTCAGAAGACTGGGCTAGTATCTTCTGGATAACTCGAGCATCAGGATTTTCTGGCTACTCTGATAGCTTTTTAGCTAGATCCTCTATGATCTTAGCTACCAGTTCTCATTGCTCTTGCCATTCATCGACTACCTCCTCCTTGCCCTTAGCCTTCTAGACCTCTCTCTGCTGAGTCCATTTGCTAGTTTTAGGATTGACTAGTTTCACACGCTCATATGGGATTTCTTCAATAACCACTCCTTTACTGTGGGTGACGGATCTTACTAGAGTTGGTTTTGGGGCTTTCACCTCAGTAGTAGTAGTACTGGGTGCTTCTGGACACTGAGCCGCAAAGTGCCCATATTTTCCACAAGTATAACAGTTAAGACTTCTGTTTAGAAAATTACCATGACTTCAACCTCCGCCAGTACCCCCCTTGGTATCTGCCACACCCAGTACCATTCCCACTGGTACCTGAATTTTTCTCTCGAGGTACGGTGGTTGTCTCTACCTTAGTTGGTTCCGCATTGGTGAATGCCACTAGAGACATATCCTTTCCCATTTTGAAATGATGAATTCGAATGCCACCATTGATCCATAAATGGCCATATGCCTTGAAATAAGTACACTGTGGGCATTCATTAGAAACATGATTTTTAGATTTGCATTTAGAATACCAAGTTTCCATTCTCCTAACTGGTTGTTTGGTCTAACTGATTTCAGCAATCTGCCTGACCATTTCATCAAGTTTCCTGAACGAAGACCCCTTCTTAGCCTTTCCTTGCTCTTTACATCTGAGCTGCTATAAGAGCTGCTGGAGGTCTCACTAGAATTGGAATTCTCAATAGAATTGCTACTGCTGGACCTCCGTTTCTTGTGGCTTTTCTCCTTCTTAGCTTGATGTTCAAGCTTCAGAGCTCTCTACACCAGGTCATTAAACTTTTTTGTTGGTGCAGGTACCTCTTGTTCTCTCAGCTTCTTGCTGTAGAACCAATTCAAAAACCATGCGCGTAACCTTTTTCCTGAAGGTGGCTTCTGCATGGTTAACTCCTTGATCTTCTCAACATAACTTCTCACATATAATTTCCCTTGTCTAATCTTGTCTAGCTCACATAGGATGTCCTCATCACCTCTGTTGTCTGAATATTCAAGCTTGAAGGCCTTGATCAGTTTGTTGTATGTCCTGTTGGAAAGCTGGAGAACGATAATACCATTTCCTTGCCGTATCTGAGGCAAATATTCTCTCCAGTCATCTTCATCAATATTCTTCAACTCAGCATACTGCTCAAAGGCTTGAATATGGACATCAGGATCATCTTTCTTTCCACCTTTGAACACAAGAAAATTGATCTTTAATGAAGAAGTATAATCATGCCGGTCGGCATCGTCTCTGCTTCTTCTGGCCTTGGAAGCCTGACTGCGTCTTGAGGACTTCCTATAGTGATCAGTATTAGCATTCCAATTACCTTTCTCCTCAGTTTCACTCTCTGTCTCTTCTTTAGCTCTCTTGCTGGAACCGTGAAGACTGCCCTTGGCCTCATCTGCCTTGTGTGTGGATCGAGAACTCTTGGTTTTGCGTTCCTCACGCTCAGCTCTTCTCCTTCTTGAGTGACTGGAATGTTGAGTCCCTGGCCTCTTCAGCATTACTGTGCTCATCTTGAGCATCGGTCTCACTCTCAGGATCCTTCTTAGTATCAGACTCTCTCTTTGACACCTTAGGAATAGGGTCGACACGAGTGGAATCAATGCCCAACCCCGGGTTGATGGTTTGCGACCACGACTGTAATGGAAATTGCCTATGAACTTTGAGCGTAGCGGAATTAGGAAATTAGGCGAAGCACTTTTGAGAGATTCTTTGTGAGCATAGCGGTTGAACTTAATTGATGGTAGCAACATAACCATGGTACTTATTTAACTTGGCATGAACAATAATTTTTCAAGAGAGAGAGAGAGTTTATAGAACATGACAATAGTTGAGGACCGGATTCATATGGAGCCGGTCTCCCCGCCAATAGGCACTTGTATTATAGTTTCTCCCATCAAGAGAGACTTGGTACAATACAATCTTTGTGTTCCTTGTAACCTAGGTGATGCAATGAAGATGGAAAGCTTCATGCATCACAAGCATAATCATAAACTTGAAGAAAGCATTAAATATCCCAAGCCTCAGTCCCAAGGCCTCAAACACCTTCGAAGGTGGAGAGAGCTAGCGGGGAATGGGGATAGGGAAGAGGAAGAAGAAACATTACATAAGAGAATAGTTCCTCACTTATCATTCACATCAAGCATAGCCCTAGCTTGCTTAAGTCTAGGTCGGGTTCCCACCTCAAGCACATCCCTAGCTTGCTTAAGTTTAGGTCGGGTTTCCACCTCAAGCACATCCCTAGCTTGCTTAAGGTTCCCACCTCAAGCACAGCCCTAGCTTGCTTAATTTTAGGTTGGGTTCCCACCTCAAGCTCAACCCTAGTTTGCTTAAGGTCAAAGGAATTTTAACACTAACCATTGGAGGTCTTTAATGAAGCTAACCCTAAGGTCTTTTAAGCTTCATTAGTTAACCTTGCTCTTTGACATACCATCTCTCATTTGGGCCCCTTTACCATTGGCCCCGTGTTGAGATAGATCCGTAAGCACATGTCTATATTCTAACCCTTGTTCTCATTTATTATCCCATATTAAATGATCAGTTTAATATGAGAAAATCAATTGGGTTGGTTAGATATTAGATATTTAATGACATTACCTCTCTCTTGAAATCATAGTCGTCCTCAACTATGAGGTAAAAGGGATAAAGTCATAGTCATTAGTCAATTTGTCTTAGCGGGTAGAGAATCCCTTTTTACCCTACGACATCATTCCAAGATGGATGACTAATCCATTTGGTGCTTGGGAGACATAGCTGCCGCAAGCATGTGTGCTCTTTAGTCCATATCATACTTCCAAAGTAGAGTGACAAGTTCTACTTGGTGTTTGGGAGACGTCTTCACCACAAACATGATTCTAAGCATGCATACTTTTAAATTTGTGCACAATAAAAAGAGAACTAGTCTTATAAGACATTTTTTTTTTCATTTAGAATGCATTTTCATATGCTTACTCTAGTGCAACATTGTAAGCATTGACAAGGTTCATATTATCCTTAAGCTAGGTTACTTGCATTCATTTAGCATCTTTAAAAGGATAATTCTTTAACTTAATAAGATATCATCAGATAATCTTACCGTTTCTTAATACCTTGTTTTCATGTCATAGGATGGACTTAGATTGAAGTACTTCTTCTTGATCTTCGATTTGGAGGGTCTGCAACTATTGCTTCTTTTGATGGCGCTCCTTTGTAAGGATTATGTAGGTTCTCATGGAAAACATTGTGCATGAGCCAATGGTTGGGAAACTTCAATTGATAAGCCATCTCATTGACTGCTTAAGAATTTTAAGGACCATAGTATCTTTTTGCTAGTTTAGCATCATACTCTTGGTGGTCCATAGGACTCTTGCCCGTAGTATGCCTTGGATGAGCCTTGAGAAACTTTAGCAGGAACCAATCATTTTTCTTAAAGGCTAAGGCTCTTTTGTGCTTATTAGCAGCAGCCCTTTTTGCCTTTCCTTTAAGATGGATATAACCCCTTTAATCTTTGGCAAAGATTCTTATAGGTCTCAGTTATATTCATTAGCAACGAAGATCTTCCCATGTACTTGAAGTAGTAAGGGACTTTTGGATCTTCCCTCTTTAACCTCGAAAGGTGCTTTTCCCATGGAAGTATGTACAATGTCATTGTACGCATACTCTATAAGAGGTCGATACTTCTATCATCGAGAACGTTGATCTACTTCCATGACATAGGCTTTTAGTAGATTCAAGAATCATTTAGATTAGTTATTTCACTTTGGTCATCTATTTGTGGATGATATGTCGAAAGAGAAATGTAATCTACTTCTTAGATTCCAAAAGAGACCCTTTTAGAAATTACTGGTAATTCTAGGATCTTTGTCAGACACTATGGATGTTGGAAATCCATGATGCTTGAAAATTTGAGATTTGAAGAAGGTTGCCATTTGATATACCTTAATAGTATTTTTGACAGGCATAGAGTGTGTTTTCTTGTTAAGCATGTTGACTGAAACAATCCAAGTTGCTTCCCTCAATCAATTTTCAACTTTTGGTATACCACACATTTTGAAACATACTCTTGTATGTTTACTTTTCATGGTAGACCAACAGAGATACATTTCTACCCCTCGAAGAGTAGACTATGGAATCCCTCTTTGCCCCGCATACGGAGAAGTATGGGATTCATACATGACTTTTGTATTGTATGGGTGATTAACACATAGCCTATTGTCGTTTGGAAGATAACCATCCTTCAAGGTGAATAATTCTTTTTTTTTTCTTCCCTATTGCAAAGGGTGTAATTATGTACTTAAAGTCTGATCAATAGCATACTCATCTATCATAAAAGATAGATCATTGTGAGCTGCTATAGACACCACATTTACCCTTGGTCATTGTGAAAGTGCATCGACCGCTTGATTGTGCTTGCCAACAATGTGAGCAATATGAAATTTAAATTGCAAAAGAAAATTTTCCCACCTCATTTGTTTGTCAGAGAGCTTGGTTTGCGTCATGAAGTTCTTGAGGCTTTGTGATCCATTTGTAGATGAATGGAATCCCCAAGAGACAGTGTTTCCACGTGTTTAAGGCATATAAAATAGCTAGTAGCTCTTTTTCGTATTTGCCCAATACTCACTTATCGGAGTTGAGTCTTTGACTCTCGTATGCTATGGCATGCCCTTCTTGAAGCAAAATAGCTCCAAGGCAATCACCACAAGCATCACATTGGAACTCAAATGGCTTTGAGAGATCTAGTAGTGTGAGCACACATTGAGAGATAAACTTCTGCTTAAGCTTCTCAAAGCTTGCTATTTTGTAGTCCATGAATACTTAACTTTTTTTTTTGTTAAGTCATGTAATGGGCACACATACTTACAAAGCTTCGTACCTCTTGTAGATTCCTTGGATTAGTCCATCTTTTTATTACCTCTAACTTTGTTGCATCCATATGGGTTCCATATTTAGAGATAATGTGATCTAAGTATTGAATCTCTTGTAGGAAAAATTCACTTTTCTTTTAATTAATGAAAAGCTTATTCTCTCTCACAACTTAAAAGATTACCTGGAGGTGTCGCTTGTACTCCTCAAGAGAATTTGAATGGCCTGAAGATTTTTATTCATCATGAGTTTGAATGTGTCAGGAGCATTTGTCAAGCCAAAACTTGTAAATTATCAAATAGATCTTCTACTCGCGGCACGGGAAATCTATTTTTGATAGTGATCTTATTTAGTGCTCTATAGTCGACACACATGTGATATGTGTCGTCTTTCTTTTGCACTAGAAGCAATGGTGAACAAAATGGAGAGGAGCTAGACCTCACCATCCCCTTTTTCACCAATTCATGCACTTGCCTCATGATCTCCTCTTGTTGAGCTTGTGAAACTCACTAAAGAGGCTTGTTAGGTGGTGAGCTTCTTGGTAAGAGCTCAATTGCATGGTCATCATCCCTCATTTTAGAGGTAGCTCACTAGGGATGTCATCAATGAAAACATCTTGGAATCCATTTAGGAAATTAGACAACTCTAATTCCTCTTGATTCTCTTTATTGCAGAGATATGGTGTTTCCCAACTCATTAGCATCTATATACATGCTCTCTTCCCTGTAGGTGAAATAGATTCTCCTTTTAAGGAGCTTCATGTTGGAAGCCATGCGGTTAAACCATGGTGCCCCAATGATAACATTCTCATGTTTGAGAGGGGAGATGAAGAAATCCTTTTTGTCCACATAGCTTTGGACATGAAGCCTTAATTTTCCAATAAAGGAATTAATTGAGACGTCTTGTCCCTTGATAGCTCCATTGGCTTTCAATGCATCTCCCATCTGGTGGGCTTGTATGCCTAGCTTAGTGGCCAACTGTGTGGATATGAAGTTGTGAGTTGAACCAGGGTCAAACAAAATAAAGGCATCATGCTCTTGCATCTTTTCCCAAGCATAGGAAAGGAGAAATCCTTGGCAATGAGCATCCTCTTTTGGAGCTTCAAACATAGAGGCTCTAGAAGTCTCATTGCGGGCAACTCTCTTGGGGCAAGGACGATAACCATGGCCTTGCTCCCCACACTTAAAACATTTGTGGTCCTTACAAAAAGCTTCTAGCTCTTTAGGAGAGAGTTTATATTTACCTTTGTAAACTCCCATCTCCTTGGACCGATTGTTGTTGTTGTTGGAATAGCCTTGGTAAGAATTTTGGACATTGGTTTTCCCCTTGGCATCACTTTTGTCTTTATTTTCCATGGGCTTGACATTCCGACTAGCCCCTTGTTGGAAATTGATGCATGAAGCAACCATGGTGTGGTGGATTACTTTGGTGATAGAACCAGGCCGTTGGGAGTTGACATACTCGGCCATCTCTTTGGGTAATCCCGCACAGAATTGTTGCTTTTGCTCGGCGAAGTCTATCTTTTGAAAGATTACCGCCTTGAGATGTAAATCCCAAAACTTGTCCACATATTTGTGGATAGACTCATGAGAGAGAAGCTTTAAAATTCACCATTTGGTAAGCACTTTTTCCTTTGCATCACTTGCAAGGAATTGCTTCATGATGGAAACTCGTAGAGTTTTCCATGTCTTTGGGGCTTTGCCGTTGCCACGAAGGCTAGCCCACCATTGACTAGCCAATTTTTGGAAGTGCATAGCTACATGGCGTAGCTTGGAGGACTCCGTGAAGCCCTCGTCCAAAGGCCACATCAAATTGTTGGATGAAGGCAAATACTTTGTCAGTAGCACCGTGCCATCATAGGTGAGAAAAGAGATACTCTTTCCTCCCCCTATTTAGCTTTTGTGACCTTCGCCATGCAGGGTAAGACTTGCAATGTCCTCCCCTCTTGTATTCTCTAGGAGAATAGCCATAGATTTCATCGGTAGAGGAGGAAGGTGAAGAAGAAGGAGAACAGGGTTACCTCTTTCTTGACCTTTTCTTCCTTTGTTTCCTCTCTTCTCTTTTGGAGTGACGAGGAGAAGAACTATGGGTTAACCATTTCCTCTTGGGAGGAGTTGGCGATCGTTTAAACCGCCATCTTCATGGAGCCACATCTTTTGAGGAACTTAGGGAGTCGTTACTTTCTCGTTTTTTGGATTCCTCCTCTCGTATGGGAGAGAGTCTTCTTTGGGGGGTCTCACCTAGAGGCCTCCTAAGCTCTCTCTCTCCTCTTTGAGAGGAATGGAAATCCCATAAGCACGAAGTTGTTGAGTAACTTCGGCTTGCAAAGAGGGGTTGCCCATAGCTTGTTGCAACCTAGTAACAAGATAATTAACAAACATGGGGCATCATCATTAACACCTTCATGTGCAAAATCAAAGTTAGCAATGTTCATTCTACTCTCTTGGTTATTGTCAGCCATGTCAATTAAACTTATGTGTTTACTTAGTGTATGCTTTGGCAATTCAAAACCTTAGTTGCTACTCCTCTTAGCCTTTGAAAATAGGCACTTACGTATTTACACCCATGGCTCGAGTTGGTTAATTATAGAGAGTAGTGGAGTAAGTCTAACAAAACGAAGTTGCCAAGGGATAGCTCCTTTCGGACTTCTTATGGCTCAATAATGTTAAAGCCGTAGGCAAGTCTAAAAAGACTCCATTATTAAGACCAAAGCTCCCGAGGTGTGCACCATATCCCACATAGTGGGCTCAACCAAACCGGTAATAGATCCCAGACCCACTTACCCTAATATAATTAACAAAAACAACCATTAATAGGCTACTTAAGGATCTCTCTTCTTAAGCAAGAAAAGAGAAACCAAATGCTCTGATACCAATGTAATGGAAATTGCCTATGAACTTTGAGAGTAGCGGAATTAGGAAATTATATGAAGCACTTTTGAGAGATTCTTTGTGACTCGTGAGCATAGCGGTTGAACTTAATTGATGGTAGCAACCTAAACATGGTACTTAGTTAACTTGGCATGAACGATACTTTTGCAAGAGGGAGAGAGAGTTTAGAGAACATGACAATAGTTGAGGACCGGATTCATATGGAGCCGGTCTCCCCTCCAATAGGCATTTGTATTATAGTTTCTCCCATCAAGAGAGACTTGGTACAATACAATCTTTGTGTTCCTTGTAACCTAGGTGATGCAATGAAGATGGAAAGCTTCATGCATCACAAACATAATCATAAACTTGAAGAAAGCATTAACTATCCCAAGCCTCAGTCCCAAGGCCTCAAACACCTTCGAAGGTGGAGAGAGCTAGCGGGGAATGAGGATAGGGAAGAGGAAGAAGAATCCCGATACCATAAACTCCCACCTAGCCAAGAGTGTTGGTGTAGGCTTTCACTCTCACAAGCTTGGAGAAGGAGGTGGTGTTCCTCAACTTTCCCCAAGTGAGAATGGCCTTCCAAAATGAGTGTGTGTGTGGAGTATATCCCCCTAGCACCCCCCCTCCTTGCTTTGGACGAGTGGTGGCCTTTCTGCATGTTGCAAACTCATTAGACCCCTCTCGCCCTAGCCAATCACATACAGCATGCAGTCAAGTACATGGGTAGTCTTTTGACAAGTGTCCTCCTTACCGCTTAGAGAGAGAGAGAGAGAGAGAGAGCTTGAAAATATCTAGATATTTGTTAGATGGAAGTAGAAGCTCATTGGACCCCTCTTTAGACCAACCAATAGTATTCAAGCACACCATGTGGTTAAGCTTAGTGAGAGTCTGACATGTGTCCCATCTGCTCTTTTAGAATTCCCCTAACTTTGAGATTTTTATGCATAGGAAGTTTCTCAAGCAACTTCCTCATTAAGTGTGTAGGTTTTCTTTTTGACTCAAGCATCTTATCCCCCATGCATAGGAAGCTTCTCAAGCAACTTCCTTATTAAATGTGACAAGTACCTCAAGTACCTTAGTCATCAAGCATGACAAGCATCTTAGGTGGAGTTCCCACCTCAAGCACAGCTCTAGCTTGCTTAAGTCTAGGTCGGGTTCCTACCTCAAGCATAGCCCTATCTTGCTTAAGTTTAGGTCGGGTTCTCACCTCAAGCACAACCCTAGCTTGCTTAAGGTTCCCACCTCAAGCACAACCCTAGCTTGCTTAAGTTTAGGTCGGGTTCCCACCTCAAGCTCAGCTCTAGTTTGTTTAAGGTCAACCGACTTTTAACACTAACCATTGGAGGTCTTTAATGAAGCTAACCCTAAGGTCTTTTAAGCTTCATTAGTTAACCTTACTCTTTGACATACCATCTTTCATTTGGGCCCCTTTACCATTGGCCCCGTGTTGAGATAGATCCGTAAGCACATGTCTATATTCTAACCCTTGTTCCCGTTTATTATTCCATATTAAATGATCAGTTTAATAATATGAGAAAATCATTTGGGTTGGTTAGATATTAGATATTTAATGACCATGACTGAAAAATGGGTGCCATGTCTTTAGCTGAGAATTCCAACTAGGAGATTGAGCTCTCTGGTCTAAGAGCAATTAACTCTAACCACCGTGATCGCTAAAATGGAATGGGAGCTGGTCTCTTCAGACAGCTTATTCCAGTGTTAGAATTTGGAACTATTCTTATATAGACAATTCAGTTAATAAGGACTGAATTAGAGTACTGGACTGAATAGGGAACTGAACGGAAATGATATTTGAAATGAAAGACATACTTGAAAACTGGAAATGGTATTTGTAGATTCAGATCATTAGCTCTTCGATAACGAGTACAGAGTACACTAGGCTTAAGCTCAGATGATTACAGGAGTAATGATTACAAGGGTGAATCTAGAACCTCAGAGCTCGTAAACCAAAAATGTTTAGAAAGCCAAAAGCCTGGTTACAATGTAGCGGGTCCTATTTATAGCTCTTAGGAGTTACTGTAGTAACTGCCTGCGGTAATTACTGCAAGTGTAGTTGTTCCCGCTTCTCACTAGTCGGCCTTTTAAGGGACAATTCCCGCCTATTGGGACTGTCCTCACCGTCTACATCAACATGCAAAGTATGCTCAAAGATATGAATATATTTACATTTGAAAGTAGAGCGAGAAATGTTTTCTACATTTCAAAGAACAAGTAGAATGTATCAAAATTTATGTGTTTTGGATGATGGCTTTCCATGTCCTACATTGAACAATATTCCATGCATGTGTAGCTTTCTCTGTGTATTGAGAAGGGACAAAGTACTTCATTACCATTCTTTGAACCTTTTTCCAAGTTCATGGTTGTTTGTTGCACAAGGAAGCTATAGTTATAATCATATGCCGTTCCATTTTAAAACAATTCGTTTTTGTGTTTGAGGTTGCAAGTCTTTAGTAGATCTGAAATATTATAAAATTTTGTATCAAACCTTCACAATCATCTATTTGTTTGTTTTTTGCCAATTTCTTGTACTTGTGAATATATTCCAATTATGTCATTTACAACCTTGAACATTTGGCCACCAATAAATCTTCACTATATAAACAAACAGATAATGAGCTACAAGCACAATACGAAATCCTTTAGCAGAAGGAAAGAAGGCGGCTAACTCGTTTGTAAGTTTGGAACAGAGCTCAAAGTAAGTTTGGAGCAGGAACGAGCTCTTTCTCTTGCATTGGTGAAACAAGTCATTGCCTTGGATAAGGCGCTCCTCTAGAAACTTGACGACCAAACCCCGGGTAGCAGTCATTGGCCCACCTCGTAGGAGACAAATTGACGACGAGAGAGCCCTAGCGCACTCTCAACCTGACAGTGGAGAGACCAAATGTACAAAGGCCCTAACCATAAGCCTAAGAAGTAGGTTTTGCGAGCTCCTTGCCCCCATTCAGTATTTTTGTATCCAAGGCTCTTTTAATCTTTTCTTGTAAAAGCTTCTTTCTTTGATGCAATTTCCTGCCCTTTTATGGGGTAGGGAATGGACCCCATTCCTCATAATACCTGCGACCCCTTGGCAACTGAACCCCTTGGCAACTGACGGAGGCCGGGAGCCATTGGGGAGCAGGTATTATGGAGGAACGGATACTTAGTGTCCATTCTTGACCATCAAGGGTCCAGGGGAGGGGGGCCCACAGAGGCAACATGATTTGTTGAGGGAGGAGGATCAGGTGCACTCGGTCAGCAGGCTCTGATCAGTCGTAGTGTTCACCTGACAGCGCAGAGCTCAGATTACTAGAGAATCTGCATTACGCATGCTGAGGTGCCAGCACCTCATCACTTTCCTTGTGCTGACGTGCTGCAGTTTGATTGCAGCTGGTTGGAGGACTTTCCGGATGCTGAGGTGTAGAAATTCCACCTGCTGAGGTGGCACATGATGCTGAAGATCAATGCTGAAGATCAAGCCGACGACGGCGTTTTTTCCTTACGCAGACTGAGCTGGCTGCCATCCGTCAGCTGCAGCTCCCAATTCCACCAGGGAAAGCTAGCCGCTTGGACAGCTATGATATACCGCCCTTCAACCACGGACCTCGACGGAAAAATAACTATCGAAGAATTACTGCATCTACATCATGCTCCAGAGGTGGTCGGCACCATGAAAAGAGTACATTCCATGTCACAAAGAACTAACATAAGAGGTTAATGTGCACATTGAAACCATTAGCCCATTATAATAATGTAGTTTCCTCTTATCATAATAGCTGTACAGTAAACTATTTAGCGTACAACACTTACGCGGATGGGGAACTCTTGCCACCGAGCTCCAAACCAACCTTTATGGCATACTTACTGCTACTGTTGTTAGAAAAAAATCTGCAAGAATTCAGAAAAATCTCCCAGATGATAGTGTTGGGCTTTAAGGGCATGCTCTCAATGAAATCCTCTGCCTCTTGCAGCAGAAAAGCCCGTCCGAGCAAATCCACCATGCACCCACCGTGCTCCACAGATGGCGTTATGTTGTACTTCCTGCCCATAGACGCATAGATAGCACAGCCCTCATCTACAAGGCCTGCATGGCCACATGCACTGAGAACACTAGTAAGCGTAATATCGTCCGGTGTGTGGCCTTCTTGTTGCATCTGTTTAAGCAAGTTCAAGGCCTCTTTGCCAAGCCCATGGTGCGCATACATAGCAATGATGGCATTCCATACAACCAAATCTTTCACATGGGCCTGATCAAAAACCCAAACGGCCTCTTCCACTGTTACACACCTGCTGTACATTCTAATAAGAGCCGTCGCCACAACTACATTTGCCTCAAGTCCAGCCTCAATCAAGCAATGGTGAGCCATTTGACCAATCCTTAAGCCCTTCAAGCTTGCGCATGCAGTGAGAACACTCGCATATGTAAATTCATTAGGCATCAACCCTTCCAACAGCATGTGTTGGAAAAGCTGAAGCACCTCCCGGGGATGCTGACCATTAGCAACAATAATGGCAGTCCAAGAAACCACATCTCGACATTGCAATTTGTTGAATAGTACACATGCACTACTCTGACAGCCACATTTTCCATACATATCGATCAAGGTATTCATAACAACAAGCTCTGACAAATACCCGAGACCTACAGCATTGGCATGAATCATGTTGCCCTCTTCTAAACAACTCTGATCAACACACGCGCCAAGAATGCTAGCAAAGGTCACCTTGTCCAGTTCCAATCCCTCGTTTACCATGTGATGAAAAAGGATAAGGGCTGCATTTTGATCTCCATCTTCAACAAGCACAGTTATCATGGCATTCCACAAGACGACATCATAGTGTTCCATTTTGTGGAACACCACTCCGGAATCTTCAGCACTTCTACATTTTCCATACATATTAACAAGGGCGGTTCCTACAACAATGTTGGAATCAAAGCCATAGACGATGATGCATGCATGGATGTATCGACCCTGCGCCAGCCCACTATGACTTGTGCAAGTACCCAAGACAGTGCTAAAGGTAAACTCATTCGGCTCCGCACCCTTGAGTTGCATTTGAGAAAAGAGTTTGTAAGCTTCGTTGAAGCAGCCTTGGTGCACGTATGCGGCAATGAGAATGGTCCAAGAAAACACATTAGGTTGATCCAAGCGGTCGAACAGGAAACGGGCGTCATTGAGAGCTCCACACTTGCCATACATCTCAATGAGGAAATTGCAGAGGAAGGTGAGGTGCTCATACCCATTGACGGAGATGTGCTCGTGAATGAACTGCCCAGCACGGAGAGAATCAGCATTGACGCAGCTCTTGAGGAGGACAGCATAGGTCTGGGGGTCTGGATCAAAGCTCTGGCGATCGAGGAGATGCAGAGCGTCTCTGAGGAGGTGCAAATTCTCCTTCGATTGTTGCGGATGAAGTTGATGTTTCAGGGTCCGTCTGCGTGATGGAGAAGAAGGCGGTGGGAATGTGGAATACTGGCTCGTTGTCCCGCCTAGTTTCTCTACATTGCCAATCAGAGGCGCCACAAGAGGCGCGGCCGCTGCCATTTGCTCATCCCCGTCCTCGCCACGGCGGGAACTGTTCTCGCCATCGCAGCATTCTCATCAGTCCGCTGATGCTACCCGTTCCGCCTGTCATAAATATCTTGCTAGCTCGCTTATTGGCACTGCCGTTAAGGCAGGGTCTAAGGGGAGGAAATTTGTCCCCATGGCCATAGGGACTTTGGCCAATAAAAATATGGCATGAGAGGTTTATTTTTTGAGGTGGATGGCATGCAGAGAAATTGCTATTTTTTGTTGGGACACGACGGCTTCAGTACTAACAGTGTTTTTTGGGGCTGTTGCTTCACTTCTGTAGTGCGTGCTCTCTCTCTCTATCTCTCTCTCTCTCTCACTCACTCACTTTTTTTTTGTAAATCTACTTTGATTAATTTACAAGTGGGAAACCTCAAAGCGAGGAAAACCCACAAAAAGAAAGCACGGAGCACTATGAGGCTCTGAAGGCTAGAAACAATCAAAATAAATCTTGTAGGTATCAAGAGTGATGTCTCTAGCGTCATGGGCAAAATGCAGTGCTTAATCAAGAGATAATTTGAAATAGGGAAAGGGGTCAACAAGAGTGCCGTGGAACATTAAGGAGTTCCTATGATGCCAGATGGCCCACATAGTCCAAAATCTGACCCAGGTGAAGAACACCGCAAATTGAGATTGTGGTGATCGAAGCATCCCAAAAAGCCAAAATCGTCTGTGAAAAGAGCCGGAAGGAAAACGCAGCCGAAGAGCAGTCGACACTTGTCGAATGAAGGCTCTGGAGTGACGACAACACCACAGTAAGTGTGGCACGGTCTCGTCAGCTTCAAGGCATCTGGGGCAGCGGGAAGGCGCAATATGCCAAGTATGCAACACGCTGCCAACTGGTAGAGCTCCCACCAAGGCACCGCCACGTTCCTTCAAAGGCAGATGACTTTGCCAAATTCTCTCTCTCTCTCTCTCACACACACACATACACACACACACACAACCGTGATGCGCAAGGATTGGTATCTACAAAAGCTGACACAGTTTCGATACAAATTCCAAGTATGTGGCGAGGCACAATTGTGGGATAGGATAATTTAGTTAATAATTTTGCTGCGTTGCGGCTTACTTGAGGCTGCTCGCCCTGTGCTCTCCAAAGTGCAACTACAGACCTTAGCTTTCAATGTGACGGTGTGCTATTAGCCTATTACTTTTGTTGTGCATAGATTTGAAAGTTGTGTCCTCGGGTCTCTCTTGTATGGTAGAGAAACTTTTTCTTTGGGCCTAGTTAGAAGGATTAATGTGATGATAGTACTACTCATGGATTTCAGTTTATTGAAAAGATATAAGACTTAAGTACATGTTTGACTACAATTGGAGAAAGCCCTTCTTTGTGTGTTTGGGCTAAGTCATATTATGTTTTCCCTCTCGGGGTTCTTAGTATTTTAGTGGGGCCTTGAATGCTGGATTTCTGTAGAAGTTAGTGTCAATTATCTGAATCTTGGTAGGTCCAGGAGTGACTGCTGATGTGTTAACATACCAGTTCTGAGCATTGTGTGAATCAATGAATTAACCATACTTGATTCAATGTAGACATGAACATTGACCAGTTTTCATTCAATTTTACACGGGCCAAATGAAGAAGACAAAAGTTGCTCGACCATTCCATGATGTTGCCTAGAATCTCAACTTATAGACTTGTATTTAAGTTATGAGCATTTTATGAAGTTGAGGTCTGGATTTAATTAACAACCCTTAGTAATCTGAGTCTATTTCTGGTTGTTGGGAGATGCACATTGGTACTCCAACTTCAAGTGGTTGTGGTCTTTGACATTGAATGTAATGTTTTTGGATTGATCATTCTGCGCAGACTGCAGATATTGTCATACTTTTTGATAGCGACTGGAATCCCCAGGTTAGTTTATGCATTCATAGATTATGTTAAGTTTCCATCTCGAACGTGTTTTTTTTTTCCGGGGGGGGGGGAGGTTTTGTCATATGTTTTGTGATGTCCACTGTTGACAACTCATTGTAGAAGTAATTGTGTTTGATTTGTGAGCCGTTTTTTGTTTTATGGTAATTACATGGACTATGCTTGTATCTAGAACTTGGTTTGAAAGTCTAGAAGACATGATCATGTACGTGCTGGAGCAACGTTATGGCGTTATTATCTATAAAGCAAGAGTTGGTGGTGTGCAAGACAATTATGAAGTCAGCACATGTTGAAAGTTTGAGTTGAACTTTGTGTTTTCCCAGTCAAAGAGAGGATATACATGTCAGAATAAGTCAACACAATGAAACCACGTTGATAACGGTGTGCTCATTTTAGCTGCGGAAGGTGGGGTTGCAATCAAGGTTTAACATTGATGGTTGGTCTTGCCTGGATTCATCTAGCGACATATAAAGTATAAAGAGAGTTGGTGGTACCAACAAACCTTTTGACGTATACAGCATAGAGAGAGTTGGTGGTACCAGCCGAGCTTTTGCCAACGATCCAAGGTTGGAGCCATTACTGCAGCATGAGGTTCCTTATAAACCTGCATATATTTATTCATTGTGGGTTTTGGAGCCATTACTGTGGCATGCAGCTCTACTTAGAAACACTGATAGTTTCGTTTCCTTTCTGTACGTTGGAAACGTGACATAATGAGGAGGTAGCTTAGTGCATAATGTGGCTTCCTCATTCCATTGTCATCTGCTTGCATGACATATTTGTTATATACCTATTTTTGCCCATTGAGGCCTGTTTTTTGTGGATGAACTTCAAAAGGGGTCATAGATTGAGGATTGTTTCTATAGCTTTTCCTTCAATCTCCAGAATATGTTTTGGCTTTTGAGACCTGTAATTTTCGAGCCAACGCAACTTGGCAAGATCCCAGAACTCGTAGTGCTTTGTACTTGTTGAAGGCTATTATACATCGAACTGGGTTCAATTCCTGCCCCCGATATTGATTTCTCTTTGATTACAGCCGAACGTAGAAGCTTATACGGTATTACTTGGCCTAGCAATTTCTTTGCTTGCAGTACCATTCTTGCAGCCAAATTATGCTCGAGAAAACTGCATGCCACTTTGGACAGTACGGTTTGTGAAATGGTGGACTTTGTATAGTCTTCAAGACTTTGCAACAACACCAGTAGCAAGTGACCTTAAGGGCATGATATACCTTGCATGGTGGTATTGGGCCTTAGGTGCTGAAGTTGGTGAGGATGTTTTTTTTGGATACAACATACGATTGGTGATAGTCACTTTGATTGAAGGTGCTACCATACAAGCTCACCAAGTGTCAAGGGGTATTGTATGGTTTTCTCCTCTTTCTGTGGGAAGGGGGGCATGGATGGGACCCTACTCTTTTGCCAGTCTTGGGTTACATATTCCATATGGGCAATGCAGGTGTGGAGCAAGTTGATAATTATTGAAGTGCTCATTTGGATTACAACGAGAATTCAAATGCTTCAAGCGACTAATAAATTCTCTCACGGATTCCCCTTCCTCTCGTTGGGCTTTTTGGAGCTGACATGCTACACCCCAAAGCACTCCCTCTCGTATGTACTCTTTCAAGTACAGTCTCCTAAGAGTAGGGTAACTCGTTTTCTCTTCCACCCTTAGGATTCTATACCAATCCCTAGCCTTCCCACTCAAGGCAAGGCTTAAAGCATTACTCTTATGCAAGTCATTGTGTGTGCCTAAGGAATCGCATATTTGTTCAAATACTTCAATATGCTTCCTCACATCCTTGTCTCCACTAAATTTTTGTGTGAGCTTGGCTATTTGTACTACCTTACTTCTAGGCTTTCTATCAGACGTGTTACGCATATTTTCAGCAATAGATCGATCGATAGCTTGAGGAAATGTTGCCAAGTCACCCAAGTGAGCAATTATAGTGGGGACAGTGCTCTTGGTATTGCATGCGGAATGGGGGTTGGCATCGGGTTAGGCATATGCGTGATCCTCTGTGTCCCAATCTGGGTACGATGTTGTTCCATGCGGTGGCCCAAAGTTCACATGTGTGGCCTTGGGCATAGCAGACATGGGATGTGACATGCTAATGCTAGCTGGTATGGTCTCATTGAAATAAGGGCTTGGATGTTGTGGTCGTGGAGCATAAGTTGTTGAAACAATGAAAGGGGTAGGAGCTACATGAGCACGAGGGCTCATAGGTGCATATGAATGATACACACTTATAGGTATTGTTGTAGGCATTGGGCCACCATGTAGCGGTGCTTTATTAATAAATGAGGTCCATGGCGTGTTTTTTGTCATACCCATCACTGGGGTAGGCATGGTAGTCATGGTGTCATAAAGAGAAAGATGAGCTAAACTTAGAAAGGTAAAGCTATTGCTCGTGGGCTCGGATTGTACTGAGACCCCTGGTAAAACAACATGTGGAGGATCCATCGGGCTTACCGAGGGAGTCTTCATTTGTGATAAAATTGGCTGCTTAGCCTTCCCTGTATCCAAGAATCTCATGAGACCCGTTGAGGCATGTGGATCCATTTGTTCTGCATCTCCAGCTCAATAACCCTATGGATGACATCACAAACTCTTTATTGTTGCTCCTCTATGCTAGTAGCACCCGTTGTGGATTGTAGGACATCTAACCAACCTACGTGATAGGTGTGACCTATGTATGGTCGGTTAAAGTCTCCATTTGCAGTTCATACTCCCAGTTTTTATTTAGAAATGCTCCATCTAGGATTGAGGTGTTAGGGGTGTCCGTTGAACTAGATGCAATGTGGCTCTCTATGCGTTGGCCCTTAGTCGTTGCTAATTCAAGAGCACTCGATTGCTTGACTAGCATGGATGTTGACATAGGGGCCTTCACCTTTAGCTCTCTCCGTTGCTCTGCCTTGTGTAGTCTCTTAATTTCTTTTTCCCTAGCTGCAATGATACATCGCTCAATCTTTTGCACTTTGGCAAGGCTTCTACCATAAGGTAATGTAACCTCGGAGAGGAATAGCTCTGAAGAGTCAGGGAATGGAGTGAATAGAGTATTCACATGCACACTCTCCACCAAGAGCATGGGGTCTACATTGGTCATGAATGGTAAATTTACTTCCCCATCCCCTTCATTTACATCGCTAGCTCTATGTTCGGAGCGAGTGGCTCTATTCAAAGTCTCTTTCAAGCGGCTAAATAATGTTGGCCAGGATCGTGGGCCCATGGCATGCATGTCTTGGGTTGAACTATCGGGATTGGGCGTTGGGTAACCTTCCATGATGTCATAGTCAAAGGAAGAGTCACTAGATGCAATATGTGGGTTCTGAGTGGTACTACCTTGGGCGTTGAGGGCCTAGAGCCTAATGTGGAGGAATAATGGGTGATCGCATAAACGGAGACACTCTCTATGTGATCGTCCTCTTGGACGTGACCAGAGCGTAGGTGCATGTGACCTCAACACCCTAGAAGTGTTGGTGAGTGCCCGTGAAGGCCGCTCACCTAGTTTTTTAGGTGTTTGCAACCCAAATTTACTCTCAATATTTATTTATTTTTTGTCCTTTTCCTAACCAAGCCACGGAATATGGTGTGTGATAGCTCAAAACAAGCGTTTTAGTTAGAGGGACCCATCGTGCTTTACAGCCCCCGATTCGGTTACTTAAAGCCTTCGGAACCCTAAAAACACACTTTTTTAAGTTGAGAAGAAGGCTAGAATTAGTAACTTCAAGGGGGTAAGTGTGAAGGGAAGGGATAAGACTGAGGACTGAGGCCTTCGCCTAGGCCTAGGCTTGGGAAATGATCTCGACCCCTTCCTTTTAATAAAGATTTTTTATTGCGGCCCTATATGCATACTTGATCAATGCATAGGAAAACTTAACGATGTGCAAGAGGAGGGTATAAGCAATATGCTTATTGGCATTCGATGTGAAGTTTTCTTTATCAAGACACCGGCAAGGCCAGACTAGACAAGGGCAGGACCGAGCTAGGCAGTGTGGAAAGGGAGTCCAACTAGGGCAAAGGGACAGGGGCTATGCTATATAGTGGGTGGTTGGGTGGTGGACTCCTAGGTTCTAGTTCCCCTTGTCTAACATTGGTATCAAGAGCTTGGTTCTTTTTTGGAAAAGGCACAACCGTGGGGGAGGGGAGCCACACAACCTTGCATGAGCAAGTTGCATGTCGGGGTCACCAAGTCATGGAACACTCTCCTGTGAGGAGGACGACAGGCAAGCAGTCCGTGGGCAACCCCCCTTGCAAGGAGGAGCCGCCGAGGCGGACCTACATCAACAGCGCCACTCACAGGCTCTACAACTGCGCACCGAGCGGGGGAGCACTTTATGACACTGGGCCGAAGCCCCTAGCTCATCACAGTGGCGGCCATGGCGTATTCACTTGCTCGCGCGCTGCTTTGAGCGGCCATAGCCGCTATGTGAAGCTTATTTCCCACTACACAGGCGCCCAACCCCCTTGGGGGTTAGTGGCCACATCCAATTTTCAACACTAAGGGACGGTACCCAAAGTGGGGTACCCCCTCCCCTTCCTCGTGTGCGTATTCGGCAAGGCCCGAAGAGGTGTGGCATAGCATCGACGTGGCCGACACAAACTTCGAGCCAAATTCTCTGCGCATTGCCGGCAAAAACTCAGAGATTTAAGAAAACCATTCCAACGGGAGTTCAAAGTACAATTAATTTGCAAAATCAATTAACGATTGCAAGTCTAATTGATTCGGCTACCAAGGACTTGTGGAATTCCCTATACGACGGACAATTCGAATCGATTTCCACCAGGATACTATCAATTTTGACAGGATTAGCAAGGCTATTACACTTTGCGAGTGCTCTCAATCTCGGGTATTTTTTCTGACTACTCCTTGCACCGCACTATGTCGCCATGGATTTGGATATCAATATGACATTCGATTTTGAGCAAAGTATGCCTCGATTTTGAGCAAAGTATGCATGATCCTGCCAATGATGGCCCGCGGCTGGATCCTCTCAAGGAGAGTACCCGCGACGCTACGGCAGGTGATGACACTTACGAATTGCTCGATATTCAAGAATTTCGTGCACTTCAAACACGCATGACAGTCATGGATGAAAAATTTAAAGCTTTAAATGCAACCCGGGGGATTCACTCTATATACAAAATGGGACGCCACCTGCGAGCGGACAACTTTGATAAAACCCCTATATACGACTCATATTATGGAATATGACCCCCCTTTCTACGCGTATACAACAATCAATGCAAAAAACTATCATATCCCTATCTTACATATAAAATTTAGGTCTCACATGATCTAACTGAGTAAAACTATTCAAAGAGCTTGTATCATAGTGACTGGAAACATCCTAAGAAACCGCTTTTGTTGATAACAACATGTACCCTCAATGTGTTTTAGTTTGACTTTCAAACTATGTGCCCGTTCAGCCTGCACTCTAGCTACTCGTCTAATTTTGACCCATCTAAATTACACAAAAAACATGGTTATAAAGTTGTGCTAGGTTCTCCGTGTAAATTTGCATCTATACAATGAGTCTTTATAGCTTTCATCCCTCAACAAATGAACCATAATCACAAAACAAGAAATTGATACAAAGTAGTGTCACTTCTTGCATGTATCTTTGTAGTTATTGACTCACAAGTTTGAGGGCAGACTCTTTTGGGAAGCCATGATTTTGAAACACAAAACTTCGCCTCATTTCCCCCTTTTCTCACTTCTCCCCTCCTCCCCCAAATATGATACCCCCCCCCTTACTTTTAATCTTGGGAGATTAATTATTGGGGGCCTACCCCTAACTTATACGCTTATGTAACTTGTAAAAAAAAAACCCTCCCTTGCACTTACGTGGTGCGGTAAGTTTTCCATGGTGAATCCCCTGGGAAATGCAAATGTTACTAAACTATCCACATTAGTCATTCAATTAATGCAACGACAGTCCAAGGGTCCTGCTGACATGCACATGCATGAGCACGTTGCTACACAAGGGCAAGGCCCAAATGCTAATACGTTGCATACTCTCACTGCAGAAGAGGTGGATGAATTGTTGAAAAACACCAAACCAGCGATTTTAAAGGAGAAGACCGAGACCGCAATAACGATGCAGTGATTATCTTTCTCATCAAGTGGGATGGAATTCACGCCTTACGATGTACTCCGGACGTAGTCAGAGCTCTGCAAACGAGCTTAACTCTAGAAGGCAAGGCCTACAAATGGTGGATGTCTCTCAAGGAGAAGAACATCATACCATAGAGTTGGGCAGCTTTTGAAGCTATGTTTAGCAAAGAATTTTTGCCTACAAATGAGGCATATCGAAATTGGATGGCTTGGGACACATGTTCCATGCGCCAATACCCATCATTGCTTGAATATATCTCTCACTATCGGGATGTTATCCTCAAATTGGAAGGCTTAGATAACTTTCAACAAGTAAGGGGGTTTGTAAGAGGTGTGACACCAGAGCTTAAGAAGTATGTCAAGACCCAAGATCCTAAAACACTTGAGGAAGCCATAGTGAAAGCACATATTCATGATGACCTAGATGAAAAGAAAGCACATAATAGTTACGTGCTTGCTAATACACATGGTAATACACGCACTCAGTATGGGCACAATAAAAGGAAATTTATAGTTGCCAATTCAGATGCATCTAAAAAACCCAAGGGGTCCAGGGGTCCTCTCTCTCCTGAGGACTTTGATAAAGCTAAGAAAAAAAAATTATGTTTTCAATGTTTAGGGAGCGGTCATGGCAAAAAGGATTGTCCCAAGGGGAAATCTGCTGCTCATGGCAAGGAGAAAGCAGTGCACATGGTGCAACTGCTACCTCTTGAGTCTTCCTCACGCTTCTTTACAGTGGAAGTAACACACACAAAGGTGGTACATGAATGTTGTCTCACAGCTTCCATGAGGCAACAAACCTTTGGACCACATGAGTTAGTACGTATACATGGATCTCTGCAAGGCCACAAGATGTGCATCTTGGTAGATGATGGTGCTACTCATAATTTCATCAATTATGGATTGGTGAAAAAACTCAAATTGCCTTAGACTCCGAGTACCCACTGCTACAAGGTAGCAATGATGAATGGACATGATACCAAAATTTGGGATACTCAATGCCGAGCTGTTCCGTTGGAAGTACAAGGTTACTCCACATGCTTGGATTTTCAGGTTATGAACATGGAAAGGGCAGATGTGGTTCTTGGTAGGGAGTGGTTGCATAGCCTAGGACCATCACTGAAGCGTAGCTATGAGCACAACAACTTGATGTTTGAATCCCATGGTGCATATGTGTTGCTATAAGGAGAGAAGGATATACCTTCATCACCATTGATTTGTACCGCTGAGCTTATGCAGCTCGTTTCTGATAATGAAATAGATCAAGTTTTCTTGTGTTACTCACTATCTCATTTTCTTTCTAACATTGAAACTGTTGAACATTCCTCAACGCCGCTTGCTTCTCTTTCATCTCTTCCACCAATGGCTAATTCTAAACAAGAAAACATTGCTAGTGAGTTGCAAAAATTACTTAAGGAATTTCAAGATGTTTTTCCTAATGATTTGCCACCAATTACCGCCGACACGATCAATGCAACATAGCATCGACGTGGCTGTAGGCTGTAAACCTGTTCAGTAAACCGCCTTATCGTATGAGTTATTCTGAAGTTGTTGAGGTGGAATGTCAGCTTGTTGACTACCTTAGCAGAGAGTATATACAACCCAGTTCTTCACCATGGGCCTCTTCTATCTTATTAGTGAAGAAAAAAGACGGCAGCATGCGCATGTGCGTAGACTACCGTGGCTTAAATGCGGTGACGATTAAGAAAAGATACCCATTGCTCAGAGTAGATAAGTTGTTTGACAAACTCACTCATGCTCGCATTTTTACAAAAATAGACTTGCGGTCAGGATATCACCAAGTCCGTATTCGACTTGCCGATATACCCAAAACTACATTCCGAACACGGTTTGGACACTACGAGTTCTTGGTGATGCCCTTTGGGTTAACCAATGCACCCGCAACATTCGTGACACTTATGGATAGTGTCTTGAAGCCGTATTTGGGAAAATTTGTCATTGTTTTCCTCGATGACATACTAGTCTACAGTGCTTCTGAAGAAGAACACTTACAACATCTCAGGCAGGTGTTTGAGTTGTTACGCACAAACAAATTATATGCCAAGGAATCTAAGTGTAATTTTCTAAAAGACAAAATTCACTATTTATGGCATGTTATTTCAGCTAATGGGCTATATATGGATCAATCCAAAGTGGATACCATCCGAAAATGGCCTTCTCCTAAAAATTTGGAAGAGTTATTGATTTTTTTTGGGATTTGCAAGTTTTTACCGAAGGTTCGGTAAAAACTATGCTAATATTGTTGTTCCCATGACGGATCAATTAAAAGGCAAAAGCAAAGCTTTTCAGTGGGGATCCGCTCAACAGCACAGTTTTGATATGATCAAGGATGCATTAGCTACAGCTCCCATACTGGCTATTGTAGATCCTTTGAAACCATCCGTTTTGGAAATGGATGCCAGTGACCGTGCTATTGGAGCAGTCCTGTTATAATACGAAGGACCGATTGCATTTGAAAGCAAGAAGCTTGATGCAGCTCAACAGAACTACTCTGCCTATGAGCGCGAACTCTATGCAATAGTGTCTGCCTTAAAAACATGGCAGCATTATCTGTATGGTGCTCAGTTTGAGATTTTGTTTGACCATGAAAGCATCAAATGGTTTACACAACAAACGGATTTGAAGGATCGAAAGCCAGGTTGGCCGAGATTCTTCAAGAATATGACGCCAAGCTAAGGTATCTCAATGGCCGATACAATGGAGGGGCTAACGCTCTAAGTTGTATGCCAGAGATCAATTCTCTCTTGTTCCCGGGACTTCGTAGTGAATTTTTAGATTCTCTCAAAGGAAAATATGAGCATGATGAAGCATATTCCAAAGTGTGGAGCCATATTCAAATGAGGGATCCTTCTTACTCCAATGGCGGTAGTGTACAGTTAACCTCCACACCTAGTTCTCCTCTATCGAGTGATGAACTACGGTGATGGAAGCATTTCATCATCGACAATGGGTACCTACTCCATAAGGGGAGAGTTTATGTACCGACATACATAGACATTCGACGCCGACTTCTTTATGAATGTCATGATAGTCCAAGTGCAGGGCATCCGGGTATTAGAAAAACTTATGCTTTCGTACAACGACAATTTTATTGGCCAGGTATACATGGCTTTGTTCAAGCTTATGTCTTGCATTGCCAAAAATGTCAAGTTAACAAAGCAGAGCGCCTGAAAGCAGGAGGACTCTTACATCCTTTGGAGATTCCCAATGGAAGATGGGAAAGCATCTCTATGGACTTTATTGTGGGGTTATCAACCACTGTACGAGGTCATGACTCGGTATGGGCGGTCGTAAACCGGTTGACTAAACTATGTAAGTTTAATTCAACCAAATCAACGGTTAAGACACCAGAACTAGCCAAGTTATTTGTGAACAATCTATACAAATTGTATGGTTTGCCAAGTAACATTATCAGTGACCGTGATCCCAAGTTTAACAGTCACTTTTGGAGAGCTGTGTTTAAACGATTGGGTACACAACTAAACCTCAATACAGCCGATCATCCAGAAATAGATGGTCAAACTGAACGAGTTAACCATGTGCTAGAGGATATACTAAGAGCATACATCAGTAGAAAACAGTCATAATGGGAAGAATACTTACCTATTCTCGAGTTTGCCTACAACAGTGTAAGCATGTCACAACGGGCTTTAGTCCTTTCATGCTCATGTATGGGTTTCAACCTAGGTCACCAGTTACGGTGGGGTTGGCAACCGAAAAACTCCAACAGGTTAAGGATTTTCTCCAAGATCACATGGATATGCTGAAACTTGCTCGTCAGAATGTCCGACAAGCACACGATCTGTATAAGAAGTACACTGATAAGAAATGGCGGTAAGTTACCTTCGAAGAAGGGGAGGAAGTATTTTTACGTGTGCCTGAATATTCAGAAAGTCTGAAAACTGGGCCAACACCTAAATTATCTCCCCGATATTGTGGGCCTTTCAAAATACTCAAGCGAGTGGGTGATCGTGCCTACAAATTATTGCTACCTTCACATTCTCGTATTTATCCGGTGTTTCATGTAAGCCATTTACGTAAGCGGTTACATGGGGACGACAATGTCATTGACCAACAGATTTTGGTTGATTTCATTGAACCTCCTACCTTACTGCATGAACCTGAACGTGTTCTCGATTATCATGAGTTGCGTACACGTCATCATGTACGTCAACAAGCCTTAATCAAGTGGAAAGACCGACCTGAGGAAGGTGCCACTTGGGAAAACATTAGTGTTCTTAAGAAGAAGTTCCCCACTTTTGTTTTTGAGGACGAAAAATCTTCTTAAGGAGGGAGTAATGTCAGGACACCGGCAAGGCCCGACTAGACAAGGGGAGGGCCGAGCTAGGCAGTGTGGAAAGGGAGTCCAACTAGGGCAAAGGGCCAGGGGCTATGCTATATAGTGGGTGGTTGGGTGGTGGACTCCTAGGTTCTAGTTCCCCTTGTCTAACATTCTTGTTGAGTTAGTACCAAGAAGATAGTGGTGAAATAACAATCGCTCTAAGTGTGCCACTCATTGTTTGATTGACAGTGGTTGCTTTGGTACTTCGGTTATGTATTTCTAGTGTTGTTGACAGTCCTGCGACGCGAGAGAGAGTGCGAGAAGAAGAGCACGACGATACGGTGAACTCGCTCTACTGTAATGTGTAGAGCATAGTGAGTTCTTATTAGGTTTTTACAAAAGAATATGTGTACATACCTGGCGGGCCGCCCACTTACCTGGGCAACCACATTGGGCTTTATGCCCCAACAACCTCCCACTTAAAGTCCAATGTGGTACTTTAAGTGTGAGAGAAGCTACTATACAAGCTAATATACAAGAGATGTAGAGAAGTGATGTACTACCCTACACCTAACTGCTTGCGAAAATGCGCAAAGCTCTCTGAGGGAAGTCCTTTTGTAAGTAGATCAGCAAGATTTTCTGTGGTGTGAACTTTGACAAGTTGAAATTGCTTATCCTCGAGCATTTCCCTGATGAAATGATACTTCACATCCACATGCTTTGTCTTTGAGTGATAAACTGGATTGCGAGCCAATTGTATAGCACTTTGACTATCACAATATAACACAGGCATCTCTTCTTTGATTCCCAAATCTGTTACTAGTCGATTAAGCCAAATTGATTCTTTGCATGCCTCTGACGCTGCAACATATTCAGCCTCTGTAGTAGAGTGAGTAACACAATCTTGTAATCTAGAACGCCATGATACTGCTCCACCAGCCAATGTAAAGACATACTCTGACGTAGACCTTCGGCTGCCTAAGTCACCTGCATAATCTGAGTCTGTAAAACCCTTTACACTTACCTCCTGACTCCCATAGCATATACACATACTCTTTGTAGCTTTCAGGTATCTCAATATTCCTTTCACTGCTTCCCAATGTTTCTTGCCTGGGTTTGACATGTATCGACTTACTACTCCCACTGCAAATGCAATGTCTGGGCGAGTAGCAATCATTGCATACATCAAACTACCCACTGCAGACGCATATGGAATCTTATCCATTTCAGCCTGTTCTTCCTCAGACACAGGACAATCTTGTTTGCTAAGTTTCACATATGGTGGCAATGGAACACTCAATGCCTTTCCCTTCTCCATATTGAAACGTTGCAAAACCTTGTCAATATACTCTATTTGAGATAACCAAATCAACTTCTTTGATCTGTCTCTCTCAATGCGCATACCAAGTATATGACTTGCCTCACCCATGTCTTTCATGTCAAACGATGTTGCCATCTTTGACTTCAAAGCTGAAATTTCTTCCAAGTGCTTGCCAGCAATCAACATGCCATCCACATACAAAATAAGGATCAGCCAACTACCATCCTTAGCCTTCTTTGTATATAGACAGTGATCGAACTCACTACGTTTGTAGCCTTGAGAAAGCATAAACTTGTGGAATTTATGGTACCATGCCCTCTTTGATTGTTTTAAGCCATAAAGACTCTTTCACAACTGGCATACCCAATCTTCCTTGCCTTTCTCAACAAACCCTTCTGGCTGCTGCATGTAAATTTCCACATCTAAATCACCATCCAAGAACGCTGTCTTGACATCCATTTGGTGCAACACAAAATCTAATATGGCAACCAATGCAAGAAAGCATCTCAATGTAGTCATCTTGACCACCGGAGAGAAGACTTCCTCAAAGTCAATGCCTTGTTCTTGCTTAAAGCCCTTGGCAACAAGCCTTGCTTTGTACTTTGGCTGACTATCATGAGCGGTGATCTTATACCTGTAAACCCATTTACAAGGTAGAGCCTATTCCCTGTGGTAATTTAACTAGCTTCCATGTCTTGTTTTTATGCAGAGCTGTCATCTCTGACTGCATGGCCAATTGCGAATTCCCGGAGTCCTTCATTTGACTGCTTCCTTGTAACATGAAGGCTCATTGCAATCAGTCAACATGACATAGTTCATAGATGGAACAAACCTATCAGGAGGTCGCGTGATACGTCCAGATCTACGCACAATAGGTGGCTCAGGCTCAGCCACAACCTGTGGTTCCACTCTATCCTGTCCTTGCTCCTCTTGAGCCCTGACATTTTGTCTTGCACGTGCAGGTCCATCTTCTTGGAAGACAACTCTTCTAATCTCCTCAACCCTCTCTGGTTGAGAATGATATTTGGATTCATTAAAGTGAACATCATTGCTGCGAACAACCTTTTTGGATTCGGGATCCCAAAGTCTGTACCCCATCTCACCAGAATTACCATAGCCTAGAAAGATGCACTTTCTACTCTTTGGCTCAAGTTTGTTCCTAAATTCCTTTAAAACGTGAGTATATGCCTCACAGCCAAAGACTCTGAGATGCTTGTATGAGGGAATTTGCCTGACCATACCATCTTTGGCACTGAATCCTTCTGCAAAACCTTGCTAGGAAATCTATTTACAAGATGAACAACTGTTGATACAGCCTCAGCCCAAAACCCATTTGGCAGCTGTGCATTAGACAACATACTTCTGACCTTCTCTTGTATGGTCCTATTCATCGTCTCAGCAACACCATTTTGAGGAGGATTGTAAGGAGCAGTAAGTTCATGTTTTATACCTTTTGACTCACAAAAGTCCTGAAAGGCCTTTGAAACATACTCTCCACCATTGTCAGTGCGTAAGCATTTAAGCTTCTTGCCACTCTGATTCTCCACAAGTGTCACAAACGTTTTGAAAACACTAAACGCTTCATCGTTGTGCTTGAGAAAGTAAACCCATACTTTCCTCGAGTAATCATCTATAAATGTCATAAAGTAAGAAGCTCCCCCTTGAGATAGGTTAGGCATAGGCCCACACAAATCACTATGAACAAGTGCCAACTGTGTATCTCTTCTACTGCTTCTATGCTTATGTGGCTGCTGTGTTTGCTTACCATACAGACAATGTTCACAGAATTCAAAATCATTAAATGAAAAGCAAGGCAAATACCAGACAAGATTTCCATTCCCTTCTTGGACATATGTCCTAACCGGCTATGCCACAAAGAAAGGTTCGGCTGCTCGGTTACATTGATTACATTTTTAAAGACATTTCATACATAAATCATGTAAAGTCCTCCAGACTTTACTCCATGTGCTACTGTCATAGAACCCTTGGATATCTTCCACATGTTCTGTCCAAAAATGGTGACGTAGCCAGCATCATCAAGTAAACCTGTGCTGATCAAGCTCTTTGTAATTGCGGGAACATGTCTCACATTCTTCAGCGTGAAAGAAGAGCCATTCTGAAACTTCAATTGAACATCTCCAACACCTAAGATCTCACATGTCTGCCCATTGCCTAGCCGAACATGATCTTTAGTGGTAACATAAGAGGTAAACCACTCCTTGTTTGGAGACACATGAAGTGATGCCCCTGAGTCTATAATCCAGTCACTTAGTGCATTTCCATCAGATGCTGTAAGAAGAGCTGATTCCATTGTATTCTTCAAGAAGTAGATGTCTCCTGACACTAGACTGTCATCCTCTGCAACAGTGTTTGTCACATTTATTTCTTGAATCTTCACTGAGGACTTGTTCTTCTCACCATGGTCTTCAGCTTTCTCTTTGCCTTTTTCTGCTTTCCATTCTCTGCAGTCTCTTTTCATGTGACCCTTCTTACCACAATGGTAGCATTCTATGTCACTCTTGCCTTTAGCACTGCGGGACTTGCTACGAGACTGATTCCTCTTTCCACCTTTGTACTTTTCTTTGGTCCTTCCCCTGACAACTAAGGCTGTTCCTTTGCCTTTGTCCATTGTCTTTCTATTGGTTTCTTCAGTAAGAAGACTTCCTTCTACACCTGCTATGTTCAAACCATCTGGAGGTACAGAATTACTCAAAGCTGTGCGAAAAGTGTCCCAACTTTTTGGCAATGTGATCAACAGGAACATAGCTCTAACAGGTTCATCAAACTTGACACCTTGAGCTGACAACTGACTATAGATTGTGTTGAATTCATTCAAATGATTGGACATAGGTGTCCCTTCTTTCATCTTCAAGTCAACAAGCTTCTTAAGCCAGTATACCTGTGAAGCTGCACTCTGCTTCTCATAAAGATCACTCAGCTTTAACCATGCTTGATAAGCCGACATCTCGTCTGCTACATTGAAGTAAACGCTTTCTGCCAAAGTCAGTATAATGGTAGAAAGTGCTAATTCATCCATTTCGCTCCATTCATCTTCGTCCATATCTTCTGGTTTTATCCCCTTGAGCTTTATAGGTTTTATATGCTTCTTTTGTACAAACACGTGCCAAATTTGCTTCTTCCACAATGGGAAATTGGTTCTATCTAGCTTCTTGATATTGTAAAGAGCAGTGTCCTGTGATCCAGCCATAGCTACGCTTCATAGTAGTTTACTTTTCTGGGAAAAATTCGGCAGAGTTTTCCTTGTAAACTGACCTCTGAACCAATATCAACCTGTCAAATGAACCAAGAAAGCTTCAGATTTTGCAGAAATTTTGGCAGAGTCTCCTTTGTAAAATGGCTCTGGTGTACTAAAAACAGACCAAAAAACAGCTCAGAAAACACTGTCTCTCTGACACTGTAAGCTGCGGGTAAACCTGTCCTGCACCTGTACTGTCTCTCACTGTCCTGTCACTGTCCTGTAAGCATAGACTGCGACAATGCCTCAACGGCAGTAAAGCAAAGATGCAATCCCAACTGTCTAACTCACAGTCAATACATCCTAGCTGCCTATCTAAGGGTGCTTGAGGGATCGCTCCAAGACCTGTATCACCGAAAGGATCTCAACATTCGAGAATCCCCCAGCTCAATAAAACCTCACTCGACCCTCAACAAAGGCTACAGTAAATCTGACAGTACATAGACTTCCCACAAAGTCATACATCCACAAATTTCCCACTGTATGCTGTAACCGCTGCGGCGGTTGTTTGCTGCGTGACTCACAGCCAGCAAACCCTCAACAGACATACATCATCTCTGACAATACATCCCATGTGGAAGTACCTGCAATGTCAGGAAGAAATTTGGAATATCAAGCAGCAAACACAAGCTACCTGATGAACTAGTGGATGTTGCCTACAGTCTGTGTGTAGATGCACCCCTGTTGTATGTGACACGCCTCCAAGAACTGTGACCCGTCCTTCGATGTGTAGACAGCCACAATCAACACTCTGGGAGTGTCGATATCATCAGCACCTGCAGTCGTAGGCCGAAAACCCCAAATTTGCAGAGTCGGATCTGCACCCGTCGAGACCACGTAGTCAAAAATGGCCTATGCAGACCTTTGTTGAAGCCGAACGGTGGTCGAGATGACCTCAGAATGAAATTCTGACAACACCAAGTCCTTAGGGCCCTCCCACGAGATTTGGGGCCGTGTCTTCGCCTGTCGAATTTCACTCCAATCTGAGTTGGTGACTCTAGCCTCCTGCAGTGCTGCCCCGAGCCTCGATTTGAGCTCTGATACCAGTTGAAGGAGTACGAGCGGAAGTGCGACGCGAGAGAGAGTGCGAGAAGAAGAGCACGATGATATGGTGAACTCGCTCTACTGTAATGTGTAGAGCATAGTGAGTTCTTATTAGGTTTTTACAAAAGAATATGTGTACATACCTGGCGGCCCGCCCACTTACCTGGGCGACCACATTGGGCTTTATACCCCAACACTTGCCTCGTGATCTCGTCTTGTTAAGCTTGGGAAACTCGCTAAGGAGGCTTGTTAGGCGGTGAGCTTCCTAGTAAGAGCTCAATTTGATGGTCATCATCCTCTCGTTTTGGAGGTAAGTCCATAGGGATATCCTCGATGAGCACATCTTGGAATCCTTTTAGAAAATTAGACAAGTCTAACTCTTCTTGATTCCTACCATTTACATTTGATGAAACATTAGGACCTTTTAGGAAACAAATTCAGGAGAATAAGCCCCTCTTTGATCATTACTTTATTAGCAATCTAGTCTTAGGCAAAATCAAAGCCAGATCAACCCATCAACTACCACCTAGAATAGAACCCTCCTCTCCTTCTAGTTCTAATGATGAAATCATAGAATATCCCCAGGATCTTCCCTCAACATCACAAAAACTCCCTGGTCTATCATCTCCATTACAGTAAAGGAAATTAGTGAAGTAGAGAGAAAAGATATCCTAGAATCTCCAACTATCAATATTGATGGTATTCCTATAGAAGATCTACCATTTCTTACTTCAGAAGAAAAGATAAACTCTTCTATATATTATTCCTATAAAAAAGAAGAAACTATTTTAGATCTAGAATACCCTCTCAAAACTCAAACTGATAAAGAAAAGGCCAAATGGATTAACACCAATGTGGTAGTACAAAGAGCGTCAAGATGGAACGACTGGAGGAAGTTCTATGTCAAGTATGCAAACTCTGATTCAGAATTAGAAATCTCTGAAGAGGCTAACCTTCCTAAGCAATTGGATGATGAACAGATCAAGTCAATTAATCTTGAAACTATAAAGAAAGCATGGACCAATCCAATCGGTAGACAAATCCAACAATGGATTGGTGATCCTATAAGGCTTCAAGCTCTTGCTCAAATCATAAAAGATGAGCAATCCCATGATAAAATCCCAAAAGAAACATCTATATGAAGCAAGAGAAAGGGTAAGCAACCACAAGAAGAAAGGTTCTACCCAATAATCGCCAATCAGAAACCTCTAACAAAACAAGTCTGGTTCTTTCTAAACTTGACAAACTTCTAGAAGACATTGATGACATCCGAACCAGCGTACGTCACATCACAAAGTTGATTATCAATAATCATCAAAGCCTTGCAAGGATTTCCAAATAGGTAAAGGAATTCATCTCCTCCCAGCAAGAAGAAATTCATGAACCACTAAATGGAGATAGCAATCTTTCACCATTAAAAGAAGTCTCCGTTACAATAATCCTGAATATTAAATTTTAGAGTTCCCTCAATGCTTTATTAGATATAGGAGCCAACTTGAAACTCCTTAACGAAAGGTTTGTTCCTGAAAACTTCTGGAAAAAACTAAAAGAACCATTTGTTATCAAGTGTGCTAACAAATAAGAAGAGCCGATAAAAAATCGGGTTAAATTGTGGCTATTGCTTGGAAAAGCCAGAATACCTATCTTCGTCTATCTCTATTTTCAACTCAGTTATGATATGATCATCGGCAATGATATTCTGGACAGATTGCAGCCTATCACATTCGTAGTGGCATGCCTCTGAAGATTCTACCTCAAAAGCTAAAGCCACTTTAGAAAAGGGATTCCCTCTTCACTAGTAAAGTCACTTTAGAAAAGTGATTCCTTCTCCACTAGTAACTTAGTGTGCACGACAAGATACTTGTCTTTACAGGGCACCTCTTCTCTCTATATAAAGAGAGTGCTCCTTCATTGTAAATCATCTCAAGTTGAGCCTAGCCTTGTATACAATCCCCATATCGATCGCCTGCACACTTAGTGTATTTCCTTTGTAATCCGTTTACTTTATAATACACACCTTTCGCTTGTAATTATTGTGTGTGCGTGTACACACACACACACACACACACACACACACATAGGGAGGGGGATGCACAACCTTTAAATCTATTTCTCCCGCTCATATATAACTTTTAGTTTTAGACTAACCATGCCTATCTCATTCCTTCGACAAAATCTACCGTTTTCTAGAATCTTCTACTTTTGGGTGACCAATGAAATTCCAAACTTTACAAGTCCACTATAACAATTTAGAGGTTTTGTGTGAACACTGCTCCCTTCTTTTTTTAGCGAATCTTAGAGCCGAGTCTCACTTGATTTAAGTGGAATTAATTTTACCCCTTAAAATAGATAGTAAGCAAGTGGGCTACAATTTTCCCCTTAATACTTGCAATGCTACTTTCTTCCAAAACTACGTGCATTTCGCTTGAAAAAAAGCTATTTTCTAGAAAATTAATGCAAGTCAACTAGCTTTTTGTGAGCTTGAACAATGCCTTTTGCTATTTTTATTTATTTTTCAATGCAATGTGACTTGGATTTAGCAACATTAATTCTAAATTCTACTAATCCTACAAATCTCAAGGGAGACTTGGCTCTTAGGGCCAGTTCACATGGGTTGGTGGTTGCGCACAAGTTGTGCACACTTTTAGTTGACATTATGAAGTATATGAAATTTCTTCACCATTGGTTCACAACCAGTTTCCACTCTTGCTCCTGCTCAAGAGGTGGAGCGAGCAGACAACCGCCGAAAAAGAGAAAGAACCTCACGCGTAAGTGGTTATATTTGCCCTGCTAAACCACTAAAAGCCAAAATAATTGCACCTTTTTCAGTTTGCGCACGACGTTGGCAGCGGCTAGCTCTTCCTCACATGAACAGAAACGTAGTTGGTTGCTCGTTGGCAACAAGTGCGCCACCCATGTCCCAAGTGAACTAGCTCTTATTATGCCAGCATGACCAAAACGTCCGTGTCCTCTTTATGGCAGTCTGAACGCTGCCTAAGGTTATATAGGCTGTTTTTGCCCGGGAGAGAGACGGGCTCGTCTACTTGTCGCCGGTGCAGAGATGGATGACGAGAATGGCGCGGCGATGGTTCCCATTCGGTACGTGAGCTACCAAGGAGAGGAGCAGCTACCCATTATCATGAGCCTTATTGACCAAGAGCTTAGCGAACCCTACTCCATTTTCACATACCGCTACTTTATTACCCTGTGGCCGCAGCTCTGCTTCATGGTATGCCACGAACACACACATGTGCAAGCGCGCGCGCACACACATTTTCTTTCTTTTTGTTTTTTTTTGAGTGATACCCTACAACTGGTGGAAATCTCACACCTGCACACACGCACATCTGGTTTCTCACAGTAGTACAAAGCTTAGTTTGAGTCTAAACTTTGGGACTTGATTAGGAGCCATTATACATTCGGGAATAGTCAAAGAATAGCTCGAAATTTGCCTCAAACATGTTAAGAGTTCAGATTCCTATCCGGTGGTAGCTCCAGTATCTCCCAAGGGCAGATTAGAAAGTGGGGGCTGTTTTGTGGTTGTGCCTGGCCGTATCTGAGCTAGACGTACCTATTCTCGGCGGTGCACTCCACGATGTTGCTCACCTGGTAGACTGGCGTGAGACGGGCACCCCGTTCCTAGGGTTTCCCAAGGTCAGAGTCTCAAGTGCTCTGCAGTTCTGCTACGAAATATGCGTGTCTATTGTCATGTCACTTTTAGTCAGTTTACATATTTATTAGCATTTATTAGCCATTTATCAGGATCGTGGGATTTTGGAGTAGGTAGGGCAAATTTGGGATTTGCCTATATATGCAACCCCTCCCCTTGTACTTTTGGCATGTTGTGTGATCATTGTAGAGCTTCAGCATTTGGGCACACTCTCTCTCTCTCTCTCTCTCTCTCCCCCGCCCCCCCCCCCCCCCCCCCCCCTTCTAGCGCTCCCTCTCCCTTGTCGTGTGTACACCTTTTAGTGTGGCATTGCTTATGGTGAGTTCCCGTGGTTGTTTGATGGACGGTACGCGCTAGGTGCTTGACGACTAGGAGACCCATCGCGATAGATTTGAGATCTATTGGTTGTTCGATACGGAGAGGAGGTTTGCTTGTGATTGCAGACAAGTTCATTATCTGATTCACCTTTTTCTATTGCACCTTTGACTTGATGGATGGTTCTGTGGCTTTCTACCACTGGGTGTGCACTTCTACAACGGATTGCCGAGACAAAAATTTTGTAAACTGAGGATCCTTCGCAAATTTAATCATCCGCTTTCTGCACTTGTCAACCTGCTGTCGACATTCCATCTCTTGAAGTTCGTATTGAGTAGGCCGAGGTGGCCCGTACTCTTTCTCAGTTAATTCGGTTGAATCTTCTTTGTATCTCCAGCAGATGCAGAAGAAGTCGATCGATTCTTGTTGGAATCGATAAGTGTTGCAAGAAAAGGATCAGATTTCTCGGCAGAAGACAAAACGGCCGCGCTCTGATACCATTGTAACAAACTTGGACACCCCATCGCGACACAATAAAGATTCAGTGTAGAATTGTTCACAAAAGACGACACGACTTGACGTAGTTCCGTGTCAAGAGATATTGGCCCCAAAGATTGGCGCCCCTTTCGGTATTTCTTTTTATATTAATCTGTGTGCAAAGTACAAGAGAGTCCGTGAGAACTCACACTCAGACTCTTCGTCCAGATGCTCTGAGTAATAAGGCCCAAAAGACTTATTTATTCTTACAAGGGATGTCCAAAAGCAGAGCCCCAAAATCTTTTAAACTCAATAGCAATGGCTCTCAAAAGCTTTCAAAAGAATAAAGCAAACTGTCTTAAAAGCTTTCAGTGCTAATTCAGCCAACCAAAAGCAGCAACGTAATTTTCGGAAATCCGTACATTGCCACGTTAGCATGTCAACGAAAATTGCGGAGGTTTGTACGGCTTGCCATGTCAATCTGTCGGCACATTTTCCGGGACCTGCTGCCACATTAGCCCGCCGGTGCATTTCACGAGGTTGTGCCCATTAGTAGGGTGTGTCCGGGGACGTGTCATGTCACTAGTTTGTGACAGTAATCGCATCTAGATCCATCCTTGACCTCACTGATGCCGGAGTAGCTAATTCTTATTGCGATCATGTCTATAGATTCTCAAGACGGAAATGCTGCAATCATTTTGTCTTTTAGTCTTGCACTCAAACAAAATCAGATTAGAGAGTACACATCAATCAGGTTCAAGTTCGGGAATTCCCATTTTTAATATTCATAAAGTCATACAACAGAATGCTGTCAGCACAACAATATCCTTGAAATCCAAAGGGAAATCAGTGACTATTTCATCCAAGTAATCTGTGACGAAGGAGCGGAGTGACTCCCCTCTTGTGCAGTACCGTTTGCACCAGATTCAACCCTTGTTGATCTGCGGGATCTTTCAGAATAGACGCAGCTAAGCCGAAAGCCTCAAGGTAAAGTTTCAAAATCTGAGGAGTATCTGCAAGGTCCTTCTCCTTTATCCACTTCGTATCCAATGTAGGATAGTTCTTAAATTTCACTAAGAACCGCCGAATCACTTTACCTTCACTTTTCATTCCTTATGTGTCAGAATCTGTTCTGGAACGAGTATCTTTTCGCTCTCTTCCACTACGGGTTGCTCATCAGGCTCCCCGTCAACTGGCGCCTCATCCTTAAAGGGTTTCAAGACTCATATGAAAAGCCTTGTGAATCTTCGAAGTTTCTGGCAACTTGAGTCTGAAGGATACACCATTTATCTTTTCTTGTATTTGAAAGGGCCATATTACCTCATGCTAACCTTTGGAAAAAGCCTCTCCTTTCCTTTTCGTTTCCTTAGGCGTGCCTTCTCAAAACGTAAAAGCACCCAATCATCTTTCTTCAACTTCAAGTCGCGTCTATGTCTATGTGTTGCTGTCACAAAGTGATGACGTGGCGGACAACAGAAACCCTAATTTCTGCCAGAAACCCTAAAATTCCTGCAAACCCTAAATTTTGCCAAAAACCCTAATTTCCGGAAATCGTGGAGGCGGATTATTATATTTATTATTATTTTTTTTGGAAAATGATGAGCGACGCAAATTTCGCTTTTTCTCTACTTAAATTAGAAAGAGAGAGAATGCTTTTGCTTTCATGTTTTGACTCTCTGTGAGAGAGAGAGAGCAATTGCTTTTGATTTGAAGCTTTTGGGGCTCTGCTTTTGGGCATCCCTTGTAACCTTTAAATTAGTGGTGAGGGCCTCACTTCTCAGAGCATCTGGACGCAGAGTCTGAGAGTGAAACCCTAACCGCTCTCTTGTACTTTGATGATTGATTAATATAAAAAGAAATACCGAAAGGGGCGCCAGTCTTTGGGGCCAATATCTCTAGGCACGGAACTCCACCGGGCCAGTGCAAATCTATTGTGATCTGTGAATTGTTTTGAAGTGGTTATTTGGTGCTGTCGCGGTTGATTCTTGACTTGGAGTGTCCAAGTCTGTTACAGTGGTATCAGAGCACGGCCGATTTCTCTTCTACGGGAAATCCGATCCCCGATTTTTTTTTTTCGTGGCACCTATGGCTTCAGGCAATGATCAGTCGACTCCCTCTGCATCTGGAGATGCTGGGTGGGATCACAACGAAGATTCAGACAGAGAGTATGGCCCGCCTCAGCCTACTCAGGCGGAGCAAAGAGAGATGGAGCGTCGTCAATTGATTGGCGATGCAACAAAGATGATGCTCAATTTTGCCAAGGATCCAAAGATGGCAAAATATATGAACCAGACCTCTTTGAAAGAGGTACAGATGGAGTGGCAGAGAACCACAACACCACTCCCGAAACCCGCTCTCAAGAAACCTTCTGTCTCCAAGAAATATACGGAGAAGGAACTGGAGAACAGGGTTGATGCACGGATTGCTCAGTTTTTTGACACACAAAAGAAAGCCAAAAAGCAAGGCAAAAAGCAGAAGAAAGACACTGACTTCCCGGGATATTTGGGTCGTCGGTCGACATTTGACAAGGCAAAGAAATTGAAGAAGCGCGTCAAGTTTGAAGACCTACCCAGTTCTTCTTCTTCTTCTTCTGACAGTTCTTCTAGCTCCTCGGACTAGAGCGAAGAAGACAAAAAAAGCAAAAAGCGAAGCAAGACACAAAGCTTCGAAAAGGGCAAGAAAAAGGCAAAGAAGGCTACATCTCGCCCAGAGACTGACAGTTCTACTGAGGACTCGTCTACAGACAGCTCAGATTCCGATGACGGAAAGTTTTATGCGAACAAGAAGAATTTTTACAAAGCCACCCAGTATGACTTTCTCGAAGATAAAAGCAAGAAAGTTCGAGAGTTTAAGGAAGGTGGCCACTCGATCAAGTTTGGTACTTTTTCAGGATACTCAGATGCTTCGAAGGCTTTGTCTATTATACAGCAGTTTGACATCGCTTTCGCAGGAGGATGCTATTCAGAGCACTCCAAGATTCGGAGAGCTGCCTCTTATTTTAAGGGGAATGCTCGTACTTGGTGGTCCACGCTTCTTTTAAACAAGACTGCGCTAGTTAAATGGCTGAAATTTAAGAGGCTTTTTATTTCTTCTTGGTTGACTCAAGAGTTTGAGCGAGATATACGAGCTGCTTGGAACCATCTCCGGATGACCAAGAGCGATAAAGTGAATTCTTATTGTGAAAGATTCTGGAGCTCTTTTCTACCCGCCTCTTCATTCAAGAAGATCTCGTTCAGAGAACAGATTGAGTGGTTTACCTTGGGTCTACCTACAGAAATCCGAAATCACTGCTTGGAACAAAAGTCAGTTTCTATTCAGGAGTTGATGAGTCATGCGAAGCGGGGCTTTGCCATTCACTCTGGTAGTCTGACCTACCCCACAGATGAGGCCATGACACAACGAGCCGAATAGACTTCTGGGAATGAAAGTAGAATGAAAAAGAGAAACCTAGAGAAAAAAAAGGATGCACGACCCAAGCTTACTCCTGAGGAGAGAGCTCGCTTCATCAGAGAGGGGAAGTGCTTTGGGTGCGGGGAACATGGACATATTTCTGCAAAGTGCCCTGATAAGGCACAGAAAGAACACAATGATAAAGACGACGACAGGTCTGAGAGTTCGAGAGCAGCTGAGGAATGTGGCAGAAAAGGCAAATAGAAAAGCATAACTGGTACCACATGGCGTGGGACCTGCACCAAATCTAATGAATGAAAGTACAAACTTTGCCGCTTTCGGGGCAAAGCGAAGGATCAGGAAGCTCTTTTGAAGGAGCCAAGGCCAACTTCTTTTCACTTGGAATTGGCGGCTCGATTTGGAACTACGCCCGACAGACTGACGCCACAGGCGGAGGTAGTTCGACTGGCACCCGGATGGGATGTTGCCATTACACCGAGCATTGGCAAACTTCGTTTGCAATGACAGGGGTGTTCAGGGCACGTGAGTGACGTTCTACTCGGGATCCCTTGGTACCACAAGAACTACGCCGTGGTTGACTACCGGGCCAAGAAAGCGACTTTGATAAATGAAGGGCTTAGAGATTGTACTTGATGAACTTCAGTTTTCTTACTCATTCTTTTGGGAGAACTGAACGATGGATAAAGGTTGAATATGTTTTGACCTGAAGAAAAGAACGCCAAGATTTTTTTTCTCCACGCTCATGCCGATTGCTTTTGAGAGGGCCTGAAGATCATACCATTGATCTGATATCTGGAAGCACGCCACCGAATCGGCCACCTTATCGTGTGAGCCGAGTACAGAATGAAAAGATTATGAACTCAGTGAAAGACCTCTTGGAAAAGGGTCTTGTCCAGCCTAGTACTTCACCGTATTGCTCTCCAGTGTTGTTGGTTTTGAAGAAAGACGGATCTTGGAGAATGTGCATCGATTATAGCACTCTCAACGAAATCACCATCAAGAACAGATTTCCGATTCCTAGGATCGATGATATACTTGACAGGTTACAGGGATCCTCGTGCTTTAGCAAGATTGACTTGAAGAGTGGATATCATCAGATCAGGATAGCGCCAGGAGATGTCTACAAGACAACTTTTTGGACGACTTTTGGGTTATTTGAGTTTTTGGTGATGCCTTTTGGCTTAACCAATGCTCCTGCGACATTTAACCGGATGATGGATAGGAGTTTTTGAGAGTACAAGCTATTTGTTGGCACTTTCTTTGACGACATCATTGTTTTCTCCAAGAATGAGGCAGAACACAGAGATCATCTGCTTCAAGTATTGCAGGCATTACGAGATCACACATTAGTGATTAATGCTAAGAAAAGTGAATTTTTCCTACCAGAGATACATTTTTTGGGACACATTGTGTCAGCAGCACAGCAGTAGTGCAAATGGACCCGGCCAAGATAGAGACTATCCGTGATTGGCCCGATTTGAGGAATGTCCATGAAGTTAGAAGCTTCTTGGGACTGTGTTCGTACTACAGGCGGTTCATACGAAAGTTTGCAGAGGTTGCTTCCCCTTTGCATACCTTGACACACAAAGGAGTACCTTTTTCGTGGGGACCTACAGAGGTGACTGCCTTTTGGACATTGAAAGAGAAATTGACTACGGGACCTATTTTGACTTTGCTGGACTTGCAGAAGTGATTTGAAGTATATTGTGATGCTTGTGGTCGTAGTCTGGGTACGGTCTTGATGCAAGAAGGCCATGTCATAGCTTACGAGAGCCGTTTGTTCTCTAGGCCGGAGATGACAGCACATATCTATGGGAAAGAGCTTTTGGCGGTTATCCACGCTCTTACTTAGTGGTGGCATTACCTACTCGGAGCGGATTTTACTGTCTTTACAGACCATCAGAGTTTGCGCTACTTCTTGTCACAGAAGCAGCTTTCGGAAAAGCAGATGCGGTGGGTGAACATCTTGTCACAGTTCCACTTCTAGATTGTCCATGTGCAGGGACAGAAGAATGTGGTGGCAGATGCTTTGTCTCGAAAACCGTTGGTTCTGGCTATTTCCGCGATACATCATAGGAGCTTCGAGGATATGGTCGATCAGTATGCCACTGATACAGATTTTGCAGATATTTTCACACGGATACGGGGTGGGGAGACAGTAGCTGGATACTCCCTTCGGGAAGGCTACTTGATGAAAAAGACTATGTTGCGCGTTACACTGCCGTTGAGGGAAAAGGTTATGACTAATTGCCACTGTCCACCTTTTACGGGTGACCGCGGCATTGCTACCACCATGAAAGGGGTAGAGAGATACTTCTTTGGGCCGAGACTCAAAAAGGATGTGGAAGAGTTTGTGCGCAGTTGCTCAATATGCCAGAAGGTCAAGTTTGACAGGCATGAGGCACAGGGATTGTTACAGCCTTTACCCATACCCACCCACCCCTCGGAAAGTATTGCAATGGATTTCATTTTTGATCTCCCGAGAACACAGAATGATCACGATGATTTTCCGATTACATGGCACGTCTGAGACGATTGTCTTCGACAGAGACCCCAGATTTATGAGTTTGTTTTGGAAGGCAATTTGGGAGAACATTGGCACGCGGTTGCAGTTCTCGTCATCGTTCCACCTGCAGACTGACGGGCAATCTGAGATTGCCAATTCAGTGGTTTTAGATTTATTGAAGTCTTGTATCTCGCATCAGAAGACTCAATGGAAAAAGAACTTACCTTTGGTGGAATTTGCCTACAATAACACGATACACTCTTCGACGGGAAAGACGCCATGTGAGATTGTTGAAACTGCTGCGAAGGTGCCATCCTTCCTGAGCACGAAAGATTAGAAATTTGAAGCGGATGAATATTCGCGAGATTTGGATACGGCTTTTGCCAAGGTTCGCGAGACTTTACAGAAGTCTCAAGAACGACAGAAAAAGGCAGCGGATCGCCATTGTCGCGACTGGAAACTGAAGGAGGATGATTGGGTGCTCTTACTTTTGAGAAGGCACGCCTAAGAAAGAAAAAGGGAAAGGAGAGGCTTTTTCCAAAGCTTAGTATGTGATACTACGGACCTTTCCAGATTACTGACAAGATAAATGATGTCTCCTTCCGATTGAAACTGCCAGATACTTGGAGGATTCACAATGCATTGCATGTGAGTCTTTTGAAACCTGTTAAGGGTGATGTGCCTGATGATGGGGAGCCTGATGAGCAACCCAAAGTGGAAAAAAACGAGGAGATCCTTGTTCCTGAACAGATTTTGGCACATAATGATACAAAGAAAGGTAAAGTCCGAAGGCGGTTCTTGGTTTAGTTCAAGAACTTTCCTGCATTTGATGCGAAGTGGATGGAGGAGGAGGACCTAGCAGATACTCCTAAGATTGTGAAACTTTACCTCGATGTTTTGGTTTAACATAGTCTACTCCAAACGGAACCCAGAAACTCAGCTTGGCCGAAGATCTGGTGCAGTGGGATGCACAAGAGGGGAGTTACTCCGCTCCTTTGTCAACAGATGCCTCGATTTTGATACTAAAGTCACTGATGTCTCTTTGAACTTCAGGGATACTGAGAGCTGACAGTATTCTGCTGGATGACTTTATGAAATGGAATTACTGATTATGATACTGATTTGTTCTTGACTTCTTGTGAGTGCAGGAACTGATAGCCAAAATGACTGCAACATTTTGGTTTGATTGATTTCGAATAGACATGGTTGCAATAGGGGTTAGTCAATCGGACATCGATGAGGTCCCGATTGGACCTAGATGTGATTGCTAGCTACATTGCCGATAAATCATGGTCTAAGATCCGAATGAATGTTGAATGTCATGTGATGTCCTGTGATGTTTGGTGATGTCCTGTGATGTCGTGTGATGTGACTGTCGATTTTGTACATGTGCTAGATGTGTGTTCCTAGTACATAGGTACTAACAGTCAGTGTCTGCTAAGACGGTTTATGGCTTTTGTCGGTTTTGCAGGCGTAATCGCGGTCGATTACAATGCTTTCAAGAGGGGGGTATGTCACAAAGTGATGACGTGGCGGAGAGCAGAAACTCTAATTTCTGCCAGAAACCCTAAAATTCCTGCAAACCCTAAATTTTGCCAAAAACCGTAATTTCTAGAAATCGCGAAATCGGATTTTTTTTTTTTTGTTTGGAAAATGATGAGCGACGCAAATTTCGCTTTTTCTCTACTTAAATAAGAAAGAGAGAGAGAATGCTTTTGCTTTCATGTTTTGACTCTCTGTGAGAGAGAGAGAGAGAGCAATTGCTTTTGATTTGAAGCTTTTGGGGCTCTGCTTTTGGGCATCCCTTGTAACCTTTAAATTAGTGGTGAGGGCCTCACTTCTCAGAGCATCTGGACGCAGAGTCTGAGAGTGAAATCCTAACCGCTCTCTTGTACTTTGATGATTGATTAATATAAAAAGAAATACCGAAAGGGGCGCCAGTCTCTGGGGCCAATATCTCTAGGCACGGAACTCCGCCGGGCTAGTGCAAATCTATTGTGATCTGTGAATTGTTTTGAAGTGGTTATTTGGTGCTGTCGCGGTTGATTCTTGACTTGGAGTGTCCAAGTCTGTTACAGTTGCCTTCTTGTCCTGTGCTTGAGACTTCTCTAGAGCCTCGTGAACCTTGGCAAAAAGCAGTGTCCAAATCCCTCGTGTATTGATCGGCTTCAAAAATCTTGTCTTTGGTGCCTCGAAAGGGAGGGACCTTCTTAGCACCTTCAATTACTTTAAATGGCACGTTCCACACCGAAGAGTGAACCGTGTTATTGTAGGCAAATCCCACCAAAGGCAAATATTTTTCCCATTGAGTCTTGTGATTAGAGATGTAAGACTTCAATTGTCACAAAGTGATGACGTGGCGGAAACCAGAAACCCTAATTTCTGCCAAAAACCCTAAAATTCCTGCAAACCCTAATTTTTGCTAGAAACCCTAAATTCCGGAAATCGCGGAGGCGGATTATTATTAATTTGTTTTTTTTTTTTTGAAAATGATGAGCGACGCGAAATTTGCTTTTGCTTTTTTTTATAAAAAAAAAGAGAAAAGACTCTCTAAGAGAGAGAGAGAACTAATGCTTTTGATTTTAAAAGCTTTTGGGGCTCTGCTTTTGGGCATCCCTTGTAACCTTTAAATTAGTGGTGAGGGCCTCACTTCTCAGAGCATCTGGACGCAGAGTGTGAGAGTGAAACCCTAACCGCTCTCTTGTACTTTGATGATTGATTAATACAAAGAGAAATACCAAAAGGGGCGCCAGTCTTTGGGGCCAATATCTCTAGGCACGGAACTCCGCCGGGCCAGTGCAAATCTATTGTGATCTGTGAATTGTTTTGAAGTGGTTATTTGGTGCTGTCGCGGTTGATTCTTGACTTGGAGTGTCCAAGTTTGTTACAGTGGTATCAGAGCACGGCCGATTTCTCTTCTACGGGAAATCCGATCCCCGAATTTTTTTTTCCGCGGCATCTATGGCTTCAGGCAATGATCAGTCGACTCCCTCTGCATCTGTAGATGCGGGCTGGGATCACAACGAAGATTCAGGCAGAGAGTATGGCCCGCCTTGGCCTACTTAGGTGGAGCGGCGAGAGATAGAGCGTCGCCAGTTGATCAGCGATGCAACAATGATGATGCTCAATTTTGCCAAGGATCCGAAGATGGCAAAATATATGAACCAGACCTCTTTGGAAGAGGTACAGATGGAGTGGCAGAGAACCACAACACCACTCCCGCAACCCGCTCTCAAGAAACCTTCTGTCTCCAAGAAATATACGGAGAAGGAACTGGAGAACGTGGTTGATGCACGGATTGCTCAGCTTTTTGACACGCAAAAGAAAGCCAAAAAGCACGGCAAAAAGCAGAAGAAAGGCACTGACTTCCCGGGATATTTGGGTCGTCGATCGACATTTGACAAGGCAAAGAAATTGAAGAAGCACGTCAAGTTTGAAGACCTACCCAGTTCTTCTTCTTCTTCTTCTGACAGTTCTTCTAGCTCCTCGGATTCGAGCGAAGAAGACAGAAAAGGTGAAAAGCGAAGCAAGAAGCAACGCTTTGGAAAGGGCAAGAGAAAGGCAAAGAAGGCTAAATCTCGCCCAGAGACTGACAGTTCTACTGAGGACTCGTCTACAGACAGCTCAGATTCCGATGACGGAAAGTTTTATGCGAACAAGAAGAATTTTTACAAAGCCAACCAGGATGACTTTCTCGAAGATAAAAGCAAGAAAGTCCGAGAGTTTAAGGAAGGTGGCCAAGCACTTAAGTTTGATACTTTTTCGGGATACTCCGATGCTTCAAAGGCTTTGTCTTTTATACAGCAGTTTGACATCGCTTTCGCGGGAGGACGCTATTCAGAGCACTCCAAGATTCGGAGAGCTGCCTCTTATTTTAAGGGGAATGCTCGCACTTGGTGGTCCACGCTTCTATTAAGCAAGACTGTGTCAATTACATGGCTGAAATTCAAGAGGCTTTTTATTTCTTCTTGGTTGACTCAAGAGTTGGAGCGAGATATACGAGCTGCTTGGAACCATCTCCGGATGACCAAGAGCGATACAGTGAATTCTTACTGTGAAAGATTTTGGAACTCTTTTCTACCTGCCTCTTCATTCAAGAAGATCTCGTTCAGAGAACAGATTGAGCGGTTTACATTGGGCCTACAGAGATCCGAGACCACTGCTTGGAACAGAAGTCAGCTTCTATTCAGGAGTTGATGAGTCATGCAAAGCGGGGCTTTGCCATTCACTCTGGCAGTCTGACCTACCCCACAGATGAGGCCATGAACCAAGAGCCGAACAGACTTCTGGGAATGAAAGTAGAATGAAAGAAAGAGCAACCCAGAGAAAAAGGATGCACGACCCAGAATTACTCCTCAGGAGCGGACTCGCTACATCAGAGAGGGGAAGTGCTTTGGATACGGGGAACATGGACATATCTCCGCAGAGTGCCCTGAAAAGGCACAGAAAGAACAGAATGATAAAGACGACGACAGGCCTAAGAGTTTGAGAGCAGCTGAGGAATGTGGCAAAAATGGCAGATAGAAAAGTAGAACTGGTACCACATGGTGTGGGACTTGCACCGAATCAAATGAATGAAAGTACAAACTTTGCCGCTTTTTTTTGGGGCAAAGTGAAGGATCAGGAAGCTCTTTTGAAGGAGCCAAGGCCAACTTCTTTTTGGCGGCTCGATTTGGAACTACGCCCGACAGACTGACGCCACAGGCGGAGGTAGTTCGGCTGGCACCCGGATGGGATGTTGCCATTACACCGAGCATTGGCAAACTTTGTTTGCAATGACAGGGGTGCTCAGGGCACGCGAGTGACGTTCTACTCGGGATCCCTTGGTACCACAAGAACTACGCCGTGGTTGACTACTTGGCCGAGAAAGCGACTTTGATATATGAAGGGCTTAGAGATTGTACTTGAAGAACTTCAGTTTTCTTACTCATTCTTTTGGGAGAACTGAACGATGGATAAAAGTTGAATATGTTTTGACCTGAAGAAAAGAACGCCAAGATTTTTTTTCTCCACGCTCATGCCGATTGCTTTTGAGAGGGCCTGAAGATCATACCATTGATCTGATATCTGGAAGCACGCCACCGAATCGGCCACCTTATCGTGTGAGCCGAGTACAGAATGAAAAGATTATGAACTCAGTGAAAGACCTCTTGGAAAAGGGTCTTGTCCAGCCTAGTACTTCACCGTATTGCTCTCCAGTGTTGTTGGTTTTGAAGAAAGACGGATCTTGGAGAATGTGCATCGATTATAGCACTCAACGAAATCACCATCAAGAATAGATTTCCGATTCCTAGGATCGATGATATACTCGACAGGTTACAGGGATCCTCGTGCTTTAGCAGGATTGACTTGAAGAGTGCATATCATCAGATCAGGATAGCGCCAGGAGATGTCTACAAGACAGCTTTTCGGACGACTTTTGGGTTATTTGAGTTTTTGGTGATGCCTTTTGGCTTAACCAATGCTCCTGCGACATTTAACCGGATGATGGATAGGATTTTTCGAGAGTACAAGCTATTTGTTGGCACTTTCTTTGACGACATCATTGTTTTCTCCAAGAATGAGGCAGAACACAGAGATCATCTGCTTCAAGTCTTTCAGGCATTACGAGATCACACATTAGTGATTAATGCTACGAAAAGTGAATTTTTCCTACCAGAGATACATTTTTTGGGACACATTGTGTCAACAGCAGGAGTGCAAATGAACCCGGCCAAGATAGAGACTATCCGTGATTGGCCCTATTTGAGGAATGTCCATGAAGTTAGAAGCTTCTTGGGACTGTGTTCGTACTACAGGCGGTTCATACAAAAGTTTGCAGAGGTTGCTTCCCCTTTGCATACCTTGACACAGAAAGGAGTACCTTTTTCGTGGGGACCCACAGAGGTGACTGCCTTTCAGACATTGAAAGAGAAATTCACTACAAGACCAGATTTGACTTTGCCGGACTTGCAGAAGTCATTTGAAGTATTTTGTGATGCTTGTGGTCGTAGTCTGGGTACGGTCTTGATGCAAGAAGGCCATGTCATAGCTTACGAGAGCCGTTTGTTCTCTAGGCCGGAGATGACAACACAGATCTATGGGAAAGAGCTTTTGGCGGTTATCCACGCTCTTACTCAGTGGCGGCATTACCTACTCGGAGCGGATTTCACTGTCTTTACAGACCATCAGAGTTGGCGCTACTACTTCTTGTCATAGAAGCAGCTTTCGGAAAAGTAGATGCGGTGGGTGAACATCTTGTCACAGTTCCACTTCTAGATTGTCCATGTGCAGGGACAGAAGAATGTGGTGGTAGATGCTTTGTCTCGAAAACCGTTGGTTCTGGCTATTTCTGCGATACATCATAGGAGCTTCGAGGATATGGTCGATCAATATGCCACAGATACAGATTTTGCAAATATTTTCACACGGATACGGGATGGGGAGACAGTAGCTGGATACTTCCTTCGGGAAGGCTACTTGATGAAAATGACTATGTTGTGCGTTACACAGCCGTTGAGGGAAAAGGTTATGACTGATTGCCACTGTCCACCTTTTACGGGTCACCGCGGCATTGCTACCACCATGAAAGGGGTAGAGAGAGATTTCTTTTGGCGGAGACTGAAGAAGGATGTGGAAGAGTTTGTGCACAGTTGCTTGGTATGCCAGAAGGTCAAGTTTGACGGGCATAAGGCACAGGGATTGTTACAGCCTTTACCCATACCCACCCGCCCCTGGGAAAATATTGAAATGGAATTCATTTTTTTTTTTTTTTTTGATCTCCCGAGAATACAGAATGATCACGATGATTTTCTGATTACATGGCACGTATGAGACGATTGTCTCCGACAGAGACCCCAGATTTATGAGTTTGTTTTGGAAAGCAATTTGGGAGAACATTGGCACGCAGTTGCAGTTCTCGTCATCGTTCCACTTGCAGATTGACGGGCAATTTGAGATTGCCAATTCAGTGATTTTAGATTTATTGAAGTCTTGTATCTCGGATCAGAAGACTCAATGGGAAAAGAACTTACCTTTGGTGGAATTTGCCTACAATAACACGATACACTCTTCGACGGAGAAGACGCCATGTGAGATTGTTGAAAGTGTTGCGAAGGTTCCATCCTTCCTAAGCACGAAAGATTAGAAATTTGAAGCGGATGAATATTCGCGAGATTTGGATACGGCTTTTGCCAAGGTTCGCGAGACTTTGCAGGAGTCTCAAGAACGACAAAAAAAGGCAGCCGATCGCCATCGTCGCGATTGGAAACTGAAGGAGGATGATTGGGTGCTCTTACTTTTGAGAAGGCACGCCTAAGAAAGAAAAAGGGAAAGGAGAGGCTTTTTCCAAAGCTTAGTATGTGATACTACGGACCTTTCCACATTACTGAAAAGATAAATGATGTCTCCTTCCGATTGAAACTGCCAGATACTTGGAGGATTCACAATGCATTGCATGTGAGTCTCTTGAACCCTGTTAAGGGTGATGCGCCTGATGATGGGGAGCTTGATGAGCAACCCGAATTGGAAGAAAACAAGGAGATCCTTATTCCTGAACAGACTTTGGCACATAACGATACGAAGAAAGGTAAAGTCCGAAGGCGGTTCTTGGTTTAGTTCAAGAACTTTCCTGCATTTGATGCGAAGTGGATGGAGGAGGAGGACCTAGCAGATACTCCTCAGATTGTGAAACTTTACCTTGATGCTTTTGGTTTAGCATAGTCTACTCCAAATGGAACCCAGAATTCAGCTTGGCCGAAGATCTGGTGCAGTGGGATGCACAAGAGGGGAGTTACTCCACTCCTTTGTCAACAGATGCCTCGATTTTGATACTAAAGTCACTGATGTCTCTTTGAGTTTCAGGGATACTGAGAGCTGACAGTATTCTGCTGGATAACTTTATGAAATGGAATTACTGATTATGATACTGATTTGTTCTTGACTTCTTGTGAGTGCAGGAACTGATAGCCGAAATGAGTGCAGCATTTTGGTCTGATTGATCTCGAATAGACATGGTTGCAATAGGGGTTAGTCAATCGGACATCGATGAGGTCTTGATTGGACCTAGATGTGATTGCTAGCTACATTGCCGATAAATCATGGTCTAAGATCCGAATGAATGTTGAATGTCATGTGATGTCCTGTGATGTTTGGTGATGTCCTGTGATGTCGTGTGATGTGACTGTCGATTTTGTACATGTGCTAGATGCGTGTTCCTAGTACGTAGGTACTAACAGTCAGTGTCTGCTAAGACGGTTTATGGCTTTTGTCGGTTTTGCAGGCGTAATCGCGGTCGATTACAATGCTTTCAAGAGGGGGGTATGTCACAAAGTGATGACGTGGCGGAGAGCAGAAACCCTAATTTCTGCCAGAAACCCTAAAATTCCTGCAAATCCTAAATTTTGCCAAAAACCGTAATTTCTAGAAATCGCGAAGGCGGATTTTTTTTTTTTTTTTTGGAAAATGATGAGTGACTCGAATTTTGCCAAAAACCCTAATTTCCGGAAATCGCGGAGGCGGATTATTATTATTATTATTATTTTTTTTGGAAAATGATGAGCGACGCAAATTTCGCTTTTTCTCTACTTAAATAAGAAAGAGAGAGAGAATGCTTTTGCTTTCATGTTTTGACTCTCTGTGAGAGAGAGAGAGCAATTGCTTTTGATTTGAAGCTTTTGGGGCTCTGCTTTTGGGCATCCCTTGTAACCTTTAAATTAGTGGTGAGGGCCTCACTTCTCAGAGCATCTGGACGCAGAGTCTGAGAGTGAAACCCTAAACGCTCTCTTGTACTTTGATGATTGATTAATACAAAGAGAAATACCGAAAGGGGCGCCAATCTTTGGGGCCAATATCTCTAGGCACGGAACTCTGCCGGGCCAGTGCAAATCTATTGTGATCTGTGAATTGTTTTGAAGTGGTTATTTGGTGCTGTCGCGGTTGATTCTTGACTTGGAGTGTCCAAGTTTGTTACATCAATAAATCCAAAACCACTGAATTAGCTATCTCAGATTGCCCATCAATTTGCGTGTCACGAGGACGTGGCAATTGCTAACTTGAGTTGTTGGTTTCTTTCCGATGATTTTTGTTTAATTTTTGGGACCCTCTTTTTGAAGTTGCAAATGGTCGGACATTGTATGGCTAGTGTGAAATAGTAGTTTTACCCGGAGACGGGAAGTTGGTCGGCAGTGGAATTTCAGTAGTAAAAGTAGTAAACGGGTGTCTAGGCTCAGCTCAAAGTCATCTAGGTCCCCTCACTGTACTTAATAAGTTTGTGGATACTACGAAATTAACTCCATAGAGGCACAGGACAAGGTGGGGTCACCCAGAGAAAATCACCCGAGAACTGGGCTACATTACATTTTTGGATGCGGTCCAGTGGTGAAATATGGCCAGATGACCAGTGAGAGTCCAATAGAAGCATCTCCTAAATTTTAGGGAATTGCTATTTTGGGCCACGAAATCTGTTCGCGTCATTAGCTTCAGAATGACAAGTGGATCATTTTATTACTTTACTTCAAAGTCAAGCTGATACACCAGTTGAGAGATTTTTAAGCAGGAAGCCCAATGCGGGAAAATTGCATGCATGAGTGCCAAGTGGTACTTTTTGGCCAATTTACCAAGTCTGGGAGAGCAGAACTCGTAATTGACTTTTTGGAGTAATTTTGGAGGCTGATAACTCTGCTTTTCAGCCATTTCTTTGCATTTTTGAGCTTCCAATGACTTTACCTAGGACCAAGGAGCTCATTTTTAGCATTGGAAGGCATCAAATGCGTGTTTACATGGCTGTTTTGTTGCTTTTTCAGCGATACGCAGGCATGGAACTCTTCTCCTTTTGCATTTATTTGTTCACAGATGCATTACAGGTCAAGTGCAGGAGAGGGGGGCGCTTGATTTATGTTGGGGGGATGCTTCATTGAGAACGTGTCACAGGTTAAGAGCTACTGTGTGCTTGCCTATCCTCTATGTACCGTGAAGTGCAAGTACTTAAGCCTTGCACAACGTTCATTGCTCTCTCTCTCTCTCTCTCTCTCTCTCCCCCCCCCCCCCCCCCCCCGTGCAATTATGTGATGCCCCACAAGAGGGCTGTAACAAATTGTTGAGGTGTTGACCCACTGAAGAAGGGAGCTACCGGCTGAGGGGCCTAAACCCTAGAAAACAGAAGCAACAGAAGAAGAAAGCAGCAGATATCCGCCGACCTGATGACGTGGCAGATTGTACGGATTTCCGGATTTCACGCTGAAGTGATGACGTAGCAAACTGTACGGATTTTCGCGTTTTTGCGCTGACTGTTGACGTGGTGTTAGGTCGAGCGGAATGAATGTTTACGCTTTGCTCAAGATGAGTGCTCCGAACTGTGCTCAAGGTTCCTTTTGTTCTTATGGAAGGTAGAGCCTTTCGTTCTTAATGAGAGAATGCTATGATCACAAACAAAGTGAATGGACACTATGCGTGCAAGTGTATGAGACTGAGATATAGAGAGAGAAGAGAGGTACGACACCAGAGACGTAAAACCCTCCTCCGAAGGCCCCACTCTCGTCGGCGAGAGTGGTCTACTATTGATTGCACAAACCGGTACAAATTGAATGCATACTAGATTGATGACGACGACGGTGATGGCAAGACCGATCTAAGGACTGAAATCTGCAATCTTTTATTTGCTGTCCAAAAACGCTATGAGCTGAAATCTGCTGTAATCCAAAAACGTTGATTTTGAGGTTGCTTCTATAGGTCTTTGTCGCTGAAAATCTGCATGTTTTAGGCTGAAAACTGAGGTTCTTAAAGGCTGAAACTGATGGTCTTTCCGGGCTGAATCTGCTACTCCTTAGGGCTGAATATGCAGGTGCTTCAATGCTGAAAACGCCATGTTGAAAACTATCAAAAACGCTAGGTGTTGGGTCTCCAAAAACGCCAGGGGCTGAAGCTTCTGGCGGTGAAGATGTGGGATCAAAACGCTAGGCTTGTGGTCTTGCTGTTGCCGGAATCTGCAAAGTAAATCGTTGGCTGATCTTGATGGGAAAAGCGCTAGGTCTTGCAATCTGCAAAACGCTAGGCCTTCTAATGGGTTCTGCTGAGAAGTTGCCTGTTGAGCAAGGTGCTCCTGCTGCCTCTTCTGCCAAATAGTGCTAGTCTAGGTTTGCTTATATACAAACTTACTCAATTTGCCCTACCTACTTTCCAACAAAAGTCACTTGAAAATAATAAGTGAAAAATATCAAAAATAGGGAAAATAGGCTAAATGCACTGGAAAATTCCCCTGAAGGATTCTAATGGATTCTGATGGGAATGCTTATGATCATGTTGTGTGCAACTAGAGGATATGCATCTACACTAAGTGTCTGGGCATGCACGGTCTACGAATAGACTCACAAAAATGCCAGATCACCTCTAATCTAGACTGACTGGACTGATTGAACCCTGATCATGCTGTAGCTTGTCCACGGACACATAGGGTTGGATGTGTCACGTGACATCCCCTCCTTTTCAAAGTGAGGTACTGGTACCGAACTGTATGGCGCCGAGGGAGATCGCCAATAGCATCCGGAATCCTAGAAGCGACTCGTCGCCGGCCCACTTTGATGTGTGGATCTTGCGATACTTGAACTTCATAAAGGTCTGCAACGCTTGCTTCTTTGGGCCGCGCCGAAAGCGACAGTCTTCTGTGGCTCCTTCGATACTTCAACTTCGTCTAGAGTCTGTTTCTTTCTTCTTCAAGAATCTCCATGGCTGAAAATTCCTGAAACCATTTCCAACACACAACCATGAACATACCCATTTCATGTAAAGTGAGTGGAAAAAATCTCGTCTTCCTCAAAGATTGTGCATGCAATGTAGATGAACAAAGAGACGGAGTGCCAAACCGTTCACCACACACACGTAAACAATGAGATCGAATCTTTCTCTTATGATCTAAAACAATCAACTGTGGCAATTCACAACGGAGATGCCCATGCTTGGTGCTCATACTTTTATGTTCTCGTTCTACGAATGTGTCATGCCAAGGAAGAGACATGGAATGTGACTTCCTTGAATGCATACTTTTCAGCTTTTCATGAAAAATCCGCATACATTCGTGCTCATCCATGAGTGAAATGTGCTCAACATACAATATGTCATGCCTAGAAAAGGGATCACATAAAGACGCTGACTAAAATACATGAAACGATCATGAATGAAACACTCGAACAATGCGTGCGTATGAATCATGCGAACACATAATACTTCTTGTGAGGGTTATTTGGACCTAGGCTCGAGAGCCAAGATCGGTTCTTCCTGAGGGGGTTCTTTGGACCTAGGCTCGAGAGCCAAGATCGATCCTTCGTGATTGATCGAATCTGCAACGTGATGAGCTTTGCTAGTAAAAGCATCAACTAACTCATCATCCTTGTGAACAATCGCGTCATCTTCATGCAACTCATCATGCTTGTGAGAAATCACATCTTGATCATCCTGCAAATCATCATGCTTGTCATTGTCATCCAAATCATCATGCTCATCATTATCATTCAAATCATCATGCTTATCATTGTCAATCAAATCATCATGCTCACCATTATCATTCAAGTCATCATGCTTATCTTTGTCAATCAAATCATCATGCAAATCATGCGTGTCTTGCTTTGGAGAAGTAGAGACTGAGAGAGTCTCCTTTTTCCGATCCTCTGCAAACTGCGTCTGCACAATAGAAAAGAGTCGCAAGAACTCTTTCATGTGTTTGTCGCTCTGTTCTTGTCTTGCTTTGTTCTCGCGGTCATATTTTGCTTGCCTTTTCGTTGTTCTCGCGATCAAATTGTGCTTCTCTTTCTTTGTTCTCGCGATCCAATTTGGCTTGACTTTCTTTTTCTTCCTAGTCGTATTTACGCTCTATGGCTGTCATTTCTTCTGCGTAGGCCTTTCTGTTTGCTTCTCTTTTCGCGTTTCGTGCTTCGCGGTCTAACTTCATATCCATCACCATCTTGTTCGAAAGCCTCCATAGGAGTTAGTGCAATCCTTGGCGTAGATGGGGAAGGGAGAGGGTCGGAAAAACCTCCTGGTGTGGAAAATTCTTCTTCGCCTCTCTCATGCTCATCACCTCCAAGCGAAGTATCCATTCCGCTTCAAGTGATGACCATCCATTGAAGGCGTAGGTTCTTTGGTCTTGGGTCTTAAGTTCACGAGGAACTTGGGTTCTTGAGGGTCTTGAGGTTCTTCTTTCGCTTGCAATCTGTGTTCGAGAAGGATCTTCTCTTCACCTGAGATCTGCTCTTTTCCGCGGGCGCACCCCTTGGCGGCCTTGCGCTCACACCAAGGTTGCTTTTTCCCACCTCACGTCGATTGGCCGGCCGCTAAGTGCACGGTCCGCTCTCAATGAGTGAACAGAGGCACAAGGGGAGGTTGGACAAGCCCTTCTTTCTTGGGATTCTTGTCACTCTTCAAAAACACGATTAGGAATCGACACACCCAAGCGAACTTGGGTTCGTGCGACCGCAACAAGCAAAAAAGATATCTTGTGATTCTTGTGGTTCTTTCCTTGAGTGATACAGAACACTGCCAAAGCTCTGATACCAATGTAGGGTGCAACGGAATGAATGTTTGCGTTTTGCTCAAGATGAGTGCTCCGAACTGTGCTCAAGGTTCCTTTTGTTCTTATGGAAGATAGAGCCTTCCGTTCTTAATGAGAGAATGCTATGATCACAAACAAAGTGAATGGACACTATGCGTGCAAGTGTATGAGACTGAGAGATGGAGAGAGAAGAGAGATACGACACCAGAGACGTAAAACCCTCCTCCGAAGGCCCCACTCTCGTCGGCGAGAGTGGTCTACTATTGATTGCACAAACCGGTACAAACTGAATGCATATGACTGATGCAAGTCTAGGCTAGATCGATGACGACGACGGTGATGGCGAGACCGATCTAAGGGCTGAAATCTGCAATCTTTTATTTGTTGTCCAAAAACGCTATGAGCTGAAATCTGCTGCAATCAAAAAACGTTGATTTTGGGGCTGCTTCTGTAGGTCTTTGTCGCTGAAAATCTGCAGGTTTTAGGGCTGAAAACTGAGGTTCTTAAAGGCTGAAACTGATGGTCTTTCCGGGCTGAATCTGCTACTCCTTAGGACTGAATATGCAGATGCTTCAATGCTGAAAACGCTAAGTTGAAAACTGTCAAAAACGCTAGGTGCTGGGTCTCCAAAAACGCTAGGTGCTGAAGCTTCTGGCGGTGAAGATCTGGGATCAAAACGCAAGGTTTGTGGTCTTGCTGTTGTCGGAATCTGCAAAGCAAATCGTTGGCTGATCTTGATGGGAAAAACGCTAGATCTTGCAATCTGCAAAACGCTAGGCCTTCTGATGGGTTTTGCTGAGAAGTTGCCTGTTGAGCAAGGTGCTCCTGTTGCCTCTTCTGCCAAATAGTGCTAGTCTAGGTTTGCTTATATACAAACTTACTCAATTTGCCCTACCTACTTTCCAACAAAAGTCACTTAAAAATAATAAGTGAAAAATGTCAAAAATAGGGAAAATAGGCTAAATGCACTAGAAAATTCCCCTGAAGGATTCTGATGGGAATGCTTATGATCATGTTGTGTGTAACCAGAGGATATGCATCTACAGTAAGTGTCCGGGCATGCACGGTCCACGAATAGACTCACAAAAGTGCCAGATCACTTCTAATCTACACTGACTGGACTGACTGAACACTGATCACATTCTAACTTCCTGTCCATCATCATCTTGTCGAAAGCCTCCATAGGAGTTAGTGCAATCCTTGTCGTAGATGGGGAAGGGGGAGGGTCGGAAAAACCTCCTGGTGGGGAAAACTCTTCCTCGCCACTCCCATGCTCACCACTTTCATGCGAAGTATCATTCCACTTCGTGTAACAGACTTGGACACTCCAAGTCAAGAATCAATCACGACAGCACCAAATAACCACTTCAAAATAATTCACAGATCACAATAGATTTGCACTGGCTCGGTGGAGTTCCGTGCCTAGAGATATTGGCCCCAAGAATGGCACCCCTTTTGGTATTTCTTTATGTATTAATCAATGATCAAAGTACAAGAGAGCGGTTAGGGTTTCACTCTCAGACTCTGCGTCAAGATGCCCTGCAGAGTGAGCCCAAACCGCTTATTTAAAGTTTTTACAAGGGATGCCAAAAGCAGAGTCCCAAAAGCTTAAAAATCAAAGCAAAGTGTTTCTCTCACAAACCTCTTGAGGGCTTTCTATTAAAATAAAACAATGCATCTCTCTCTCTCTCTCTCTCTCTCTCTCTCTCTCTCTCTCTCTCTCTCTCTCTCTCTCTCTCTCTCATGCCCAAATTGCGTCGCCAAAAGCTGGCTTCTGCTTTCCGTAATTTCCGCCGCAAATCTCGGAATGTTCGTACTGCTACCATGTGGCATTTCTGTCGCCCGAATTAGGGTTTCAGCCACATTTAGGGTTTCAGCCACATTTAGGGTTTCAGCTAACAATTAGGGTTAGGGTTTCTAGAATTAGGGTTTTTGTAGATTAGGGTTTTTGACAGAAATTAGGGTTTGCAAGTTTTAGGGTTTTCAGAGTAGCCACGTCATCACTTTGTGACATACCCCCCTTCTGAAAGCATTGTAATCGCCCTCGATTACGCCTGCAAAACAGACAGAGGCCATAAACCGTCTTAGCAGACACTAACTGTTAGTACCTACGTACTAGGAACTGTTAGTACCTACGTACTAGGAACACACATCTAGCACATGTACTAATCGACAGTCACATCACATGACATCACAAAACATCACTAGACATCACAGGACATCACATGACATTGGATCTTAGACCATGATGTATCGGCAATGTAGCTAGCAATCGCATCTAGATCCAGTGGGGACCTCATCGATGTCCGATTGACTAACCCCTATTGCAACCATGTCTATTCGAGATCAATCAGACCAAAATGCTGTAGTCATTTCGTCTATCAATTCCCGCACTTAAAAGAAGTCAAGAACAAATCAGTATCATAGTCAGGAATTCCATTTCATAAAGTCATACAGCAGAATACTGTCAGCTTTTAGTATCGCTGAAGCTCAAAGAGACATCAGTGACTCTAGTTTCTAAATCAAGGCATCTGTCGACAAAGGAGCGGAGTGACTCCCCTCTTGTGCATCCCACTGCACCAAATCTCCGGCCAAGTTGAATTTTGGGTTCCATTTGGAGTAGACTATGCTAAACCAAAAGCATCGAGGTAAAGTTTCACAATCTGAGGAGTATCTGCTAGGTCCTCCTCCTCCATCCACTTCGCATCCAATGCAGGATAGTTCTTGAACTTAACCAAGAACCGCCTTCGGACTTTACCTTTATTCTTCATATTCTTATGTGGCAAAATGAACATGACTTCACAATGGTATAAACCAAAAGTTTCTTAAAGACAACTTTTTTCCACCAAACTTGTGCTCTTCCAGGTGCTCTTGTCATTGGAATTTGTTTTGGACTTTTTCTTTTGTTGTTCTTTCATGAAACATGTAGTAGGTCATGTAAGTTACAATGTCTTTACCACACTAAATCACTGACCTAAGTTGCCAACTTATAAAATTCCCTTTAAATAAAACCACAAGAGAATCTTCCGTTTTCACTTTATAGGAAAGATTTGCTGAATTGTACTCTTGCAAGACTCTATGTAGAAAATGTGGATACTCTTGTAAGTTACAAAAGGTTGAAAAATTCTCTAGAGGATCCCATGTTTAGGAACAAGGATCTCCTCATTTTCTTCCACTTCGGGTTGCTCATCAAGCTCCCCATCAGCAGGCACATCACCCTTAAAAGGTTTTAAGAGACTCACATGAAATGCATTGTGAATCCTCCAAGTATCTGGCAGTTTCAGTCGGAAGGAGACATCATTTATCTTTTTCGTGATCTGGAAAGGCCTATAGTATCGCATACTAAGCTTTGGAAAAAGCCTCTCCTTTCCCTTTTTCTTTCTCAGGCGTGCCTTCTCAAAACGTAAGAGCACCTAATCATCCTCCTTCAATTTCAAGTCGCGACGATGGCTATTCGCTGCCTTTTTCTGTCGTTCTTGAGACTTCTGTAAAGTCTCGCGAACCTTGGCAAAAGCCGTATCTAAGTCTCGCGTATATTCATCCACTTCAAAAATCATATCTTTCGTGTTTGGAAGGGTGGAACCTTCGCAGCACCTTCAACAATCTCAAATGGCGCCTTCCCCGTCGAAGAGTGTATCGTGTTATTGTAGGCAAATTCCACCAAAGGTAGATACTTTTCCCATTGAGTCTTCTGATCTGAGATATAAGACTTCAATAAATCTAGAACCACTGAATTTTCAATCTCAGATTGCCCATCTGTCTGCGGGTGGAACGATGATGAGAACTGCAACCGCGTGCCAATGTTCTCCCAAATTGCCTTCCAAAACAAACTCGTAAATCTGGGGTCCCTGTCGGAGACAATCGTCTCAGGCATGCCATGTAATCTGAAGATCTGGGCCACAAATAGTCTCGCTCAGTGATCCGGCTTGGCTGTTTTCTTCACTGGAATGAAATGAGGCTGCTTGCTAAATCTGTCAATAACAGTCTAGATACGATCGTGACCACTTTGTTTCTCGGGAGATCAAAAATGAAATTCATTGCAATACTTTCCCAGGGGCGGGTGGGTATGGGTAAAGGCTGTAACAATCCCAGTGCTTTATGCTTGTCAAACTTGACCTTCTGGCATACTAAGCAGCTGTGCACAAACTCTTCCACATCCTTTTTGAGTCTCAGCCAAAAGAAGTATCTCTCTACCCCTTTCATGGTGGTAGCAATGCTGCGGTGACCCGTAAAAGGTGGACAGTGGCATTCAGTCATAACCTTTTCCCTCAACGGCTGTGTAACGCACAACATGGTTTTTCTCATCAAGTAGCTTCCCGAATGGAGTATCCCGCAAGTGTCTCCCCATCCCATATCCGTGTGAAAATATCTGCAAAATCTGTATCTGTGGCATACTGGTCGACCATATCCTCGAAGCTCCTATGATGTATCGCGGAAATAGCCAGAATGAACGGCTTCCGAGACAAAGCATCTGCCACCACATTCTTCTTTCCATGCACATGGACAATCTGGAAGTGAAACTGTGACAAGATGTTCGCCCATCGCATCTGCTTTTCCGAAAGCTGCTTTTGTGACAAGAAGTAGTGCAAACTCTAATGGTCTGTAAAGACAGTAAAATCTGCTCCGAGTAGGTAATGCCGCCACTGAGTAAGAGCATGGATAACCGCCAAAAGCTCTTTCTCAGAAATCTGTGCTGTCATCTCCGGCCTTGAGAACAATCGGCTCTCGTAAGCAATGACATGGCCTTCTTGCATTAAGACCGCATCCAGACTACGACCACAAGCATCACAATATACTTCAAATGACTTCTGCAAGTCCGGCAAAGTCAAAACTGGTCCTGTAGTCAATTTCTCTTTCAATGTCTGAAAGGTAGTCACCTCTGTGGATCCCCACGAGAAAGGGACTCCTTTCTGTGTCAAGATATGCAAAGGGGAAGCAACCTCTGCAAACTTTCGAATGAACCACCTGTAGTACGAACACAGTCCCAAGAAGCTTCTAACTTCATGGACATTCTTCAAATTGGGCCAATCACGTATAGTCTCTATTTTGGCCGGATCCATTTGCACTCCTGCTTCTGCTGAGACAATGTGTCCCAAAAAGCGTATCTTTGGTAGGAAAAATTCACTTTTCTTTGCATTAATCACTAACTTGTGATCTCGTAATGCTTGAAAGAACTGAAGCAGATGATCTCTGTGGTTCTGCCTCATTCTTGGAGATGACAATGATGTCGTCAAAGAAAGTGCCAACAAATAGCTTGTACTCTGGAAAAATCCTGTCCATCATCCGGTTAAATGTCGCACGAGCATCGGTTTAGCCAAAAGGCATCACCAAAAACTCAAATAATCCAAAAGTCTTCTGAAAAGCTGTCTTGTAGACATCTCCCGGCGCAATTCTGATCTGATGATATCCACTCTTCAGATCAATCCTGCTGAAGCATGAGGATCCTTGTAATCTGTCGAGTATATCATTGATCCATGGAATCGGAAATCTGTTCTTGATGGTGATTTTGTTGAGAGCTCTATAATCGATGCACATTCTCCAAGATCCGTCTTTCTTCAAAACCAACAACACTAGAGAGCAGTATGGTGAAGTACTAGGCTGGACAAGACCCTTTTCCAAGAGGTCTTTCACTTGGTTCATAATCTCTTCATTCTGTGCTCGGCTCACACGATAAGGTGGCCGGTTCGGTGGTGTGCTTCCAGGTATCCGATCAATGGTATGATCTTCAGGACGAGCAGGTGGTAACTCGCCTGGTAGGCCCTCTGAGAAGCAATCGGCGTGAGAGTGGAGAAAATCTTGTCGTTCTTTATCAAGTTTAGACATATTTATCCTATCCTTATCGCTCAATTCTTTCATAAAGATTGAGTAAACAAACAGACTGGACTCCATTAATTTAGAAATGGTCGAAGCCGATACAATAGGGACAGACTCGCTCTTCAGATTAATATCGAGTACAATAGTTCTGCCCTTCTATGTAGTCAAAGTCGCTTTCCTCGCCCGATAATCGACCACAATATTGTTCTTGTGGTACCAGGGAATCCCTAAGAGAACATCACAACCCTCCAAAGGCATTATGAAAAAGTCCTCATGCCCCAAATACCCCTGACAATGCAACCGAAGTTTGCCAATGACAAGTGTAATGGCTACGTCCCTGCCGAGTGCCGCAAGAACTGCCTCCGCAAGTGGTCCCATCCCATCGGGAGTGATCTCGAGCCGCGCCGCCAATTGCGGTGAAATGAAGTTGGCCTTGGCTCCTCCATCAAAGAAGATCAGGGCCTCTTGATCTTTCACTTTGCCCCAAGCTCGGCAAAGTTCTGTACTCTCATCCATGGTGTTGGGATTGGTACCCACACAATCTGGAACCAATCCTATTTTCATCTTGTCTTTTCGTCCACGTTCCTCAGTTGCTCTCGAACTCTCAGGCCTATCGTCGTCCTTATCGGTCTGTTCTTTCGGTGCCTTTTTAGGGCACTTCGCGGAGATATGTCCATGTTCCCCGCATCCAAAGCACTTCCCCTCCTTGATGAAGCGAGCTCGCTCTTGAGGAGTAAGCTTGGGTCGTGCATCCTTCTTCTCTGGGTTGCTCTTTCTCTTTCTACTTTCATTCCGAGAAGTTTGTTTGGCTCGTTGTGTCATGGCCTCATCGATGGGGTAGGTCAGATTGCCAGAGTGAATGGCAAAGCCCCGCTTCGCATGACTCATCAACTCCTGAATAGAAGCTGACTTCTGTTCCAAGCAGTGATCTCGGATCTCTGTAGGTAGACCCAAGGTGAACCGCTCAATCTGTTCTTTGAACGAGATCTTCTTGAATGAAGAGGCGGGTAGAAAAGAGCTCCAGAATCTCTCACAGTAAGCATTTATTGTATATCTCTCGGTCATCCGAAGATGGTTCCAAGCAGCTCGTATATCGCGTTCATACTCTTGCGTCAACCAAGAAGAAATAAAAAGCTTCTTAAATTTCAGCCATTTCACTGGCGCAGTCTTGTTTAAAAGAAGCGTGGACCACCAAGTTCGAGCATTCCCCTTAAAGTAAGAAGCAGCTCTCCGAATCTTGGAGTGCTCTGAGTAGCGTTCTCCCAAGAAAGCGATGTCAAACTGCTGTATAAAAGACAAGGCCTTCGAAGCATCTGAGTATCCTGAAAAAGTGTCAAATTTGATCGACTGTCCACCTTCCTTAAACTCTCTGACTTGCTTGCTTTTATCTTCCAGAAAGTCATACTGGTTGGCTTTATAAAAATTCTTCTTGTTCGCATAAATCTTTCCGTCATCGGAGTTTGTATTGTCTGTAGACAGTCCTCTGTAGAACTGTAAATTACTGGGCGAGATTTAGACTTCTTTGCCTTTTTCTTGCCCTTTCCGAAGCGTTGTTTCTTGCTTCGCTTTTTGCCTTTTCTGTCTTCTTCGCTCGAATCTGAAGAGCTAGAAGAACTGTAAGAAGAAGAAGAAGAAGAAGAAGAAGAAGAAGAACTGGGTACTCCTTCAAAGTGAACACGCTTCTTCTGTTTCTTTGCTTTGTCAAATGTCGACCGACGACCCAAAAAACCCGGGAAGTCAGTGCCTTTCTTCTGCTTTTTGCCGTGCTTTTTGGCTTTCTTTTGCGCGTCAAAAAGCTGAGCATTCCGTGCATCAACCACCTCTTCTAATTCCTTCTCTAAATATTGCTTGTGATCAGGAGGTTTCTTGAGAGCGGGTTTCGGGGGTGGTGGTGGTGTTGTTTTTTGCCACTGTGCATGCACTTCTTGAAAAGAAGTCTCGCTCATATATTTTGCCAATTTCGGATCCTTCGCAAAACTGAGCATCATCTTTGTTGCATCGCCGATCAATTGACGACGCTTCATCTCTCATTGCTCCGCCTGAGTAGGCCGAGGCGGGCCATACTCTGCCGGAATCTTCGTTGTGATCACTGCCCGCATCTCTAGATGCAGAGGGAGTCTACTGATCCTTGCGTGAAGCCATAGGTGCTGCGGAAAAAAAATTGGGAATCCGATATCTCGCAGAAGAGAAATCGGCCGTGCTCTGATACCACCGTAACAGACTTGGACACTCCAAGTCAAGAATCAATCATGACAGCACCAAATAACCACTTCAAAACAATTCACAGATCACAATAGATTTGCACTGGCCCGGCGGAGTTCCGTGCCTAGAGATATTGGCTCCAAAGACTGGCGCCCCTTTCGGTATTTCTTTATGTATTAATCAATGCTCAAAGTACAAGAGAGCGGTTAGGGTTTCACTCTCAAACTCTGCGTTTAGATGCCCTGCAGAGTGAGCCCAAACCGCTAATTTAAAGTTTTTACAAGGGATGCCAAAAGTAGAGCCCCAAAATCTTAAAAATCAAAAGCAAAGTGTTTCTCTCACAAACCCTCTTGAGGGCTTTCTATTAAAATAAAGCAATGCATCTCTCTCTCTCTCTCTTTCATGCCCAAATTGCGTCGCCAAAAGCTGGCTTCTGCTTTCCGTAATTTCCGCCGCAAATCCCAGAATGTCCGTACTGCTGCCACGTGGCATTTTTGCCGCTTGAATTAGGGTTTCAGCCACATTTAGGGTTAGGGTTTCCAAAATTAGGGTTACTGGCAGAAATTAGGGTTTGCAGGTTTTAGGGTTTCTGCAGAGTAGCCACATCATCACTTTGTGACACTTCGGGTGATGACAATCCACTGAAGTCGTGGGTTCTTAAGTTCACGAGGAACTTGGATTCTTGTGGGTCTTGGTTCTTGAGGTTCTTGAGGGTCTTGAGTCTTGAGGTTCTTGAGGTTTCTTCTTTCGCTTGCAATCTGTGTTAGAGAAGGATCTTCTCTTACCCAAGCTCTTCTCTTTCCCGCGGGCGCACTCCATGGCGGCCTTGCGCTCACACCAAGGTTGCTTTTTCCCACCTCACGTTGATTGGCCGGTTGCTAAGTGCACGGTCCGCTCTCAATGAGTGGAAAGAGAACAAGGGGAGGCTAGACAAGCCCTTCTTTCTTGGGTTTCGTGTCACTCTTCAAAAACACGATTAGGAATCGACACGCCCAAGTGGACTTGGGTTACGTGCGACCTCAACAAGCAAAAAAAAAAGTAAATTTTGTGGTTCTTTCCTCGAGTGATACAGAACACTGCCAGAGCTCTGATACCAATGTCAGGTGCAGCGGAAGTGAATGTTGAACTTTGCTCAAGATGAGTGCTTTAAACTGTGCTCAAGGGTTCCTTTTACTTACGGAAGGGAGAGCCTTTCGTTCCTTTAGTGAGAGAGTGCAATGGACACAAACAAAGTGGTGAACATTGTGAATGAAGGTGCATGAGAGTGAGAGATAGAGAGAGAAGAATACGACACCAGAATGTTGTCAAACCCTCCTCCGAAGGCCCCACTCTCTATGGCGAGAGCAGTCTACTATTGATTGCACAAATCTCTACAATGCTTTGAGCTTGCGGACGATGTGGACGACGACGAGACGGGCTGAAATCTGAAAACGCTAATGGTTGAAATCTGCAAATCTTGTATCTGTTGAATTTTGACTCTATGTCGGTGATGATGTCGACGACGACGATGCGACGACGATGCGCTGAAAACACAGATGCTGAAATCTGCGTTTTCTGGGCTGAATCTGCAAACTATGCTGGATCTGACCGTGCGGCGAGGATTTGTTGCGGGAAGGTGAGATTTGCGAGGTTCGGGATTTGTTCTGTGGCGAGTCTATGCTGAAAACTGAAAACACTGGTGTTCTTCTGGATTCTGTCGCGATGGAACTGCAAAACGCTGGTTTGTCATGCTGCTCCAAAAACGCTAGGCTGAATTGTGTCTTGCGGTGGAAATCTGCCAACGTTGGGGCTGATCTTTGATCCTGCTGCAAAAACGCTAGGTTCTGCTGTGTCTGCCAATGCTGGGGATGAACTGCAATGCAGAAACTCCAGGCTTGGGGGATGGCTGAAAACGCTAGGCTTTGTAGATGCAAAAACGCTAGCTCTGCTGATGTGGGGAGTCTTGCTGAGAAGGTGCCTGTTGAACGCGAAGTTCTTGCTGCCTCTTCTGCCAGATTTGGTGGCGCTAGGTTTTCTTATATACTTCACTTGCTAATTTGCCCTACCTAGTTTCCAACAAAAGTCACTTAAAAACAATAAGTGAAAATTGGCTAAAATAGGGAAAATAGGTCTATGCACTGTAAAAATGTTCCTGATGGGTTCTGACTGTAATCCAATGATCATGCTGTGTGCAACCAGCGGATATGCATCTACTCTAAGTGTCTGGATATGCACAGTCTGCGAACAGACTCACAAAAGTGCCAGAACACTTCCTAATCTAACTGAACTGAACCCATGTCATGAAGTAGCTTGTCCACGTACACATACGGTTAGATGTGCACGTGACAAAGACGCACTATCATCTGATTCCTCGTTCTCTGGAATGGTTTGATGAACGTGCATCTGGTTTCCTTAGTTCGTCGGAACCCTCTGATTCTTCATAGTCGGGTGATGAGCTGTCATCCAATTTCCTTTATTCATTCTGTTCACTGGCAGACTCTTGCCTTTTTAAGGTGGATAATATCCTGTCCGTCGCATAAGTCAATGAGCCGGCATGCATTCCAAATCGTTGCTTAGTCATGTCCCACAAGTCTCTGAATGGAGTCAGACTTATGGTTTAAAGCATGGTCTTGGATCTCTTTAGCAAATTACCGCTCAATCTGGTCTTTCAAAATAATCTTCCGAAACGAAGACACTGGCAAACAAGTATCCCAAAACCTCTGGTAGTAGTCATCCTATGTATCTTTCTCAGTGATGCCAAGTCGTGAGGACATCTCTTGCATATTCATCTAATATCCAAGTTGACGTGAAAAAAAGAATTTTAATCACGTCGCAGGTGCTTCTTTGCGTAACAACAGAGTAGACCACCATGTCGATACAATTCCTTTCAAGTAAGATGCTGCCTTTCATACCTTGGGTTGTTCTGAGGGCCGTCCTCCAGAGAAGGCGACGTCAAATTGTTGTACAAGCCTGAAACTCTCTCTCCATTCTATATCCGAGTAAAAATGTGAGGAAATTCAGGATCTTTGGCGTAGTGGTCAACCATATCCTCGAAGCTTCTGTGATGAATCGCGGAAATAGCTAGAACCAAGGGCTTTCGAGACAATGCATCTGCCATTAAATTCTTCTATCCTTGAACATGGACAATTTGGAAGTGGAACTGTGACAAGATGTTAGCCCATCGCATCTACTTTTTCGAGAGTTGCTTCTGTGACAAGGAGTTGCGTAAACTCTGATGATCCGTAAAGATTGTAAAATCAGCTCCGAATAAATAGTGTCACCACTGTGTAAGAGCATGGATCACTGCCAATAGCTCTCTCTCATATATCTGTGCTACCAGTTCTAGCTATGAAAACATCCTGATTTCATAAGAAATAACATGGCCTTCTTGCATCAAAACTGCTCCCAGACTATGACCAGAAGCATCACAATAAACTTTGAATGGCTTTTGCAAGTCTGGCAAAGCCAACACTGGTTCGGTAGTCAATTTTTCTACCACAAGCATCACAATAAACTTCGAATGGCTTTTGCAAGTCTGGCAAAGCCAACACTGGTCCGATAGTCAATTTTTCTTTAAGTGTCTGAAAAGCAGTCAACTCTGTTGGTCCCCACGTGAAAGGGACTCCTTTTCGAGGCATAAAATGCAAAGATGAAGCGATCTCTGCAAACTTCCGAATGAACCGCCGATAATAAGAACAGAAGCCCAAAAGCTTTGAACTTCGTGAACATTCTTTAGGTCAGGTCAATGGCAAATAGTCTCGATTTTTGCCGGGTCCATCTGTACACCTTTTGCTGAGACAATGTGTCCCAAGAAATGTATCTCCGGTAAGAAAAACTCATTCTTTTCGGCATTGATAACCAATCTATGATTCGGCAACGCCTGATAGACCTGTAACAGATGATGTCTGTGCTCTGCTTCATTCTTGGAGAAAACTATAATGTCGTCAAAGAAAGTGCCGACAAAAGATCGATACTCTCAGAAAATCCTATCCATCATTTGATTAAATGTTGCTGGAGCATTCGTGAGTCCAAAAGGCATCACCAAATATTCATATAAACCAAAAGTTGTCCGAAAGGTTGTCTTGTAGACATCTCCTGCAGCGATTCGGATCTGATGATATCCACTTTTCTCGGCCAAGTTTTGTAAGTTTGGCAGGGTTAGGATGTTAAGAGTTCTAATTTGGTCCTTTTGAAGTTCCACATTAGCAATTTGTGACATACCCCCCTCTTGAAAGAAGAGTAGTCATCCGTGATCAGACCTACAAAACTCAATCAGATTCTTTAGTTCCACAATCCGAGGGTCATCTAATCATCCAATCATCTCATCCCATATCGGAGCTCTTTATATTCTAGCGTAGCAAAGTTAGCCATCACATCGAGACCGCATTGATCTTTAAAGGTGCGTCTTGATGCACTAAGATTACATACCCAAGCAATCTCACCCAATTTGGAAGTAATGATGCGCCAAATTCATATGTTTCACAAATTACAATGTAACACAGATGATTTGAGATGCAATTACAAGACAGAGAGACAAACTCACCCATGAATAGCGCCCCCCCCCCCCCCCCCGGAACCGAAGTTTAGGCCATGAGATCTTCAGAGGGCGAAGTATACAATCAAATGTCCCCCAGACCTTAAGCTCTTGGATAGTCGAAACTTGCTGGGACAAACAATTTTTCTTGTAGTGGTGATGGCAGTCCTATTGTACAACGTTCACACTGGTCCTCCATGGATATTAGCGTAAAAAAAGACACCGGAAGATAGACATCTAGGAACCTTTGGTTGTAGTCTTCCATGGTTTCCGTGGCAAGCATTTTCAAGTTACCCCATTCTGCCAAAAGCTGCACTTAGAGTAGGGATATCATGCGACTCCGGGAAGAAATATTCTTGAAAGTTGGCAAGTCCTCGGAGTGTGCAGCTTGATAGCTATAGAACTCCATCATTGCATAGCATTGTCTTTGAGAAAATCAGCGGCTCGAGAGATCTTTGATTCTTTAGTGTAGTTCCCTAGGGCATAGATATTGTCAAACTGCTGCAGGATGTAAGGCTTTCTTTCTATCTTTCACTCTCAAAAAGGTGAAAAATTTCACCGTAGATCCACCATTCTGAAAGTCCTTGGGCTGATGCGGTGCAAATCCAAGATGCGGATAATAGGGGAAGGCATACGGGCTCCAATCATTATACCCAGGTGGCGGTGGCAACGGTGGTGGGAAAGGAGGTTGAAATGGAGAAATCAGATGGCTGCACCATGTTCATGAAAACTTCCCCGATTGGAATAGAGGACTATGTAGGTTGTCGAGAGCAGCGTAACAAGAAAAATTTCGTGTGTTTCGTCGTTTCGAGGCGTTTCGTTTTGCTTCGTTTCGAAAATGCCAAGACAAAACACATTATGAAACACGTATGTTTTTAGGAAACCTAATATTTAGTAGTCTAGCAGGTGGATACATCCTATATACATGGTCATACAAGTAGTAAAATATGTTGCACATCATATACCGTATGGCTAATTTTGAAATTTGAAAATTAGACCTTTTTTTTTTGAACCTGAGAAATGCGTCTCGTCTCCTCGTTTTGAGTTTGTTTCGAAAAGTTTGAAGCGTTTCGTGTTTCATTTTGTTTCAAAGAGACGAAACGCATTTTCTGGTCGAGAGGAAGCCCTTGCACTTTTTGGGTGCCGAAGGAGGAAAAACCTGAGGCAACATAATTTGCAACATGTAGTTCAGAAACTGCTACAAGCTCTGTAGAATTCGGAGGTTCTGTTGAGGGTGCCTTGAGGTTATGTCATGGACTTTGTCAAGGAGGAACTATAGGTACTGTGTAGAATCAAGAAGCGCCATCTTGCTCTATCTGTTCTTGAAAGGACTGGTATGCTTTCAGAAAAGCAGATGCCTGAAACTCTGATACCTCTCTAACGAGAGGGCACCACATGGAAACTGAAAGAACAGATTGGAACAGACTTTTACATTTCAAAACAACTAAAGAAAGAGAGAGAGAGAGAATCTACGCGAGAGACACGGACTGGCGGAGTTCCACTCCCAGAGTGCACTGGCCCAAAACCCGGGCGCCCCTTTTGCTATATGCCAATCTCTTTGTTGGAACCAAAATTCTCCATGCTGCACATAAAATTTCCTCCTCTTCTATGTCTTGTACTTGCATATGTAATCCTTTTTGGAATGACGAGCATTGATTTCTTTGTTCAGTTGTGTTTGAAGTGCTAAAGTCTGTTCCAGTTGTGCTCTTTTGAGTTGGCGTGTGGTTCTCTACGGTTACAGAGATGAAGCATAAAGATTGATCAAGGTGGTCATTTAAGAGCTTATGTCTAGTTCGAAACTTGAGCATTATAAAGCTGCTTCAGTTCTGAAGATTGTATGGACTACCGTAATGCCTGTCATAGACTGCACTTCCTTGCTCTACGTTGCAATGTATATGAGTCATGTCCTGGTTGGAGATGGTGGGCCCTCTTTATACGGTGAGCTTGCTGCACAAGACTTTTGAGAGCCTGACCCTGTTTAAAGCTGGGCAGTGGGCAATACATGGTTAGGTACATAAGTCAGCAGAAGAACTCCCAGCAAAGTAAGTTTGTAGCCCCGGTTGTAATAACATCTGCATGCATTTGAAAGGTCCAGCTGCTGTACTAAATTCACGAAACTGACTGGGTTTTATTTGTTGGCAAGAGTAAGTTAAAAATGCCTTTTCTATTTGACCTACGGAGGTGCTTTATCATTTTCATCAGTATTTACACTTTTTTTAATCAACTGAGCAATTTTGGTTTTGGAAAACTAACATGAAGTATAATGTATTCTCAGGCTTTTCATGAAGACACTTGTGTGGGGACTATTGTCTGCAAGATGGGCCAGCACAGAAACACATTCAGGGGCTACATAGCTATGTTAGTGGTTATTAAACCGTTTCGGGGGAGGGGAATAGGTAAGGGTAATGGTAATGCTATTCTTAAAGAGTTTTCAGGAATGTGAATTTTCAACAATGAAGTGAACAAAGAGATTCTGTTTGGATTTGTGTATTTCTCGATGTACTCCTGTCAACTCTTCATGATGTGAAAATAGGGATGATATAGACTTAATTGAAAGGTAGCCTTTGTATTGAGCTGTTTTCAACTTAACAAGTTTTTAAGGCACTGCTGTCCCAAGCTTTTTGTTGTTGAAAGGGGAACAACTTGCCACAAGCAAAGCTTTTTTCTGCAGTTTAGTTGTTTGTTATCTTGATGCTTAGCAGTCAAAACACTCAGCCATGTCTGATAGTGATGATTTCGAAGGCAAGGTTGGAATCTCCAACGTTTAGGTTGTGACGTGTCAATCTTTTGTTATGCTTTGATTTAAAAATCTTTCATATAAAAATTTGAAGTTTTGCAGGCAAGGTTGGAATCTCCAATGTTTAAGGTTGCGACGTGTCACTCTTTTGTTGTGCTCCGATTTCAATATCTTTCATATAAAAAATTGACTGATATGTCAACAAAATAAGTTCTTCCCTTTATCATCCACCTCATCTGAGCTGATTGTAACATTCTTTTATCCACAGCTACGGAGCTTGTGACCAGATCAATCCAGAATATGCGTGACGCAGGGTGTGAAGAGGTGAGCTGCTACCGATTTCTATCTGTGAACACTTTTAATAAGGCAGGGTTGTTGTAAGGTCTGTAAAAGGTCGTGAAGTTTAATTATATATTAAAATTTACCTGCAAAGTGCACTTGCTGCAGGTGACTCTAGAAGCAGAGGTAACAAACAAAGGTGCTTTGGCTTTATATGGAAATCTTGGTTTCACTCGTGCTAAAAGGCTTTACAAATACTATCTTAATGGGGTAGATGCATTCAGATTAAAGCTCCTGTTTCCACTCCCATATGACCAAAGAATGCTGTCACAGTTCGACGAATTGTCTTGCCAAGAAAGTGGACACCACGATCATATCGGCTGTCACGGTCAAGGTCACGGTCATGATCATGGTCATGGTCATGCTTGTCACCATCATGATCATCGTCACTCCCATGATCGCAGTAATCACAGTGGTTGCAATCATGGTCATCATCTTCATAATGATCGTTGCAGCCATGCACATTAGCATCCTGGTAGACTTGCAGCTCCTGCTATGGGTGTTCATGATGAGCACCACCGATGTTCACACGGTCCTGAAACAAGGGCAGCCGAAGTTCTTATAAACAATTAAAAAAATTTGTTGATTCATTTAAGTGTTCGCCCTCCAAGCAAGAACAATGGATCACGGCAGTTAAGGCATGTGTATAAGAGCATCTTCAGAGCATAGCGCATCTGCCCTGTACTTGTACGCATTGTACGTGCAGAACTTATTTTTGAGAGAGGCCACTGTATGCTTTAGAAGCTTCTGATCTGAACTGATTCATCCATTGAGAGCTTCCAAGATGGTTTCGTTGTCCATTATGCCATTCAGAGCCTCTTCACCCAAGTGCAATGGATTGTCCTGTTGTTATCTAGCTTTTTTTTGTGGATCCATTGTTTCACTTTTCACTAGAAATTATATACTAAATGTTTCTTTTAAAGCTCATTGCAGCCAAGCTTGTGAACTTTGTAACTGTATTTTGGTGCCGTTCAATGGAGCGGAGCATGTCATGGTGATGCGGGTGCATTCCAAGTAAAATTTCACTTGGCATGGAGTTTTTGTTGCTGCGAAACTGATTGCAAAGAGGAAAAATTGGCCTTAAGCATTTGGTAATTAGTGCTCTGACTCCATTGGATTTCCTCTTAATTTCTGAATAACTTTGCCTTCGCTCTTGCATTGAACTTGCAAGGGCCATCTATCTAGCTATGGGGTGTGCAATTTTGGCTTTGCTTTCCTTATTTTCCATATTGAAGATGATGTGAGTGATTGTCCTTTTAAAATGTCGGTAGAAGTAATCTCAAAAAATTGAGTATCATGTTTGTAATGATTTTTCCTCATGGAGTCTTGTAGAACTCAGGAGGATGTTGATAATCCAAATTTCACTAGCATAAATGCAGACCCACACACAAGTACACACGTGTACATGCATATAAAATGTTATGCATCTCTCTCAAAAGAATTAAAACACGAAAATGGTTTTGATGTGTGTCAATTGCCCCCCCCCCCCCCCTCCCGGCCCCCTTCTCATTTTCCAGCATGGTATTTGAGCACACATGGCTTGTAGCTCCTAAGATTGGAGATAGGATTAGAGCTATTAGCTTTCCATGAGAGGTAGCCTTAAACAAATTTACTTGTCTTGATCATGTTTTAGAGCTTTTAAAGTTTTTCATCGTTAGTAATACATCACTATTGATTAGTATAACAGGTTACATGCATCGGTTTTCCCATTTATTCCACATACTAACCATGCTAAGGCATTTAGAGTGTGGGTAGTTACTCTCTTAATGAAGAGCTTGTTTTTAATAGCTCCTCCCCCTCTGTGAAGACACCTAAGGTGGGAGTATATTTCAGCATATTTGCTGTTCACCACGAGTGTGCCCTTCAAAAGTTCTTTACTTAAAGAAAGCATTGCTTGCAAGCTTGTATGTGCGGTGGCTACCATGCCTTGCCAAAGCAAAAAATCCTCATGAAGGCAGCTAGTGCACTTGAAAGTGTCCAGAGAAATGTCTTGCAAGAAGAGAGAGGCTGTAGATTTTGACCCTTCTACCAAAGCTGTTCTTACCATGGAAAAAGTAAAACAATGCAAGTTTTAAACATTGTGTATGCCAATTTTTGGTCAATTTGGACATCAAAACTGAGACTAACGGAGGAAAATAGTTAAAAAAGGTAAACAAATTAAAAATTTATGTATTGCTTGAAGTAGAATTCGAACCATCTGAGGAATGTCATTGAATTCATCAAGTATAGGACTATCAATGTGATAAATATATTGCACAAGGCTTGGTTATACAAATGAGCAATGCTTCAAGGTGTTGGACAAACAATACGCTCAAATTGTTGCTACCCACAAAGGAGAAGATGAGAAGGCCACTATCGAAATGTCGTTCAAGTAACACTTGGCTAACTTGATGGTGAGGGCAGATTGGCTTTCTAATAAATTTTAACCCATTAGTGTTTTATCTAGATTTCAATAATAAAATAAAGGAGTCTTATGCTCCAAGTTTTAGCTTTGCCTTCTAAATACGGCATGTAGAAGGGTATAGACACTTCCCATGAATTTTGCATGTGGTAAGACAAACCTATGCATTTTCCTTTTCATTCAAAAGGTCTCCTAGAGATTAGACTTGGGAGGGATCTTTGCTCTTCCTTTCCTTAAGGATTCTTTCTAAAGGAAGAATATTACTTTGCCTCTAAGTCTACCTTGGTGGTCAAGAAACACATGCATCTAAGCAATGATAACTTTTGTTTGAGCCCCGAGGCATGCATGATTATTTTCCCATGATACTTTTTAGAGAGCATGCTATAGGCATTCAATATGACTTACCTTGTTTGTCCATTTAGTGTAGCTTCCTTTTCCCATCAGGTGTCATCTTATTGGTTTACCTATAAGTTCAAGGGCACAAGGTTGGCTAGATGTGCACTCGTGTAGTGCTTCTACTAGAAGGAACCTTCTCTATGCTAGCTCTCTACTCACTAACTTTAGCATTGATGTACTTAGCTATATAGGCCACCCTTTTATTATACATGTAAATATTAAGGATAATCATTAAGCATTCTTATTGATCTGAGTCATTATTATCTACTTTCGTCTCTCTCTCTCTCTCTCTCTCTCTCTCTCTCTCTCTCTCTCTCTCTCTCTCTCTCTCATGGCTTTAAAATCTCACTGTTTTTAGGGTTTCTTCACCACTTTTTTTTTGTTTTTAGGGTTTTTGAAATTGTTTTTAGGGCTTCATAACCTTTTATTTGGCTTGTTTATAGGGTTTTAATACTGTTTTTTGTTGTTTTCTAGGGTTTTGTCACTGTTCTTTTTTTTTTTTTAACGTTTTCAAACTGTATTTTGCTGTTTGTTAGGATTTCGACACTGTTTTTAATGTTTCAAATATGCGTTTTACTGTTTTTTATAGTTCAAAGCTAAGTTTCTCTGTTTTTTAGGGTTTCACAATGGTTTCTTCTTGTTTTTTTGGGTTTCTTGTATCTTTAGGTTGTTTTACTCTCTCTCTCTCTCTCTCTCTCTCTCTCTCTCTCTCTCTCTCTCTCAATGGAGACCAAGAGCAACTCACTCGTGTGCAAGACTTCCTCAACTATAACGAAGGCAACATTCATGGTCACGAACAAGAGAATAACATAGGTGGAAAAAGAGATGAAAGAGTGGAAAACGGAGAGGGAAGGATGGTGAAAAGAAAAGGCCAACCTCATCCGAATGGTCTTCATCGAGGGCAAGCAATGGAAAAAGGAGAAAGAATACTTTCAAGTAGAAGTCCAAGTGATCCGGGAAGAAGTCTTAGCCCTCAAGCGAGAGCTTGCAAAAACTAGAGTAGGGAGTGGAGTTGAAGAAAGAGAAATCCAGCCCTCGATGATAGAGGAACTCAAAGTCAGTGAAGAACATGTGCGGAAGATCAAAGAAGAAGAGAAGCAACATAAGGCAAAGACATCGTGTAATCACGAAAACATAGAAGAAGGTAGATGAGGCCTATAAATGGATAGAAGTCGCCAAGAAAGCGAAAGGGAAAGAACCAATAGCCATCCTCACTCCCACAATCATCAACATGACCCTACAGGAAGAGTAAAGGAGGAAGTCTAGAGCTTTACACGTGTGAGTGACCGGTCTAAAAGACTGTGATGATGTGGAGGTGGAAGTCACTCACACAAAGGCATGGAAGAAGAGAAGGAAATGGGGAGACTTCCAAGCAGAGAGCATTGATCTTTTGCTTCCCCTCGATGGAAGCAAAGAAGGATTTCTTGAAGAAGCATTTTACACTAAAGAAGACATGGATATTTCTTGGGGACTACCTCACACTCTCACAGTTTGCTCATATGCAAGAAGTTATGCATGAGATAAGGACATCCCGAGAGAAAGAGAAATTGGCCTTTTATAGAGACGGACGAGTGGTTATTATGGAGACTCCGAATGACGGCGCGAGACCTATGGGACCACACTCAAAGTTGCTACTTGGAATTGCAATGGATCTCTATGCCTTGATGTGGGTGCTTTTAAGGATAGTTTCACTGGGATGAACATCATCTTCTATTTTGAGGCACATCAGGCCTTTGGGCAGTCTATGCCACATGTCAGCGGATACAAATGGGAGACAACTTGCAGACACGAAACTCAATCAAAGCATAGAGGACGAGGCTCAGAGGGAGTGGCAGTCTTATTCAGGGAGGAGTTGCAGTCATTGGTACATATAGCCCGCAGGGATGAGCAGGCTAGGTACATATGGGTGAGACTAAGGGCAGAGACGGGCAGATATCTTACTTTTCTTTTTGGTACTTTCCTCCGAGTATGTCAGTATATGCACTACCTAGAGGACAATCCCCTTTTCTATTTTGGATGATGACATATGAGAGTTCTCTGCACAGTTCTAGGTAGCTGCTTAGTTCACATCTAGCAATTAAGATTTTATTTTTTCACTTCACTTCATTTTATTTTGGTACCTAGACATTGTATTAGATTCACCAAGATTGTATCAGTTTGGTCTCATAGGTCATTTTGGCCTTTTGAAGACATTTAATATAACATTTCATTTCATTTCATCTGTGTGTGTGTGTGTGTGTGTGTGTGTGTGTGTGTGTGTGTGTGTGTGTCTAAGCATGCCATGCCAACTTGTGGGTTGCAAGCATGTGAAAATTCCTTGACCTTTTGATTTATGAACTAAATATATGCCGTCATAGAGTACATAAACACTTGCTCGTAGGCCCAAAACAAGAGTAGCTATGACCTTCATATGCATCATTATCCAAGTAACAAAGTTAAGAAAACACCTTTGGCCTCCTTTGCTATATTGAGTTAGCTTTGCCTTTATCATTGAAAGAGTTCTTTTCTTTATCATTGCACTAGCACTTGATTGATTGGTAGTTTTTCTTCCCACAATGTGCACATGGTGCTAGCATTGTAGTTTTTCTTTGAGATATGGTTTCTTCCTCGTGATGTATGCTCTTGGTATTTTTATTGGATGTCCATGATCCTCCCTCTTTAAGCCCTTGATTTGCTTCTCCTCATCTTGTAAGGAGTTGATTATATTTGCACGCTTAGATATACACTCCTCGATTGTGATTATCTTATTGTGCTTGTGGGGTAGAGCATTGAGAAGCATAGGAGCCTTTTTGTCTACCGCAAATGATGCTCTTGAGGCTATTAATTAGGCTTGAAATCCGCTCTCCATTCTCCATTGTGATTCCATAGAGGTGCATCTTGAGTTAGATGTTTGAATAATGTGCCCTTGGTCCAAAGAGTTTCTCCAAGACTTGCCAAGCGTGGCACGCTAAAGTGGTTTAAATAGGCAACAAAATTTTCATTGAAGGAGATAGAGACGATTCAAAGTTTGCTCACCCTTGCCTTGGAACTTGGGTAGTAGCAAAAATATTTTCATTGAATGTGGCAAGGATGATCCGCGCATCCTTGGCTAGCATTTGGACTACAATAGCTCAAGTACCAATAGTGTCATTTTCTTGGGGATGTGAATTGATATAGTCTAAGGTCAAGATTGCCCTCTTTTAGAACACATGTACCATAATGCCATCTCCATAGAGAAATATAAAAGCATGCCTTTCCAATCAAGATAACTTGTCATAAATTTTGGAAGAGAAAAGTTGAGGAATACAACTTTGAAGCTGAAAGATAAGGTCCTTGTAAAAACAAGTCAAGATTTCACAATCGCAAATTCTCAAAAACTGAAATGAACATCAAATGGAATCAAATAGCTATAAAATCATTCAATTTCTAGAAGACAGTAGAGTCGCACCATTAAGAGATAGTAGCATCCACTCGGAAGTTTATATTCCTCAATAATTGAGTCAAAAGAACCTTCGATATGGATGAACCTTACAGTTAAAGAACTCATTGATATTTATTCTTCAAGTGAAATTATGGCCGAGAAAATCTTTATTTGAAATTTTGCACACACCAATCCACCCTCCAATGTTGTGTTCAAAACTCTTACCACACAAAGTAAAGGAGTTAGAATGACGAAAAAGCTAGGGACTATTAAATTTTTTTAATTGTGCATGTAAGTATGACAATCTAGTGTACTAGTTGCTAGTGCCAGAATCAACAGTTTGACTGATTCGCACAATTGAGAGATAACAACACTAAGTGGTACAATTGGAAGGATAGAGCCATATACCCTAGTTTGCAATGGGTTTGCAAACTAGATCCTAGTTTCAAGGAGTGATTATACGAGGTGGAATACAGAAGCTTGACCCATGAGTCGATCAACATTATAGAACCTCAAAATTTTGTTGATGATTGAGGAAGGTTTATCCTAATCAAGGGATAAACCTAAATGGAATTATGGCTAGAATGATCAATATAATGCCTCCGGGAAAGCTTTAAGTATAGTTAGAAGTGACTAAGGTAGATGAAAGAGATCACCCTTCACGTATAGTGAACTACACAATGGTAGATAATTGCTTTAAGGATTAATTGAACTAAATACACTTTGCTAAGTTGATTCATTCAAGAGAATTGGTGCTCTTTAAAAAACCTATATTTAGTGTAATTCCCTACAAAATTTAAAACTTCTCCAAATTTTAACTTGGAAGGTGAGAAAACCTACAAATTTGGAGAAATTTAGTGTGAATCTTCAAATATTGTCAATTTACCTTTAAAATTTGCCATATGTAGATGTTCGAAGTTTTTATAAAAAAATTTATTTCAAGCAACAAAGAGAATACATGTAGTCTTGCTTTATAGGCGGAAAGATTAAAGAAGAGCACCAAATAGCTCATCCAGTTTAACACTAGAAGGTAAAGCCTATAAATGATGGATGTTGCACAACGGGAAGGGCCTTGTACCGCGCAAATGGGTTTCCTTCAAAACTGTGTCTAATGAGAAAGACAAAGATTGAACTACATGAGATAAGTGTTTAATGCGTGAGCATAAGACTGCTTGAGTAAATATGGCATTATAGAGGTGTTATCCTCAAGCTAGAGATTCTTAACGCCTTCCAATAGGCATGCGGGTTTAATTCTTGATCTTAAGAAGCATGTTAAAACCCAAGATCCCAAGACACTTAAGGGAGCCATGATGCAGACTCATATTCACGATGATCCCAATTTAAAGCCATTATATAACACATATATGCCTAACACTTCGCATATATTTATATCACAATCATAATAAGAGAACATTTGTGCTAGCCTTATCTGATATGTCCAAGAAGTCCAAGGGCTTGAAGCAATTTGTCAAGTAAGAAATTTGAAAAGCAAAGGAGCATAAGTTATGTTGGAAAGTGTGCATTGAAAAAAAAAAAAGTTTCAAAGGGCAATTTGTTATCCAAAACTATGCACATGGTGCCATTGCTTTCTCTAGACATCTCTTCTTATTTCAATGGAAGTAACACATATCTAAGTGGTTCATGAATGTTGTATTACCGCCTCTATGTAGCAACCGACGTTTGGTCTTCGCGTGCTTGTGAGAATGCATGGTCCTATCGAAGTTCACCAGGTGGTATCTTACAATTTCAATAACTACAAGTTAGGGAAAAGCTTCAATGTGCACGAAATCCTAGTTACACCTACTGCAAAGTAGCTATGATAAACGGCCATGAAACTGAAGTATGAGATACATAAGTCAAGGGGATATCTCTTGGAAATTGAGAGTATAAGACAACCTTGGCAGATGTGGTGTTAAGTCGAAATGGTTGCATGGGTTAAGATCATCATCACATCTTATCTATGAGCATAATGGTCTAATGTTTGAATCCAAGATATACAAGTGCTGCTATTGGAAAAAGGATGTGCCTTCCCCACCACTTATTTATACAACCTAGCTTATGAAGCTCCATTCTAATGATGAAATAGAAGAACTCTTTTTGTGTTACTCCCTATCATTTTTTTAAAATGTTGATAATAATTCAAGTTTGATTGAAGATTCCTCAACGTTGCGTACTTCTTTTTGTTGTCTTCTCTTGCTACCTCTGTGTCACCACAAGAAGAAAATGTTGCAAAAAAACTTTAAAATGAATAAGAAAGATTCTCCTTTAGTTAATACCAACACACTCTATACAACATGGCATAGATGTGGTTACAAGTAGTAAGACCGTTAGTAAACTACTCTATAGAATGAGCCGTTCTAAGGCTAGCAACATGAAACTTTAGCTTCCTAACTATTTATTCAACTAAGTTCTTCACCACCATGAACATCTCCCATTCTACTCGTGAAGAAAAAGAACGGTAGTATGTGAATGTGCTTAAATTACTGTGGGTAATACACGATTACTATTTAAAATAACTATACATTTCCATGGGTTGATAGATTGTTTGATAAACTCAATGTGCCTGGTAGCATCTTGAAACCATATCTAAGCATGTTTTTCATTGTTTTTCTTCATGGCATCCTAATGTATAGTGCATCTATGAAAGAGCTCTTCTAACACTTGAAAGTAGGTTTACAAAGAGTGATTTTTTAATAACAAAATTTCACATATAATTTCTGATGCGAACCTACATATGATCAATCCAAGGTGGATGCCATTCGTAAATGGCCTTCTAGAACAAGTAGTGACAAGGCTTATGTCCTTGTCAAACGTGGGCACCAAGTCTTAATAAAATTGATTGAAACAAACCACCTATCACATTAAGGAGACAATTTATATATTGAAACTTACCTTGTACAACCTGTGAAATGGACGTGGCCGACAAGTGCACAGAGGAAGCCATGTGGAGGGACTACAAATTATGAAAAGCTAAAAATAGCGTGAAAAGCAATAGTAGTGAAGGGAAAGCTTCCACCACGTTGCTTAGAGTTGTTTGCTTTACATGATTCGCGGCCCCTGGAGGGAGCCAACAGTCCAAGATTTCGTTCAGCTGGAGGGGCAAAAAGGTTGATCAAGTGGCCCCCTGACTCCCCACACTTGACACAAGGTTGAACCAATGTCTCATAGTTTTATGTGTGCTCATTTTAAGGATGCCAAGCATGGGGTAGGGGTGGGCAGCAAACACCTTTAGCCACCTCACTTCCACAGGTCTAGGGAGGCAAAAAATAAGCAGCCAAAAAAATCTTTATTGAAATATGGAGATTTACATAGAATGAAAGCGTTTTTCTGTTAAAAAAAAGGGAGAATCGTGACCTATGAGACTAAAAAGTTACAATGTGGTGGATCTGATACAAAGTCAGTAACAAGATGACACAATGACAAAATGACAAAATAAAATACTATGGAATCCTAAACTGCTAGGTGTGAACTAAGCAGCTAAACAGCTAGTTGGGATAGCTAGATCACAGGAGATCTAGCATCGGTTGCTGGCAAGTCTCATCAATCTCCTCCATGGTCAGTAGTCTGACTGAGCATCGTGCATGTCGAGCCAAAGTGATCCGAATCCTTTGATACAGCCTCTGTCGATGCTGTGTAGTCGTCCGCAGTCGTGGGCGTCTGGATCTCCCCAGCTCAGTCGCTCGGTCGATTAGTATGCCTCTGGTATAAAGCGACGAGCTCTGTTGTGGTAGTAACTCCTCTGGGTGTCCAGTGGCAGCTCTAAAGAAGTATGTGATCTGTTTCTGAGACTGGCTAGCCTCTCCTCTCATCAAGCTCTTTATGTGTCTGTGCAGCTCGAGTAAAAACAAACCCGGGCATCTCTGATCCTTGTACCGCATGACTCTAGAGAATGGTCCAAAGCCCTCTCTGAACAAGCAATGGAAGCGGCCTCGTATCTCGTAGTAAACGGGGCAGTGACATGTGTAGTGCAACTCAGTCTTAGGCTCGATGTCTCACAGGGAGCATGTCCTAGCCTCTGTTGGTACTCCGATGTATCTCTCAGTCTCGATCCGCAACTGGTGTGAAGATGTGCGTATCTGGCCAATAGCACATCGTATCCCATGAGACAAGTGAGTGTCCATGTATCTAGGCCTCATCACAAAACCATCCTCCGTAAGCTGGAGGAGATGCTCTCTACAGAAAGCCATCTTCGTGCCCAACTACTGTGCTGGCTGTATCCATGTCCTCTTGGTGTCTAACTGAGTCATGTCCTGGCGAATGAGCCTGGTGATCTCGGACTATGTAAGAGTCAGAGAGGGCGCATCCAGTGAGTACTGAAAGGGAGTCAATCTGTCTATGCTGAACCCATGCGCTTGAAACCATGATGTCATCTCCCATACCAGCATGCTGTATCTCCCTGCATGGCTAACTGTCGAGACAAGGCGTGCATATCTATCTCTCGGAAGTTCCCACATGCGGTGTATGAAGGAGACAGATCTAGTGAGTGCCTCAACCACTAGTGGGGGGGCAGCTAGCTTTGCTCGTACAATAGCACGTGGTACTGAAAGCCTTGGCTCTAATGAGCCGCGAGATCATAGAGACCAGAGGCTTCTCCATGTCCCCCCATCCATCATTGCGGTCTGTCCTCCTGTGATGATCCAGTGAAGGTCCTCAAATCTCATCTCCATAAAGCAATGTAGAAGCCACCAAAGTGTCAAAGAGCCAGAGCTTCGTCCGAGGCTCCTGAAACTGAACTTGTGAACACATCCTTTCCAATCTACCCAATGCTGCATGGGCTCTGGTCAATCTAGTCTCTGCTGGCCTCCTTAATGAAAATGCTGGCCCACTAAAAACCACTCCAAGGTAAGTGTATGCATTTGTATACTCCACCTTCTCCTAGCCGTATGTGAATGGGGACGCTGACCTCCTGATCCACTATGGGGTGGTATGAAATACCATGACCTTGGTTTTACCAAGGTTGACAGACAAACCACTTTCCTGGGCAAACCTATGCAAAGCATCCAAGTGACGTTGCATCCCCTCCAGAGAGTCGGTGATCATCCTAGTCCTCATCCTGTTAATGGCCTTCCTCACCATCTCAGTGGTGAAAAAAGCACATGTGTGTGGGCATGGATTGAGGGGGTCGGGAAGGGGGAGTTGCTCAGGAATTGTGTACAGAGATGATGCATACTGGTCCCAGGCCTCTGAAGAATTGATGGCGGGGGGGGGGGGGGGGGGTCATGAAAGAGCCACCATGCCTCACGTGAGTCCTGACTCAAGAATAGCTGGTATAGATTCTGCTCTAGGTGAGCCAAAAATGCCCTCTTCTTCCGCCGCACTAGGCGTCGGAAGTCGATCTGTGAGTGTCTGTGAGTGATGTCCCCCAAAAGCATCTCCCTCTGAAGTCTAGCTCTAGTGTCCAGGCATTCCTCATCATACCAGCTGTTCTGAGGCATGATCCCTGGGCGTCTCTACTCAGGCTGGGTATGTGGGTATGCCTTTGCTATTGCATCATGTAGCGTCTGTGTCAGTATAGTAGTAAGCTCCTCGAGAGGTCGTCCTAGATCCTCTGTGCACACGCATTTGTAGATCCCATCTATGTATACAGAGTCCGTCTCCCGCGTGAAGGTGTAGCGAGTAGGGGCTGTTGCCCGTAGCCTATGTGCTACGCTAAACTGAAAAGAGATGGTCAATGACACAAGAGCATGGTCCACTACCACACCAACAGGTCTAAGTCCAACCATGAGATCCTGGATACTAGAGATGAGGCTCGGCTGTGCCATGACATAATCCATTGTGCTGGATCCATGTCTGTGTGGAAAGCATGTAAAACCCCCCGCAGCGGGAAATCTCTATAAGCCATTCAAGATGGCCAATCCATGTGCAGTCCCCATGTCTATCAAGTGTCGTCCATGCTCAATTTGTTCTCCAGCCTCTGATAGTCTGGATAGGCCCGTCTCTGCAACATCCAACTCTCTCAGCATCTCCTCTGAAGTATCGTAAAATATTGTCTGATGATGGGCAATCCTAGCGTTGAAATCCCCTAGAATGATGATGTCACCATCTCTAGAGAACTCCCATATGTCATCATCCAAAATAGAGAAGGGGGACTGTCCTGTGGGTGGTGCATAAACTAACGTACTCCGGGAAAAATAGCAAATAGCAATGTAAAGATATCTGCTTGTCTCTGCTCTCAATCTCACCCACATGTACCTAGCTTGCTTATCCCTGCAGGCTATATGTATCAATGGCTGCAACTCCTCCCTGAATAGCACTGCCACTCCTCCTGAGCCCCACCCTCTGTGCTCTAATCGTGTCTACTGTCTATAGGCTGTCTCCCATCTATATCCACTAATGTGAGGCATAGATTGCCCCGAGGCCTGATGTGTCTCAGAGAAGAAGACGATGTCTTTTCTTGTAAAATTTCTACGATGTCTCTTCCCGTAAAACTATACTCAAAAGCACCCACATCAAGGCGCATAGATCCATTACCATTCCAGGTGGCAACTTTGAGTGTGGTCGGTCTTGCACCGTCATGTGGAGCGCCGCTCTACAATCACCACCCGACCATCTGTGTAGAAGACCGTCTTTCCCTTCTCCCTTGCCGCTTGAATCTCTGGCATTACCTCTCTCATATGCGCAAGCTGTGTGAGAGTGAGATCATCTCCAAGGAATATGCCCGTTTTCTTTAGTGTAGGGCGCTTCTTGAATAAGTCCTTCTTTGCCTTCATGGATGGGAAACATATGATTAAAGCTCTCCCTTTTGAAGTCTCCCCATTGCCTTCTGTCTTCTTCCCTACCCTCCATGCCTTTGTATGAGTAGCCTCACTACCCATCATGCGGAGAAGTTCTTCGACTTCCCCTTCCACATCATCTCGGTCTTTTAGACCGGTTACTCTTATATGCAAGGCTCTAGTTTTCCTTCGCTGCTCTTCTTCTAGAGTCATGTTGATGATTGTAGGAGTGGGGACGGATGTGGTTTCTTTCCCTTTCCCTTTCTTAGCAACTTCTATCCATTTCTCGGCCTCATCCGCCTTCTTTGCTCCTTGATGACCTTGATCTCCGCTATCACCGAGGGCTGGAATTCCCCTTCTTCCACTCCACTGCTTACTCTCTCCGCAAGCTCTTGCTTGAGGGCTCTGACCTCTTCTCTAAGTGCTTGTAGCTTTGCCTGCAAGTCTTCTTTCTCCTTCTTCCATTGCACGCGTTCATTGAGAAACATTTGAAGAAGGTTGGCCTTCTCTTTCCACCATCCCTCCGTCTCTGCTTTCCATTTTTTAATCTCCCTTTCCATTTGTGTTATTCAATTGTTTATAAGCACAAAGGTTGCCTTCGTATGCGGCTTACATAATGGCGAAACGATCATGGCCTCCACTGGCGAAGCGCTCATGGCCTGCATTGGAGATACGGGTATAGCTCGACGCTTTGGCTCGACTGAGTCAGGCGGATAGGTCACAAGTCTAGCCCGCAAGGCCAGTACTCGGCAACAAAAGCAACGTGAAGCACTAGCTCACTCTAGCTCGGTTGAGACCTGCTAGCGGGTTTGACTGTGCAACCAAAAGGAGATATATTCGGGAGCCTTTAGCTCGTGACCCCTTCAACAACATACATACCCCGGGTAGTGTCAACCTGGATCAGAAAACCTGCTACATACATTCGGAATCCAAGAAACCTCAGCTGAGACCAGGTGGCATCCACAACACAGCCCCTTATGGGCGATACGAATCAAGGAGACAATATGCAACTAGGCACCCCTCGGCCTGCAACCTGCTCTTCCACAGCTCTCCAAAACCTCCACATGCTCAAGCTCTCCTGAACGCAATGAAGCTTCCACTTGTTCCCCAATACGAGGATTGTATGCCACAGCCCACTGCGGGCGCCACTAAAAGCCTGTGCCAAGTAATAGGGGGGCGAAGCCCTACTGTCCTGATGTGCGACAACCCTGGTGGTCGAGAACGTTTGGGATGCAGGGCCACTAATGAGTGTGGAAAAAACTAATGTGAGGGAGAGAGAGAGAGAAATGAAATGAAATGTTATATTAACGTCTTCAAAAGGCCATAGTGACCTATGAGACCAGAAAGTTACAAGGTGGTGGATCTGATACAAACTCAGAGTAACAAAATAACAATAGTACAAAAAAAAGATATATACTATGGGATCCTAGACAGGTCGATGTGAACTAAGAAAAAATGGGCGGCTTGTTGGGATAGCTGAATCACAGGAGATCTAGCATCGGTCTTTCGCGGACCTCATCAATCTCCTCCATGGTTAGTAGTCTGACCGGGCGTTGTGCATGCCTTGCTAGAGTGCTCCGAATCTTCTGACGTAGCCTCCGTGGATGCTGTGTAGTCCTCCGCAATTGTGGGCGCCTAGATTTCCCCAGTTCAGTCGCTCGGTCGATCAGTGTGCCTCTGGTGTGCGACGAGGGGGAACTCTGCTGTGGGAGTGGCTCTTGCGGCTGTCCCGTGTATGCTCTGAAGAAGTCTGTGATTCGTCTTTGAGACTGGCTAGCCTCGCCACTCATCAGGCCATCTCTATGTCTGTGCAGCTCGAGAAAGAACAAACCAAGGCATCTCTGATCCTCGTATCCCATGACTCTTGAGAGTGGTCCAAAACCCTCTTTGAACAAGCAATGGAAGCGGCCTCGTATCTCGTAGTAGACGGGGCAGCGGCATGTATAATGCAACTCTGTCCCAGGCTCCATGTCACACAAGGGGCATGTCCTGGCCTCTATTGGTACTCCATTGTATCTCCCAGTCTCAATCCGCAGTTGGTGACAAGATGTGCGTAACTGGCCAATAGCACATCGTATCCCATGAGACTAAGTGGGTGTCCATGTATCTGGGTCTCGTCACAAAACCATCCTCCGTAAGCTAGAGAAGGTGGTCTCTGTAGAAAGCCATCTTCGTGCCCAATTCCTGTGCTGGTTGTATCCATGTATCTAGCTGGGTCAAGTCTTGGCAGATGAGCTTGGTGATCTCTGACTGTGTAAGAGTGAGAGATGGTGCATCCAATGAGTACTGGAATGGTGGCAGCCTGTCTATGCTGACCCCATGCGCCTGAAACCATGATGCCATCTCCCCATACCAGCATGTTGTATCTCCTTGCATGGCTAACTGTCGAGAGGACTCAAGAGCAATGCGAGCATATTTGTCTCTAGGAAGTTCGTATGTGCGGTTTATGAAGGAGACTGATCTGGTGAGCGCCTCCACCACTAGTGGGGGGGCTGCTAGCTCTGCTTGGATAATGGCCCGTGGTACTGATGCCTTGGCTCTAATGAGCTGCGAGATCATAGAGACAAGAGGTTTCTCCATGTTCCACCATCCATCTGTGCGACCCGGCCTCCTGTGGTGATCCAATGAAGGTCCCCGTATCTCAGCTCCATAGAGCAATGCTGAAGCCACCAAAGTGTCAAAGAGCCAGAGATTCGTCCGGGTCTCCTGAAATTGAACCTGTGAACACATCTTCTCCAATCTACCCAATGCTGCGTGGGCTCTAGTCCGTCTGGTCTCTGCTGCTCTTCTGAGTGAGAATGCAGGTCCGCTAAAAACCACTCCAAGGTAAGTGTAAGCATCTGCGTACTCCACAGTCTCCTTGCCGTATGTGAATGTAGGAGGTGACCTCCTGATCCACTGTGGGGTGGTATTAAACACCATAACCTTGGTTTTACCAAGGTTGACAAACAAACCACTTTCGTGGGAAAACCTATGCAAAGCATCCAATTGACGTTGCATTCCCTCTGGAGATTCGGAGATCAACACTATATCATCAGCATATGACAAAAGTGGAATCCATGTCCTTGCCAACTGTGCACCTCTATCACCATCGCTCTCAATGTAGTCAGAAACCTCATCCACATACATACCGAAAAGAGTAGGAGAGAGCGGGCAGCCCTGCTTCACCCCAATAGTGGAGTGAACCGGTGTAGAAAGTCCCTCAGGGGTGCGTACATGCCCTACTACTGATCTGTACAATGCCATGATCCCCCAAATGAGCTCTGTGGGTACTCCCATTTCCTGTAATCTGCGCATCAATCTAGCTCTGGGTACTGTGTCAAAAGCTTTGCGGAAGTCCACAAAGCTACAATAGATCCGTCTCCCATGAGATTTGCCCTCCTCGATGATGGCCTTGAGCGTCAAGATATGGTCAAGAGTAGAGAAGCCTCTCCTGAACCCTGCTTGCCTAGCTGCACGCATTCCTTCCCTCTCTGCCCATCTACTCAGCTGTTGCCAGTGTGTGTCCAATCATGATAGTGCGATAATTCCTAGGCTCCATGGGGTCTCCTAACTTGAAGATAGGTACAATCGTAGATAGGCTCCAAGTGTCCGGTAGGCCCTCACACATGGCACGGTTAAACATAACTGCTAGAAGCTCTGCTAGTAGGTCTTTGGCATGCATGAAATGCTCAACGACTAAGCCATCATGATCATATGCTCTCCCAATCCTCATCCTATCAATAGCTTTCTTCGCCATCTCAGCGGTGAAAAAAGCACATGTGTGTGGGCATGGATCGGGGGGGTTGTGTTGGGGTATAAAGCCCAATGTGGTCGCCCAGGTAAGTGGGCGGGCCGCCAGGTATGTACACATATTCTTTTGTAAAAACCTAATAAGAACTCACTATGCTCTACACATTACAGTAGAGCGAGTTCACCATATCGTCGTGCTCTTCTTCTCGCACTCTCTCTCACGTCGCACTTTCGCTCGTACTCCTTCAACTGGTATCAGAGCTCAAATCGAAGCTCGGGGCAGCACTGCAGGAGGCTAGAGTCACCAACTCAGATTGGAGTGAAATTCGACAGGCGAAGACACGGCCCCAAATCTCATGGGAAGACCCGAAGGGCTTGGTGTTGTCAAAATTTCATTCTAAGGTCATCTCGGCCATCGTTCGGCTTTGACAAAGGTCTGCGCAGGCCATTTTCGACTACGTGGTCTCGACGGGTACAGATCCGACTCTGCAAATTTGGGGTTTTCGGCCTACGACTACATGTGCTGAGGATATTGACACTCCCAAGAGTGTTGATTTGTGGCTGTCTACACATCGAAGGACGGCTCACAGTTCTTAGAGGCGTGTCACATACGACACGGGTGCATCTACACACAGACTATAGGCGACATCCACTAGTTCATCAGGTAGCTTGTGTTTGCTGCTTGATATTCCAGATTTCATCCTGACATTACAGGTACTTCCACATGGGATGTATTGTAAGAGATGATGTATGTCTATTGAGGGTTTGCTGGCTGTGAGTCACGCAGCAAACAACCGCCGCAGCGATTACAGCGTACAGTGGGAAATTTGTGGATGTATGACTTTGTGGGAAGTCTATGTACTGTCACATTTATTGCAGCCTTTGTTGAGGGTCGAGTGAGGTTTTATTGAGCTGGGGGATTCTCGAATGTTGAGATACATTCGGTGATACAGGTCTTGGAGCGATCCCTCGAGTACCCTTAGATAGGCAGCTAGGATGCATTGACTGTGAGTTAGACAGTTGGGATTGCATCTTTGCTTTACTGCCATTGAGGCATTGTCGCAGTCTATGCTTATAGGACAGTGATAGGATAGTGAGAGACAGTACAGGTGCAGGACAGGTTTACCCGCAGCTTACAGTGTCAGAGAGACAATGTTTTTTGAGCTGTTTTTTGGTCTGTTTTTAGTACACCAGAGCCATTTTACTAAGGAGACTCTGTCGAAATTTCTGCAGAATCTGAAGCTTTCTTGGTTCATTTGACAGGTTGATATTGGTTTAGAGGTCAGTTTACAGGGGGAACTCTGCCGAATTTTTCCCAGAAAAGTAAACTACTGTGAAGCGTAGCTATGGCTGGATCACAGGACACTGCTCTTTACATTATCAAGAAGCTGGATGGAACCAATTTCCCATTGTGCAAGAAGCAGATTTGGCACGTGTTGGTACAAAAGAAGCAGATAAAACCTATAAAGCTCAAGGGGATAAAACCAGAAGATATGGACGAAGATGAATGGAGCGAAATGGATGAATTGGCACTTTCTACCATTATGCTGACTTTGACAGAAAGCGTTTACTTCAATGTAGCAGACGAGATGTCGACTTATCAAGCATGGTTAAAGCTGAGTGATCTTTATGAGAAGCAGAGTGCAGCTTCACAGGTATACTGGCTTAAGAAGCTTGTTGACTTGAAGATGAAAGAAGGGACACCTATGTCCAATCATTTGAATGAATTCAACACAATCTATAGTCAGTTGTCAACTCAAGGTGTCAAGTTTTATGAACCTGTTAGATGTTAAGTATGGAGCCTGATTTACCCTTGTAATTTTCTGTGGTAAAAGCGCACATTTGTAAGGCCCCCATTATGAGGAGAATCCATCGTGCGTGAAGGAAAATCACTCACCGAAAACCAAAATTTTCACGGACAAGAATCAGGGGCAACTTTAAAGGCCTCGGGGGCGGAGGCTCCCGAGACTTTTTTCACTGGAATATTCTTTTTCGTCGGAATATTATGGCCGGACGGCGGCCGGAAAGTGGTCGGAAAACAACCAGTCGGTTGGCCGGTGGCCGGTAGTCAATGGCCGATGGCTAGTGGTCGGAAGTCAATGGCCGGTGGCCGGTGGCCGAATTCAAAAGCGGACTTGTCTTCTCAAGGGCGGCCACACATGGGCGGATTGGAGGGTCCGATTTGGACTTATTCGCACAAGGGCGGCTACACATGGCTGTCTCTCATAAGAGAGGGCAGCCCTTTTGGCCTATAAAAGGAGGCCATTTCTACACACATTTCATTGTGTGAAGTTGATGCAACAAGGTGAGTGTGAGGTGGTGAGAGTGAAGCAAGGCGGGAGCTCCATTAAGGGTATAATCCCTTTGTAAACTACTTCTTGTTTTGAAGTACTAAAGCCATTGAGTGGCTGCTTTCCCGTGGACGTAGCCCACATTGGGTGAACCACGTATATCGTGTGTACTGTCTCTCTCTCTCTCTCTCTCTACTCTATAATCTCGTGTATATAAATCTGTCTCTCTCCATTAAGTAATCTACTCAATTATCTATTTAGCTACGTCTTATTTCCTAACAACTAGTATCAGAGCAAGGTTTGCTCGTAGCTAAATTATCTCAAGGAAAGGATTCCTTGAATTGAGTGGGAGTTATGGCGGAGGAAGGGAAGCTCAAGATTGAGAAGTTCAACGGCAAAAACTACCAACATTGGAAGATGCAGATTGAAGACTATCTCTACCAGAAGGACCTCTATTTGCCACTAGGCGGTCTTGCGAAGAAGCCCGCAACAATGGCAGATGAAGCATGAATTGTCCTTAATCGAAAGGCACTAGGAACAATCCGGTTAAGCTTGGCGTCAACGGTGGCCTTCAATGTTTTGGAGATGAAGACCACGGAGGACTTGATAAAGTCACTTGACGACTTCTACGAGAAACCATCGGCATCCAATAAGGTATTTCTTATGAAGCGCTTGTTCAATCTAAAGATGGCAGAAAATGGTTCAGTTGCAAAACACCTAAATGACTTTGACACAAACATAAGTCAACTTCGATCAGTGAAAATCAATTTCGATGACGAAGTACGAGCTCTCCTTATACTATCATCTCTACCGGATAGTTGGGACAGCCTTGTGATGGCTGTAAGTAATTCTATCTATGGCACAAATACTCTTAAGTTTGATGATGTTGTGGGTGTTCTCCTAAGCGAGGAAATGTGAAGGAGAAGCACAGGAGAATCATCAAGTGCTGCACTATCAGTAGAAACAAGAGGAAGGCTTAAGGAGAGGTTCAAAAACCAAAAGGGTCGTGATCGCTCAAGGTGGAGCAAGTCACGCACAAAGTCAGTTCTTGAATGTTGGAACTGCGGCAAGAAGGGCCACGTCAAGAAGGATTGTTGGTCCAAGAAGAAGAAGGAGACAGAGTCTCAAGACAACAAGCCAACATCGGAGGCCAATGTGGCAGGTAAAGTAGAGTAAGATGCTCTAATTCTCTCATTAGACAATGTGTCTAATTCCTGGATAGTAGATTCCGGGGCTTCATTCCATGCGACACCACACAAGCAACATTTCCAAGACTACACCAAAGGTAATTTTGGGTATGTATACTTGGGAGATGATGAAGCTTGTGAGATTGTCGGCAAAGGTACAGTTTCTGTCAAAACTGCTAACGAAAATGAATGGAAGCTTAAAGATGTTAGGCATGTTCCTTCTCTTTGCAAAAATTTGATCTCTACAGGACAATTGGACGATGAAGGTCACAACATTGCATTCGGAAACAAACGGTGGAAGATCTCAAAGGGATCTTTGGTGGTTGCCAAGGGTGAAAAAGTCGGTACACTTTACTTGTGTACTGTTAGCACGCAACCTTCAGCTTGTGCAGCAACTACAGAAGTTGACAGTGCGGTGTGGCACTACCGACTTGGGCATATGAGTGCCAAAGGAATGCAAATCCTTCAAACAAAGAAGCTTCTACCAGGTTTGAAAGAAGTGGACTTAGAGTTCTGTGAAGATTGTGTTTATGGTAAACAAAAGAGGGTAAAATTTCAAAAATCAGGAAATGAAAGAAAAAATAAAAAACTTGAGTTGGTTCATTCTGATGTTTGGGGTCCTGCAAGTACACCATCACTTGGTGGCTCATTGTACTATGTAACATTCATAGATGATGCGACTAGAAAAACATGGGTTTATGTCATGAAGAATAAATCCGATGTATTTTCCATATTTCAAAGGTGGAAAGACTTTGTGGAGAATGAAACAGGTACCAAGGTTAAATGCCTCAGATCCGACAATGGAGGCGAATATTGTAGCCAAGATTTTGAAAGCTTTTGTGCTAGCAATGGCATTCGGAAGCAAAGAACAACCCCAAGGACACCTCAACAAAATGGGATTTTGGAAAGGATGAACAGGACAATCATGGAACGAGCACAAAGCATGCGGCTACATGCAGGCCTACCGCTTGAGCTTTGGGCAGAAGCTGTAAGTACGTCTGTGTACTTAATCAATCGGCCACCCTCAACGGCATTGGATGGGGGAGTTCCAGAAGAGGCATGGACAGGTAAACCGGTGAATTATGCATTTCTCAAAGTGTTTAGGTGTGAGGCTTTCATGCACATAGATAGAAGCCTAAGATCAAAGTTAGATGCAAAGTCCAAAAAGTGTTTCTTCATTGGCTATGGAGAAGGAGACTTTGGGTATCGCCTATGGAATCCTGAAGATGGTAAAATCTTAAGGAGTAGGGATGTAATTTTTAACGAATAAAATATGTACAAAGATTACTTGGAAAGAAAATAAACAAAAGAAACAGGTGATGAGTACATGGAGCTTGAGGACGGTGAAGACTCAAGGACTGCAAACGGTGACAATGTGCAACAACGTCAACCAAATGAAGAGCCTCAACCTATTCCCCGAAGATCTACAAGAGCAAGTAGACCTCGAGAAAGGTTTGTTCCTTCCTTCAACCATCTCTTGATCTCAGATTCTGGAGAGCCGGAATCATATGAAGAAACTATGCAACATGAATCCAAAGAAGAATGGACGAAGAGCATGCAAGTGGAGATGGACTCACTACATCGCAACCAAACATGGGAGTTGGTTGAGTTGCCTAAAGGTAAGCGGGCACTTCAAAACAAATGGGTGTACAAGCTAAAGGAAGAAGAAGGTGGGAAGAAAAGGTACAAGTCTAGGCTTGTGGTAAAAGGTTTTTCTCAAAAGAAAGGTATTGACTTCAATGAAATATTTTCTCCTGTTGTAAAAATGAACTCAATTAGGCTTGTCTTAAGCCTTGTGGCTGCTCATGATCTAAATGTCGACCAAATGGATGTAAATACGGCATTCCCTCACGGTGACTTAGAGGAGGAAATCTACATGCTTCAACCAAAGGGGTATGAAGTAAAAGGTAAGGAGAAAATGGTTTGTAGATTAAAGAAGAGCTTGTATGGTTTAAAGCAAGCATCAAGACAATGGTACTTGAAGTTTGATCGATGGATGTTGGATCATGGATTCACAAGATGCAACTCGGATAATTGCGTCTACACGGAGAATTTGGGAGATGGAAAATTCATCATCCTAATGTTGTATGTTGATGACATGTTGATTGCAAGTGCTAACATGCAGGACATCAAAGACCTAAAAGAGGAGCTGTCCAAATCTTTTTCAATGAAAGATTTAGGTGCTACAAAGAGGATACTTGGTATGAAAATATCAAGGGACATGACGAAGAAGACAATAAAGCTATCTCAAGAAGATTACATCAAGAAGGTACTAGAAAGGTTTGCAATGAAAAATGCAAAACCAGTTTCTACACCTTTGGCTGGTCATTTTAAACTAACGAAGGATATGTGTCCAAAGACACAAGAGGATATAGCCTATATGTCTAAAGTTCCATATGCTGCAGCGGTAGGCTCTCTAATGTATGCTATGGTTTAGACAAGGCCAGACATTGCACATGCAGTTGGAGTTGTGAGTAGGTTCATGGACAACCCAGGTAAAGAGCATTGGCAAGCTGTGAAGTGGATACTTAGGTATCTAAAAGGGACAACAACAAATGCTTTGTATTTTGTAGGAACTGATATTTTTCTAGAAGGGTATGTTGATGCAGATATGGCAGGTGACAAAGATACTCGAAGGAGCACTACTGGCTATGTGTTCACGATTGGAGGCACAACAGTAAGCTGAGCTTCAAAGATGCAGAAAGTGGTTTCACTTTCTACCACGGAAGCAGAGTATGTAGCAATGACGGAGGCAAGCAAAGAAATTCTGTGGCTTCACAGATTCTTAGAAGAGCTTGGATTCAAACAAGACAATTGTGTCTTGTACAGTGATAGCCAAAGCGCTATCCATCTTGCGAAGAACTCAGCCTTTCATTCAAGGACAAAGCACATTGAGGTGAGATATCACTTCATACGCACTCTTTTGGAAAAGCTAGGAAAGGTGCATACAAGTGAAAATCCTGCAGACATCTTTACAAAGGTGGTCAACAAGGAGAAGTTGAGCTTTTGCTCATCTTCAATCGGCATTCAAGGATAAGAAGCCAGAATGGAAAGCAGTCACAGGTTTGGTTTGGAGATCAGTCTCCAAGTGGGAGATTGTTAAGTATGGAGCCTGATTTACCCTTGTAATTTTCTGTGGTAAAAGCGCACATTTGTAAGGCCCCCATTATGAGGAGAAGCCATCGTGCGTGAAGGAAAATCACTCACCGGAAACCAAAATTTTCACGGACAAGAATCAGGGGCAACTTTAAAGGGAGTGTTAAGTATGGAGCCTGATTTACCCTTGTAATTTTCTGTGGTAAAAGCGCACATTTGTAAGGCCCCCATTATGAGGAGAAGCCATCGTGCGTGAAGGAAAATCACTCACCGGAAACCAAAATTTTCACGGACAAGAATCAGGGGCAACTTTAAAGGCTGGAATATTCCTTTTCGCCGGAATATTATGGCCGGACGGCGGTCGGAAAGTGGTCAGAAAACAACAGGTCGGTTGGCCGGTGGCCGGTGGTCGGAAGTCAATGACCGGTGGCCGGTGGTCGGAAGTCAATGGCCGGTGGCCGGTGGCCGAATTCAATGGCCGGTGGCCGAATTCAAAAGCGGACTTGCCTTCTCAAGGGCGGCCACACATGGGCGGATTGGAGGGTCCGATTTGGACTTATTCGCACAAGGGCGGCTACACATGGCTGTCTCTCATAAGAGAGGGCAGCCCTTTTGGCCTATAAAAGGAGGCCATTTCTACACACATTTTATAGTGTGAAGTTGATGCAACAAGGTGAGTGTGAGGTGGTGAGAGTGAAGTAAGGCGGGAGCTCCATTAAGGGTATAATCCCTTTGTAAATTACTTCTTGTTTTGAAGTACTAAAACCATTGAGTGGCTGCTTTCCCGTGGACGTAGCCCACATTGGGTGAACCACGTATATCGTGTGTACTCTCTCTCTCTCTCTCTCTACTCTATAATCTCGTGTATGTAAATCTGTCTCTCTCCATTAATTAATCTACTCAATTATCTATTTAGCTACGCCTTATTTCCTAACAGGGAGGCCCCTGAGACTTTTTTTTTCGTCGGAATATTCTTTTTCGTCGAAATATTATGGCCGGACGACGGCCGAAAAGTGGTCAGAAAACAACCGGTCGGTTGGTCGGTGGTCGGTAGTCAATGGCCGATGGTTGGTGGTCGGAAGTCAATGACCGGTGCCCGGTGGCTGAATTCAAAAGCGGACTTGTCTTCTCAAGGGCGGCCACACATGGACGGATTGGAGGGTCCGGTTTGGACTTATTCGCACAAGGGCGGCTACACATGGCTGTCTCTCATAAGAGAGGGCAGCCCTTTTGGCCTATAAAAGGAGGCCATTTCTACACACATTTCATTGTGTGAAGTTGATGCAACAAGGTGAGTGTGAGGTGGTGAGAGTGAAGCAAGGCGGGAGCTCCATTAAGGGTATAATCCCTTTGTAAACTACTTCTTGTTTTGAAGTACTAAAGCCATTGAGTGGCTGCTTTCCCGTGGACGTAGCCCACATTGGGTGAACCACGTATATCGTGTGTACTCTCTCTCTCTCTCTCTCTCTCTCTACTCTATAATCTCGTGTATATAAATCTGTTTCTCTCCATTAAGTAATCTACTCAATTATCTATTTAGCTACGTCTTATTTCCTAACATTAGAGCTATGTTCCTGTTGATCACATTGCCGGAAAGCAGGGACACTTTTCGCACAGCTTTGAGTAATTCTGCACCTCCAGATGGTTTGAACATAGCAAGTGTAGAAGGAAGTCTGCTTATTGAAGAAACCAATAGAAAGACAATGGACAAAGGCAAAGGAACAACCTTAGTTGTCAGGGGAAGGACCAAAGAAAAGTACAAAGGTGGAAAGAGGAATCAGTCTCATAGCAAGTCCCACAGTGCTAAAGGCAAGAGTGACATAGAATGCTACCATTGTGGCAAGAAGGGTCACATGAAAAGAGACTGCAGAGAATGGAAAGCAAAAAAAGGCAAAGAGAAAGTTGAAGACCATGGTGAGAAGAACAAGTCCTCAGTGAAGATTCAAGAAATAAATGTGACAAACACTGTTGCAGAGGATGACAGTCTAGTGTCACGAGACATCTACTTCTTGAAGAATACAATGGACTCAGCTCTTCTTACAGCATCTGAAGAAAATGCACTGAGTGACTGGATTATAGACTCAGGGGCATCACTTCATGTGTCTCCAAACAAGGAGTGGTTTACTTCTTATGTGACCACTAAAGATCATGTTTAGCTAGGCAATGGGCAGACATGTGAGATCTTAGGTGTTGGAGATGTTCAATTGAAGTTTCAAAATGGCTCTTCTTTCACGCTGAAGAATGTGAGACATGTTCCCGCAATTACAAAGAGCTTGATCAGCACAGGTTTACTTGATGATAATGGCTACGTCACCATTTTTGGACAGAACATGTGGAAGATATCCAAGGGTTCTATTACAGTAGCACATGGAGTAAAGTCTGGAGGACTTTACATGATTTATGTATCAAATGTCTCTAAAAATGTAATCAATGTAACCGGGCAGCCGAACGTTTCTTTGTGGCATAGCCGGTTAGGACATATGTCCAAGAAGGGAATGGAGATCTTGTCTCATTCTGGTTATTTGCCTGGCTTTTCATTTAATGATTTTGAATTCTGTGAACATTGTCTGTATGGTAAGCAAACACAGCAGCTGCATAAGCATAGAAGCAGTAGAAGAGATACACAGTTGGCACTTGTTTATAGTGATTTGTGTGGACCTATGCCTAACCTATCTCTAGGGGGAGCTTCTTACTTTATGACATTTATAGATGATTACTCGAGGAAAGTATGGGTTTACTTTCTCAAGCACAAGGATGAAGCGTTTAGTGTTTTCAAAACGTTTGTGACACTTGTGGAGAATCAGAGTGGCAAGAAGCTTAAATACTTACGCACTGACAATGGTGGAGAGTATGCTTCAAAGGCCTTTCAGGACTTTTGTGAGTCAAAAGGTATAAAACGTGAACTTATTGCTCCTTACAATCCTCCTCAAAATGGTGTTGTTGAGAGGATGAATAGGACCATACAAGAGAAGGTCAGAAGTATGTTGTCTAATGCACAGCTGTCAAATGGGTTGTGGGCTGAAGCTGTATCAACAGCTGTTCATCTTGTAAATAGATCTCCTAGCAAGGTTTTGCATAAGGATTCAGTGCCAGAGATGGTATGGTCAGGCAAAATGCCCTCATACAAGCATCTCAGAGTCTTTGGCTGTGAGGCATATACTCACGTTCCAAAGGAATTTAGGAACAAACTTGAGCCAAAGAGTAGAAAGTGCATCTTTCTAGGCTATGGTAATCCTGGTGAGATGGGGTACAGACTTTAGGATCCCGAATCCAGAAAGGTTGTCCGCAGCAATGATGTTCACTTTAATGAATCCAAATATCATTCTAAACCAGAGAGGGTTGAGGAGATTAGAAGAGTTGTCTTCCGAGAAGATGGACCTGCACGTGCAAGACAAAATGTCAGGGCTCAAGAGGAGCAAGGACAGGATAGAGTGGAACCACAGGTTGTGGCTGAGCCTGAGCCACCTATTGTGCGTAGATCTGGACGTGTCACGCGACCTCCTGATAGGTTTGTTCCATCTATGAACTATGCCATGTTGACTGATTGCAATGAGCCTTCATGTTACAAGGAAGCAGTGCAAATGAAGGACTCCGGGAATTGGCAATTGGCCATGCAGTCAGAGATGACAGCTCTGCATAAAAACCAGACATGGAAGCTAGTTAAATTACCACGGGGCAAAAAGGCTCTACCCTGTAAATGGGTTTACAGGTATAAGATCACCGCTCATGATAGTTAGCCAAAGTACAAAGGAAGGCTTGTTGCCAAGGGATTTAAGCAAGAACAAGGCATTGACTTTGATGAAGTCTTCTCTCCGGTGGTCAAGATGACTACATTGAGATGCTTTCTTGCATTGGTTGCCATATTAGATTTGGTGTTGCACCAAATGGATGTCAAGACAATGTTCTTGCATAGTGATTTAGATGTGGAAATTTACATGCAGCAGCCAGAAGGGTTTGTTGAGAAAGGCAAGGAAGATTGGGTATGCCAGTTGTTAAAGAGTCTTTATGGCTTAAAACAATCACCGAGGGCATGGTACCATAAATTCCACAAGTTTATGCTTTCTCAAGGCTACAAACGTAGTGAGTTCGATCACTGTCTATATACAAAGAAGGCTAAGGATGGCAGTTGGCTGATCCTTATTTTGTATGTGGATGACATGTTGATTGCTGGCAAGCACTTGGAAGAAATTTCAGCTTTGAAGTCAAAGATGGCAAAATCGTTTGACATGAAAGACATGGGTGAGGCAAGTCATATACTTGGTATGCGCATTGAGAGAGACAGATCAAAGAAGTTGATTTGGTTATCTCAAACAGAGTATATTGACAAGGTTTTGCAACGTTTCAATATGGAGAAGGGAAAGGCATTGAGTGTTCCATTGCCACCATATGTGAAACTTAGCAAACAAGATTGTCCTGTGTCTGAGGAAGAACAGGCTGAAATGGATAAGATTCCATATGCGTCTGCAGTGGGTAGTTTGATGTATGCAATGATTGCTACTCGCCCAAACATTGCATTTGCAGTGGGAGTAGTAAGTCGATACATGTCAAACCCAGGCAAGAAACATTGGGAGGCAGTGAAAGGAATATTGAGATACCTGAAAGCTACAAAGAGTATGCGTATATGTATGGGAGTCAGGAGCTAAGTGTAAAGGGTTTTACAGACTCAGATTATGCAGGTGACTTAGACAACCGAAGGTCTACGTCAGGGTATGTCTTTACATTGGCTGGTGGAGCAATATCATGGCGTTCTAGATTACAAGATTGTGTTACTCAGTCTACTACAGAGGCTGAATATGTTGCAGCATCAGAGGCATGCAAATAATCAATTTGGCTTAATCGACTAGTAACAGATTTGGGAATCAAAGAAGAGATGCCTGTGTTATATTGTGATAGTCAAAGTGCTATACAATTGGCTCGCAATCCAGTTTATCACTCAAAGACAAAGCATGTGGATGTGAAGTATCATTTCATTATGGAAATGCTCGAGGATAAGCAACTTCAGCTTGTCAAAGTTCACACCACAGAAAATCTTGCTGATCTACTTACAAAAGGACTTCCCTCAGAGAGCTTTGCGCATTTTCGCAAGCAGTTAGGTGTAGGGTAGTACATCACTTCTCTACATCTCTTGTATATTAGCTTGTATAGTAGCTTCTCTCACACTTAAAGTACCACATTGGACTTTAAGTGGGAGGTTGTTGGGGTATAAAGCCCAATGTGGTCGCCCAGGTAAGTGGGCGGGCCGCCAGGTATGTACACATATTCTTTTGTAAAAACCTAATAAGAACTCACTATGCTCTACACATTTCAGTAGAGCGAGTTCACCATATCGTCGTGCTCTTCTTCTCGCACTCTCTCTCGTGTCGCACTTCCGCTCGTACTCCTTCAGGTTGGGAAGGGGCGGTTGTCCAGGTACTGTGTACAAAGATGATGCGTACTGACACCAGGTCTCTGTGGAGGAAATAGCAAGGGGGGCGGGCGGGGGGGGGAGGGCTCATGAAAGAGCCGCCACGCCTCACGCGAGTCCTGACTCAAGAATAGCTGGTATAGATCCTGCTCGAGTCGGGCCAAAAAAGCCCTCTTCTTCCGCCGCACCGGGCGTCAAAAGTCAATCTGTACCTGTCTGTGAGTGACGTCCCCCAAAAGCACCTCCCTCTGAAGTCTGACTCTAGTCTGGCAGCACTCCTCATCGTACCAGCTATTCTGAGGCATGCTCCCTGATCGGCATCTCTGCTCAGGCTAGGTGTGTGGGTATGCCTTTGCTGCTACATCATTTAATGTCTGTGTCAGTATAGTAGTTAGCTCGTCCAGAGGTCGCCCCGGGTCCTCAATGAATAGGCGTCTGTAGATCCCGTCTATGTATACAGAATCCGTCTCCCGTGTGAAGGTGTAGCGAGTAGGGGCTGCTACCCGTGGCCTGTGTGCTACACTGAATTGGAAGGAGATGGTCATCGACACCAGAGCATGATCCACTGCCACCCCGACCGGTCTGGGCCCAACTGTGAGATCCTGGATACTAGAGATGAGGTTCGGCTGTACCATGACATAGTCCACTGTGCTAGCTCCATGTCTGTGTGGGAAGCATGTGAAACCTCCCGCAAAAGGAAATCTCTGTAGGCCATTCAAGATGGCCAATCCATGTATTCCACATCGTGTGATAGCCTGAACAGGCCCGTCTCTACAACATCTAGCTCTCTTAGCATCTCCTCTGAAGTATCATAAAACACTGTCTGGTGATGGGCAGTCCTAGCATTGAAGTCCCCTAGAATGATAATGTCACCATCTCTAGAGAACTCCCATATGTCATCATCCAAAATAGAGAAAGGGGACTGTCCTTTGGGTGATGCATAAACAGATGTACTCGGGGGAAAGTAGCAAATAGCAAGGTAGAGATATCTGTCTGTCTCTGCTTTCAATCTCACCCACATATACCTAGCCTGCTCATCCCTGCGGGCTATATGTATCAATGGCTGCAGATCCTCTCTAAATAACACTGCCACTCCCCCTGAACCCCGTCCTCTAAGCTCTGAGCGTGTACCCTGTCTGTAAGCTGTCTCCCACCTGTATCCACTGATGTGAGGCATGGATTGCCCCGGGGCCTGGTGTGTCTCATAGTAAAAGATGATGTCTCTTCCACTAAAGCTATCCTCAAAAGCACCCACATCAAGACGCATAGATCCATTACAATTGCACGCAACCACTTTGAGTGTGGTCCCATAAGTCTCCCACAGTCATGTGGAGCGTCGCTCTAGTATTACCACTCTTCCATCTCGGTAAAAGGCAATCTTGCCTTTTCCCCTTGCCGCTCTAATCTCCGGCATTACTTCTTGCATATGAGCGATCTGCGAGAGGGTGAGATCATCCCCTAGAAAGATGCCCGTCTCTTTAGAGTTGGTCTTTTCTTCAAGAAGGACTTCTTCGCTTCCATGGAGGGAAAACGGAGGATGAGTGCTCTTTCTTTTGAGGTTCCCCACTGCTTCCATTTTTCTTTATGTTGCCCACTCTCCATGCTCTTGTGTGCGTCGGCTCATGAACCCCCATCAAGGCTATGAGTTCTTTTATCTCTTCGTCCACATTGGCTTTGTCTTTAAGACAACAAATTCTCACATGTAAAGCGCGCACCCGTCTTCTTTGCTCCTCCTCTAGTGTCTGATTAATGATAGTGGGTCTGGACGCGGGCGATATCTCCTTGCCTTTTCCTTTCTTGGCCACCTTGATCCATTTCTCGGCTTCATCCGCCTTCTGTTGAGTTTTTATAAGAACATCCACCCAAGAAGTCGTCATTTCTTTGTATTGCTCTTCTCCCTCTTTGATAGCCCATACTTGCTCCTTGATCGTGTTGATTTCTTCGATTTCTGAGGGTTGCAGTTCGCCCTCTTCCAGTGTGTTTCTTGATTGTGCTTCGGCAAGATCTTTCTTGAGTGACGCAAGTTCTTCATCCTGAGTCGTCACTCAGTCTTCCAACGTATTTATCTTGCTCTCTTGGATCAACACGCGTCCTTCGAGCATGTTTATTGTGCCCAAGAGATTGCGGTTCATCTTGGTAATGGTCTCCGTCATTTCCTCTTTGCACTTTTGAATGGAATCCTTTAGGGGGTCGGCTTTATTGTTCAACTTCCACTAAGCGCACGTGTGCATCCACATTAGCAACGAGCGTTGTAGCTGGGCGAGTGGGGGAACGCGAGGAGGTATGGCAAGCAAGGGGCAGCGATAGAGTACGGACGAGAGAGAGAGAGAGAGAGAGAGAGAGAGAGAGAGAGAGAGAGAGAGAGAGAGAGAGAGAGAGAGGAGGTATGGCAAGGAAGGGGCAACGATAGAGTACGGACGAGAGAGAGAGAGAGAGAGAGAGAGAGAGAGAGAGAGAGAGAGAGAGAGAGAGAGAGAGAGGAGGCGGCGGGGGGGACAACACATGGGATAGGAGAGAGAGAGAGAGAGAGAGAGAGAGAGAGAGAGAGAGAGAGAGAGAGAGAGAAGCACGATAGAGTTAAAAGCTAGAAACGTTAAAAACTAGTTAAAAACGATAAGAGTTAAAAAAATGTAGAGTTAATAAGTTAGTAGGTTAAAAAAATTCGATAAAGAGAGAGAGAGAGAGAGAGAGAGAGAGAGAGAGAGAGAGAGGAAGAGCAATAGAGAGAGGGAGCAGAGGGGGGGGGGGGGGGGGGGGGCAACGCGCGGGGTAGGGAAGGGGGAGAGGGAGAGGGAGAGGGAGAGGGAGAGAGAGAGAGAGAGCAGGAGCGCAGGGGCAACGGGTGCGAGGCAAGAGAGGGAGAGATTCACCTGCGGGTGCAAGGCGAGTGGAAGCGGGAGCGCAGAGGCAGCAGCGGGGGGCAAGAGGAAGCGGGAGCGCGGGGGACAACAGCGGGTGGGGCGGGGGGAACTGCGCGAATGCAGGGGAACCACACACACACACACACACACACACACACACACACACACAGAGAGAGAGAGAGAGAGAGAGAGAGAGAGAGAGAGAGAGAGTTATATTAACGTCTTCAAAAGGCCAAAATGACCTATGAGACCAAAAAGTTACAATTGGTGAATCTGATACCATGTCTGAGAACGGAAAAGGAAATTACAAAGTTACAAAGAACTAACACTAAGAAGAAACGGAATGGGGGGGGGGTTTCAAATGAAATCTCTCATCGGTCATTGTCAGATCTCATCGACCTCCTCCATGATCAATACTCTGGTTGGGCATCTTGCCTGTCGAGCTAGAGTGATCTGTATCTTCTGTTGCAGCCTTCGTCGGTAGTGGGAGACCCCCCGAGTTCGTGGACGTCTAGATCTACCCAACTCCGTGGCTCGATCAAGCAGTGTACCTCTAGTATGAGAGAGAGAGAAGGAGAGAACTGAACTGAAATGAAATGAAATGTTATATTAACGTCTTCAAAAGGCCATAGTGACCTATGAGACCAGAAAGTTACAAGGTGGTGGATCTGATACAAAGTCAGAGTAACAAAATAACAACAATACAAAACAAAGATATATACTATGGGATCCTAGATTGGTCGATGTGAACTAAGCAAAAAACAAAGCAAAAATGGGCGGCTTGCTGGGATAGCTGAATCACAAGTAATGTAGCATCGGTCGTTGGCGGATCTCATCAATCTCCTCCATGGTTAGTAGTCTGATCGGGCGTCGTGCATGCCTGGCCATCGTGCTCCGAATCTTCTGACGTAGCCTCCAGAGAGAGAGAGAGAGAGAGAGAGAGAGAGAGAGAGAGAGAGAGAGAGAGAGAGAGAGAGAGAGAGAGAGAGAACCCAACTTTGTATTTTTGTATTTGAAGGGATGCAGTTACTAGTATGAAGGCCATTTGCTCGCATAGATTATCGGAGCAACCCAAAAAGTTGGACGCGGATGACCTTGAGTTCAATTGCTCGCTTTGGATCTTCCACTTAACAAGGCAAAGTGACATTCAAACCCTTGGAATTCACAAGGAATCTTGAGATATTCCATCTAATGGAATGAGAAGGAGCCAGTAGAAATGAAATGAAATGAAATGTTATATTAACGTCTTCAAAAGGCCATAATGACCTATGAGACCCGAAAGTTACAAAGTGGTGGATCTGATACATAGTCAGAGTAACAAAATAACCTAACAACAATACAAGACAAAGATATATACTATGGGGTCCTAAGTTGATCGATGTGAACCAAGCAAAAGACTAAGCAAAAAATGGTTGCTTGTTGGGATAACTGAATCACAAGAGATCTAGCATCGGTCATTGGCGAATCTCATCGATTTCCTCCATGGTTAGTAATCTGACCGGGCGTCGTGCATGCCTGGCCAGCGTGCTCCGAATTTTCTGTCGTAGCCTCCGTCAATGCTTTGTAGTTCTTCGCAGTCGCGGGCACCTGGATTTCCCCAGTTCAATCGCTCGATCAATCAGTGTGCCTCTGGTGTGAGACGAGGGGGAGCTCTGTTGTGGGAGTGGCTCTTGCGGCTGTCTCGTGTCTGCTCTGAAGAAGTCTGTGATCCGTCTTTGAGACTGGCTAGCCTCGCCATTCATCAAGCTATCTCTGTGTCTGCGCAGCTCGAGCAAGAACAAACCCAGACATCTCTGACCTTCGTATCCCATGACTCTTGAGAGTGGTCCAAAACCTTCTCTGAACAAGCAATGGAAGCGGCCTCGTATCTTGGTAGTAGACCGGGCAGCAACATGTATAGTGTAGCTCTGTCTTAGGTTCCATGTTACACAAGGGGCATGTCCTGTCCTCTGCTAGTATTGCGCTGTATCTCCCAGTCTCAATCCTCAACTGGTGAGAAGATGTGCGTAACTGGCCAATAGCGCATCGTATCCCATGAGACAAGTGGGTATCCATGTATCTAGGTCTTGCCACAAAACCATCTTCTGTAAGCTGGAAAAGGTGGTCTTTGTAAAAAGCCATCTTCGTGCCCAATTCCTGTGCTAGTTGTATCCATGTCCTTCTGGTGTCTAGCTGGGTCAAGTCTTGGCGTATGAGCTTGGTGATCTCTGACTGTGTAAGGGTGAGAGATGGTGTATCCAATGAGTAATGGAATGGTGGCAGCCGGTCTATGCTGAACCCATGTGCCTGAAACCATGATGTCATCTCCCCATACCAGCATGTTGTATCTCCTTGTATGGCTAACTGTCGAGAGGATTCAAGTGCTATGCGAGCATATCTGTCTCTAGGAAGTGCCCATGTGCGGTTTATGAAGAAGACCGATCTGGTGAGCGCCTCCACCACAAGTGGGGGGGGGGGGGGGGGGGGGGGGGGCGCTAGCTCTGCTCGGATAATGGCCCGTGGTACTGATGCCTTGGCTCTAATGAGCCGCGAGATCATAGAGACGAGAGGTTTCTCCATCTTCCCCCATCCGTCTGAGCGACGCGTCCTCCCGTGGTGATCCAATGAAGGTCCCCGTATCTCAGCTCCATAGAGCAATGCTGAAGCCACCAAAGTGTCAAAGAGCCAGAGCTTCGTCCGGGTCTCCTGAAACTGAACCTACGAACACATCCTCTCCAATCTACCCAATGCTGCGTGGGCTCAAGTAAGTCTGGTTTCTGCTACCCTTATGAGTGAGAATGCAGGTCCGCTAAAAACCACTCCAAGGTAAGTGTAAGCGTCCGTGTACTCCACAGTCTCTTGGCCGTATGTGAGTGTAGGTGCTGACCTCCTGATCCACTGTGGGGTGGTATTACCCAGGTTGACAGACAAATCACTTTCGTGGGCAAACGCATGCAAAGCGTCCAATTGACGTTGCATTCCCTTTGGGAATTCGGAGATCAACACTGTCATCAACATATAACAAAAGTGGAATCCATGTCCCTACCAATTGAGCACCTTTATCCCTGTCGCTGTCAATGTAGTCAAAAATCTCATCCACATACATACCGAAAAGAGTGGGAGAGAGCGGGCAGCCCTGTTTCACCCCAATAGTGGAGTGAACCGGTGTAGAAAGTCTCTCCGGGGTGCGTACATGCCCTACTACTGATCTGTACAATGCCATGATCCCCCAAATGAGCTCTGTGGGTGCTCCCATTTCCTGTAATCTGCGCATCAGTCTAGCTCTGGGTACCGTGTCGAAAGCTTTGCGGAAGTCCACAAAGCTACAATAGATCCGTCTCCCATGAGATTTGCCTTCCTCGATGATGGCCCTGAGTGTTAGGATATGGTCAAGAGTAGACAAGCCTCTCTTGAATCCTGCTTGCCCAGTTGCACGTATTCCTTTCCTCTTTGCCCATCTACTCAGCTGTTGCTCAAGAATGGATGCATACAACCGTGCAAGTGTGTACCCAATCATAATAGTGCGATAATTCCTAGGCTCCATGGGGTCTCCTGATTTGAAGATAGGTACGATTGTAGATAGGCTCCAAGTGTCCGGTAGGCCCTCACACATGGCATGGTTAAACATAACTGCTAGAAGCTTTGCTAGTAGGTCTTTGGCATGCATGAAATGCTCAACTACTAGGCCCTCATGATCATATGCTCTCCTAGTCTTCATCCTGCCAATGGCTTTCTTCACCATCTCATCAGTGAAAAAGACACATGTATGTGGGCATGGGTTGGGGGGGCTGGGGAGGGGCGACTGTCTAGGTACTGTGTACAAAGATGATGCGTACTGACCCCAAGCCTCTGTGGAGGAAATAGCAGGGGAGGGGACTGCTCATGAAAGAGCCGCCACGCCTCACGCGAGTCTTAACTCAAGAATAGCTGATATAGATCTTGCTCGAGTCTAGCCAAAAAAGCCCTCTTCTTCCGCCGCACCAGGCGTCAGAAGTCCATCTGTGACTGTCTGTGAGTGACGTCCCCCAACAACACCTCCCTCTGAAGTCTGGCTCTCGTATGGCGACCCTCCTCATCGTACCAGTTGTTCTGAGGCATGCTCCCAAATCGGCGGTTCTGCTCAGGCTGGGTGTGTGAGTATGCTTCAGCTGCTGCCTCATGTAATGTCTGTGTCAGTATAGTAGTTAGCTCCTCCAGAGGTCGCCCCGGGTCCTCAATGCATAGGCGTCTGTAGATTCCGTCCATGTATACAGAGTCCGTCTCCCTTGTGAATGTGTAGCGAGTAGGGACTGCTACTTGTGGCCTGTGTGCTGCACTGAAATGGAAGGAGATGGTCAACTACACCATAGCATGATCCACCGCCACCCCGACCAGTCTGGGCCCAATTGTGAGATCCTCGATACTAAAGATGAGATTCGGTTGTGCCATGACATAGTCCACCGTGCTATGAGATTCGATTGTGCCATGACATAGTCCACCGTGCTGGCTCCATGTCTATGTGGGAAGCATGTAAAGCCTTCCGCAACAGGAAATCTCTGTAGGCCGTTCAAGATGGCCAATCCATGTGGAGTGCCCATGTCTATCAAGTGTCGCCCATACTCAGTATATTCCATCGCGTGATAGTCTGGAAAGGCCCGTCTTTGCCACATCTATCTCTCTTAGCACCTCCTCTGAAGTATCATAAAACACTGCCTAGTGATGGGCAGTCCTAGCATTGAAGTCCCCGAGGATGATAATGTCACCATCCCTAGAGAACTCCCATATGTCATCATCGAAAATAGAGAAAGGGGACTGTCCTCTGGGTGGTGCATAAATTGATGTACTTGGGGGAAAGTAACAAATAGCTAGGATAGAGGTATCTGCCCGTCTCTGCTTTCAGTCTAACCCACATGTACCTAGCCTACTCGTCCCTACGGGCTAAATGTATCAGTGGCTACAGATCCTCTCTAAATAACACTGCCACTCGTCCCAAGCCCCGCCCTCTGTGCTCTGAGCGTGTCTCCTGTTTGTAGGCTGTCTCCCACCTATGTCCACTGATGTGAGGCATGGATTGCCCAGGGGCGTGGTGTGTCTCAGAGTAGAAGATGATGTCTCTTCCAGTAAAGCTATCCTCAAAAGCACCCACATCAAAGACGCATAGATCCATTGCAGCTCCAGGCAGCTACTTTGAGTGTGGTCCCATAAGCCTCGCACCGTCATGTGGAGCGTCGCTCAAGTATTACCACTTTTCCGTCTCGATAAAAAGCGATCTTCCCTTTTCCCTTGCCGCTCTAATCTCCGGCATTACTTCTTGCATATGAGCGATCTACGAGAGGGTGAGATCGTCCCCAAGAAAGATGCCAGTCTCTTTAAGAGTTGGTCTTTTCTTCAAGAATGACTTCTTTGCTTCCATGGAGGGAAAACGGAGGATGAGTGCTCTTTCTTTTGAGGTTTCTCCATTGCCTCCATTTTTCTTTATGTTGCCCACTCTCCATGCCCTTGTGTGTGTCGGCTCATGAATCGCCATCAAGGCTGTGAGTTCGTTTACTTCTTCGTCCACATTGCCTTTGTCCTTAAGACCGCAAATTCTCACATGTAAAGCGCGCACCCTTCTCCTCTGCTCCTCTAGTGTTTGGTTAATGATGATGTTGGGTGTAGAAATGGGCGTTATCTCCTTGTCTTCTCCTTTCTTGGCCACCTTGATCCATTTCTCAGCTTCGTCTGCCTTCTGTTGGGTTTTGGTAAAACAGTGGGCGTGGCACTGGATGTACGTGTCCACCGACATTGGCGGCAATCGCGACGAGTGGCGGAGCGCGAGGCGGTGTGGCCAGGTGCCCTCAATATGTTCAGCTCTGTGTGTGCGTGCGCCTTGAAAACAAAAGTGGAGGAGGGGGGGGGGGGGGGGGGGGGCTGCCTTTCCTCATTCACGTGCCTCGGCGGGGCTGCAGGCGAAGTGAGGGGGGGCGGGTTTGCAGAGGCAACGCGAGGAGGGGGAAGCGGCAGGAGTTCCACTGCGCGCGGGGCTGCAGGCGGGCAGGGTTTGCAGGTGGGTACAGCAGCGCAGGGGCACAGCAGCGAGCGGGGTCAGCGAGCTGGGCGAGGGGGCAGAGCGAGCGAGCAGGGCAGCGGGGACAGCAGCAAGCAGCGCAGCGGGAGGGCAGAGAGAGAGAGAGAGAGAGCTTGTGGTGAAAGCCTGCAAGGCTAGAGACGGCAACTACAAAGAGCTCAAGTGTGAAAGCAGATTGCCTGCCTGCAAGCTGCAAACTAAGATCGGATGCATCAACACGCAGCAAGACTTCCAATGACTATTGATTACAGATACCTCAGCCGGCATGCCTGCCTCTCTCTCTCTCTCTCTCTCTCTCTCTCTCTCTCTCTCTCTAGAATTGTTAAGAATTACAAATACAAGCATCCATTTAGATAACATATCCACATACCCACTCTCGGCAGATTACAATGAATGTAATGGGATCAACAATTAGCACAAAATTGGATCGGTAAAGCAAAAGTGCAAAAGTGTCTGCAATCAAAGTCCTGCTAACTGAGCTCACTCTATAATACATTGATCCAGAGTTTAACAATTAAGCTTTCAAGCCCTCTGCCGCTATTGTAGAAGCCATATCATCATCTACAGCTTTCAATGGGGGACCCACACAGGACCTTGCAACTGACTCAAACAGTTTCTCGATCTCTGGTGCGCAGCGAGTGAAACTGTGACTCCAAAAATTGTACCGAGGATTCTGCCAAAAATCCAAAATAAACAGAAAAGAAGTATTGCAGTGCTGAAAATCAGTTCACCATTGACATGAACATAAAAAGAAACATTGAGAACGCACCTTTATTAGTTCAATAAAGGTAATTAGCAGACCCCATGGATGAGGCCGATTGACAATCAATCTTTCCAAGAGAACCCTTGTTATTTGCTCCTGAATGATTTCCTGTGATACCAAAAATAATAACAGATAAATAAACCTGTACACTTGGTGCACTTAACAACTTGGTAACTAGCTTTATAGATATGCAGGATGCTCTCGTACTTTACCTGATTTGCCTCAGCAAAAAGATAGAGGAGAACACACGAGAAGTAATGTGTGTGATTGTTCGGATAACGCAGCTGATTTGCCACCGCATTTAAAAAAAGATAGCGACCTTCTGTGTCCAGCTCAACGATGAGTCGCTGATAAATGTCCATAGGGGCACTGTGAGTTATTGGTGCAGTAGGTACAGCCAGTTGCTGAGGTGCTGTCTTGCTTTGGAGTTGCTGAATTGCCTTTATAGAAAACACAAATAGATCAAGTAAGCATCATCATGTGTCATACACTTAATACCTTAAAATGATGCATTGAACTGCACAAAATAATATTGCAACATTATGCAAAACACTAACCTGCATGCCAACATAAAGTACAAGGGCATTAATTAGGGGCACATTGTATCGAGTGCCAGCAGATTGTACTTCCTGCTGTGGAAGCATCAAGCGCTGTTTCAAATCCGCCAAAAGAAGAGACAAAGGAGGTCTGGTCTGCAAGATGAACATATTGGTGAACATGAAAAGGATCTGAGTGGCAAGCAACAATGGAAATCTATGCTCCATGAATATTTATGCATACTCTAAAGACCGTAACAGATTCCGAGAGCTGTTAAAAGATACCTTTAAATAATCATCAATCTCTGACTTCAACTGCTTGTTCTTCAATGCAAATTCAACATCTGAAAGAATTCGTGGAGATTGACCAATCTCTGGAAGTAAATCAACCTGCAACCACATCAAAGTATCGTGAAAACCTACACTACTTGAGATCACAATTGCAGACCCAACATTCCTTATGGATGAGTACGAAGGTAAAACAAAAATTATGCAGGAGCTGTATTTTGAGAGTCGAATGGGCTCTGCCAAGATGTGCACCTATCATCATAGGTGTCTGAGGCCCCAGATTCAGGTGCTTAAGAGTTAGTATGCACTCTGTCCCTGAGTCTGCACCTTCAGAATTATACAAACGTCTCTATAAGTGGCCATCAGCTCCATCTTGTACAGTACTGTCTAAATACTACGAATCCCCTTTAACATCCTCTCAACCTGGTACTTCTGTAACTGGTAAGTTGTTGATTTCCTTACCACAAGAGTCTGCCACCGTTCACACGACTGTCCATGTCCAGGTGTGAAATTCTTGCATATCAATGCACGGAGAGCAAGGTAAAAGAGCGTAGCATGCTTAGGTTGGTCCTCTGGACAGAGGACCAAACAGTTCAAGGGCATTGGCAAGTCTCATGTTATAATTCAAAATTTTTGAGAAGAGCCACTAGTACTGTCACTTTTGCGACATATAAAAGGATTGTCATGAATGCCTGACCAATCCTTCCTCTCACAGCTGTGTGAGAAATATCCAGTGGCATTAGATGTACCACTCATTAAGGTATGACAGTCTTAATAACGTAATTGCTGTGAGTGTCCTTTACTGGAACTTGCCTGGTACAGCACATGACCCAGACCTTTCTAACACGGCCCAGACTTCTGACATTCCAATGAGCATAGAATACTTCAGAAAATTGTAGCAGGTTCCAAATCATATACCTTCAAATTTGGTGTGAAGGGGTCAGGAAGACGCATATTCCTAGGGAATGCACTGAGAATAAGATTCCGTAACTGAATACAACTTGGAGGGATGACGTCGCAGAAGCTGAAATGATTGTCACTTAGAAATTCTGGAAAATCATGTAGTAATACAAGTAACACACGAAGTGTCCCCTTGTACAATGTCCGGACCTGTGAGGAGATCTTGTCAGAGATTCATTTAGTCAACACAAGCATTCAACCAAAAAAAGATGAAAAGTAATTTAACTGGATCACTCAGTTCTGCATTCCTCAAGTATGGCTCCATAAACTTGAATAGTGCAACGAGAAGACGTTGAATTAAAGGCCATCCTTTCTGAGAATTGCTTAGCATCAGTTTTGGCATAAACATCCGGTGGCTAATCAGTTCAAGCCAGGCAAAGCTGAAAGCAGAAAACAGCTATTTCATTATTCAACATTAACCTCAGAAAATAATAAAGCTGGGCAAGCTTTTAGATACCTCCATGCAGGAACTCGCAGGGGGTGGAGCTGCATGAATGCATTTGCAAAAGCAGTTAAGACCTGCAAGGCAAAATACATCACTCCAATTGTCATACCAATACACACATCCCCCCCTCCCCCCAGGAGAGGGAAACCAAAAAAGAGAAGGGGAAACGCCTTGTTCTAAACCTACGTGTTTGAACTACTCTGAAGATATTTAACCAAAGAAAACACCCTTCCCAAACACAAAAAGACAAGCATCAAGTGAGAAATAAAAAATGAAAAGTATCACATGCTATAAGACACACAAAAGAGACTTCGATGATCCAACTACCTTAAATCAATTCTCTCTCCTGCTACATAGTCAGACGAGAAACAGTTCAATCTCCTTGCATCCAAAAAAACATGAACGTCTAGACATCTAAGTTTCAAAACAACACATAGGACACTCTCCTCCCACACAGGTGCTTACAGCCCCCCTTTCTACCATATATTTGTAGCTTTTTCTATGATTCATGATCCTGATATTCTTGCAGGATCAAGAAAGAAAGAGGTACAAATGGTGTTGATAACGCCAGGGTTGAACCCTGATCCATTCCAATAACCTAGTGCAAGTTATGGTGCAGCTGGAGGGGAGAGTGAGTAATTGGGTAGTAGCAAACGCCCTGGAAGCAACCAAGCAGACAAGCACATCACAGTAGTGCTACTTGATCACCAGCAAGCACTTTGGGAGCTCAATCTGCAGAATCCAAATATTGGCAAATGTTTTCACTTCACGACTGGCATGCGTGAGCATATATGATTTCATATCTTTGGCTAAAAAGAGCACTTTGAGTCAGGATAACCACAAGAATGAAAGATTTAATTCAAGTAGGCCAAGTTACACAGAGTTTCGTTGTCCTATGAGGTTATACTCCCTCTAATTTGTAGAGGTTTTGTATGTTATGTTAAGAGTCAAGATTGAGCTACTCAAGTGACAAAAAGTAAATCTTGAAAAGCACCAACTCCAACATGCACCTTGTTTTTTATTAAAGCCTAAACAGTCTCCTCCAAAGGCATTTATGCCTCTGACATAACCAGTTTCAAAAACCCAGTTCTAAGCCCAGGTGTCGGACGCATTGTAACAAATTTACAACATACTGATCAATAATTTACCTGGAAATTGCTTGCCTCTAGCTGTGGATCAGGAGCATTAAATTCCATAAGCCACACCACAAAGAGACGGAAATATGGTCTAGGGTAAAAGTTTGTTTTCTTTTCATCTGCAGCTTTTTGAATGACACGTATTGTAACTGAGAGGACCTGCAATGCAAATGCAAAATAGTGTTAGAATAATTGCAAGAAATTTCTCAGTCTTATCAGTGTAAGCTCTGATAGACATTAATACCTTATTCAGAAGATTTATTTTTGCCATTGAAGAATCTACGCCAAAGTACTGCAACATCACAATATACCCAAATAAGTCAATAAAGAATTGCACAAACAACCTTTATGGGTACTATTTAGTTTACCTTCACTAGCAACACAACCAGCTTAGCATAAGCATCAATAGCTGCAAAAGAAGGCCCCTGCTGTGAAAAAGCTATGCCACTTGCACCTGGAAGTTGACTCTCCGTATTTAGACAGCGTGCAACAGCAAGTTCCTGTAAAAAGGGACTAACCTTATATAGTTGATGATGGGGTGATAAACCACGCTTAGCATGCACAAGCACAGACACAAACCGTCAAGATTCGGAAGAATCGATCTGTGATATCATCTCCTTTCAGCATGCCTGAATGTTGAATTTTGGATATGTATACCGCAAAAGTTTTGTCATTGTTTTGTGAGCCTGAGGTGTCCCAAATAGTGAGCCACTCTTCAAACAACATAGCCACCTGTGTTTGAGAAGATCAATTAATCTAGGAGGACCCATGCTCGCAACATAAACTAATTGTTCATAAGTGAGTGTGTTCTCATTTTTGAGATATAAAGAGGCAGCTACAACAGTCACCTGTTCTTGAAGGCCTGCTGGATCAATGCTAGCTGTATCCTTGACAGTTGCCTTGCTTTCTTCTCTTAAAGCACTACCACTGCCGCGACTAGAGGGCTAAATTGGGCAAAAACAAATGCTCAATTTAACACAGAGTAGTACATTAACTGATCGACTTGATTCCAACAAAAGATAGATACCCTCTTCTCTTTTGAAAGTCGCATCTTGTCTTCCTTCCCACCAATTGGACCACTTTGTCCACCATGAGTCAAAGCAAGATTCTTCACAAACTCCAACAACCTTTGCAGTGAATCTGATGCCCCAGGCCTTTGTGCAACCTGCAAACAATAGACTCTTATTGTGGACACCAGACCATACTTTTAATCATTTAATTATACCTGGCCTAGCAACCTTTGTCAAATTTCTATCAGCCAAACAGGGAAGCCAATGGCAAAGCCAATGCTTGTCACAAGCGAGCCAAGAGACTGTCAAAGTTCATGCTGAAGGCTTGTCATGTCAGCATGGACCATCTACAGCTTTGACACATTTGATAGTTCACAATGCCTTCAAGTTCCCATGTCCTAGCCTATATTTGTATATTTTACCGTTTGCTTATAGCATGCAAGAACAATATGTAAGCTTCACCAAAACGTTTCCAGCAATCCAGACACAGATGTAGTATAGCTAACCTTCCCCAGGGCTTCAATCACATTAAACAGTTCAACTCCAGTGACTAAATTCTCCTGAACAACAAGAGTTTGAACAAGGTGTATAGCGAATTCCATGGCCAAACCTGCAATAAACGTAAAACTTAGTGCTGCAAATCCAAGGTAACAGCTATAAACCAAATGGGGCCACATGAAAACTCAACAGAATACACAATCTTACTGTTGCGCCCTCCATCAATTAGCTTCGCCAGATAAACATTGTAATCTGCTAGATGTATTAGTTCTGATCGTATGAGCCCCACCAATATTTCCTTGTTGTACTTGCGGTCCTCATCAGAATACATAACCTGCAAATTATGATAAATGATCTAAAACATTATGACAATTATGCTACAGCCTACACGACAATGTAGTGTACTTACCCAGCTTGTTATTTCCTTCACAACTCGATTGCAAACATCACGGATGCACGCCAAAACAGCCAAGTATGTGGCCACATGCAATGTAGAAGTTACGTTCTCGTAAAGGCGCTTGAATGCCTGCAGTCACATACTCTCTCAGAGGTGTGATCCCAAAATCCACACAACATAAAATTAAAAATATCAAGAATATTGCTTGGTTCTCAATCTATCAAATCTCCTAGAACGTCCAGTTTTATCAACTCCAAGAGGTGGGAAATTTTCCTCATACTGCACAAAATCTCCTCGTATTGTGTCATGAGAACTGCAAGAACATAATCATCTCTACCTGAAATACATAACAACAATATCCTCAAAGCCTTATCAGGCTGTGGAGAAGCAGGTGGTATAGTTGCTCAACAAGAGGAAACACCTGGAGATGGACCCTCAACAATAGGGTCCATGTGCTTGTCACAAACTGTTGACATGTCAAGCCACTGAGGACCTGAGCCAACCTACGGATCCCGGCTGAGGGGCCTAAACCCGAAGAGAAGCAGCAGCAGAAGTTCCACCAACTTATGAAGTTTGGCCGAGTGACTCGATTTTAAAAGACTGGTAACCCCCAGCTAACTTGAAGATCCCCATCCGACGGGGCCTAAATTCAAAGGGACCCACACCCCAAAGACTTGCGTAATAGATGATGATGTGGCAGCTGTACGGACGCCCGCATTTTCCGCTGACGGTGCCATGTGGCAGATTGTATGGACCTCCGCAATTCATGCTGCTGGTTGCTGACGTGGAAGGCGTACGGATTATATACCCTCATTAGTTCACGTTAGTCTGAATTCACGAATTATAAGAGGGAATAAAGCACTCATAAAACTATAAAAGCAAGGGACACAAGAAAAGAAAAGAAAAAACAAAAACAAAAACAAACAAACAAACAAATTCATGTTGCTGGCTGCTGACGTGCAAGGCGTATGGATTCCTTGAAATTGCGCTAGCTAATTTTCAGCGTGTGCTTTTGGACCCAGATGCTTTTAGAGTTGAATGATTTTCATGTACTGTTTTTGGATGGCCAACGGCCTTTAAATAAGTGGCTTGGGCACTTTCTCTGGCATCCTTGCAAGAGCAGATGCGGAGCAAAGTTCCAGGGAGTGTTACCCTATTGAACCAATATAAAAAAATACTGAAAGGGGCCCCCGCATTTGGGGCCAGTTGAAACCGGCCTGTTCAATCCAAAAAGGGCGGTAGACTTTACTTCAAACCTTGATTTAGCTTTCACCCATTATTAGTCGTCTATTTTACCTGTACTTTCAAGACATAACAAAGGGGAGAGGGATACACGCTGCTAGATTGCACCTGTCTGAGTAGAACGACACCAGATTGGCCCCTAACTTAGGCACCCCTTTCGGTATTTCTTTATTGTTCAAAAGAGGGAATAAACTCTGTGGATCCCTACAAGCTGCCCCTCACAAACTCGGCTGAATTTCCACTGTTCCGGCCTGATTTCGGCAGCATAACTGTACTAGGACACTTCACAGTCAGTATTCCCACGCATTGACTGACCTTCCCGACGCACACGGGCACTTTACAAAACCTGGCGAGAATCTGCAGCACGCTGAATTCTCTGTTTTCAGCCCCGAAAATGCGCCAGATCACCTGTACAGCGGTCCCCTTGCGTCCCCGAACCTCTTGGGGGTATTAGGGTCCGTTTAGGGCCAAAACCCTAAACCTGCAAAAAATACACAGCAGGCTGTAATTTACTGTTTTTGGCTCCGTTTCGCGTGCCGGTCGCATCCGTAGCAAGTCCTCGAGCTCCTGCACCTGTAGGGCTACTTGCCCTTTGAATCGGACGAGATTTCTGGCGTGAAACCTCTCCGAATTCACCTGTACCTGCAGGGGGATTAGCCGCTAGCTAATCCAGTACCTGTGCAAGAGGCTCTTGCCTCGGCAATCGCGTATGAACCCACACAATTGTACATTGGTCAAATGAAGAGCCCACTAGTGGGGCATAACTCCACTGCCAAAGGGGAGAGAGAGAGCAGTGCGTAGCGTGTAGGGCATCACTCCTGGCACCGCACTGTGCATAAGAGGGAAAGCAAGCACTCCATAGCTCTTAACCTGTGACAATTTCTGCAAAACAGCCCCTCCTCTCTTCAAATTCAGCGCCAACTCTCTCTTGCATTAGAAACTGCACCAAAATGTGCCACTTGACACATTTACAAGCATTTTCCCGTTTCGGGGTTGCCGCCTAAAAATCTCCCAACCGGTTGCCCAGTTGACTTCACGGCAGAGTAAGAAAATGTTCCCCTTGTCATTCCGGAGGTAATGACGCCAACACATTTTCAGGTCCCAAAATAGCAGTTCCCTAAATTTTAGGAGATGCTGCCATTGTATCTTTCTAGGTCATCCGACCCTCTTTGTACACTACAGCCACATCCAGAACTGAAATGTAGCCTCTGTAGCAAAGGATTCCACTTTGGCTAGTCAATGACCCCACTTGGCTAACCATAGTCCTTGTCCAACCTTAGTGCTCTCTTGCCCTCAGGCTTGGACTCCCTCTGAACAGTTCCACACTAGCTATGCAATGCAGGGCAGTTAGATTTCCCAAGGGGTGTTTCCAAAAAGTGAAAGTAAATAGATAATAAGAAAGAAATCAACAAAAAGGATAGATAGTAGTCACACGCTGGTGACATACCCCCCTCTTGAAATCTCAAACGTCCTCGTTTGCATCTATGCCGTACATGCTTCCAGTCAACACTGATGTATTCAACACCTGTCGACACATGTACGACACATACATGCTCATTGTCAACCCTGGTGTATTCAACACCTCGTCGACACATGTATTGCCTCCGTGTGAACCCTGTCCCAATGACATAGTGGTAGCTGCGCACTGTGCCATTGCTTTGAGTCACTAACTTTCCAATTACAAAATGGTAGCTGCACATTTTGCCACTGTCTTATAGTACATGTTGGATCTCGTAACACTTTCGAGCATACCCAAACCAATAGTTTAAGAATGCAGTTACACATGTACTCTTTAATAGAAGCAATTACTGTATCCTTGACAAACTGACAAGAAATACTCACTTCTATAGCACTAACCAAACTTTTGGACATTCCATAAGAGCAATTGCCAAACTGACAATCTGTACAGCTCTAACATTTATGTAACAGGTATTTCATTTGAGCTCGCTTTAAATACCATGTACATCATTTGTTTCAGAATCCATTGTCACACTGACAATCCATGTAGCTCTGAAACTCAAGGGGTCAAGGTAGGTTGCAAATCGAAGGCTTCAAGGTAAAGTGATAACACAGTTGGTGACTCTGCAAGTTCACCTTCTTCCATCCACTTACAATCCATTGGCGGATAGTTTCTAAACATTACCAAGTAACGCCTAGCAACGTTGCCTTTCACTTTCCTTTCTTTGTGTGCCAAAATCTGTTCAGGGACCAAGATCTCGTCAAGTTCCTCGACTTCCGGCTGATCTTCAACTGGCATATCTTCTGGCACATCACCCACATAGGGTCTGAGAAGACTCACATGAAACGCATTGTGAATCTTCCAACTGTCAAGCAATTTCAGCCTATATGCAACATCACTGATTACGTCGCACACTTGAAAAGGCCCATAGTAACGCATGCTGAGCTTTGGAAACAATCTTTCCTTGCCCTTCATCTTCTTTAACCTTGCCTTTTCAAAGCGTAAAAGCACCCAATCACCAAGTGAATATACCACTTCACGACAGTGACGATCAGCTGCTTTCTTTTGCTTTGCCCGAGTCTTTTCTAAGGCCACTTTGACCTTCTTGTACATTTTATCCATGTCCTGAACATACTTATCTGCTTCAAATATCTTGTCCTTTGTATGCAATATGGGAAAGTAAATAGATAATAAGAAAGAAATCAACAAAAAGGATAGATAGTAGTCACACGCTGGTGACACCAGTGCTCTCATGGGGTGGAACTCCACCACTCCCCGTCTCTCATGTAGTGCACCTCTTTCACCTCAGTGTTATTTGGAGTGCTTAAAGTTGTTAAGTCTGTTCTTTTCCGTTGGCACGTGGTGCCTTCCCATTACAGTGCATTTACACTTGTTCAACTGAGGAGGCGCTCTCTGCCTCTGTCGTCTCCTCCTCTTTTTTGCTTCCCTCCTAGGCCTTTTTGCCTCTGATCTTCAAGTACCTGTAGACCCATGTACAATACAACTGAAACAAAATCAAAGAGATCCATGAAGAGAGCTCTTTGAAGATGTCCACACCGAGTATCGTAGGGAGAAGAGGATGCTTCACAAGAGTGGGGTGAAGAGTATACCCCATTCGAGGGTGGTACACCCTCACTCAACACCACCCACAGACTACTACAAATATCAGAGATATCCCGTTAAAGCTTTAGTTATAAACCTCACAATCTCTAACATCTAGACCCCGCCCAAGCTAGCAAGATCCATCCCGTCTCCACTTGTACAAATAACAATAAGTTCTGACAAGTCATAGAGATTCCGTCAAATTGAACTCTAAAACAACTTCTCCCAAAGGAGAGACAATCACAATCCTGGGAATTGGTCTACCAGCAAAAGCAACCTAGAAATAGTCAACGGTTTACCAAACTGACACCTTCAATACCAAAGCAACGGTCCTCCAATGAAACCGTTGAATTGTGAATGGTGCACAGGGTATCTCTTGATAACATGACTCCAATGGGAACATCATCGATAAGAAATCTCACCTCCAAACAGTGCAACACCCAATGAAGCTCAAAGAAGTCACTAACCGGTGACCCAATAGGACTCCCTCCTTCAATAGCACCTTACCAGCATCCAGAACAAAAGGGCTCAGCCAAACAGACACCATGAATGCAACCGATGAGCACCTCAGCAGTTAATCCTTCCAAAGAAGCAGCCAAACAGATACTAATAGCTTGAACCCTTGGCCTGCTGAGAGAATGTCGCCTCTAGGCAAAAGCCAGAGGCTGCAGGGTTCGGGTGGAGTTTTCTTTTTTCCCTTTTTATTGTGTTTTTTTTGGGGAGAGAGGCGGGGGGGGCAGGGGGGTGAAATGAAATGAAATGATATATTAACGTCTTCGAAAAGGCCAAAATGACCTATGAGACCAAACCGTTACAAACCGGTGAATCTGATACCATGTTTGGGTACAAAAAAAGAGTGAAACTAAAGGTGCTACTGATTAGAAATGTGTATGGTACGTGTGATCACTAATACAATCTGTGTGCCCAATACAAGAGGGTGATAAGATGGGTAATGAGTCCATCCTCATATGCATTCTCAATGTCGAGCTAGTGTAGCAAACTAATGCACCCCAAGTCTAGGTGCTGTCGCTATATAAGAGAGATTCACTTAAAGTACTTCACAATTATTGAGTCGACACGGCCTGGCATAGTTCCGTGCCAAGAGAGATTGGCCCCAAGGACTGGCGCCCCTTTCGGTATTTCTTAATGTATTAATCTTTGAGCAAAGTACAACTCCATCGGGTCCTCAACTCTCAGACTCTACGTCTAGATGCCCTTTTTATTCTCACAAAGGGATGTCAAAAGCAGAGCCCCAAAAACCATAAACTCAAAAGCACAGTATTCCAAAAGCAACTTGGTCCAAAAACTGCAAGAGAAGCAGCCAGCACAATTTACGAAAATTCCGTACAGTTGTCAGCACAAAAAGCGGAATTTCCGTATTGTTTTGCCACGTCAACAGCAAGCCCGTCCGTACAATTTGCCACGTCAATAGTCAGCTCGAATCACAAGATACGTACGACCTGCCACGTCAACGTCCGTACAGTCTGCATGTGTGTGTCTCTAGGCAGCACTACCACGTCATCAATTTGTGACATACCCCACTCTTGAAAGAATTGTAATCACCCTCAATTACCCTTGCAAGACAAACAGAGGCCATAAACCATTTCAACAGACACTGACTCTCGGTACTGACGCACTAGACACGACACATCTAGCACTTGTACAAAGACGACAGTCACATCACTGCACATGACAACACAGGACATCACATGACAAATCAATCACAAAAAACTTCATTTCAAATCTCAGACCATGACTGCCAGCAACGTATTTAGTAATTGCATCTTTCAGTACTTGAGAGAGTACAAATTATTCATGTTCAATTTCGGGAATTCCATTCATAAAGTCATACAGTAGAATACTGTCAGCACAATAGTATCCCTGAAACAAAACGGGATATCAATGACTCTATTCAATCTGGGTAATTTGTGACAAGGAGCGGAGTGACTCTCCTCTTGTGCAATCCCTCTGCACCAGATTCAACCCTGCTGATCTGCGGGATCTCTCGGAGTAGACGCAGCTAAATAGAATGCTTCAAGGTAAAGTTCCCAAATCTAAGGAGTATCTGCTAGGTCCTCCTCCTCCATCCACTTCGCATCCAATGCCGGATAGTTGTTGAATTTAACTAAGAACCGCCAAATCACTTTACCTTTCACTTTTCCTTCCTTGTGTGCCAAAATCTGTTCAAGAACGAGAATCTCCTCGCTCTCTTCCACTTCGGGTTGCTCATCAGGCTCCCCATCAACGAGCACCTCACCTTTGAAGGTTTCAAGAGACTCACATGGAATGCATTGTGAATCTTCCAAGTATCTGGTAGCTTGAGTCGAAAGGAGACGTCATTTATCTTTTCTTGAATCTGGAAGGGGTCAAAATACCTCATGCTAAGCTTTGGAAAAAGCCGCTCATTTCCCTTTTGTTTCCTTAGGCATGCCTTTTCAAAACTAAGAGCACCCAATCGTCTTCCTTTAATTTCAAGTCGCGACGATGTCGATTTAGTGCCTTCTTGTGTCGTACTTGAGACTTCTCTAGAGCCTCGTGGCCCTTAGGAACCTTTTGAGCACCTTTAATTATCTCAAATGGAGCTTTCCCTGTCGAAGACTGAACCGTATTATTGTAGGCAAATTCCACCAAAGGCAAAAAAAATTCCCATCGAGTCTTCTGATCAAGGATGTAAGACTTCAATTAATCTAAAACAATAGAATTTTCGATCTAAGATTACGGGTGGAAAAATCCCAAATAGCTCTCCAAAACAAACTCGTGAATCGGGGATCCCTGTTAGAGACTATTGTCTCAGGCATGCCATGGAACCGAAATATCTGTGCAATAAACAATCACGCTAAATGGTATGGCTTGATTGTTTTCTTCACTGGAATAAAGTGAGCTTGCTTGCTAAATCTGTGAATGACAGTCCAAATGCCATCATGCCCACTCTGTGTCTTCAGGAGATCAAAGTTAAAATCCAGTGCAATAATTTCCCAGGGGTGGGTGGGAATGGGTAAGGCTCAAGTAATCCCTGTGCCTTACGCATGTCAAACTTGACCTTTTCGCATACTAAACAACTACGAACAAAGTCGTCCATGTCTTTCTTGAGTCTCGGCCAAAAGAAATAACGCTCAACCCCCTTCAAGTTGGTGTCAATGCCGCAGGGACCCATAAATGGTGGACAGTGGCACTTTGTCAAGACCTTTTCCCTCAAAGGTTGTCTAACACACAACATTGTTTTCTTCATTAAGTAGCCATCCCCTATGGAATATCCTAGAACTGTCTCCCCATTTTGTATCCGAATAAAAACATCGGTAAAGACCGGATCTGTGGTGTACTGATCAACCACATCCTCGAAGCTTCTGTGATGGATCACGGAAATAGCCTAGACGAGGGCCTTCCGAGACAATGCATCTGCCACTAAATTTTTATGTCCATGAACATGGACAATCTGGAAGGGAAAATGTGACAAGATGGTAGCCCACTACATCTGCTTTTCCGAAAGATCATTCTGTGACAAGAAGTAACACAGGCTTTGATAATTTGTAAAAACTATGAAATCGGCTCCAAGTAGATAATGCGGCACTGTGTAAGAGCATGGATCGCTGCCAATAGCTCTTTCTCATAAATCTGGGCTACCAATTATGGCCGTGAAAACATTCTGCTTTCATAAGCAATCACATGGCCTTCTTGCTTCAAGACTGCTCCCAGACTACGACCACAAGCCTCACAATAAACTTCAAATGGCTTTTGCAAGTCTAGCAAAGCTAACACTGATCCAGTAGTCAATTTTTCCTTAAGTGTCTAAAAAGCAGACACCTCTGTTATTCCCCACGAGAAAACGACTCCTTTCTGAGTCAATAAGTGCAAAGACGGCTATCTTTGCAACCTTTCGAATGAACTGCCGGTAGTAAGAGCACAAGCCCAAAAGGCTTCGAGCTTCATGAACATTCTTCAAGTCAAGCCAATCACGGATAGTCTCAATTTTGGCCGGGTCCATCTGTACTCATGCTGCTGAGACGATGTGTCCCAAGAAATGTATCTCCGGCAAGAAAAACTCGCTCTTTTGGCATTAATAACCAATCTATGATCATGCAATGCCCAAAGCCTGTAGCAGATGGTGTCGGTGCTCTGCTTCATTCTTGGAGAAAACTATAATGTCATCGAAGAAAGTGCCCACAAGAGATCAATGCTCTCGGAAAATCCTATCCATCATTCGGTTGAAAGTTGCTAGAGCATTTGTAAGTACAAAAGACATCACCAAAAATTTGTGTAAACCAAAGCTTGTCCGAAAGGCCGTCTTCTAGACATCTCCCAAAGCGATTCTGATCTGATGATATCTGCTTTTTAAATCAATCTTGCTGAAACAAGAGGATCCCTGAAGTCTGTCAAGAATACTATCGATCCTTGGAATCGGGAATCTCTTCTTGATGGTGATTTATTGAGAGCTCTATTGTCAATGCACATTCTCCAAGATCCGTCTTTCTTTAGTACTAGTAAAACCGGAAAACAGTAAGGTGAAGTACTAGGCTGGATGAGACCCGTTTCAAGCAGGTCTTTCACTTGGTTCATGATTTCTTCCTTCTGGGCTCGGCTAACACGGTAAGATGGCCGGTTCGGTGGTGTGGTTCCAAGGATTAGATCGATAGTGTGCTCCTCGGGACGAGATGGGGGTAGCTCGCTTGGTAGGCCTTCTAACAAACAATAAGCATGTGTGTGCAAAAACTCTTATCGTTATTTGTCCAGTTCAGACATGTTCGTTCGTTGTTCATCATTTAATTCTTTCAAATAGATTGAGTAAACAAAAAGACTGGGTTTCATTAAGTTTGAAATGGCCGAAGCCGATACAATAGGGACGAACTCGCCCTTCCATTTTACATCAAGTAAAATTTTCCTGCCCTTCTCATTGGCCAAAGTCGCTTTCTTGGCCTCATAGTCGACCACGGCGTTCTTCTTATGGTACCAAGGGATCCCTCGAAGGACGTCACCCCCTTCCAAAGGCATGATGTAAAAGCCCTCATGTCCTAAATACCCCTGACAATGCAAACGAAGTTTGCGAATAACAGGTGTAATGGCTACATCCCGTTCGGGCCCCGCAAGAACTGCATCTGCCGGTGGCCCCATCTTGTCGGGGGTCATCTCGAGTCGAGCAGCCTATTCAAGTGAAATGAAGTTGGCCTTGGCTCCTACATCAAAGAAAATGAGGGCTTCTTGATCTTTTACTTTGTCCCATGCACCGCAAAGTTCCATACTTTCATCCATCTGAAAAGCACAGACTTGGGTCGGTTCCCATGCAATCCAGTACCGGTCCTGCTTTCATCTTGCCTTTTCTACCACGTTCTTCCCCTGCTTTAGAACTCTCAGGTCTTTCTTCAGTTTGTCCTCGTTGTGCCTTTTTGGGGCACTTTGCAAAAATGTGCCCTTGTTCCCTGCAACCAAAACACTTTCCCTCTTTGAGATTGTCGGTTCTCTGTTCCGCCGTCAAACGGGGTCGTGCATCCTTCTTTTTCTGGGAGTTTTTCTTTCTATTGTCGTTTGTCAAGATCATCTGGTCCCTGAGTCAAAACTTCATCAATGGGGTAGGTCAAGTTACAACCTCCTTTCGCAATGGGAGCCAAAGCATCCGCTCATCTTGGGCCTCATAGATCTCCCCAGCTTTGTTGCTCAATCACTTAGTATAGCTCTGCTAGTGATAAGCCCAAAAGAAGGGAAGAAGAGGAGAGAGCAACCTCCTTTGGCGAATGGAGCCTCAACCTAGGCCTCCTAGATCTATTGCTCGATCACTCAATATACCTCTGCTAGTGATAAGCCCGAGAGAGAGAGAGAGAGAGAGAGAGAGAGAGAGAGAGAGAGAGAGAGAGAGAGAGAGAGAGAGAGAGATGAAATGTTATATTAACTTCAGAAGGCCGGAATGACCTATGAGACCAGAAAGTTACAATGTGGTGGATCTGATATAAAGTCAAAGTAACAATAGAGATGGACGAGTGGTTATTATGGAGAGGCGCTCTGCATGATGGCGTGAGACCTATGGGACCACACTCAAAGTTGCTACTTGGAAATATAATGAGTCTCTATGCCTTGATGTGGGTGCTTTTGAGGATAGTTTCACTAGGAGGGACATCATCTTCTATTCTGAGACACATCAGGCCCTTGGGCAGTCTATACCACATGTGAACGGATACAAATAGGAGACAGCTTGCAGATTGGAAACTCGATTAGAGCATAAAGGACGCATTCAGGGGGAGTAGCAATCTTATTTAGGAAGGAGTTTTGTAACAGACTTGGACACTCCAAGTCAAGATTCTACCGCGACACAACAGGAATTCACTGCAAAACAGTTCACAGTTCACAATTGATTCGACACAGCCCAACGGAGTTCCATGCCTAGAGATATTGGCCCCAAAGACTGGCGCCGCTTTCGGTATTTCTTTTTGTATTAATCTGCAACTCAAAGTACAAGGAAGTGGGAGAGTCTCACTCTCAAACTCTACGTCCAGATGCTCTGAGAAGTGGGAGCCCTATCTACACTTATTAAAGTTTTACAAGGGATGTCAAAAGCAGAGCCCCAAAAGCTGAAAATCAAAAGCCCTAAAAAATAAAGCAATTTTGACTCTCGCAATCTTCATATAAAATAAAGCAATACTTCAAAAAGCTCTTCCCAATTTTTGCGTAGGCTTTTCAACCAGCTTGTGTAGGAAAAATCAGCGTCCGTACACTGCCGTAAATCGCGGAATTCCGTACAGCCAGTGCCACGTCAGCTTTTCGTGTTGCTCGCCGGATTTTGCGAGCTTGCCACGTCAGCATTTCAACAACTATCCACGCCAAGGGGAGAGTGTGTGTGTGTATACAACCTACCATGTCACTGGTTTGTGACATACCCCCCTCTTGAAAGCATTGTAATCGCCCTCGATTACGCAGTATCATGTTCAGGAATTCCAGTTTATAAAGTCATTACAGCAGCATAATGTCAGCTCACAATATCCCTGAAACTAAAAGAGACATAAGTGACTTTAGTATCAAAAATCGAGGCAATCTGTTGACAAAGGAGCGGAGCAACGCCCCTCTTGTGCATACCCGTTGCACCAGATTCCGTCACAAGGCGGGCACCACGTGCCAATAGAAAAGAACAGACTGAACAGACATTTAGCACTTCATTAACAATTGAACTAAGAGAGAGAGAGAAATGAAATATAATATTAACGTCTTCAAAAGGCCATAGTGACCTATGAGACCCGAAAGTTACAAAGTGGTGGATCTGATACAAAGTCAGAGTAACAAAATAACCTAACAACAATACAAAACAAAGATATATACTATGGGGTCCTAAATTGCTCGATGTGAGCCAAGCAAAAAACTAAGCCAAAAATGGGCGGCTTGTTGGGATAGCTGAATCACAAGAGATCTAGCATCGGTCGTTGGCGAATCTCATCAATTTCCTCCATGGTTAGTAGTTTGATCGGGCGTCGTGCATGCCTGGCAAGCGTGCTCCGAATTTTCTGTCGTAGCCTCCGTCAATGCTGTGTAGTTCTTCGCAGTCGCGGGCGCCTCGATTTCCCCAGTTCAATCGCTCGGTCAATCAGTGTGCCTCTGGTGTGAGATGAGGGGGCGCTCTGCTGTGGGAGTGGCTCTTGCGGCTGTCCCGTGTCTGCTCTGAAGAAGTCTGTGATCCGTCTTTGAGACAAGCTAGCCTCCCCATTCATAAGGCTATCTCTGTGTCTGCGCAGCTCGAGCAAGAACAAACCCACACATCTCTGATCTTCGTATCCCATGACTCTTGAGAGTGGTCCAAAACCCTCTCTAAACAAGCAATGGAAGCGGCCTCGTATCTCGTAGTAGACGGGGCAGCGACATGTATAGTGTAGCTCTGTCTCAGGTTCCATGTTACACAAGGGGCATGTCTTGTCCTCTGCTGGTACTCCGCTGTATCTCCCAGTCTCAATCCGCAACTGGTGAGAAGATGTGCGTAACAGGCCAATAGCACATCGTATCCCATGAGACAAGTGGGTAACCATGTATCTGGGTCTCGTCACAAAACCATCTTCCGTAAGCTGGAGAAGGTGGTATCTGTAGAAAGCCATCTTCCTGCCCAATTCTTGTGCTGGTTGTATCCATGTCCTCCAGGTGTCTAGCTAGGTCAGGTCTTGGCGGATGAGCTTGGTGATCTCTGACTGTGTAAGAGTGAGAGATGGTGCATCCAATGAGTAAAGGAATGGTGGCAGCCTGTCTATGCTGAACCCAGCCTGTCTCCATACTAGCATGTTGTATCTCCACCACTAGTGGGGGGGCCGCTAGCTCTGCTCGGATAATGGCTCGTGGTACTGATGCCTTGGCTCTAATGAGCCGCGAGATCATAGAGACGAGAGGTTTCTCCATCTTCCCCCATCCGTCTGTGCGACCCGAACTCTCGTGGTGATCTAGTGAACGTCCCCATATGTCGGTTGCATAGAGCAATGTTGAAGCCACCAACGTGTCAAAGAGCCAGAGATTCGTCCGGTGCTCTTGAAATTGAACCTGTGAACACATCCTCTCCAATCTACCCAATGCTGCGTGGGCTCTGGTAAGTCCGGTCTCAGCTGCTCTTCTGAGTGAGAATGCAGGTCCGCTAAAAACCACTCCAAGGTAAGTGTAAGCGTCTGTGTACTCCACAGTCTCCTGGCCGTATGTGAATGTAGGTGCTGACCTCTTGATCCACTGTGGGGTGGTATTAAACACCATAACCTTGGTTTTACCGAGGTTGACAGACAAACCACTTTCGTGGGCAAAGGTATGCAAAGCATCCAATTGACGTTGCATTTCCTCTGGGGATTCGGAGATCAACACTATGTCATCAGCATATAACAAAAGTGGAATCCATGTCCGTGCCAACTGAGCAACTTTATCCCCATCGCTGTCAATGTAGTCAGAAACCTCATCCATATACATACCGAAAAGAGTAGGAGAGAGCAGGCAGCCCTGCTTCACCCCAATACTGAAGTGAACCCGTGTAGAAAGTCCCTCCAGGGTGCGTACATGCCCTACTACTGATCTGTACAATGCCATGGCCCCCCAAATGAGTTCTGTGGGTACTCCCATTTCGTGTAATCTGCGCATCAATCTAGCTTTGGGTACGGTGTCGAAAGCTTTGCGGAAGTCCACAAAGCTACAATAGATCCGTCTCCCATGAGATCTGCCTTCCTCGATGATGGCCCTGAGTGTCAGGATATGGTCAAGAGTAGAGAAGCCTCTCCTGAATCCTGCCTGCCCAATTGCATGTATTCCCTCCCTCTCTGCCCATCTACTCAGCTGTTGCTCAAGAATGGATGCATACAACCGCGCCAGTGTGTGCCTAATCATAATAGTGCGATAATTCCATGGCTCCATGGGATCTGCTGATTTGAAGATAGGTATGATCGTAGATAGGCTCCAAGTGTCCGGTAGGCCCTCACACATGGCACGGTTAAACATAACTGCTAGAAGCTCTGCTAGTAGGTCTTTGGCATGCATGAAATGCTCAGCGACTAGGCCATCATGATCATATGCTCTCCCAGTCTTCATCCTGTCAATAGCTTTCTTCACCATCTCAGCGATGAAAAAGACACATGCGTGTGGGCATGGATCGGGGGGGTTGGGGAGGGGTGGCTGTCCAGGTACTGTGTACAAAGATGATGCGCACTGACCCCATGTCTCTGCGGAGGACATAACAGGGGGGGAGGAGGGATTGCTCATGAAAGAGCCGCCACGCCTCACGCGAGTCCTGACTCAAGAATAGCTGATATAGATCTTGCTCGAGTCGAGCCAAAAAAGCCCTCTTCTTCCGCCGCACCAGGCGTCAGAAGTCCATCTGTGACTGTCTGTGAGTGACGTCCCCCAACAACACCTCCCTCTGAAGTCTGGCTCTAGTCTGGCGACCCTCCTCATCGTACCAGCTGTTCTGAGGCATGCTCCCTGATCGACGGCTCTGCTCAGGCTTGGTGTGTGGGTATGCTTCAGCTGCTGCCTCATGTAATGTCTGTGTCAGTATAGTAGTTAGCTCCTCCAGAGGTCGCCCTGGGTCCTCAGTGCATAGGCTTCTGTAGATTCAGTCCATGTATACAGAATCCGTCTCCCGTGTGAATGTGTAGCGAGTGGGGGCTGCTACTCGTGGCTTGTGTGCTACATTGAACTGGAAGGAGATGGTCATCGACACCATAGCATGATCCACAGCCACCCTGACCGGTCTGGGCCCAACTGTGAGATCCTGGATAATAGAGATGAGATTCGGCTGTGCCATGACATAGTCCACAGTGCTGGCTCCATGTCTGTGTGGGAAGCATGTAAAACCTCCCGCAACAGGAAATCTCTGTAGGCCGTTCAAGATGGCCAATCCATCTGCAGTGCCCATGTCTATCACGTGTCGCCCATACTCAGTATATTCCACACCGTGTGATAGTCTGGAAAGGCCCGTCTCTGCAACATCTAGCTCTCTTAGCATCTCCTCTGAAGTATCATAAAACACTGCCTGGTGATGGGCAGTCCTAGCATTGAAGTCCCCTAGGATGATAATGTCACCATCCCTAGAGAACTCCCATATGTCATCATCCAAAATAGAGAAAGGGGACTGTCCTCTAAGTGATGGATAAACTGATGTACTCGGGGGAAAGTAGCAAATAGCTAGATAGAGGTATCTGCATGTCTCTGCTTTCAGTCTCACCCACATGTACCTAGCCTGCTCGTCCCTGCGGGGTATGTGTATCAGTGGCTGCCGATCCTCTCTAAATAACACTGCCACTCCCCCCGAGCCCTGCCCTCTGTGCTCTAAGCGTGTCTCCTATCTGTAGGCTGTCTCCCACCTGTATCCACTGATGTGAGGCATGGATTGCCCAGGGGCCTGGTGTGTCTCAGAGTAAAAGATGATGTCTCTTCCAGTAAAGCTATCCTCAAAAGCTCCCACATCAAGGCAAGATCGCTTTTTACCGAGACGGAAAAGTGGTAATACTAGAGCGACGCTCCACATGACGGTGCGAGACTTATGGGACCACACTCAAAGTAGCTGCTTGCAACGTACATACGGATCCGTACGGTACCGTACGTCCGTACAGTACGGTACGGTACCGTACGGATCCGTACTGTACCCAAAAAAAATTTAAAAATTTCCCCTTCGCGTTTTCGGATTTAATTTCGCCTCTGTTTTGGGGACTTGGCCGCCTGGTTATTGAGACAGAGTGAGTTTGGGCGCCTGTTTATTGCTGACAGAGCTCTGCAAACTCACCTGCACAACAACCTTGTGCGCGGTAAAGCTAAGTGCTCGTCCTCGCGAGTCTCTCCCGTCTCTCTCGCGCATACCTTGTGTGTTTCTCGCTATAGCATCAATGTTTTTGTTCACCAATCTGTAGGTACACCATTCCTCGCAAACCCAACCCAGTCTGGAGCGCACACACCACTGTCATTGCGGTGGTAAATACAGGAGGGCAAGCAGAATCAAGAACACGTACTTGGGCCTGCAAGAGAGAACTGAGAGAGAACTGAAGCTTTGAATTGTATTTGTTTGTGAATATTGAATGTCGAGAAAGTGGTCATGACTCGCCTTGGATTGTCTATTTATGACAGCCTTGGATAGTAGAACAGTGAGCTAATATCCTAGAACTGATACTTATGAATTTATTATCAAGTACGGACCGTATTGTAGGTTTTTGACGTTTTCGAAAAAAACCTTACGAATTTTACGTACCTTACCACTCAATCCATTCGGTACTACGTACAGTACGTACCGAACACGTAGCTTACCTTACGTACCTTTCCACCTTGGCTGCCTGGAAGTGCAATACTTGCCGCTCTAATCTCCGGCATTACTTCTTGCATATGAGCGATCTGGGAGAGGGTGAGATCATCCCTGAAAAGATGCCAGTCTCTTTAAGAGTTGGTCTTTTCTTCAAGAAGGACTTCTTCGCTTCCGTGGAAGGAAAACGGAGGATGAGTGCTCTTTCTTTTGAGGTTTCTCCATTGCTTCCATTTTTCTTTGTGTTGCCCACTCTCCCTGCCCTTGTGTGCGTCGGCTCATGAATTCCCATCAAGGCTGTGAGTTCTTTTACTTCTTCGTCCACATTGCCCGTCTTTAAGACCGCAAATTCTCACATGTACAGCGCGCACCCTTCTCCTCTGCTCCTCTAGTGTCTGGTTAATGATGTTGTTGGGTGTGGACGTGGGCGTTATCTCCTTGTCTTTTCCTTTCTTGGCCACCTTGATCCATTTCTTAGCTTCGTCCGCCTTCTGTTGGGTTTTGGTAAAACGGCAGGCGCGGCACTGGATGTACGTGTCCACTGACATTGGCGGAAATCGCGACGAGTGGCGGAGCGCGAGGCGGTGTGGCCAGGTGCCTTCAATATGTTCAGTTGTGTGTGTGTGTGCGTGCGCCTCGAAAACAAAAGTGAAGGAGGGGGGGGGGGGGGGGGCCCTTTCCTCATTCACGCGCCTCGGCGGGGCTGCAGGCGAAGCGAGGGGGGGTGGGTTTGCAGAGGCAACGCGAGGAGGGGGAAGCGGCAGGAGTTCCACTGCGCGCGGGGCTGCAGACGGGCAGGGTTTGCAAGTGGGCACAGCAGCGCAGAGGCACAACAACGAGCGAGGTCAGCGAGCTGGGCGAGGGGGCAGAGCGAGCGAGCAGGGCAGCAGGGACAGCAGCAAGCAGGGCAGCGGGAGAGAGAGAGGGATCTTTCTTGAGTGACACGATCTCTCCCTCTTAGGTCGTCACTCGTCTCGGTCTTCCAGCGTGCTTATCTTGCTCTCTTGGATCAACACGCGTCCTTCGAGCATGTTTATTGTACCCCAGAGATTGCGGTCCATCTTGGTAATGATCTCCGTCATTTCCTCTTTGCATTTTTGAATGGCATCCTCTAGGGGGTCGGCTTTATCGTTCATCTTCCTCATGCTTGATCGCCGTCCGCAAGGGGGTTAGATGTACGTGTGCACCCACACTAGTAGCGAGCGCGGCAGCTGGGCGAGTGGGGGAGCCGTCTGCAAGGGAGTCACTAGATGTACGTGTGCACCCACACTAGCGGTCGGCGCGGCGAGTGGGGGAGCGGTGGCGGTATGGCTAGAGATGGGCGGCGAATGTTACAGACAGGAGAGAGAGAGAGGGGAGGGGGGGGGGGGGGGGGGGGGGGGGGGGGGGGGGGGGGGGGGGTATAGAGTATGGTAGAGAGAATGGGGGTAATGTATGGTGAAAAAAAAACAAAACAAAACTTCCTACGCGTAGAGAAGGTGGGGGACATCCTACGCACTGAAAATTTGGGGGGGGGGGGGAGGTAGCAGCGCAGGGGTTGCAGGGGCTCAGTAGCTCGCGGGGGTGCAGGCAGGCAAAGCGACGCGCGGGCAAGAGCAGGCGGGCATCGCGGGCACAGCGGGGCTGCAGCGGGCACAGCAGCGCGAGGGGGGCGTGGGGGGGGCAGCAAGCAGGGCGAGGGGCAGCGATGGAGCAGGGCAGCGGGCACAGCGGGGCTGCAGGTGGGCACAGCGGCACGCGAGCTGGGCGAGGGGAGGCAGCGAGCAGGGCGAGGGGGCAACGATGGAGCAGGGCAGCGGGGCACAGCAGGGCGAGAGAGAGAGAGGGAGAGAGAGAGAGAGAGAGAGAGAGAGAGAGAGAGAGAGAGAGAGAGAGAGAGAGAGAGAGACGACTCTTGACACGGAGTGGCGGAATTCCACCCCAGAGAGTACTGGCCCCAAACCTTGGGGCCCCTTTCGGTATTTCTTTATATTGAATCAACACAGTACAAGCCGGTACTCCAAACTCTACACCTTCTCCATGAGGCATGCCAGAAAATGAGCCCTAACCTCATATTTAAAGGCCCTTGGCCTGAAAAGCAGTTACAGTAAAAAGCCTTTAAAACTCAAAAGCTTCTGGTCCAAAAGCAAAGCCAAAAAGCTGCGGTGGCTCTTTATGATGGTACATGTGAGTAGTAGATGTTGGGTCAGGATTATCATCTTCTTCATATATGGTCCAGCGTGGTCGTGTAGAGTAGCGAGTCTATACACAGCACGTCTGCACTATCCCTCCACACTTGAGCCTCGACACCCCCATTGTACCTGTGAGTTCTGGGTTGGAGCTGAGTGTGCTGCCATGCCAGAGTCTGTATCGGTTCTTTCCGATAGTCGAGTCCTTATGTTCTGGTCTGCTGCTATGTCTCTGTGTTGATCAGCTGTTATCTATTGTTTCCTTTGTTTTCATTCTGCTTTGAGTGAGATGTCACGCACATTGCACTGAGGAGCACCCACTGTAGAGAGCACGACGCACTATACGCGCTACAGGGAGGAGTATTAAAAGAAAGAAAGAAAGATACAATCTGAGAAGTATTCAGTCTTGGAACCTCCACGCGATGCAAGTTGCCATGTGGGGAGCGTTTGGTTGAAAAAGGCCTCTATATCTCATGGCCCGGACCTTTTCAGGTTATTTGCGGGAGGAGTGATGAGGGAGTCGTTGAATAGCTCATGCCCCGGACCTGGATAGTAATTAGCGGGGGGGAATGTTCATCGGCGACTATATGTTTCTGTCTTGTAACATGCATATGTACGCATATGTGTTGCATTGTGATGTGCCATACTCCTACTTGGGTGAGATTGCCTGGGTATGTAACATCGAGACACCCGTTATAGATCGGCGCGGTCTGGGAGTAATGGCTAATTTTAGTACACCAAAATATCAAGAGCTCCAATATGGAATGAGAAAACGGAATGACCCTCGGATATTATTTCTCTAACTTGAGTTATTTTGTAGATATAATCGAGGACGATTACTCTTCTTTCAAGAAGGGGGGATGTCACAAACTGTTGTTGACTGCACAATAACTTGTGTTCACACGTCCACAAATCAGAGAAGATCAAACAAGAGCTCATGCAAATTGATGTAGTGAGGAGATGGTGACTCTTGCTCAAGAGTTCGAAGAAAACGGTTGTTTAGAAAGAGCATTTTCTTCACATTGCTAAGGATGGATTTATTGGACGAGGCCAAGATACAAGGATTCACACCTCTTGTCGCAAATTGATGACGTGGTAGTCCCAAATTGACGCCGGAATGTTAACCTGGCAGAAGATACCGAACCTCGCATCTCACACTGATTGGCTGACTTGGCAAGCCGTACGGACAGCTTCGTGAAACGCGTTGACAATTGCTGACGTGGCAGTGTACGGATTTTCGTGCTTTTCTCTAGCAGCTTTTGGGCCAGAAGCTTTTTAGTTTGAAGCTTTTCATGTACTTACTTTTGAGTTTGAAGGCCATGGGCCTATAAATATGTACACAGGGGAGGGCAACTCCGACCGCATGCGGGAGCGTGGAGAGGCTTTCCTTCGGCTCTGGCGCCCTGGGCCTTTCTTCACCATGGTCAAGGGTGTGCTCCGGTGGCACCACCATCCACCCGTGTGGCTTTTCCCTCCTCCCATGTCTTGATTTAGCCTCATTGTACATATGCTGTTTTTTCATTGGGAGAGTCTCCCCCTCAAGATTATTGTAGCCCTCTTTGTGGAGGTGGTTGTAGCCCTATGGGCAGTTTCATTAACTAATAAAAGGATCTTTTTCTCGGAAAAAGAAAAAAAAAATATGTACTCAAGGGTACACTTTCTCTCAGATTTTGCCAGAGAGCACTGAGTAGAGAGGACCCTTGGATTTGTAGCTTTGCTCAAGCATTAATATTAATATAAATATAAAAATAAATACCGAAAGGGGCGCCAGATTTTTGGGGCCAATACCTTTGGGCACACAACTTCGCCGAGCCATGTCTACTCAAGTGAATTGTGATTAAGCTTGTGAAGTGTTTTTAAGTGATTCTCTCGTGGGTCGTACCAGATTCCCGACTTGGGGTGTTCAAGTCCGTTATACTTCATGTACAAATCAAGATAGTTTGCGCTTGCTACTGCTGCCCCCCCCCCCCCCCCCCCCCCCCCCCCCCCTGCTGCCTCCCGTCCCTGCCTGCCCGCCCGCTCGCGCGCGCGCCAGCCACTCCAGCCCGCCCCTCCTGCCCCCGCTTGCAGCCAGCCGCATGCACCCTCGCCCCGCGCTGCCTCCCCACCAGCCCGCAGCGCCCCCCTTCTCACGCCGCCATCCCCCCCCCCCCCGTTGCCTCTTTTTCCTCGCTTTGCTGCCGTTTCCCCCCCCCCCGGTCTTCGTCAATCCTGAAGGACCTGCACTTGGCTCTGCATCTCTGTTACTTCAAGCAGTGCTCGGCGTGCTCGGCGCCTTCACCGACCGCTTCTTCGCCACAGCAGTAGACACAGATGGAGGCTCCAGCTCCGCCACAGAGGGACTCATCCGAAGCCCCCTCGCCCGACCCCGCTGAGCCCACCATTCGACTTGCTCTTTTGCCGACAGACCAAGCGAGCCTTGCCGCAGAGGTAGAGCGCTTGCAGGCGACTTCTATCATCTGCAAGGTTCTCGGCACCCGTCCTAGCAGAGGAGAGCTGCGAGACCTTCTCCAGGCCCGCCTTCTCGCAGAGGTGGGCAAGATTTTGGATGTCCAGATCCTCGGACGGGGGTACTACCAGATCGAGTTCGAGACTTCCGAGATGGCCTCCAAGGTCATAGCTATGAGTCCACTGGCCATCCGAGAATCACGCGCCCACTTCGACAGTGGCGACATGGTTTTGACCCGACTTCGGATGTGCTAGTAGAGGAGGCAGACATCCCCATCTCAGTCTGCTTTCCGGGTTTACGAAGGGAGTACCTTCCACTTCTCTCCAGGATTGGCTCCGCAATCGCGACTGTCCTGGAGACACCTCGTACGGCAGCATCAGTAGCTGCCAAGGCGGTTGGCATCCCTTCAGTTCGAGTTTTGGTCAGAGATACCCACACGCTCCCGAAGGTCATCCTTCTGCCTCGGGTGAGTGGGGGTTGGTTTAGACAGAGTGTGGAGTACTCGGGTCTCCCGAACCAGTGCTTCATTTGCAGACAGATGGGCCATCTAGCGAAGGCCTGTCCGCGGAGGAGGCCACGACATGCACCTAAGCCTCAGCCCCAGCCTGCCAAGGCTGGGCCGCAGCCACAGCCAGCGGCACAGCACACAGATTCTGAGCCACCCTCCGAGCCTGGGGCTCCAGCGGAGGAGGGATGGCAGCAAGCCCGTGGCCGTCGACGCCAGGGGCCACAGCGGCAGCCTAGCACTCAAAGTGGCCCTCAGGTGCCTACTCAACAGCAATGGGTTCCCACGGGGAACCGCTTTGGTCCTCTTGAGCAGGAGGAGCCCCCTACGCCAGCCTCCTTGGATGAGATTTGACAGTGGCGCCCCATCACCATCCTCAACTCGGCCTACAAAATTCTTGCCAAGGCTCTAAGTTTGAGGATTCAGCCACTTTTAGAGAGCCTTATACATGGAACTCAGACAGGTTTTGTCAAGGAACGCAGTATCCTTGACAACATCTTCACTTTCTGGGAGGCTTCTGCCCTGGCACGTCTCCGTGGGGAGGACCTTGTGATTCTTCTTCTCGATTTTGAGAAGGCATACGACAGAGTTGACTGGGACTTTCTAGAGGGCACGCTTCGCAGGATGAGCTTCTCAGATGCTTGGATCAGAGGGGTGTCAGCATTGTACAGGCAGGCTCACAGTCAGGTGCTTTTGGCAAAGAGGTAGAGGTGAGCGCTTCATGCTCACACGATCGATCAGACAGGGTTGTCCTCTTGCCCCCTTTCTCTTTCTATTCTATGCGGAGGCGATGAGCAGATTTTTGGTGTCACAGCACGTAGGTTTGAGGGGCTTAGCACTCCCTATACGGGGACATGAGCTTCTGGACGCTGAGTTTGCCGACGACTCAGCCTTGTACTTAGAGGGTCAAGAGGCCAATTTACACAAATGTGGGCAGACTTTGGAGACCTTCTATTGTGCATCGGGCGCATTGATCAACTGGAGAAAGACAGTGGCTTTCTCGGTTGGTAGTGCTCCTGTGCCAGATTGGATGCCAGGAGAGGGTTTCAAGTGGATTCCTCCAGGGATTGCAATTTGGTACTTGGGTTGTCACGTTGGTTTGGATTTGTCCCCCGAGAAGCAGATTGCTCCTCTCTTCCTGTCCATCAGGAGAAAGTTGTTACATTGGAGCTCAGCACGACTTCCGCTGGCTGGTAGAGTAGTAGTTGCCAACCAGGTGTTATTGGCGACTATGTGGTACATCACTTCTTGCTGGATCTTCTCGAGTTCTTGCATCAGCCAGGTAGAGAGGCTGATCAGGAACTTCCTTTGGTTAGGTCGAACACTTAGATTGCCCGAGCCAAGGTGGCTTGGTCAGTCATCACACTTCCTTGTTCTCAGGGAGGGCTTGGGATCATTGATCCAGCACAGCACAGCAGAGCCCTTCTTGGGAAGTTCGTCGTCAGAGGACTTCTTCTAGGCGAGGAGCCCTGGAAGGAGTTCTTGCTGCAGAGGCTTCGTGCCGGGTGCCTCAGTCAGGAGGCCCTTGGCAACCGTCGACCAGATGGATCTTTACAGAGTTGCGCCGAGTTGGTTTGAGCAGGAGACTGGAGGACCGATTCGCTGTGAGTTTGCTTCGTTCTTGGGAGCTATTACGGCGTGGCCTAGAGCAGAGGCAGCCGACGTGCACGGAGGAGCGCCTACGGCAGCCCCTCGTCTGGAACCCCATGGTTAGCACTCAGAGAGGCCACTTGGTTGAGAGTCGGCCTCATGTTTCTTGGGGTCCCATGGCAGCAGGTCCAGCGCGCTCTCTAGGTGACTGGCTAGAGTTCACAGGTTTGTTAGAGGAGGTGCAGGCTGTCCAGCTACAGGGCATGAGAGGGGTTCAGAGCATGTGTCAAGACATCTCAGAGTCAGTTCCAGCTGAGTGGCTCACACCTCTCGAGCCAATAGCACCCCGGTGGATGGGAGCCTTCACACGACTGGAGGTTCTCATTTCAGTCAGGGCTTGCTCAGAGATTGCCCCAACCCTGTTCTTCGAGCTTCAGGGTGGGGGATGATTACAGCGAGTTGCAGTCGAGGCCCCGTAGGTAGCAGAGTGCTGTTTCCAGAGGATCCGAGTTGTGGGCATCTGTGGGAGGACTTGCGTCATAAACCCTAACCCAGCAGCTCTTGAGACATGACACTAGAGGCTATGGGCTTGGGAGTGCTGTCCACTGGCACGAGTACAGTGGGATCCTGGTGAGTGGCTATAGAGGGACCCCCTCTCTTCTGCAGACCGCCCAGGAGTCCCTTTCTTTCAGTACACTGTTCGGCTTGAACGTCATATACTTGCAGCACGGAGAGAGGCCCGCCCCGCTGCAGCACGTCATTGGCAGGAGGAGGGCCTTACAGTTGAGTTCTTGGCAGCTTTTTGGCAGAGGCTGTGGGACTCCAGGCAGCCAAGGCGCGTCACTTTGTTCCAGTGGTTGGTTGCACAAAGAGCCACAGCAGTAGGGAGCTGGCTTGTGCATAGTGGTCTCTCGGCCGCATGTACAGCCTGTGACCAGTTGGTGGAGAGTCAGCGACACTGTCTTTGGGACTGTCCCTCGGCCCAGCAGGTGTGGCTACGAGTTCTTCGGTTGATGCCTGCCCTCTCCACGGCTCGGCAGTACACTTGGGGGACAGCGGCTTGGTCCACCCTCACGGGCCCGGCACTTCAATTTGAGCTATCTTCCACCAGCAGGATGATAGTGATACAGGGGGGGCGACCTACACTCCAACCTACTACAGACCTTACTCCACAGGAGTGGTGCAGTGAGAGAGAGGAGTGTTGGGAGCTCATCAGCGGCCTAGCTCTCTGGTTCATCTGGCGGGCCTGTTGTTTCCGCATCTTTGAGGCTCGCCCTGTGCCACCAGCAGAGACTGTTAGGACTTTTGGCTAGAGCTGATCCATACTCTCAGAGGACAGCTTGAGGGACTACAGGGCAGCTCCGACCGCATGCGGGAGCGCCGCGAGGCTTTCCTTCGACTCTAGCGCCCTGGGCCTTTCTACACCATGGTCCAGGGGGTGTTCAGATGGCACTACTGTCCACCTGTGTGGCTTTTCCCTCCTCCCATCTCTTGATTTAGCCCCATTGTATATATGCTGTTTTTTCATTGGGAGGGTCTCCCCATCATGCTTGTTGTAGCCCTCTCTTGCAGAGGTGGATGTAGCCCTATGGGTAGTTTTCATTAACTAATAGAAGGATCTTTTTCTCGGAAAAAAAAAAAGTCCATTATACTTCTTGCACAGGCTTTGATGTGTCATAGAACATCTTTGCATCTCCTCCCCTCAGTTGCAGTTAGAGATAGGTAAGTTGTCACAAGACGGGCACCACGTGCCAATAGAAAAGAACAGACTGAACAGACTTTTAGCACTTCAATAACAACTGAACTGAGAGCGAGAGAGAGAGAGACGACACGCGACACGGAGTGGCGGAATTCCACCCCAGAGAGTATTGGCCCCAAACCTTGGCGCCCCTTTCGATATTTCTTTATATTGCATCAACACAATACAAGCCGATACTCGAGACTCTGCACCTTCTCCACGAAGCATGCCAGAAAATGAGCCCTAACCTCATATTTAAAGGCCCTTGGCTTGAAAAGCAGTTGTAGAGAAAAGCCTTCAAAACTCAAAAGCTTCTGGTCCAAAGCAAAGCCAAAAGCTGCCAACGTAAATCATGGAAATCCGTACAGCTTGCCACGTCATCAACCAGCGCAAAATACAGAAATCTGCCCTTAGGGTTAGGGTTAGGGTTAGGGTTAGGGATTCTGCAATTTTAGGGTTTTTGGCAACAAAATTAGGGTTTGTAAGTTTTAGGATTAGGGTTTTCAAAAATTAGGGTTTGTGGGTTTCAGGGTTAGGGTTTTCAGAATTAGGGTTTGCAAGTTTTAGAGTTAGGGTTTCCAAAATTAGGGTTTTTGGCAAAAATTTGGGTTAGGATTTTCTGCTCTCGGGTCATCACTTTGTGACATTTCTTCTGTTACTTATTCTTCTTAGGGTTTAGGCCCCTCGGACGGCATTTGTAAGTTGGCTCCATTCTTTAGGCTTTGACATGTCAGCAGTTTGTTATATCTCCCCTTCTTGAAAAAGAGTAATCGATCGCAATTACAACATATCTGCAAAACAACTCAAGTTAGCTCAAAAAAAAATCCGAGGGACAATCAGTTTGCTCTTTTTATTAAGGAGTTAGCTTCTCCTTTCTGCTCTTTTGATCAAGGAGTTAGCTTCTCCTTTCGTCCAGATCGGAACTCTTGATATTCCGGCGTAGTAAAATTAGCCATCGCACCCAGACCACCGCACTGATCTTCCACGGGTGTCTTGATGCACTAAAATTACATACCCAGGCAATCTCATCCAATTAGGAATTTTTAGTAATTGGCACATCACAATGCAACACAAATGCTCACATATGCATGTTACAAGACATAGAAACATAAAGCCGCCGATGAACACTCCCCGCAAATAACCATCCACGTTCGGGCCATGAGCTGTTCAACGACTCCCTCATCACTCCTCCCGCAAATAACCTAAAAAGGTCCGGGCCATGAGATATAGAGGCCTTTTACAACCAAACGCCCCCCAGACCGCGGCCTGCGTCGTTTGGAGGTGCTAAGAGTAACCACTGCTCAGACTTCTTAATACTCCTCCCACATAACCATCCAGGTCCAGGCCATGAGTAACAACAATACTCCCCCCGTAAATAACCACAAGGGTCCGGGCCATGAGCAAAAACAACAATACTCCCCCCGTAAATAACCACGAGGGTTCGGGCCATGAGTAAAAACAACACTTTTCAATCATTCAATACTTTCCCCGCAAATAACCACAAGGGTCCGGGCCATGAGTATGAACAAGCATTCTCAAACATCTTTTCTCACTACTCCACCCGGGAGTAAAATCACCAATCATTGAAACCAGTATTAAAACCACAGTCAAACAATTCAAATCGGCACCAAAACAGGTTCAAAACAGATACCATCCATTTGAAACAAATTCCAAACAAGATCACCCAACAAGATAAAACAGAACTCAAACTTAAAAAGCAATCTCGACATCAATCAAGCTCGAAAAGTCGACTGACTTTCCATCTTCAAACCTGCATCAAAAATTAGGGCTAGGTTTCTTCCATAGGGTCGTGGCCGAGCACAGCATGGTCCTTCAGCTCTTGGAGACACAGTGTTTTTGTTGGTGGTGATGGTAGTCCCAAGATATATCAATCACATCGGACCTCCAAGGTCATCAGCTCGTGAAGAGACATCTACTGAGAGATGTTGAGAAATTTCAAGTTATAAACTGTTAGGGTTTCCATGGCAAGCATTTCAGGATACCCCACTCTGCCAGAAGTTGCACTCCGAAGGAAGATGTCTGAAACCATATAACTTCGGCCAAATTATTTTATTTTTTTTCTTGAAAGCTTGCCAAGTACTTGGAGTATGTTGCTTGGTAGCTATAGACATCAACATCTGCATGGCATTGCTTCTGAGAAAAACAGTGACTTGAAACAAATCTGGATCCTTCTCTTGTAAGTGATCTTAATTCGCTTATGCCCTTTAAGACATGAGCGGTGAAGACGGGAGCGCGCTCGATGCGGGATGAAGTATGGGTGGGAGTGGCTAATAAGTCCGGTAAAACTCCAATAGCTCTGTCTGCTCTTTTGTAGGACCGGAATGCTTTCAAAAAAGCACACGCTTGAAGCTCTGATACCGCTGTCACAAGCCAGGCACCACGTGCCAATAGAAAAGAACAGACTGAACAGACTTTTAACACTTCAATAACAACTGAACTGAGAGAGAGAGAGAGAGAGACGACATGCGACACGGAGTGGCAGAATTCCACCCCAGAGAGTATTGGCTCCAAATCTTGGCGCCCCTTTCCGTATTTCTTTATGTTGCATCAACACGATACAAGCCGGTACTCGAGACTCTGCACCTTCTCCACGAAGCATGCCAGAGAATGAGCCCTAACCTCATATTTAAAGGACCTTGGCCTGAAAAGCAGTTATAGTCAAAAGCCTTCAAAACTCAAAAGCTTCTGGTGCAAAAGCAAAGCCAAAAGCTGCCAACGTAAATCACGGAAATCCGTACAGCTTGCCACGTCATCAACCAGCACAAAATGAGGAAATCTGCCCTTAGGGTTAGGGTTAGGATTAGGGTTTTTGCAGTTTTAGGGTTTTTGGCAATACAACTAGGGTTTGCAGGTTTTAGGGTTAGGGTTTCCAATATTAGGGCTTCAGCAGTTAGGATTTCTCGCACAAATTAGGGTTAGGGTTTTCTACTCTCGGGTCATCACTTTGTGACACTTCTTCTGTTACTTGTTCTTCTTAGGGTTTAGGCCCCTCGGCCGGCATCTGTAAGTTGGCTCCATTCTTTAGGCTTTGACACGTTAGCAGTTTGTTACATAAATACCCTTTGGTATCTCCAGAGCAGAGAATACACCAGCTATGTGACTTAGAGCCATAGACGAGCCGCACTAGATATACCTAGATGAATCCAGGATAAATACAGATTCACTGTCACAAAGTGATGACGTGGCTACTGACAGCAGAAACCCTAATTTCTGCCAGAAACCCAAACCCTAATTTCTGCCAAAAACCCTAATTTCCGAAAACCTTAATTTCCTTAAAACCCTAACTGCTAGCTGGAAACCCTAATCTGGCGCCAGTGCCACGTGGCAGCAGCTCCAGATTTTGCGGCGTGAATCACGGAGGTGGGAAAAAAAAACATCAGCAACGCAAATTGGGTGCTTTTTGGATTTGCAAGGAAATTGGAAGAGAGATAAAGAGAGAACATGCTATATTTTTACTCTCATTGAGAGAGCGAGAATCTGCTTTTGCTTTCAAGATTTTGGGGCTCTGCTTTTGGGCATCCTTTGTAACATTTAAATATGTGGTGAGGGCCTCACTTCTCAAACCATCTGGACGCAGAGTCTGAGAGTGAAACCCTAACCGCTCTTGTACTCTGACATTGGTTTTTAATACATAAAGAAATACCAAAAGGGGCGCTAGTCTTCGCGGCCAATATCTCTAGGCACGAAACTCCGCCGCGCCACTGCAAATCTATTGTGATCTGTGAATTGTTTTCAAGTGGTTATTTGGTGCTGTCGCGATTGATTCTTGACTTGGAGTGTCCAAGTCTCTTACATTCACGCTTGAAGATTATCATATCCGAATCGCGTTGGGCGACGTCTACAAGAGAGCCTTTCGGACAACTTTTGGGTTATTTGAGTTTTTGGTGATGCCTTTTGGCTCAAACCAATGCTCCTGCGACATTTAACCGGATGATGGACAGGATTTTTCTAGAGTATAGGCTATTTGTTGGCACTTTCTTTGATGATATCATTGTTTTCTCCAAGAATGAGGCAGAACACAGAGATCATCTGCTTTAGATATACACTTTTTTGGGATACTTTGTCTCAGCACAGCAGGAGTGCAACTGGATCCGGCCAAGATAGACACTATCCGTGATTGGCCCGATTTGAAGAATGTCCATGAAGTTGGAAGCTTCTTGGGACTATGTTCGTACTACAGACGCTTCATTCAAAAGTTTGCAGAGGTTGCTTCCCCTTTGCATATCTTGACACAGAAAGGAGTCCCTTTCTCGTGGGGATCCACAGAGGTGACTGCTTTTCGGACATTGAAAGAGAAATTGACTACGGGACCAGTTTTGACTTTCCCGCACTTGCAAAAGTCATTTGAACTATATTGTGAAGCTTGTGGTCATAGTCTGGGTGCAATCTTGATGCAAGAAGGCCATGTCATTGCTTACGAGAGCCGATTGTTCTCTAGGCCGGAGATGACAGCACAAATATATGAGAAAGAACTTTTGGCGGTTATCCATGCTCTTACTCAGTGGCGGCATTACCTACTCGAAGCGGATTTTACTGTCTTTACAGACCATCAGAGTTTGCCCTACTTCTTGTCACAGAAGCAGCTTTCGGAAAAGCAGATGCGGTGGGCGATCATCTTGTCACAGTTTAACTTCGAGATTGTCCATGTGCAGGGACAGACGAATGTGGTGGCAGATGCTTTGTATCGGAATCCGTTGGTTCTGGCTATTTCCGGGATACATCATAGGAGCTTCGAGGATATGGTCGATCAGTATGCCACAGATACAGATTTTGCAGATATTTTCACACGGATACGGGATGGGGAGACAGTAGCTGGATACTCCCTTCGGGAAGGCTACTTGATGAGAAAGACTCTGTTGTGCGTTACACAGCCGTTGAGGGAAAAGCATATGACAGAATGCCATTGTCCACCTTTTACGGGTCACCGCGGCATCGCTACCACCATGAAGGGGGTAGAGAGATACTTCTTTTGCCCAAGACTCAAGAGGATGTGGAAGAGTTTGTGCGCAGTTGCTTAGTATGCCAGAACGTCAAGTTTGACAGGCATAAAGCACAGCGATTGTTACAGCCTTTACCCATACCCACCGCCCCTGGGAAAGTGTTGCAATGGATTTCATTTTTGATCTCCCGAGAACACAGAATGGTCACGATGATTTTTCGATAACATGGCATGTCTGAGACGATTGTCTCCGACAGAGACCCTAGATTTATGAGTTTGTTTTGGAAGGCAAATTTGGGAGAACATTGGCAACAGTTGCAGTTCTCGTCATCGTTCCACTTGCAGACTGACGGGCAATTTGAGATTGCCAAATTCAGTGGTTTTAGATTTATTGGAGTCTTGTATCTCGGATCAGAAGACTCAATGGGAAAAGAACTTACCTTTTGTGGAATTTGCCTATAGTAACACGATACACTCTTCGACGGGGAAGACGCCATGTGAGATTGTTGAAAGTGCTGCGAAGGTTCCATCCTTCCTGAGCACGAAAGATTAGATATTTGAAGCGGATTAATATTCGCGAGACTTGGATACGGCTTTTGCCAAGGTTCGCGAGACTTTGCAGGAGTCTCAAGAACAACAGAAAAAGGGAGCGGATCGCCATCGTCGCGACTGGAAACTGAAGGAGGATGATTGGGTGCTCTTACTTTTGAGAAGGTACGCCAGCGAAAGAAAAAGGGAAAGGAGAGGCTTTTTCCAAAGCTTAGTATGTGATACTACGGACCTTTCCAGATCACTGACAAGATAAATGATGTCTCCTTCCGATTGAAACTGCCAGATACTTGGAGGATTCATAATGCATTGCATGTGAGTCTCTTGAACCCTGTTAACGGTGATGTGCCTGATGATAGGGAGCCTGATGAGCAACCCAAAGTGGAAGAAAACGAGGAGATCCTTGTTCCTAAACAGATTTTGGCACATAATGATACGAAGAAAGGTAAAGTCCGAAGGCGGGTTCTTGGTTAAGTTCAAGAGCTTTCCTGCATTTGATGCGAAGTGGATGGAGGAGGAGGACCTAGCAGATACTCCTCGGATTGTGAAACTTTACCTTGATGCTTTGGTTTAGCATAGTCTACTCCAAACGGAACCCAAAATTCAGCTTGGCTGGAGATCTGGTGCAGTGGGATGCACAAGAGGGGAGTTACTCCACTCCTTTGGCAACAGATGCCTCGATTTTGATACTAAAGTCACTGATGTCTCTTTGATTTTTAGGGATACTGAGAGCTGACAGTATTCTGCTGGATGACTTTATGAAATGGAATTCCTGATAATGATACTGATTTGTTCTTGATTTCTTGTGAGTGCCGGAACTGATAGCCGAAATGACTGCAGCATTTTGGTCTGATTGATCTCGAATAGACATGGTTGCAATAGGGGTTAGTCAATCGGACATCAATGAGGTCCCGATTGGACCTAGATGTGATTGCTAGCTACATTGCCGATAAATCATGGTCTAAGATCCGAATGAATGTTGAATGTCATGTGATGTCCTGTGATGTCTAGTGATGTCATGTGATGTGATTGTCGATTTGGTACATGTGCTAGATGTGTGTTCCTAGTACGTAGGTACTAACAGTCGGTGTCTGCTAGGACAGTTCAGCTTCATCATTCATAGGTTGACTAAATACCAAGCCATCCCCACTAACGTCGTCAGTGCCCAATGGTGGGTGTAGAACTAGGTACTAACATATGCTCCCCAACACAACACACACCACACGCACACACACATAAGCATACATCAACACAAAGTTCACCGTATTGAGTTGTTTTAGATTTATTGGAGTCTTGTATCTCGGATCAGAAGACTCACTGGGAAAAGAACTTACCTTTTGTGGAATTTGCCTATAGTAACACGATACACTCTTCGACGGGGAAGACGCCATGTGAGATTGTTGAAAGTGCTGCGAAGGTTCCATCCTTCCTGAGCACGAAAGATTAGATATTTGAAGCGGATTAATATTCGCGAGACTTGGATACGGCTTTTGCCAAGGTTCGCGAGACTTTGCAGGAGTCTCAAGAACGACAGAAAAAGGGAGCGGATCGCCATCGTCGCGACTGGAAACTGAAGGAGGATGATTGGGTGCTCTTACTTTTGAGAAGGTACGCCAGCGAAAGAAAAAGGGAAAGGAGAGGCTTTTTCCAAAGCTTAGTATGTGATACTACGGACCTTTCCAGATCACTGACAAGATAAATGATGTCTCCTTCCGATTGAAACTGCCAGATACTTGGAGGATTCATAATGCATTGCATGTGAGTCTCTTGAACCCTGTTAACGGTGATGTGCCTGATGATAGGGAGCCTGATGAGCAACCCAAAGTGGAAGAAAACGAGGAGATCCTTGTTCCTAAACAGATTTTGGCACATAATGATACGAAGAAAGGTAAAGTCCGAAGGCGGGTTCTTGGTTAAGTTCAAGAGCTTTCCTGCATTTGATGCGAAGTGGATGGAGGAGGAGGACCTAGCAGATACTCCTCGGATTGTGAAACTTTACCTTGATGCTTTGGTTTAGCATAGTCTACTCCAAACGGAACCCAAAATTCAGCTTGGCTGGAGATCTGGTGCAGTGGGATGCACAAGAGGGGAGTTACTCCACTCCTTTGGCAACAGATGCCTCGATTTTGATACTAAAGTCACTGATGTCTCTTTGATTTTTAGGGATACTGAGAGCTGACAGTATTCTGCTGGATGACTTTATGAAATGGAATTCCTGATAATGATACTGATTTGTTCTTGATTTCTTGTGAGTGCCGGAACTGATAGCCGAAATGACTGCAGCATTTTGGTCTGATTGATCTCGAATAGACATGGTTGCAATAGGGGTTAGTCAATCGGACATCAATGAGGTCCCGATTGGACCTAGATGTGATTGCTAGCTACATTGCCGATAAATCATGGTCTAAGATCCGAATGAATGTTGAATGTCATGTGATGTCCTGTGATGTCTAGTGATGTCATGTGATGTGATTGTCGATTTGGTACATGTGCTAGATGTGTGTTCCTAGTACGTAGGTACTAACAGTCGGTGTCTGCTAGGACAGTTCAGCTTCATCATTCATAGGTTGACTAAATACCAAGCCATCCCCACTAACGTCGTCAGTGCCCAATGGTGGGTGTAGAACTAGGTACTAACATATGCTCCCCAACACAACACACACCACACGCACACACACATAAGCATACATCAACACAAAGTTCACCGTATTGAGTTGTTTTAGATTTATTGGAGTCTTGTATCTCGGATCAGAAGACTCACTGGGAAAAGAACTTACCTTTTGTGGAATTTGCCTATAGTAACACGATACACTCTTCGACGGGGAAGACGCCATGTGAGATTGTTGAAAGTGCTGCGAAGGTTCCATCCTTCCTGAGCACGAAAGATTAGATATTTGAAGCGGATTAATATTCGCGAGACTTGGATACGGCTTTTGCCAAGGTTCGCGAGACTTTGCAGGAGTCTCAAGAACGACAGAAAAAGGGAGCGGATCGCCATCGTCGCGACTGGAAACTGAAGGAGGATGATTGGGTGCTCTTACTTTTGAGAAGGTACGCCAGCGAAAGAAAAAGGGAAAGGAGAGGCTTTTTCCAAAGCTTAGTATGTGATACTACGGACCTTTCCAGATCACTGACAAGATAAATGATGTCTCCTTCCGATTGAAACTGCCAGATACTTGGAGGATTCATAATGCATTGCATGTGAGTCTCTTGAACCCTGTTAACGGTGATGTGCCTGATGATAGGGAGCCTGATGAGCAACCCAAAGTGGAAGAAAACGAGGAGATCCTTGTTCCTAAACAGATTTTGGCACATAATGATACGAAGAAAGGTAAAGTCCGAAGGCGGGTTCTTGGTTAAGTTCAAGAGCTTTCCTGCATTTGATGCGAAGTGGATGGAGGAGGAGGACCTAGCAGATACTCCTCGGATTGTGAAACTTTACCTCGATGCTTTGGTTTAGCATAGTCTACTCCAAACGGAACCCAGAATTCAGCTTGGCTGGAGATCTGGTGCAGTGGGATGCACAAGAGGGGAGTTACTCCACTCCTTTGGCAACAGATGCCTCGATTTTGATACTAAAGTCACTGATGTCTCTTTGATTTTTAGGGATACTGAGAGCTGACAGTATTCTGCTGGATGACTTTATGAAATGGAATTCCTGATAATGATACTGATTTGTTCTTGATTTCTTGTGAGTGCCGGAACTGATAGCCGAAATGACTGCAGCATTTTGGTCTGATTGATCTCGAATAGACATGGTTGCAATAGGGGTTAGTCAATCGGACATCAATGAGGTCCCGATTGGACCTAGATGTGATTGCTAGCTACATTGCCGATAAATCATGGTCTAAGATCCGAATGAATGTTGAATGTCATGTGATGTCCTGTGATGTCTAGTGATGTCATGTGATGTGATTGTCGATTTGGTACATGTGCTAGATGTGTGTTCCTAGTACGTAGGTACTAACAGTCGGTGTCTGCTAGGACAGTTCAGCTTCATCATTCATAGGTTGACTAAATACCAAGCCATCCCCACTAACGTCGTCAGTGCCCAATGGTGGGTGTAGAACTAGGTACTAACATATGCTCCCCAACACAACACACACCACACGCACACACACATAAGCATACATCAACACAAAGTTCACCGTATTGAGTTGTTTTAGATTTATTGGAGTCTTGTATCTCGGATCAGAAGACTCACTGGGAAAAGAACTTACCTTTTGTGGAATTTGCCTATAGTAACACGATACACTCTTCGACGGGGAAGACGCCATGTGAGATTGTTGAAAGTGCTGCGAAGGTTCCATCCTTCCTGAGCACGAAAGATTAGATATTTGAAGCGGATTAATATTCGCGAGACTTGGATACGGCTTTTGCCAAGGTTCGCGAGACTTTGCAGGAGTCTCAAGAACGACAGAAAAAGGGAGCGGATCGCCATCGTCGCGACTGGAAACTGAAGGAGGATGATTGGGTGCTCTTACTTTTGAGAAGGTACGCCAGCGAAAGAAAAAGGGAAAGGAGAGGCTTTTTCCAAAGCTTAGTATGTGATACTACGGACCTTTCCAGATCACTGACAAGATAAATGATGTCTCCTTCCGATTGAAACTGCCAGATACTTGGAGGATTCATAATGCATTGCATGTGAGTCTCTTGAACCCTGTTAACGGTGATGTGCCTGATGATAGGGAGCCTGATGAGCAACCCAAAGTGGAAGAAAACGAGGAGATCCTTGTTCCTAAACAGATTTTGGCACATAATGATACGAAGAAAGGTAAAGTCCGAAGGCGGGTTCTTGGTTAAGTTCAAGAGCTTTCCTGCATTTGATGCGAAGTGGATGGAGGAGGAGGACCTAGCAGATACTCCTCGGATTGTGAAACTTTACCTCGATGCTTTGGTTTAGCATAGTCTACTCCAAACGGAACCCAGAATTCAGCTTGGCTGGAGATCTGGTGCAGTGGGATGCACAAGAGGGGAGTTACTCCACTCCTTTGGCAACAGATGCCTCGATTTTGATACTAAAGTCACTGATGTCTCTTTGATTTTTAGGGATACTGAGAGCTGACAGTATTCTGCTGGATGACTTTATGAAATGGAATTCCTGATAATGATACTGATTTGTTCTTGATTTCTTGTGAGTGCCGGAACTGATAGCCGAAATGACTGCAGCATTTTGGTCTGATTGATCTCGAATAGACATGGTTGCAATAGGGGTTAGTCAATCGGACATCAATGAGGTCCCGATTGGACCTAGATGTGATTGCTAGCTACATTGCCGATAAATCATGGTCTAAGATCCGAATGAATGTTGAATGTCATGTGATGTCCTGTGATGTCTAGTGATGTCATGTGATGTGATTGTCGATTTGGTACATGTGCTAGATGTGTGTTCCTAGTACGTAGGTACTAACAGTCGGTGTCTGCTAGGACAGTTCAGCTTCATCATTCATAGGTTGACTAAATACCAAGCCATCCCCACTAACGTCGTCAGTGCCCAATGGTGGGTGTAGAACTAGGTACTAACATATGCTCCCCAACACAACACACACCACACGCACACACACATAAGCATACATCAACACAAAGTTCACCGTATTGAGTTGTTTTAGATTTATTGGAGTCTTGTATCTCGGATCAGAAGACTCACTGGGAAAAGAACTTACCTTTTGTGGAATTTGCCTATAGTAACACGATACACTCTTCGACGGGGAAGACGCCATGTGAGATTGTTGAAAGTGCTGCGAAGGTTCCATCCTTCCTGAGCACGAAAGATTAGATATTTGAAGCGGATTAATATTCGCGAGACTTGGATACGGCTTTTGCCAAGGTTCGCGAGACTTTGCAGGAGTCTCAAGAACGACAGAAAAAGGGAGCGGATCGCCATCGTCGCGACTGGAAACTGAAGGAGGATGATTGGGTGCTCTTACTTTTGAGAAGGTACGCCAGCGAAAGAAAAAGGGAAAGGAGAGGCTTTTTCCAAAGCTTAGTATGTGATACTACGGACCTTTCCAGATCACTGACAAGATAAATGATGTCTCCTTCCGATTGAAACTGCCAGATACTTGGAGGATTCATAATGCATTGCATGTGAGTCTCTTGAACCCTGTTAACGGTGATGTGCCTGATGATAGGGAGCCTGATGAGCAACCCAAAGTGGAAGAAAACGAGGAGATCCTTGTTCCTAAACAGATTTTGGCACATAATGATACGAAGAAAGGTAAAGTCCGAAGGCGGGTTCTTGGTTAAGTTCAAGAGCTTTCCTGCATTTGATGCGAAGTGGATGGAGGAGGAGGACCTAGCAGATACTCCTCGGATTGTGAAACTTTACCTCGATGCTTTGGTTTAGCATAGTCTACTCCAAACGGAACCCAGAATTCAGCTTGGCTGGAGATCTGGTGCAGTGGGATGCACAAGAGGGGAGTTACTCCACTCCTTTGGCAACAGATGCCTCGATTTTGATACTAAAGTCACTGATGTCTCTTTGATTTTTAGGGATACTGAGAGCTGACAGTATTCTGCTGGATGACTTTATGAAATGGAATTCCTGATAATGATACTGATTTGTTCTTGATTTCTTGTGAGTGCCGGAACTGATAGCCGAAATGACTGCAGCATTTTGGTCTGATTGATCTCGAATAGACATGGTTGCAATAGGGGTTAGTCAATCGGACATCAATGAGGTCCCGATTGGACCTAGATGTGATTGCTAGCTACATTGCCGATAAATCATGGTCTAAGATCCGAATGAATGTTGAATGTCATGTGATGTCCTGTGATGTCTAGTGATGTCATGTGATGTGATTGTCGATTTGGTACATGTGCTAGATGTGTGTTCCTAGTACGTAGGTACTAACAGTCGGTGTCTGCTAGGACAGTTCAGCTTCATCATTCATAGGTTGACTAAATACCAAGCCATCCCCACTAACGTCGTCAGTGCCCAATGGTGGGTGTAGAACTAGGTACTAACATATGCTCCCCAACACAACACACACCACACGCACACACACATAAGCATACATCAACACAAAGTTCACCGTATTGAGTTGTTTTAGATTTATTGGAGTCTTGTATCTCGGATCAGAAGACTCACTGGGAAAAGAACTTACCTTTTGTGGAATTTGCCTATAGTAACACGATACACTCTTCGACGGGGAAGACGCCATGTGAGATTGTTGAAAGTGCTGCGAAGGTTCCATCCTTCCTGAGCACGAAAGATTAGATATTTGAAGCGGATTAATATTCGCGAGACTTGGATACGGCTTTTGCCAAGGTTCGCGAGACTTTGCAGGAGTCTCAAGAACGACAGAAAAAGGGAGCGGATCGCCATCGTCGCGACTGGAAACTGAAGGAGGATGATTGGGTGCTCTTACTTTTGAGAAGGTACGCCAGCGAAAGAAAAAGGGAAAGGAGAGGCTTTTTCCAAAGCTTAGTATGTGATACTACGGACCTTTCCAGATCACTGACAAGATAAATGATGTCTCCTTCCGATTGAAACTGCCAGATACTTGGAGGATTCATAATGCATTGCATGTGAGTCTCTTGAACCCTGTTAACGGTGATGTGCCTGATGATAGGGAGCCTGATGAGCAACCCAAAGTGGAAGAAAACGAGGAGATCCTTGTTCCTAAACAGATTTTGGCACATAATGATACGAAGAAAGGTAAAGTCCGAAGGCGGGTTCTTGGTTAAGTTCAAGAGCTTTCCTGCATTTGATGCGAAGTGGATGGAGGAGGAGGACCTAGCAGATACTCCTCGGATTGTGAAACTTTACCTCGATGCTTTGGTTTAGCATAGTCTACTCCAAACGGAACCCAGAATTCAGCTTGGCTGGAGATCTGGTGCAGTGGGATGCACAAGAGGGGAGTTACTCCACTCCTTTGGCAACAGATGCCTCGATTTTGATACTAAAGTCACTGATGTCTCTTTGATTTTTAGGGATACTGAGAGCTGACAGTATTCTGCTGGATGACTTTATGAAATGGAATTCCTGATAATGATACTGATTTGTTCTTGATTTCTTGTGAGTGCCGGAACTGATAGCCGAAATGACTGCAGCATTTTGGTCTGATTGATCTCGAATAGACATGGTTGCAATAGGGGTTAGTCAATCGGACATCGATGAGGTCCCGATTGGACCTAGATGTGATTGCTAGCTACATTGCCGATAAATCATGGTCTAAGATCCGAATGAATGTTGAATGTCATGTGATGTCCTGTGATGTCTAGTGATGTCATGTGATGTGATTGTCGATTTGGTACATGTGCTAGATGTGTGTTCCTAGTACGTAGGTACTAACAGTCGGTGTCTGCTAGGACAGTTCAGCTTCATCATTCATAGGTTGACTAAATACCAAGCCATCCCCACTAACGTCGTCAGTGCCCAATGGTGGGTGTAGAACTAGGTACTAACATATGCTCCCCAACACAACACACACCACACGCACACACACATAAGCATACATCAACACAAAGTTCACCGTATTGAGTTGTTTTAGATTTATTGGAGTCTTGTATCTCGGATCAGAAGACTCACTGGGAAAAGAACTTACCTTTTGTGGAATTTGCCTATAGTAACACGATACACTCTTCGACGGGGAAGACGCCATGTGAGATTGTTGAAAGTGCTGCGAAGGTTCCATCCTTCCTGAGCACGAAAGATTAGATATTTGAAGCGGATTAATATTCGCGAGACTTGGATACGGCTTTTGCCAAGGTTCGCGAGACTTTGCAGGAGTCTCAAGAACGACAGAAAAAGGGAGCGGATCGCCATCGTCGCGACTGGAAACTGAAGGAGGATGATTGGGTGCTCTTACTTTTGAGAAGGTACGCCAGCGAAAGAAAAAGGGAAAGGAGAGGCTTTTTCCAAAGCTTAGTATGTGATACTACGGACCTTTCCAGATCACTGACAAGATAAATGATGTCTCCTTCCGATTGAAACTGCCAGATACTTGGAGGATTCATAATGCATTGCATGTGAGTCTCTTGAACCCTGTTAACGGTGATGTGCCTGATGATAGGGAGCCTGATGAGCAACCCAAAGTGGAAGAAAACGAGGAGATCCTTGTTCCTAAACAGATTTTGGCACATAATGATACGAAGAAAGGTAAAGTCCGAAGGCGGGTTCTTGGTTAAGTTCAAGAGCTTTCCTGCATTTGATGCGAAGTGGATGGAGGAGGAGGACCTAGCAGATACTCCTCGGATTGTGAAACTTTACCTCGATGCTTTGGTTTAGCATAGTCTACTCCAAACGGAACCCAGAATTCAGCTTGGCTGGAGATCTGGTGCAGTGGGATGCACAAGAGGGGAGTTACTCCACTCCTTTGGCAACAGATGCCTCGATTTTGATACTAAAGTCACTGATGTCTCTTTGATTTTTAGGGATACTGAGAGCTGACAGTATTCTGCTGGATGACTTTATGAAATGGAATTCCTGATAATGATACTGATTTGTTCTTGATTTCTTGTGAGTGCCGGAACTGATAGCCGAAATGACTGCAGCATTTTGGTCTGATTGATCTCGAATAGACATGGTTGCAATAGGGGTTAGTCAATCGGACATCAATGAGGTCCCGATTGGACCTAGATGTGATTGCTAGCTACATTGCCGATAAATCATGGTCTAAGATCCGAATGAATGTTGAATGTCATGTGATGTCCTGTGATGTCTAGTGATGTCATGTGATGTGATTGTCGATTTGGTACATGTGCTAGATGTGTGTTCCTAGTACGTAGGTACTAACAGTCGGTGTCTGCTAGGACAGTTCAGCTTCATCATTCATAGGTTGACTAAATACCAAGCCATCCCCACTAACGTCGTCAGTGCCCAATGGTGGGTGTAGAACTAGGTACTAACATATGCTCCCCAACACAACACACACCACACGCACACACACATAAGCATACATCAACACAAAGTTCACCGTATTGAGTTGTTTTAGATTTATTGGAGTCTTGTATCTCGGATCAGAAGACTCACTGGGAAAAGAACTTACCTTTTGTGGAATTTGCCTATAGTAACACGATACACTCTTCGACGGGGAAGACGCCATGTGAGATTGTTGAAAGTGCTGCGAAGGTTCCATCCTTCCTGAGCACGAAAGATTAGATATTTGAAGCGGATTAATATTCGCGAGACTTGGATACGGCTTTTGCCAAGGTTCGCGAGACTTTGCAGGAGTCTCAAGAACGACAGAAAAAGGGAGCGGATCGCCATCGTCGCGACTGGAAACTGAAGGAGGATGATTGGGTGCTCTTACTTTTGAGAAGGTACGCCAGCGAAAGAAAAAGGGAAAGGAGAGGCTTTTTCCAAAGCTTAGTATGTGATACTACGGACCTTTCCAGATCACTGACAAGATAAATGATGTCTCCTTCCGATTGAAACTGCCAGATACTTGGAGGATTCATAATGCATTGCATGTGAGTCTCTTGAACCCTGTTAACGGTGATGTGCCTGATGATAGGGAGCCTGATGAGCAACCCAAAGTGGAAGAAAACGAGGAGATCCTTGTTCCTAAACAGATTTTGGCACATAATGATACGAAGAAAGGTAAAGTCCGAAGGCGGGTTCTTGGTTAAGTTCAAGAGCTTTCCTGCATTTGATGCGAAGTGGATGGAGGAGGAGGACCTAGCAGATACTCCTCGGATTGTGAAACTTTACCTCGATGCTTTGGTTTAGCATAGTCTACTCCAAACGGAACCCAGAATTCAGCTTGGCTGGAGATCTGGTGCAGTGGGATGCACAAGAGGGGAGTTACTCCACTCCTTTGGCAACAGATGCCTCGATTTTGATACTAAAGTCACTGATGTCTCTTTGATTTTTAGGGATACTGAGAGCTGACAGTATTCTGCTGGATGACTTTATGAAATGGAATTCCTGATAATGATACTGATTTGTTCTTGATTTCTTGTGAGTGCCGGAACTGATAGCCGAAATGACTGCAGCATTTTGGTCTGATTGATCTCGAATAGACATGGTTGCAATAGGGGTTAGTCAATCGGACATCAATGAGGTCCCGATTGGACCTAGATGTGATTGCTAGCTACATTGCCGATAAATCATGGTCTAAGATCCGAATGAATGTTGAATGTCATGTGATGTCCTGTGATGTCTAGTGATGTCATGTGATGTGATTGTCGATTTGGTACATGTGCTAGATGTGTGTTCCTAGTACGTAGGTACTAACAGTCGGTGTCTGCTAGGACAGTTCAGCTTCATCATTCATAGGTTGACTAAATACCAAGCCATCCCCACTAACGTCGTCAGTGCCCAATGGTGGGTGTAGAACTAGGTACTAACATATGCTCCCCAACACAACACACACCACACGCACACACACATAAGCATACATCAACACAAAGTTCACCGTATTGAGTTGTTTTAGATTTATTGGAGTCTTGTATCTCGGATCAGAAGACTCACTGGGAAAAGAACTTACCTTTTGTGGAATTTGCCTATAGTAACACGATACACTCTTCGACGGGGAAGACGCCATGTGAGATTGTTGAAAGTGCTGCGAAGGTTCCATCCTTCCTGAGCACGAAAGATTAGATATTTGAAGCGGATTAATATTCGCGAGACTTGGATACGGCTTTTGCCAAGGTTCGCGAGACTTTGCAGGAGTCTCAAGAACGACAGAAAAAGGGAGCGGATCGCCATCGTCGCGACTGGAAACTGAAGGAGGATGATTGGGTGCTCTTACTTTTGAGAAGGTACGCCAGCGAAAGAAAAAGGGAAAGGAGAGGCTTTTTCCAAAGCTTAGTATGTGATACTACGGACCTTTCCAGATCACTGACAAGATAAATGATGTCTCCTTCCGATTGAAACTGCCAGATACTTGGAGGATTCATAATGCATTGCATGTGAGTCTCTTGAACCCTGTTAACGGTGATGTGCCTGATGATAGGGAGCCTGATGAGCAACCCAAAGTGGAAGAAAACGAGGAGATCCTTGTTCCTAAACAGATTTTGGCACATAATGATACGAAGAAAGGTAAAGTCCGAAGGCGGGTTCTTGGTTAAGTTCAAGAGCTTTCCTGCATTTGATGCGAAGTGGATGGAGGAGGAGGACCTAGCAGATACTCCTCGGATTGTGAAACTTTACCTCGATGCTTTGGTTTAGCATAGTCTACTCCAAACGGAACCCAGAATTCAGCTTGGCTGGAGATCTGGTGCAGTGGGATGCACAAGAGGGGAGTTACTCCACTCCTTTGGCAACAGATGCCTCGATTTTGATACTAAAGTCACTGATGTCTCTTTGATTTTTAGGGATACTGAGAGCTGACAGTATTCTGCTGGATGACTTTATGAAATGGAATTCCTGATAATGATACTGATTTGTTCTTGATTTCTTGTGAGTGCCGGAACTGATAGCCGAAATGACTGCAGCATTTTGGTCTGATTGATCTCGAATAGACATGGTTGCAATAGGGGTTAGTCAATCGGACATCGATGAGGTCCCGATTGGACCTAGATGTGATTGCTAGCTACATTGCCGATAAATCATGGTCTAAGATCCGAATGAATGTTGAATGTCATGTGATGTCCTGTGATGTCTAGTGATGTCATGTGATGTGATTGTCGATTTGGTACATGTGCTAGATGTGTGTTCCTAGTACGTAGGTACTAACAGTCGGTGTCTGCTAGGACAGTTCAGCTTCATCATTCATAGGTTGACTAAATACCAAGCCATCCCCACTAACGTCGTCAGTGCCCAATGGTGGGTGTAGAACTAGGTACTAACATATGCTCCCCAACACAACACACACCACACGCACACACACATAAGCATACATCAACACAAAGTTCACCGTATTGAGTTGTTTTAGATTTATTGGAGTCTTGTATCTCGGATCAGAAGACTCAATGGGAAAAGAACTTACCTTTTGTGGAATTTGCCTATAGTAACACGATACACTCTTCGACGGGGAAGACGCCATGTGAGATTGTTGAAAGTGCTGCGAAGGTTCCATCCTTCCTGAGCACGAAAGATTAGATATTTGAAGCGGATTAATATTCGCGAGACTTGGATACGGCTTTTGCCAAGGTTCGCGAGACTTTGCAGGAGTCTCAAGAACGACAGAAAAAGGGAGCGGATCGCCATCGTCGCGACTGGAAACTGAAGGAGGATGATTGGGTGCTCTTACTTTTGAGAAGGTACGCCAGCGAAAGAAAAAGGGAAAGGAGAGGCTTTTTCCAAAGCTTAGTATGTGATACTACGGACCTTTCCAGATCACTGACAAGATAAATGATGTCTCCTTCCGATTGAAACTGCCAGATACTTGGAGGATTCATAATGCATTGCATGTGAGTCTCTTGAACCCTGTTAACGGTGATGTGCCTGATGATAGGGAGCCTGATGAGCAACCCAAAGTGGAAGAAAACGAGGAGATCCTTGTTCCTAAACAGATTTTGGCACATAATGATACGAAGAAAGGTAAAGTCCGAAGGCGGGTTCTTGGTTAAGTTCAAGAGCTTTCCTGCATTTGATGCGAAGTGGATGGAGGAGGAGGACCTAGCAGATACTCCTCGGATTGTGAAACTTTACCTCGATGCTTTGGTTTAGCATAGTCTACTCCAAACGGAACCCAGAATTCAGCTTGGCTGGAGATCTGGTGCAGTGGGATGCACAAGAGGGGAGTTACTCCACTCCTTTGGCAACAGATGCCTCGATTTTGATACTAAAGTCACTGATGTCTCTTTGATTTTTAGGGATACTGAGAGCTGACAGTATTCTGCTGGATGACTTTATGAAATGGAATTCCTGATAATGATACTGATTTGTTCTTGATTTCTTGTGAGTGCCGGAACTGATAGCCGAAATGACTGCAGCATTTTGGTCTGATTGATCTCGAATAGACATGGTTGCAATAGGGGTTAGTCAATCGGACATCAATGAGGTCCCGATTGGACCTAGATGTGATTGCTAGCTACATTGCCGATAAATCATGGTCTAAGATCCGAATGAATGTTGAATGTCATGTGATGTCCTGTGATGTCTAGTGATGTCATGTGATGTGATTGTCGATTTGGTACATGTGCTAGATGTGTGTTCCTAGTACGTAGGTACTAACAGTCGGTGTCTGCTAGGACAGTTCAGCTTCATCATTCATAGGTTGACTAAATACCAAGCCATCCCCACTAACGTCGTCAGTGCCCAATGGTGGGTGTAGAACTAGGTACTAACATATGCTCCCCAACACAACACACACCACACGCACACACACATAAGCATACATCAACACAAAGTTCACCGTATTGAGTTGTTTTAGATTTATTGGAGTCTTGTATCTCGGATCAGAAGACTCACTGGGAAAAGAACTTACCTTTTGTGGAATTTGCCTATAGTAACACGATACACTCTTCGACGGGGAAGACGCCATGTGAGATTGTTGAAAGTGCTGCGAAGGTTCCATCCTTCCTGAGCACGAAAGATTAGATATTTGAAGCGGATTAATATTCGCGAGACTTGGATACGGCTTTTGCCAAGGTTCGCGAGACTTTGCAGGAGTCTCAAGAACGACAGAAAAAGGGAGCGGATCGCCATCGTCGCGACTGGAAACTGAAGGAGGATGATTGGGTGCTCTTACTTTTGAGAAGGTACCCCTGCGAAAGAAAAAGGGAAAGGAGAGGCTTTTTCCAAAGCTTAGTATGTGATACTACGGACCTTTCCAGATCACTGACAAGATAAATGATGTCTCCTTCCGATTGAAACTGCCAGATACTTGGAGGATTCATAATGCATTGCATGTGAGTCTCTTGAACCCTGTTAACGGTGATGTGCCTGATGATAGGGAGCCTGATGAGCAACCCAAAGTGGAAGAAAACGAGGAGATCCTTGTTCCTAAACAGATTTTGGCACATAATGATACGAAGAAAGGTAAAGTCCGAAGGCGGGTTCTTGGTTAAGTTCAAGAGCTTTCCTGCATTTGATGCGAAGTGGATGGAGGAGGAGGACCTAGCAGATACTCCTCGGATTGTGAAACTTTACCTCGATGCTTTGGTTTAGCATAGTCTACTCCAAACGGAACCCAGAATTCAGCTTGGCTGGAGATCTGGTGCAGTGGGATGCACAAGAGGGGAGTTACTCCACTCCTTTGGCAACAGATGCCTCGATTTTGATACTAAAGTCACTGATGTCTCTTTGATTTTTAGGGATACTGAGAGCTGACAGTATTCTGCTGGATGACTTTATGAAATGGAATTCCTGATAATGATACTGATTTGTTCTTGATTTCTTGTGAGTGCCGGAACTGATAGCCGAAATGACTGCAGCATTTTCGTCTGATTGATCTCGAATAGACATGGTTGCAATAGGGGTTAGTCAATCGGACATCGATGAGGTCCCGATTGGACCTAGATGTGATTGCTAGCTACATTGCCGATAAATCATGGTCTAAGATCCGAATGAATGTTGAATGTCATGTGATGTCCTGTGATGTCTAGTGATGTCATGTGATGTGATTGTCGATTTGGTACATGTGCTAGATGTGTGTTCCTAGTACGTAGGTACTAACAGTCGGTGTCTGCTAAGACGGTTCAGCTTCATCATTCATAGGTTGACTAAATACCAAGCCATCCCCACTAACGTCGTCAGTGCCCAATGGTGGGTGTAGAACTAGGTACTAACATATGCTCCCCAACACAACACACACCACACGCACACACATAAGCATACATCAACACAAAGTTCACCGTATTGAGTTGTTTTAGATTTATTGGAGTCTTGTATCTCGGATCAGAAGACTCAATGGGAAAAGAACTTACCTTTTGTGGAATTTGCCTATAGTAACACGATACACTCTTCGACGGGGAAGACGCCATGTGAGATTGTTGAAAGTGCTGCGAAGGTTCCATCCTTCCTGAGCACGAAAGATTAGATATTTGAAGCGGATTAATATTCGCGAGACTTGGATACGGCTTTTGCCAAGGTTCGCGAGACTTTGCAAGAGTCTCAAGAACGACAGAAAAAGGGAGCGGATCGCCATCGTCGCGACTGGAAACTGAAGGAGGATGATTGGGTGCTCTTACTTTTGAGAAGGTACGCCTGCGAAAGAAAAAGGGAAAGGAGAGGCTTTTTCCAAAGCTTAGTATGTGATACTACGGACCTTTCCAGATCACTGACAAGATAAATGATGTCTCCTTCCGATTGAAACTGCCAGATACTTGGAGGATTCATAATGCATTGCATGTGAGTCTCTTGAACCCTGTTAACGGTGATGTGCCTGATGATAGGGAGCCTGATGAGCAACCCAAAGTGGAAGAAAACGAGGAGATCCTTGTTCCTAAACAGATTTTGGCACATAATGATACGAAGAAAGGTAAAGTCCGAAGGCGGGTTCTTGGTTAAGTTCAAGAGCTTTCCTGCATTTGATGCGAAGTGGATGGAGGAGGAGGACCTAGCAGATACTCCTCGGATTGTGAAACTTTACCTCGATGCTTTGGTTTAGCATAGTCTACTCCAAACGGAACCCAGAATTCAGCTTGGCTGGAGATCTGGTGCAGTGGGATGCACAAGAGGAGAGTTACTCCACTCCTTTGGCAACAGATGCCTCGATTTTGATACTAAAGTCACTGATGTCTCTTTGATTTTTAGGGATACTGAGAGCTGACAGTATTCTGCTGGATGACTTTATGAAATGGAATTCCTGATAATGATACTGATTTGTTCTTGATTTCTTGTGAGTGCCGGAACTGATAGTCGAAAGACTGCAGCATTTTGGTCTGATTGATCTCGAATAGACATGGTTGCAATAGGGGTAAGTCAATCGGACATCGATGAGGTTTCGATTGGACTTAGATGTGATTGCTAGCTACATTGTCGATAAATCATGGTCTAAGATTCGAATGAATGTCGAATGTCATGTGATGTCCAGTGATGTCTAGAGATGTCATGTGATGTGATTGTCGATTTGGTACATGTGCTAGATGTGTGTTCCTAGTACGTAGGTACTAACAGTCGGTGTCTGCTAAGACGGTTCAGCTCCATCATTCATAGGTTGACTAAATACCAAGCCATCCCCACTAACATCGTCAGTGCCCAATGGTGGGTGTAGAACTAGGTACTAACATATGCTCCCCAACACAACACACACCACACGCACACACACATAAGCATACATCAACACAAAGTTCACCGTATTGAGTTTTTGTCATGACTCTGGAGATCAAGGGCAAACTCAGTGAAGCCTAGCACTAAAAGAAGCATTAAATCGAAAAAATTAGCACAAAAATGAGGTAGTTGATAGGGCATATGCACCACAAAAGATAGAAAGAATTAGCACAATATCAATGCTTAGCATATTATGAAATACGAAGTGGAGACTATTTCATTTTGTAACAAACTGCTGACGTGTCAAAGCCCTGAAGAAGGGGGCCAACTTGCAAATGTCGGCCGAGGGGCCTAAACCCTAAGAGAACAAGTAACAGAAGAAGAAGTCCTACAACTTATGGGGACCCCGTTCGATGGGGCCCCAAGTGACACAGGATTAAAATAAAGCAGGACCCACACACACACACAAGAAAAATAAAAGCCGACAGATTTTCGAAAATTGCGCTGGCATGATGACGTGGTAAGCTGTACGGATTTCCGCGTTTTGTGCTGGCTGATGACGTGGCAGGTTGTACGGATTTCCATAAATTACGCTGGCAGCTTTTGGCTTTGCTTTTTGGACCAGAAGCTTTTGAGTTTTGAAGGCTTTTCATTGTAAGTGCTTTTCAGTCCAAGGGCCTTTAAATATGAGGTTAGGGCTCATTCTCTAGCATGCTTCCTGGAGAAGGTGCAGAGTCTGGAGTTCCGGCTTGTACTGTGTTGATGCAATATAAAGAAATACCGAAAGGGGCGCCAAGGTTTGGGGCCAATACTCTCTGGGGTGGAATTCCGCCACTCCGATGTCAGAGTCTGGAGTTCCGGCTTGTACTGTGTTGATGCAATATAAAGAAATACTTAAAGGGGCGCCAAGGTTTGGGGCCAATACTCTCTGGGGTGGAATTCCGCCACTCCGTGTCACGTGTCGTCTCTCTCTCTCTCTCTCTCTCTCTCTCTCTCTCTCTCTCTCTCTCTCTCTCTCTCTCTCTCTCTCTCTCTCTCTCTCTCTCTCTCTCTCATGAGCGCCGACCCGACAGCTTTCATCCGGGTAGCCTTGGCACCAGACCCACCCATGTACCACATCTTACATCCCCCCATTAGTACAGGATGGAGCTAGATAGCTTGATGCATTCTCATGATTGTACTACCTTGAGCATACAGACATGCATATACCCCTAGAGATAGAGCTCCATCCCTCCTCAGATACTCCACTACCTACATTCAGTTCAGTTTTGTATCAATTTTGTTTCATTTGTCTTTCCGATAGACGGATGACATACACACCATGTACATTTGATTTGTCTCATAGGCCGATTTCGGCCTGACATAGACGTTAAAAATCTTTCTTTCTTTCTTCTTTCTTTCTTTCTTTCTCTCTCAGTTCACTTGTTATTGAAGTGCTAAAAGTCTGTTCAGTCTGTTCTTTTCTATTGGCACGTGGTGCCCGTCCTGTGACACATTCTCTCTTCACAGAAGGTTTTGGGCCTTCGTCTAGAGTGATCGAATGCAAAGGAAAAAATTGATGGCATAATGCAGTGGCCCATAAGAGAATTTATGTGATGGAATCTGTAATGGCTACAAAGGCCATCACAAAAAGCAACCCACATATTCCAGCAAATAGCCTGGTGAAGTACATAAGTTCAAAGCCTTGGCGACCGCCTTTCTGAGACAAGAGGCCTACCTCCCAAGCTCCAAGTCGAAACCTCTGCAAGGACCTCTAAATCAGCATCAAAATCTTAGTGCAGGGAGAATATCTTCAAGGAACCACCGACTCGGGTACCCAACCAGATTGAGAAAACTAATTCTTTAACACGCGGAAGGGGAGATCTGGTAACAGGTCGGTCCACTTGCTCAAGGAGACTATCCCTCCCCTTCCCCCACCCTCTCCCATCCCCTTTCCCCCTCATCATTCAAACAGAGTGCAGCAAAACAAGTGTTCTATTTAAACCAGGACAAGAGGAATGTGACGCTAACAAACAAAAAAAAAGGCGATTCTACCACTGCTCAGGCAAAAGAAAAGTTTCCATAACCTTCTGAGAAAACGATAGTGCAGCTTCATCCTTGCTAACACACTGGGAGATAACTTCAGGAACTTCCATGACCAAAGACTGCAACAGAGCCAGCCATTTAAAGGTCAGAACTACTATAATGCAATTGTTAATTTCTTAGGAGTTCTGCAAAAGAGCAAAACCTGAATATCTTGATCTTGAGCAGGTGATGAAAGACCAATAGAGACGCCTTTCGAAATGGCCACATCCAGCTGCATGTTTTGATAAGAAAAAGAGGAAGAAATTTTGAGGCAATTTTTTAGAATCATCCACAGTAGTCAACTTGTCATCATACCTTTTGTGTTATCAAATGAAACCTCTCCAATGCTTCTCCAGCTGACCAAGATGCTTCAGCAGGAGGAAGGTTCACTTGTTCCACTGGCAATGGAGGTGAGACTGATGCAGTCAGGGTAGCAGTAGTGTCCTGCTCGACAAAAACAGGAGAGTTTTCTAGATATGAAATGGCAGAAGATTTTGCATTAAGGCAGGACAAACAATGCCAAGCTTGTCATATAGATTGTAAGATCTTACCTTCAGGGCCGGTTGGCGGTCTGAAGAAGACAAGTCCATGAACAATGCTGAGCTTGTAAGACTTCCAGAACCTGAAGCTCCATCCAAAGGTTGGTGACCACCCGAATCAGGAACCAACACAGGACCTGAAGATGAATGGCTGCAAAATAAGAAGTCCATTGGTTTTGAGTGCCCTTTGTTAGGAGAAGATCAAAAATGCTACAAAAAGAAAGGGATGGGATAGCAACCTGAGAGGTAAAGGCAGCCGAAGGTCAATCTCCTCAGCACTTGACTCCGTATTTTGGCTGCCTACCCCTAACCCAATGGCTGCTTGAACTCCTGCCATTCCAACATAAGATCCAATCCCCTGGGCAGGTTGGGGATAACCTGCACGAGCCAGACTTGTTCCAGAAGGAATGCTCGAAGAAACAGCGGTGCCAGCTGCTGCAGCTTGAGTTTGACTTGGCTGATTTTGCCAAGGCAGGCGAGCAAAGTCCTACAACCCCGACAGTCAGTAAGACATCAATCATACTGCTGCAAAAGACATACTAGATTTCTCTTTTTACGTGCAAAAATCCAACCTCGTAGACTCGTTGCTGTGCATTCGAAAGCCGGCCAGGCTTCGGCCGAAGAACCTCTGGTAAGCGGGCCAAATGTCCTTGGGAATAAAATGAAGCATCATAAAAGCTAACACCCATTGCTTCTCTTTGTTTTCGTCTATGCGCAAGAGGGGGTCCAATGACATCTTCCAAATCACGAAGAGCCTGCAGCATAAGACTCGTGGACATAAATTTTCTGGAATTGGCTACTTGTTGAAAGTAATCAACTGTAAAATACGCTAATCTTTTCAACACACCATTATTAACTTGGAAAAGAAACCAATTCTTTCCTTGCATTAAATAAAAACGTACTTTTTCAGTTGCGGACTTTTCTATGACAGCACAACCCAAATCCAGGTTATCATTCGTAATAAGTACCACTGCTGTATCAAGGACATCCCCTGTTACATTCAATGCTTGGAACAGATTGCGTAAGTGGTTTGCCATTGCTGCACGCAGTGGCTCCTGCATAAAAATACCATATCAAAATACAAACATTTGTGTTTCTATAGGCATGATGCTTCTGACAAGTTATTTGTGTTTTTGATTGGATGCCACACTTTACCTTACACGTAACATGGGCCAAACTCCCTGCTAAACTGGCAACCATTAAATTACCAGAGTGCCGGATGCGGTTATCATCACTTTCCATTGCATAGTCCTGCAGAAAAAATAGCCAATAAGCATGAAAGGTTATGTCGACTACCAACATAAACGCTCTTTTGAATATCCCAAATTCATCATCAAAAGTTGTTACAACAGAAATACCTTTGTTACAAGCTCTCTAGTTGTCATACATGCAATTGTAACACTACGATCAACAACCGGTGAAATGATCTCTCTTATTGCCCGCTCCATTGCCGTAGGGACAATCCTAAGCATAGAAATAGTCCATACATAAAGGTTGTGAGAGAAAAATAATCAAATCATCTCAACTAAGAACAGAAAATACCGTGATAACTGCAGCTGTTGCCCTAGAGCTGCTAGCTTTGGATTCATGACAACATAAGAAGACAAGTTTGGTAACGGCATTGAAAGCTGTCAAAAAAAGTTCATCTCTCAATGTCAATAGTGCACAAATGAAGAAACACCATGCTACTACTCCTGTCCCAAAAATTTAAACCTGATTTGCTGAGTATGGTGCTGGAGACCCTCCAGCTTGGGGTAGGCCTTGCCCAGAAGGTAGGCGCTCAGCTAAAGCTAAAGTGGCCAGCTTTTCTTCTTCTGGGAGTGTTAAACTTGCAGGAATGTGTGAAGACCCCAGTTGTGGCTGCAGCAGCAAGTGACAAAAGATAAGACAGTGATGGTGAAGCTCTCAAAATCCCATGACTGTTAAGGATAAGCAAGGTAGACCTGAGATACTGAAGTAGGAGGAACAACAGGATGAGAAGCTGAAACAGATGCCTCTGAGGGGAGATCCACATGAGCTGGAACAGCAGGAGATGAACTAGTTTCACTAGTGTAAAGAGCAGGTGGATGAGCTATAGCAGGATCCTTGTTAGAAAAATCTGGGTTCCCCTCAATCTCACGGGTGCGGCCTTTTAGAAGTTGTGAGACTTTCACATCCTTCATATCTACGCCCAGATTTTTAAACAATACCTGACAGCAATAAAAGACTGTTGAGTCTCAACATGTTTGACCCGGATTCCTCTCGATAATACGATGACTATAGCAGCACATACTTCAATGTCAAACTTGAGATTCATCTTGAGGTTTGGTAGGTTGTAAATCTCTGCTAGCAGAGAGAGAATCCCCATAGTCCATGGATTGGGTGGTTGATATGCCAGACTGGATTGGCAAGGCTCCAGTATCTGCAAAAGATACAAGAAGCTTAGAACGTGAGAGGAAAGTATTTCCCTCTTATGTTTTCTGACAGCTCAACAGCCACATTACCTTTGAAGTGAAAGGGATCACTGCAATCATAAGACCCCTTTCATAAGCCTGCAAAAACCATGTCGGTTTGACATTGAGACAAAACGTGCCATCTACAAATAATAAATCCATGGCTACAATCATAAAGACTTACCTCTGTAATCAAAACTTTAGGGTCAATTTCAATGGCTCTCAAAGCCTGGTTTCTGCCTATGGTGAGCTTTCCAAGCCAGCTTCCAAGATTCTTCAAAAGAGACCTCTCTTCTGAACTTGACTTAATAAGGTCTGATCTTAAAAGAACCTTAAGCAATGCCACGAAAAGAAAAAAGAACAGTTAATCGACCTCTCTTAAAACCACAAGAATATAAGTCACCACCTTAGTGATAAACGCTCAACAAGCCATTATCAGAGACAAAAAGCTTGTAAAATAATCATACCTTGCAATTCTCATATGTCGCTTTCACCACCTCTTTGTGCAGGACCCTGGAGCTGATCTTGTCAAGAAACTTCAGGTATGTGTCATGAAAGTTTGGCTCAATGCTTGCCCTATGTTATTTTACCACAGTGAGAACCCTTGTGAAACAAATCGTTAATTAATAGACAAACTCCTAAAAAAGCACCTTTTCATCACCATATACTGGGCAAACCATGGATAATACTGCTCCTTGAGAACCTCCGTGAACTCTTTGGCTTTGGTATCTAGGTTTGCTGAGGATATATTATTTATTATAAAGGCAATTTTGTCTTGCGCCTCAGAACTTGGGGCCTGCAAAATTGAGAGAGTTAATGCAAGTTTAGCAGAATATGTCAATCTATCAGCTATACTTAGACAAGAGTACCTCAATAGGGGTGTCCCTCCTCTCGGCTGCAGCAACTAATGTTCCAATGTTTAATGCATGCCCAAACCCTTTCAATGAATATACTCCATCAGAAAACTTTTGACAACATTCTGTGCATACTTCATGGGCGCAAAAAGATAAAGACCTCCTACCTGTGCCTTTTGTCGGGGTTGGTCGAGGGAAGCCTGGAGTGGGTGCCACTTGAAATGCTCCTGGTTGAGAAGCCTGTGTACCCTGGCAAATGACATCAAGAAGCTAAAATACTACATAGTAAGTTATACATCAATCAGAAGACATAGTGCTGGAGCACAAATACATCCACAATTACAAAAATTAGCCCATAGATAGGTAAAAGGTACTTCTTTTAACCAATTACCCAATACAACAAGATGTTCAGCCTCTTGAAAGCAGACAGAACTTATCCGAGGGAAAAGTACATCACATATCAGAGACTGCACAATAAACTTGACCGTAACAGAGCCCTAAACCAAAGCGTTGAACACAAACAACATGAACAAAACCAAGAAACGGATGACCGAACTGAAATACACAGAGATACCTTCTGAGTGCTCCCTGTGTCAAAAAGCTGATTTGTGGAGGCAGAGTGCTGTAGTTGCAAATTGGATGCAGAAACAAATGGTTTTGAAAATGAGAGAGCTGTCAAAGAGCTACTCTTAATCTTTTCATCAAACGAATTTGAAGGTGGAACCTGAATCTGTTGCAACTGTACGGTCTGCTGCTGCATATCAGAACTGCTGCTAGGGAAAGCTTCTGGAATCTAAGAAAGTATGCAAATGCAGACAGAATCAGAATAGCACTGTCCTCAGACAGACAGTAATTTACAAAATGTGGTAAAGCTTGGAGTGTCACCTCTGTGCTATCGGCGGTAGAAACTGTGCTTACTGCAGACGGTGCTTGGGCTGCAGAAGTTTGAATCTCAGGAGAAGATAGTATATGGCTAGCATTTGGCTCAGCTGATAACCTAGCAAGAGCTCGTTCTATAAACTCCACAAGAGCCCCGTGTGCTTCACGCATGTGCGATATTTGTAAAATATGGTTACAGTACTGAGGCCATTCTACAAGTCTGTCCCTAAATTTCTCCAAGGCAGCTAACCCAAATGAGAACATCTGCAATTACAAAGTAGAATCCAAATTGCGCAATTTTTGGTGTGAAATGTCCTGTAAGATAATTAACAACACTTACTCTGGAATCCAATGGTTTCCGCAATGCATCAAGTACATAGCGTAGCGCAATTCCCAATGTAAGAGAGGACACTAGCTGGTGTTTGATGAGTGAGCCTGCATAATCAATCAACAGAGAACAGCATTTGCTTGTTACTCACACTCACACTCTCTCTCTCCCATGTTCAAAAGGGGATGCCCCACTTTTGTCAAATCCTGGGAGAATCCTTCAACAGATCTTTTACTTACCCCCCCCCCCTTTCTCCCTTTCCATGATTGATGTATAGCATACTATATCCACATTACAGATATCAGCATTATGTTGATAAGGTGGCACACTTCCCTTCAGGTCCTGGAAGGATCCTTCAAGAGTAACTACTCCCCCATCATTGATGCATACCATCCCATACAACACAATTCAGGATGGAGCTAGGTAGATCTGCATAGCATGATTGTACACCGATGTATAAAGTAGTGCATTTTGAGTCCCTAGAGATAAAGCTTCATCAATCCATCCACCCAAGATTTTCAGGTTTTTTTTTGCATTATGTTTTCTTGCTTTTACTTTCCTGAGCACCGAAAGACACTAACACTTGCACTATTGACTGCCAACTTGGGCCTGAAGTGGATGTTAATAAAGCTCCTCATATACATATACACACCCCCCCGTGTCAGTCTATTTTGTTTTTTAGCAGGTTTATTTTCAGCACTTGTGCTTTTTGCTGGATACCCAGAAGACACACATATGTTCGCCGTTTTGTCTCATAGGTTGAATCCGGCCTCTAGAAGACATTAAGAAAGATCTCTTTCTTTCTGTGTGTCACAGGCATACACACATCTCATGCAAACTGAGCATGATGAACAACTACAAACACCCATGCACACAATTTTCAGGTCTTGGTGCCTCATTTACTCACACATCATATGCAATTTGTTATGGCACAGTTAAACAGATAGTTACCAACCAAAAAGAATTGCAGTAATTCGCAGCTCTCGTTCTGGATACTTCGGGAAAAAGCGGTACTCATCGAAGAGGCTTTGAATCATACAAGCAAAAATCTCTTGCTCCCTTCAGAAACAGACAAACAAAATCAAAGCCCTTCAGTGATGCTCTTTTTGGTATGAAATCACAGATGTTATCATATACAAGCTTACCGCTTCACCCGCGACTCTTTATGTGTCTCTAACATCGTCACAACCGCCTCAATAGGCATCTCTCCAGCATATATCTTCCTGAAGTACATATTTGCTTCTTGCTCTATATCGCTGGAAAAACTTTCAGATGCAGACTGGTCAGAAGCACCCGCACTAAGTAGGCGAGGATTTACTCGAACAACTGCTGTATGAATACGCTTCGTCTCCTCCAAAAGTTCTCGAGGAATCAAATGATTCGGTGTGGATTGGAGAGCCTGAAAAAAGAAACTCATCAGCATAGAAAATACAAAATCAGCATGGACAGTTTCAAGAAACATAAGAAAAACCTTAAAAAATATTGCAGTTGTCTCTAAGTTAAGGCTGGTTGAAAGATTAGACCGATGTCCAGAACCTCCCAAGACTTCTGTACGAGCTTCCCCTGCAGCCCTCTCTCTTAGATACTTCAGACAAACCTGCACACAGTTGCATGATAAATAATCATCCCTTTAGATCTTGAAGAGAGTCTCAAACAGACAGAGGGGAAGGCATGCCTGAAAGAAAGAGACACCATGACTATTTAGATTGTCAAGTAGCCACTTCTCTAAATTCAGGATGTCCCGCCGAGATGCCAGGACAGCAAAATCAATGCTAAAAGAGAAAGGGGCTGCTTCTAACACTTGAGGCAGCAACTGTCAAAGCACATCATTTCATGAGCGTTCTATGGTTGAGTACTTAAAACATCCATTACAGAGGAATTTAGCCTGACCTGTAGCTCTTGACAAACATCAAGAATTCGTGGTATACTTGTAGGATCTTTTGAGTGCACTTCTAGAAAACCCCGTATAACCATCACAGAATTCAACCTCCATAATTGACGAAAAAGAGTAATACTCTTTAACCCTGATCCAAGATATGCAGGGAACAGGGATGCTAAAACTTCAAGTTGAATCAGGTTCCAAGTAGTCTGAAAAATCATTAAAATCATTCATCAGCCTTTGGAATGAATCAGCTTACAATGGTTAAATTAAGAGTGCAGAGCTAACCTTTATTTGAATGACTCCTACCAACAGAATATCAGGGCAATGCTTCATAGGAAGCTCAAGCATTGACCTGACAGCCCCAGCATGCCCCATTTCAGCAAGCTGGCACAGGACTCCCAACAAAGGTATTGACAACCATGCCTGATGCGTACCGCTAGACAGAATTTCGCTTCCAAGAACATTTTCTAGAGGAAACTGTTGAATACAAGCAGGTAAGAAACTAGATACCAAAAGTAATAAGTCTTAAGTCTTTGAATGCACAAGCTTGCCTGCCCCGAGTATGATCTCTTAAACTGCAAGATGTCAGGAGAGGCCAAAACTGCATATCTTAAGAATGAAATTTGACCTTCTGTATTCTTCCAAAGGCCACTACAAATCCTCTCAATTGGAAAGGGATCCTGACAACATACCATACAACCTTAACTCATTGTATCTTCACATAGAAAATATGATCTGCAAGGCATAATTTCCTACCTTGCAAGCCATCCCATAAATCCCCATTAAAAGATTGAAAGCCTTCTGATCTGGCATGTAGAAGCCCTCGTGATCAAAATTATCTACCACCGATCCCCAATCTGTTCCAGGCGCCTGCACAGCACCGACTCCACCGTTTAAAATATCCTTTGGTAACCATCTGATTTTCTTTTAAAACCGAACACGAACGCTTACAGCTTCACATAAACAATCAATCAAACTCTCAATATCCCAAGAATTTGTTGCCCATGGCCCATCAATAGAACCGCTGCAACTGAATGCACCCAAAAATGTTGCAAAGCTTCCGTGCCCATCATCCAAGCCTGTGTGTGTGCGAGCAACCATTGCAATAATTCTTGCAATGCAAGGTTCATCCAAAACAGGAAATAATGAAAGAAACTCTTTGCACTTTGTGATTCCAATGGTACAATTGTACCCAAGCTCCTCCATTACATCTGAAGCTTCTAAAGCATTATCCAGATGCTCCATCAAGTCCAGAGAGATAGGACAAGATGATCTAGCTACAGCTTCAAATCGCCTGTAAAAATAGCACAATATCTGGACTCTTGAGGCCGCACATACATCCTGAAATAAAGTACCAAAACTATTGCAAAGGCATAAAAATATCACCTCGAACACCCATAATCATTCACATCATCCTGCAACAGAGGCATCAACAAGAGGGAAGTATGTGCACCAAGAGGCAGCGACTTTGCAAAAGCAGGTATGTGCTTCGACAAGCCCTCACTTTCATGGAGAAATAACAGGACTTGATCAATTATGGTTTCAGAAGCCACTGCACTTGATGTCTGGCATAACTCTGCAATCTTGACATAACAAAAATGATAACCTGGACTCACCAACAAAACAGCATGAGAGTCAGTTGGGCAGAAGAACAAAAAGAAGCTCAACAAAAAAGGTACCACTTGCCTTGCTGCTGCCACTGCACAATCTCTGCATCCGTCAAGGCCAAGCCCAACCCGATTTGCTCCAAAAGAGAGAGCTTCAGAGTTTCAGATAAGTCTTGCAACAAAGATTCGTTGAAAGGAATATGCAGGACTGCCTCACAAAAAATTGAACTGAAGTTTGGCTGATGGATTAAGTGTCTTATGACAATCGCCAGTAGATCAATTTTGAGCTGCAAATTTTGCACCTCTCCTTCACGCGAATTCACTTGTTTCAAACAAGTTCGGAGCATGATAAGGTTGCTCTCACTGCCATACTCAGATAGCTGGAATGCAACAAGTTTCAATGTCACATTATTAAGAATTCACCTCATTCTATAAAACCTTGGCTGCATGACTTCAACCAATTCTCTAAACACCCTAATTGACACTGTTGATCCAAACACTCTGATTGACATTGTTAATCCAAACACCCTAATTGACACTTAATTAGCAGTCTTGTCACATTTTTCTTAACTGTTTGTGTATGAGTATACAGTGGAAGGAATGATCATCAAAATGAAGTGAGAGGTCGTAAACCTTGAGCATTGAGGACTCTCCTCTTTGATGTATTTGAAGTTGTAACACTGGAATCTTCAGATCACTTGAAGGATTAGAACCAGGTCAAAGCACGCCATGGCCTCAAATCACACCATGGCCACAACTTTTGCGACCAATCATTAGAGTTGCTGGTGCAATGTAACAGACTTGGACACTCCAAGTCAAGAATCAACCGCGACAGCACCAAATAACCACTTCAAAACAATTCACAGATCACAATAGATTTGCACTGGCCCGGCGGAGTTCCGTGCCTAGAGATATTGGCCCCAAAGACTGGTGCCCCTTTTGGTATTTCTTTTTGTATTAATCAATCATCAAAGTACAAGAGAGCGGTTAGGGTTTCACTCTCAGACTCTGCGTCCAGATGCTCAGAGAAGTGAGGCCCTCACCACTAATTTAAAGATTACAAGGGATGCCCAAAAGCAGAGCCCCAAAAGCTTAAAAGCAAAAGCAGATTCTCTCTCTCTCAATGAGAGTCAGTAAAAAAGCAAGTTCTCTTTTTCTCTCTTTCTCCCAAATCATAGCAAAAAGCTGAGATTTGCGTCGCTCAAAATTTCCAAAAATATATATTTATTTATTTACCACCTCCGCGATTTCCGGAAATTAGGGTTTCTGGCAGAAAGTAGGGTTTGCAGGAATTTTAGGGTTTCTGGCAGAAAATAGGGTTTTTGCTGCCCGTAGCCACGTCATCACTTTGTGACATGCAATCTCAAGCTTAAGACTCTCCTTCTTGCACTCTCATGCATGTCTATGAGCACAATTGTGTCTCACATGTATGCTTTCACACTGCGAACTTCCAACTGCGAACTTCCGACAACATCATATCAGCGTTGCAGAGCGTTCAATCCTCCAAAAGTGGAGAGGAGACCGTGGCAATAGGAAGCGGTAACTTCTACTGGAATTGACCTCCTGCTCACAACTCTGGATCTCGATTGGTGGCGATTGGCCAAGTGGCACTGATGGCTCAAAGTTGCATCCACTTTCCGTTCGCTAGTGTGTGGGGCTCTCTTGCAAGTTCTGTAAAGAACGCATGTTCTTTTTTCCCAACCATTACTATCTTCTACATGTTCTTATTTTTTAAGGAGGCTTCTTTTAGTCACGATCTCCCTAGCTCCAATGCTCAGTCAATGAGAGTACTGCAGGTGTGAGCATGGGCTGAGCTTTGCAGCAGTGGCTGCTCCTTTGTCAGTCCAGTGTTTGGTGTGAAGAAATCGGTAATCTGTCTCTAGGATTGTGTCACAACCTGCTGACATGTCAAAGCCCTGAAGAATGGGGCCAACTTACAGATGCCAACCGAGGGGCCTAAACCCTAAGAAGAACAAGTAGCACAAGAAGAAGAAGTCCTACCAACTTATGGGGACCCCGTCCGATGGGGCCCCAGTGACATAAAGGGATCAAAATAAAGCAGGACTCACACACACACTCACGTAAAGCTGATGACGTGGCAGCTGTACAAAAATTCCGGAAATTGCACTGACATGATGACGTGGCAAGCCGGATTGCCGCGTTTTGCGTTGACTGCTGTACGGAAATTTCGTGATTTACACTGGCAGCTTTTTGGCATTGCTTTTGCACCACATGCTTTTGAGTTTGATGGCCTTTCATTGTAAACTGCTTTTGGGGCCTAGGGCTTTTAAATATGAGGTTAGGGCTCATTCTCTGGCATGCTTCCTGGAGAAGGTGCAGAGTCTGGAGTATCGGCTTGTACTGTGTTGCTGCAATATAAAATAATACCGAAAGGGGCGCTAAGGTTTGGGGCCAATACTCTCTGGGGCGGAATTCCCGACACCATGTCGCGTGTCGTCTCTCTCTCTCTCATTTCTGTTTTTATTGAAGTGTTAAAAGTCTGTTCAGTCTATTCTTTTTCACGTGATGCCCGTCTTGTGACAGTGGTATCAGAGCATCAGGCGTGTGCTTTTTTGAAAGCATACTGGTCCTACCAAAGAGCAGACAGAGCAAGATTGCACTTTCAAAAGCTCATTGGAGATCATAGGTCCGTGCTGCGACCCCGGACTTATTAGCCACTCCCACCCTTACTTCATCGCGCATCGGGCACGCTCCCATCTTCACCGCTCATGTCTTACAGGGCATAAGCCATTAAGATCGCTTGCAAAAGCAGGATTCAAGATTTGTTTTGAGTCACTCAAAAGCAGTGCCATGTAGATGTTGATGTCTATAGCTACCAAGCCGCACACTTCCAAGGACTTGGCAAGCTTTCAAGGAAATTTTTGCCCAAAGTTATATGGTTTTTGACATCTTCCTTCGGAGTGCAACTTCTGGCAGAGTGGGGTATCCTGAAATGCTTGCCATGGAAACCCTAGCAGATGATAACTTGAATTTTCTCGACATCTCCCAGTAGATGTCTCTTCACAAGCAGACGACCTTGGAGGTCTAGTGCGATTGCTATCTTGGGACTACCATCGCCGCCAAAGAAACAATGTTTATCCAAGAGCTGATGGACCATGTTGTGCTCAGCTACGACCCTATGGAATAAACCTAACCCTAATTTTTGGTTGCAAGTTTTAGGATGGAAAGTCAGTCGGCTTTTCGAGCTCAATTGATGTCGAGATTGCTTTTCTTAAGTGAGAAATCCATTTGAGAACTTGTTTGGTGATCCTGTTTGGAATCTGTTTGAAATGGATGGTATCTGTTTTGAACTTGCCTTGTGCCGATTTGAATTGTTTGACTCTCGTTTTAATACCGGTTTCACTGATTGGTTATTTTACTCCCAGGTGGAGGGTGAGAAATGATGTTTAAGAATGCTTGTTCATACTCATGGCCCGGACCCTTGTGGTTATTTGCGGGGGATTATTGAATGATTGAAAACTGTTGTTTTTACTCATGGCCCGGACCCTTGTGGTTATTTACGAGGGGAGTATTGTTGTTGTTACTCATGGCCCGGTCTTGCATGGTTATTTGCGGGGGGGAGCTCCAGTGGTGTGCTTTTCTGTAAGCATACCGATCCTCTCCAGAACAGACAGAGCACTATGGCGTTCATGGATTCGCAGTGTCTACAGTTTCTCCTCAATGAGCTTCGTGATATGGCGTTCATGGATTCGGGAGAGTGTCTACAGTTTTTCCTCAACGAGCTTCGTGATATTCTTTCACGGCATCCGTAATAAAATCTCTCGATGATGCAGGGTTTCCAATAAGTTTTGAACTACATGCTACACCCTTTGATGCCCCGGGTGGTACCTTTGGCACCAGAAAGTACCAGTGGGGGAGTCTTTAGGAATACGGTGCAACCGTCCGACCTAGATTTAATGCAATTGCCTTTGCCATCGGCGTTGCCACCACCTCCCCGACCACCACCACCACCAGGCTACAATGGCTGGAGCCCGTATGGATACCCTTAGCATCCGTACCCGGCCCCGGGGTATGCACCTAACCAACCAAAGGATTTCAAAGATGGCGGCACCACAGTCAAATTTTTCACCTTTTCTTGGGTGAAAGATAGGAAAAAAGCATTGCAGTTCTTAAAGCAATTCGACAATATCTATATGCTTTCGAGAACTATACACAAGAGTCCAAGATTTCTTGAGCAGCGGGATTTCTTAAAGATAATGCTATGCAATGGTGGAGTTCAATCGTGACACAACCGCATGCTCCAAGGACCTTGCAAGCATCCAAGACAACGTAGTGAGGGTAAACGTCCCAATTAAAAGAGGGACCCCTTTTTAGAGGCATGTCTACCCCCACAATATTTAACCTATAAGCATCAAGTCAGAGGCAACAAGCCGCGAGTGTTTTTGTGGATAGTGCAGCCAGGTTGGATTTTCATCTATCCAATTTGTGTTCGATCTGTGTTGGTGGCATTGCCTCTAAACAAGCCCCAGGCACTCTGCAATTGACTTTGCTTTTTGTCACATAAGAATCACAAAACGTCGTTCTGTGTCGTTCAACCATCACTCAGGCTGGCATCTTTACTGGAGTTGGATGTTGCGCAGGGCTTTCGAAAGCACATCCTCAATCCAAAAATGGTGTAGCACAGTTCTCGCGGTTGCTCCCCCACGTTAGCCGCCTCTAAAATGGCTCCTTAACCCCATATGACCTCTCTCTTTGAAGTCGAAATCTTATTAAAATGGGGCAACTTGAAAATGCTTGCCACAGAGACCATAGACAACTATAACCAGAGATTTCTTGACGTCTACCTTTCAGTGTCTTTCTTTAAGTTCATTCCCTTGAAGGACCAGTGCGAGCGATACACCATCGGATTGTCATCATCATTACATGAGTATTGTTGTCCAAGCAAGTATTAACCATGCAAGAGCTTATGAACCATGCAGCAGTCAGCTACAAACTGACGAAAGGGAAGTTAGAGTTTACTATAGAAGCAAATCCGACTAAAAACCAAAACTCTCGGTAACAACGAACAAATCCTCGAGAGTCAGTTAGCCACCGATGTAACCTAGAAGGTGGTCGCTCTCATCGGTGCGCTTCCAGTGACCATACAAGGATATCAAGGAAAAGCCGATTTTCACATCATGAAGTTAGGCAATTGCGACGTTCTGTTGGGCATGCATTGGCGCGACAAGAATGACGCGATCCTCCGGATCTGGAACCGTACGTTTACCCAGATGCAAAATCACAAGCCAATCGTCCTCAAAGTTACACTATCCAACAAAAACCTAAATGAATTTTCTAATTGTTTTGTATTTAGATACTTCTAAACTCTGTTTCAGAAAGTACTTGCGGTGACGTGACTACCCAGTACACACACACACTCTCTAGCAAAGGCAATGATGACGTGGCTACCCTATGGGAACCCCGGGAATTGCAAGAAATGCAGGCAGAAATACTGACATGGCAGCCTCCGCATTTTGCGACAAGATTCACGGAATTCCGTACATGCTGATGTGGCACTGTTTACGGCATAATGCAAGAAGGCCATGTCATTGCTTACGAGAGCCGATTGTTCTCAAGGCCAAAATTGATAGCACAGATTTATGAGAGAGAGCTTTTGGCGGTTATCCATGCTCTTACTCAGTGGCGGCACTACCTACTCGAAGCGGATTTTACTGTTTTTACAGACCATCAGAGTTTGAACTACTTGTCAAAGACGCAGCTATCGGAAAAGCAAATGCGGTGGGCGAACATCTTGTCAGCGTTTTCACTTCCAGATTGTCCATGTGCAGGGACAGAAGAATTTGGTGGCAAATGCTTTGTCTTGGAAGCCGTTGGTTCTGGCTATTTCCGCGATACATGTGGGGGAGCAGGAGAGAGAGCCCACTTGCTGTCCTATGCAATGAGAGTGAAGGAGAAGAGGAGAGAGGCGCTGTAGAAGCACACGCAGAGAAGAACGTGAGAGAGAGAGAGCTCGTTGAAAACTGGGAAAAAAGCCACGCTATGCATTTTGGGCTTCATATTTGAGTATATGAGTAACTGACTAGGGGGCCATTCACACTTGGGCCCCCTCACTTATAAGTCTTTTTAACTTATAAGTTATAAGTACAAGGCACTTAGGCCTTTATTCCCTAACAACCTCCCACCTAAAGGCAATGTACCTTGGGAGATCAAAGAATTAGCTAACTATGATACAACAGCTGATCATGCACTTACTCATCCAACACCCATCATCTGTCGGCAATATGCAAACCGCTCTGCTGGAAGACTCTTGGTCAAAAGATCTGCAGGGTTGTCATCTGTGTGCACCTTGACAAGTGTAATGCTCTTGTCATCAAGCACACTCCTGATAAAATGATACTTCACCTCTATGTGCTTTGTCTTGGCATGAAAAACAGGATTCCTTGCAAGCATAATAGCACTCTGACTATCACAGTGTAGCACAGGAACCGGTGACTTAATGCCAAGCTCTTCTACCAAACGCATGAGCCACAAAGCTTCTTTGCATGCCTCAGTGGCAGCCACATACTCAGCCTCAGTGGTAGACAAAGCAACACATTTTTGCACTCTAGAAATCCAAGAAACTGCACCTCCTGTGAATGTAAACACATATCCAGAGGTAGACTTCCTGCAATCTGGATGTCCAGCAAAATCTGCATCTGTAAAGCCATGCACAGATGTCTCACTCTTCCCAAAACAAATGCACACGTCTTTAGTGCCTTTCAAGTATCTCAAGATACACTTCACTGCTTCCCAATGCTTTTTGCCAGGATTGCTCATGTACCTGCTTACCACTCCCACCGCAAATGCAATGTCCGGACGTGTAGCAACCATAGCATACATCAAACTGCCAACGGCTGATGCATAAGGAATCTTGGCCATTTCAGCCCGCATATCATCTGTGTTTGGGCAGTCATGTGCAGTCAGTTTTACATATGGAGGCAGCGGAGTACCAAGTGCCTTTCCCCCATCCATATGAAAACGATGTAGCACCTTATTGACATAATCTCGTTGAGATAGATACAGACGCCTGTTGATCCTATCTCGAGAGATACGCATGCCCAAAATATGATTAGCATTACCAAGATCCTTCATGTCAAAGCGATTCTTTAAGCTTTGCTGTAGTGCATCCAACTCCGTGACATTGTTACCCGCAATAAGCATGTCATCAACATACAAAATCAGCAATAGAAGAGATCCATCACTTGCCGTTTTGATATACAAACAGTGATCAGAATTACTTCTTTTGTATCCTTGAGACCTCATGAATGTATCAAACTTGTGATACCATGCACGGGGAGATTGTTTCAAACCATACAAGCTCTTCAAGAGTCTACATACTTTCTTCTCTTGCCCCTTTGACACAAAACCTTCTGGCTGCATCATATAGATCATCTCAAGCAAATCGCCATGCAAAAACGCTGTTTTGACATCCATTTGCTTTAACTCCATATCTTCAGAAGCAACCAGGCCTAGAACAAGACGTAATGTGGCAAGCTTTACAACAGGAGAAAAAATCTCATCAAAATCAACACCATGCTTTTGCTTGTACCCTTTAGCAACCAAACGTGCCTTGTACTTAGAAGAAGCATCAGATGTGACCTTGGTCTTGTAAACCCATTTACATGGCAGAGCCTTATGCCCTTTAGGCAAATCAACCAAGTCCCATGTATGGTTTTTCTCCAAAGACTGCATTTCCGAAACCATTGCTTTGAACCATTTCTTACTGTCTTCCCGTTGCATAGCCTCTTTATAGCAAGACGGCTCACCACAATCAGTAAGCATGACATAGTCCAAAGACGGTTCATATCTATCGGGGGGCCTTGTCACCCGAGTAGACCTACGCACCCAATGATCCATAACAGGTGGATTTTCAGCCTGTAAACCATCAAAAACAGCAGGCTGTTCAGCCGGTTGCATCGCAACAACGGGCGGTCTAGGAGCATCAACCTGTTCCCCTACCTGTGGTGCATCAATGGCAACTTGTTGGGGCTGATTTTCAGCAGCTAATGGCTGATTTTCAGCACCATTTTCAGCATGTAAAGGCTGTTGAACATTGGGCCTTCTTGGCTGTCCATATGTAACATCTTCACGGAAAACAACCCGGCGCACTTCCTCGACCTTTGTGGGCTGTTTGTGCATGCAATTCTCATTGAAGATGATATCATTGCTGCGTATGATTTTCCGTAATGCGGGATCCCATAATCTATACCCCATTTCACCATCCTCACCATATCCTAGGAAAATGCATTTATGAGACTTTGGTTCTAGTTTGGTGCGCAGTTCACTCCGGATGTGAACATAGGCCTCACAACCAAACACTCTTAAATGTGCATATGAGGGTGGCTTGCCAGACCACACCTCCTCAGGCACCTTTCCACCCAAAGCCTTGCTAGGTGAGCGATTAATCAAGTGAATAGCTGTTTGTACAGCTTCTGCCCAAAAACCATGAGGTAATACAGCATGTGACAGCATACTCCGAACTTTCTCTTGGATAGTCCGGTTCAACCTCTCTGCAACTCCATTCTGAGAGGGATTAAAAGGAGCCGTGAGCTCTCTTTTAATACCTTTAGTAGCACAAAAGTCAATAAATGCTTTTGATACATACTCCCCCCCATTGTCTGAGCGCAAAGACCTAAGCTTCTTGTCAGTTTGATTCTCAACAAACGCAAGAAACTTCTTGAAAGTATCCAAAACATCGCTTTTAGTACGTATTGGATACACCCACACCTTACGTGTAGCATCATCGATAAACGAGACAAAATATTTCTTTCCCCCTAAGGACAACTGTGGCATTTCACATACATCGGAATGCACTAAGTCTAACCTGTCAGACTTCAAAGAAATAGACCTTTTGTGCGGTGTTTGACTGTGCTTACCATAAATACAGTGCTCACAATGAGAAAAATCAGCATACCTCAAACACGGCAAATAACCACAACGAGACAGAGTTTGCATTCCTCTTTTACTCATGTGTCCCAACCGGCCATGCCACAAAGAAACACTTGGCTGCTCGGTTACGGCGACAACATGGTCACGCACACTAGATACATACAAAGGATACAAAGTGTCCGATTTACAATCCTTGGCTACAATCCGGGCCCCTTTACAAATTTTCCACTTGCTATCACCAAAAGTGGTGTGATAGCCTGCATCATTTAGCTGCCCTGTACTAATCAAACTCTTCTTGAGTTGTGGCACATGACGCACTTTGTGCAAAACAAAAGTCATACCATCAGCAAAGGAAAACTGGACACTGCCAATACCTGCAATGTCACATGCATAGTTGTCTCCCAAATAAACAGTGCCCTGCACCTCACCTGAGTACTGTGTAAACCAATCCCTATGAGGTGTTACATGAAAGGAGGCACCTGAATCAAGAATCCAAGTATGCATGTCCACATCAGAACCCATAGCAAGGGTATGTGCATCCACAGAAGAGGCATTGAGTACATCAGTGCTGCTGTCACTGTCACAACTACTAGCAACATTGATTTCCTCAATCAACACAGTGCTCTTCTTGGCATTTCCCTTGTCCTTTGCATCAATTTCAGCACCCTTGTTCTTCTCTTTCTTCCACTCATAGCATTCCCGTTTATAATGCCCTTTCTTTCCACAATGATGACACACAACATCTTTCCTACGAGATTTGCTGCGTGCCCTGTCCTTACTGTCAGATTTCTCCCTCTGTTGAGACCTGCCTCTCAAGTGCAATGCATTAGAAGACCCACCTGTGGTGTTCTTCCTGTTCATCTCTTCCATCAGGAGAGAACTCTCTACATCTGCATACTTAAGTGACGCACTTGAGTTACTAAGAGCTGTCCGGAATACATCCCAACTCTCGAGCAATGTGCATAGCAGAAAAGTAGCTTTGAACTCCTCATCAATCGTGAATTTCAGCTCTGTCAGTTGGCTGAAAATAGAATTGAATTCATTGAGGTGCACCGACATGTGCGTGCCCTCCTTCATGCGGAGATCCATAAGCTTCTTGAGCCAATACACTTTACTGGCAGCACTCTGCTGTGCATACAACTCGTCTAAACGCTTCCACATGCCCCATGCTGTCTGCTCATTCTCTACATTGAAGAGTAAATTGTCAGACACCGAAAGCATGATCGTGGAGCGAGCCAACTCGTCCACTTCTTCCCATTCTTCAACCTCCATATCAACCGGTTTCACACCCTGTAACTTAATAGGTTTCGCCTGTTTCTTCTGCAACATCACATTATAACATTGCTTCTTTCATATAGCAAAGTTATGGGCACCTTCAAGCTTGCAAATGTGCAACAAATTGCCACTTTCACTGCTAGAAGCCATTCTGAGTGATTGCAAACACTGAAACCCTATTTTGCCGACCTAAACACGCCCAAATGTGCGCAATCGGACAAAAAACAGCTTGCTGTTACAGAAAAACAGCGAGCAAATTTCACGCGAAATCACCCCAAAACAGCGTACATTCACTGCCAAACCCTTACCAAAGGTTTCCACAAGGTGTATACATCATTTGCTTGCTGAAATTCCCTGTTTTAGGGAAAAAATCAGACCTGTAAACACCTGTTTTGCTGAATTTTCAGAACCTCGTTGGTGGAAACACCTGTAAGATTGACCTGTGAGACTTGCCCTAATGAAATTGCATCAAATTGACCCCGAAATTGGTCAATTTCAGCAGAAATAGGCTGCTGTTCGCCAGTTTTTGAAACCCTAATTTTGGGGAAACTGTCACCGGAGGTCGATTCTACACGGTGAGAGGATCCCTTCGCGACAGAGTTGATCGAAAACGGTTGAATATCCTTCCCGCAGCGAGCAAAAACAGAATTCTGATCTGTGTTGCGAAGATGGCTCTCTTGGAAACCCTAAAGCTCTGATACCATGTGTGGGGGAGCAGGAGAGAGAGCCCACTTACTGTCCTATGCAATGAGAGTGAAGGAGAAGAGGAGAGAGGCGTTGTAGAAGCACACGCAGAGAAGAACGTGAGAGAGAGAGAGAGAGAGAGCTCGTTGAAAACTGGGAAAAAAGCCACGCTATGCATTTTGGGCTTCATACTTGAGTATATGAGTAAGTGACTAGGGGGCCATTCACACTTGGGCCCCCTCACTTATAAGTCTTTTTAACTTATAAGTTATAAGTACAAGGCACTTAGGCCTTTATTCCCTAACAAAACATCATAGGAGCTTCGAGGATATGGTCGACCAGTATGCCACAGATACGGATTTTGCAAACGTTTTCACACGGATACGGGATGGGGATACAGTGGCGGTATATTCCATTCGGGATGGCTACTTGATGAGGAAAACCATGTTGTGCGTTACACAGCCGTTGAGGGAAAATGTTATGACCGAATGCCACTGTCCGCCTGATACGGGTAACTGCGGCATTGCTACCACCATGAAAGGGGTAGAGAGATACTTCTTTTGGCCGAGACTCAAGAAGGATGTGGACGAGTTTGTGCGCAATTGCTTCGTATGCCAGAAGGTCAAGTTTGACAGGCATAAAGCACAGGGATTATTGCAGCCTTTGCCCATACGCACCCACCCCTGGGAAAGTATTGCAATGGATTTATTTTTTATCTCCCGAGAACACAGAGTGGCCACGATGGTATCTCAACTGTTATTGACAGATTTAGCAAGCAGGCTCATTTCATTCCAATGAAGCAAACAGTCAAGCCGGATCATTTAGCAAGACTGTTTGTGGCCCAGATTTTCAGATTACATGGCATGCCCGAGACGATTGTCTCCGACAGGGACCCCAAATTTACGAGTTTGTTTTGGAAGGCAATTTGGAAGAACATCGGCACGTGGTTGCAATTCTCGTCATCTTTCCACCCACAGACTAACGGGCAATCGCCAATTCAGTGGTTTTACATTTATTGAAGTCCTACATCTCAAATTAGAAGACTCAATGGAAAAAGTATCTACCTTTGGTGGAATTTTCCTACAACAACACGATACACTCTTCGACAGGGAAGGCACCATTTGAGATTATTGAAGGTGCTGCGAAGGTTCCACCCTTCCTAAGCACCAAAGATAAGATTTTTGAAGCTGATGAGTACACGCGCGACTTAGACACAGCTTTTGCCAAGGTCCGCGAGGCTTTGCAGAAAGCTTAGGAAATACAGAAAAAGGCAGCGGATCGCCATCGTCGCGATTTGAAATTGAAGGAGGATGATTGGGTGCTCTTACGTTTTGAGAAGGCACGCCTGAGAAAGAAGAAGAGAAAGGAGAGGCTTTTTCCAAAGCTTAGCATGCAATACTACGGACCTTTCCAAATCTCCGAAAAGATCAATGATGTCTCCTTCCGACTGAAACTATGTGCCACTTGGAGGATTCACAATGCATTTCATGTGAGTCTCTTGAAACCTTTTAAAGGTGATGTGCCCGAAGATGGGGTAACTGCATTGCCAATAAATCATGCTCTAAGATCCGAACGAATGTTGAATGTGATTTGTCATATGATGTCCTGTGATGTCAAGTGATGTCGTATCATGGGACTATCGATTGGTACATGTGCTAGATGTGTGTTCCTAGTGCATCGGTACTAACAGTCAGTGTCTGCTAAGGCAGTTTATGGCTTTTGTTTGTTTTGCAAGCATAATCGAGGGTGATTACAATGCTTTCAAGAGGGGGGTATGTCACAAACTGGTGACGTGGCTGCCCAGTACACACACACACAACCCTCGCAAGGACCCCTTGGCGGGCTGCATGGTGGCGTGGCTGCAATAGACCCGCCGAAATGCTGACCAAGCTGGCTGCGGCGTCAATTGCAGAAAAAGCTGCCACGTGGCATTGTGTACGGATTCAGCGTTTTACGGCAATGCTTTTTTGGGGCAGTTTTGCGTGGATGACTGCTTTTTGCTGGCTATGCAAATTGAGAGTTAGAGAGAGAGCTTTTATTTTAAAAAAGCTTTGTTTTATTTTGCAAGCAAGAGAGAAAGAGCCTTTGCTTTATTTTTCAAAGCTTTGAACTTAAAGCTTTTAGGACAGCTTTTGGGGCTCTGCTTTTAGCATCCCTTGTAATCTCTTTAAATATGTGGGTAGGCCACTCATAACTCAGAGCATCTGGATGCAGAGTCTTGAGTGTGAGCGCCTGCCTGCACTCTTGTACTTTGACACAGATTAATACAAAAAACAATACCGAAAGGGACGTCAGTCTTTGGGGCCAATGTCTCTAGACACAGAACTCCGTCGGGCCAGTGTCGAATCAATTGTGAACTGTGAACTGTTTTGAAGTGTTTATTTGTGGTCTCGCGGTAGATTCTTGACTTGGAGTGTCCAAGTTTGTTGCAGAAGACCCAAGGTAAACCGCTCAATCTGCTCTCTGAACGAGCTCATCTTAAATGAAGAGGCTGGTAGAAAAGAGCTCCAGATTCTCTCACAATATGTGTCCAAAATATCCTTCTTGGTCATCCGAAGATGGTTCCAAGCAGTTCGTATGTCGCATTCGTACTCTCGAGTCAGTCAAGAAGAAATAAAAAGCCTTTTAAATTTCAGCCATTTAACTGGCGCTTTCCTGTTCAACAGAAGCATGGACCACCATGTTTGAGCATTTCCCCTGAAGTAGGAAGTAGTTCTCCGAATCTTGGAGTGCTCTGAGTAACGCCCTCCAGAGAAAGCTATGTCAACCTGCTGTATGAAGGCTGAAGCCTTCGAAGCATCTCTAAAACCAGAGAAAGTGTTAAATTTAACTGACTGTCCACCTTCTTTAAACTCTCGGACTTTCTTGCTTTTATCTGGTTGGCTTTGTAAAAATTCTTCTTTGTAAATACTGGTTGACTTTGTAAAAATTCTTCTTTGTAAATACCGGTTGGCTTGAATAGAATCTGCGATCGTCGGAGTCCGAACCTATCCGAAGATGAGTCCTCTGAAGAACTGTCTGAAACTGGGCGAGGTTTAGATTGCCCTTTTGCGTTTTACATGGTCTGAAGACAGTAAAATCCGCTCTGAGTAGGTAATGTCGCCACTGAGTAAGAGCATGGATAACCACCAAAAGCTCTTTCTCATAATCTGTGTTGTCAATTCCGGCCTTGAAAACAATCGGCTTTTGTAGGCAATGACATGGCCTTCTTGCATTAAAACTGCACCCAGACTACGACCACAAGCATCACAATATACTTCGAATGACTTCTGCAATTCCGGCAAAGTCAAAACTGGTCCTATAGTCAATTCTCCAAACTCTGCACCTTCTCCAAGAAGCATGCCAGAGAATGAGCCCTAGCCTCATATTTAAAGGCTCTTAGCCTGAAAAGCAGTTACAATAAAAAGCCTTTAAAACTCAAAAGCTTCTGGTCCAAAAAGCAATGTCAAAAGCTGCCAGCATAATTTACAGAAATACGTACAGCTTACCGCGTCATCAGCCAACGCAAAACGCAAAAATCGGTATAGCCTGCCACGTCATCATGCCAACGCACTTTTTGGAAATCTGCCACGTCATCAATTTTGCGTGTCTGGATCCTGCTTTATTTTCTTCCTTTATGTCACTTGGAGCTCCATCGAACGGGATCCCCATAAGTTGGTAGGACTTCTCCTGTTACTTGTTCTTCTTAGGGTTTAGGCCCCTCGGCCACAACTGCAAGTTGGCTCCATTCTTTAGGCTTTGACACGTCAGCAATTTGTTACATCTCCCCTTCTTGAAAGAGAGTAATCGTCCGCGATTATAGCATATCTGCAAAACAACTCAAGTTAGCTCAAAAATTTCCGAGGGTCATTCCGAGGGACATTCCGAGGGACAATCAATTTACTCTTTTTATTAAGGAATTAGCTTCTCCTTTCGGTTGTTTTGATCAAGGAGTTAGCTTCTCCTTTCCTCCAGATCGGAACTCTTGATATTCCGACGTAGTAAAATTAGCCATCACACCCAAACCGTACTAATCTTCCACGGGTGTCTTGATGCACTAAAATAACATACCCAGGCAATCTCATCCAATTAGGAATATTCAGTAATTGGCACATCACAATGCAACACAAATGCTTTACATATGCATGTTACAAGACACAACAAACAGCGCTTCTGAGCACTCCCCCGAGACAAACGGTCTGCGATATGAAGCTACTAAACAAACGACTATGTCGTCACTCCCCCCGCAAATAACCTAAAAAGGTCCGGGCCATGAGCTCAGAGGACTGTACAACCAAACGCTCCCCAGGCATCGGCCTGCGTCGTTCGAAAGTTTTCTAGCTTACAACCAAACACTCCCCAGGCATCAGCCTACGTCATTTGGAAGTTTTCTAGCATACAACGGAACGCTCCCCAAGCATCGGTCTGCGTCGTTCCGAGGTTTTCAAACATACAACGAAACGCTCCCCAAGCATCGGCCTGCGTCGTTCCGAGGTTCAAACAATACCAAAACAGTATTTCTCACTTCTCCACCCGGGAGTAAAATCACCAATCATTCAAACCAATATCAAACTAGAGTCAAACAATTCAAATCGGCACCAGAACATGTTCAAAACAGATACCATCCATTTCAAACAAATTCCAAACAGGATCACCAAACAAGTTCTCAAACAGATTTCAAACTTAAAAAGCAATCTCGACACCAATCGAGCTCGAAAAGTCGACAAACTTTCCATCCTGAAACCAGCACCAACAATTAGGGTTAGATTCATTTCATAAGGTCGTAGCCGAGCACAGCATGGTCCATCAACTCTTGGACAAAGAGTGTTTTCGTTGGCGGCGATGGTAGTCCCAAGATAGCAATCGCACTGGATCTCAAAGGTCATCTGCTTGTGAAGAGACATCTACTGAGAGATGTCAAGAAATTTCCAGTTATAATCTGCTAGGGTTTCCATGGCAAGCATTCCAGGATACCCCACTCTGTCAGAAGTTGCATTCCGAAGGAAGATGTCAGAAACCATGTAACTTCAGGCAAAAAAATTTCCTTGAAAGCTTGCCAAGTACTTGGAGTATGCTGCTTGGTAGCTGTAAACACCAACATTTGCATGGCACTGCTTCTGAGAAAAACAATGACTTGAAGCAAATCTGGATCCTTCTCTTGCAAGTGATCTTAATTGGCTTATGCCCTGTAAGACATGAGCAGTGAAGACGGGAGCGCGCCCGATGCGCGATGAAGTAAGGGTGGGAGTGGCTAATAAGTCCGGGTTGGAGGACGAAGATACCTCAAATAAAATTCCAAAAGCTCTATCTGCTCTTTTTAAGGATCGGTATGCTTTCAGAAAAGCACACGCATGATGCTCTGATACCAGTGTCACAAGACGGGCACCACGTGCCAATAGAAAAGAACAGATTGAACAAACTTTTAGCACTTCAATAGCAACTGAACTGAAAGAAAGAGACCACGCGACACGGAGTGGCGGAATTCCACCCCAGAGAGTATTGGCCCCAAACCTTGGCGCCCCTTTCGGTATTTCTTTATATTGCATCAACACAGTACAAGCCGGTACTCCAGACTCTGCACCTTCTCCAGCAAGCATGCGAGAGAATGAGCCCTAGCCTCATATTTAAAGACCCTTGGCCTGAAAAGCAGTTACAGTAAAAAGCCTTTAAAACTCAAAAGCTTCTGGTCCAAAAAGCAATACCAAAAGCTACCAGCGTAATTTACAGAAATACGTACAGCTTGCCACGTCATCAGCCAACGCAAAGTGCGGAAATCCGTGCAACCTGCCACGTCATCATGCCGGCGCAATTTTCGAAAATCTGCCACGTCATCAATTTTTGCGTGTGTCTGGATCCTGCTTTATTTCTTTCTTTATATCACTTGGGGCCCCATCGAACGGGGTCCCCATAAGTTGGTAGGACTTCTTCTGTTACTTGTTCTTCTTAGGGTTTAGGCCCCTCGGCCACATCTGTAAGTTGGCTCCATTCTTTAGGCTTTGACACGTCAGCAGTTTGTTACAAAAATCTTGTCCATCATCCGGTTAAATGTTGTAGGAGCATTGGTTAGGCCAAAAGGCATAAACAAAAACTCAAATAACCCAAAAGTCGTCCGAAAAGCTGTCTTGTAGACATCTCCTGACGCGATTCAGATCTGATGATAGCTGCTCTTCAAATCAATCCTACTAAAACACGAGAATTGTCACAGGACGGGCACCACGTGCCAATAGAAAAGAACAGACGTTTAGCACTTCAATAAAAACAGTCCTGAGAGAGAGAGAGAGAGAGAGACGACACGCGACACGAAGTGGCGGAATTCCACCCTAGAAAGTATTGAACCTTGGCGCCCCTTTCGGTATTTCTTTATATTGCATCAACACAGTACAAGCCGGTACTCCAAACTCTGCACCTTCTCTAGGAAGCATGCCAGAGAATGAGCCCTAGCCTCATATTTAAAGGCCCTTGGCCTGAAAAGCAGTTACAGTGAAAAGCATTTAAACTCAAAAGCTTCTAGTCCAAAAGCTAAGTCAAAAGCTGCTAGCGTAATTTACGAAAATTTGTACAGCCTGCCACGTCATCAACCAGCACAAAACGCGGAAATCCGTACAACCTGCCACGTCATCATGCCAGTGCAATTTTCAAAAATCTGCCACGTCATCAGTTTTGGTGTGTGTCCGGATCCTGCTTTATTTTCCTCCTTTATGTCACTTGGGGTCCCATCGAACGAGGTCCCCATAAGTTGGTAGGACTTCTTCTTTTGTTACTTGTTCTTCTTAGGGTTTAGGCCCCTCGGCCGACATCTGCAAGTTGGCTCCATTCTTTAGGCTTTGACACGTCAGTAGTTTGTTACATCTTCCCTTCTTGAAAGAGAGTAATCGTTCGCGATTAGAGAGCATATCTGCAAAACAACTCAAGTTAGCTCAAAAATTTCCGAGGGACATGAGTTTGCTCTTTTTATTAAGGAGTTAGCTTCTCCTTTCTGCTCTTTTGATCAAGGAGTTAGCTTCTCCTTTCGGTGTTTTGATCAAGGAGTTAGCTTCTCCTTTCTGCTCTTTTGATCAAGGAGTTAGCTTCTCCTTTCGTCCAGATCGGAACTCTTGATATTCTGGCGCAGTACAATTAGCCATCATACCCAGACCGTATTGATCTTCCACGGGTGTCCTGATGCACCAAAATTACATACCGAGGCAATCTCATCCAATTAGGAATATTAAGTAGTTGGCACGTCACAATGCAACACAAATGCTCACATATGCATGTTACAAGACATAGAAACATAAAGCCGCCGATGAACACTCCTCCCGCATAACCTAACAAGGTCCGGGCTGGGAGATATTCAACGACTCCCTCATCTGTCACGTGACACATCCAACCCTATGTGTTCGTGGACAAGCTACAGCACCACAAGGGTTCAATCAGTCAAGATTTAGGAGTGTTCTAGCACTTTTGCGAGTCTGTTCGCAGACCGTGCATGCCCAGGCACTTAGAGTAGATGCATATCCTCCGGTTGCACACAGCATGATCATAAGCATTCCCATCAGAATCCTTCAACGGAATTTTCCAATGCATTTAACCTATTTTTCCTATTTTTAACATTTTTCACTTATTATTTTAAGTGACTTTTGTTAGGAACTGAGTAGGGCAATTTGGGTAAGATAATATATAAGCAAACCTAGGGTAGCACTATTTGGCAGAAGAGCAAGGAGAACACAGGCCACAGGCAGCAGGTTCCCCCTCTCTCTCTCACGCAAGACTCTTTCCCTCTTAGTGGCGTTTTTCCTCCAAGCAAGACTCCCATCTCCCTGGCGTTTTTCAGCAAAGCTTCATCGCCATAGCCTCCAACACCCTAGCGTTTTCAGCATCAGCCTCATCGTCAGAAAACCAGCGTTTTCAGCCTCAGCATACCAGCGTTTCAGCTTCAGTAGAACAGCGTTTTCAGCTTTAGAAAACCAGTGTTTTCAGCTTCAGTAGACAAGCGTTTTCAGCTTGTTTTCAACCTCAGAAATCAGCGTTTTGCATCAGCAAATTCAACGACGAGAAGCATCCCAAGCATACAGTTTTCAGCCATAGTCTCGTCCTCGTCGTCCACACCGTCGACATCGACATAGCCACATTTAAATTTGCATCAGCATCTTGTACCAGATTGTGCAATCAATAGTAGACCACTCTCGCCATCGAGAGTGGGGCCTTCGGAGAGGGGTTTTACGTCGTCTCTGGTGTCGTATTCTCTTCTCTCTCTATCTCTCAGTCTCATACACTTTCACGCACAGTGTCCATTCACTTTGTTTATGTCCATTGCACTCTCTCATTAAGAACAGAACGCTCTCCCTTCCATAAGAACAAAAGGAACCTTGAGCACAGTTTGGAGCACTCATCTTGAGCAAAGTTCAAACTTTCATTCCGCTGGCACCTTACATCATCACTCCTCCCACATAACCTAAAAAGGTCCGGGCCGGGAGATATAGAGGCCTTCTACAACCAAACGCCCCACAGACCGCAGCTTGCGTCGTTTGGAGGTCCTGAGAGTAACCACTGCTCAGACTTCATAATACTCCTCCCACATAACCATCCAGGTCCGGGCCGGAAGTCACAACAACAATTATTTTACAAGTATACAACCAAACGCTCCCCAAGCATCGACCTGCGTCGTTCTAAGGTTTTCAAACATACAACGAAACGCTCCCCAAGCATCAGCTTGCGTCGTTCCGAGGTTCAAACAATACCAAAACAGTATTTCTCACTTCTCCACCCGGGAGTAAAATCACCACTCATTGAAACCATTATCAAACCAGAGTCAAACAATTCAAATAATCGGCACCAAAACAGGTTCAAAACAGATACCATCCATTTCAAACAAACTCCAAACAGGATCACCAAACAAGTTCAAACAAAACTCAAACTTAATCATTAGATATCACTGGACATCACATGACATTCAACATTCATTCGGATCTTAGACCATGATTTATCGACAATGTAGCTAGCAATCACATCTAGGTCCAATCGGGACCTCATCGATGTCCGATTGACTAACCCCTATTGCAACCATGTCTATTCGAGATCAATCAGACCAAAATGCTGCAGTCATTTCATCTATCAGTTCCTGCACTTAAAAGAAGTCAAGAACAAATCAGTTTCATAATCAAGAATTCCATTTCATAAAGTCATCCAGTAGATTACTATCAGCTCTTAGTATCCCTGAAGCTCAGAGAGACATCAGTGACTTTGGTATCACCACTGCACCAGATCTCCAGCCAAGCTGAATTCTGGGTTCCGTTTGGAGTAGACTATGCTAAACCAAAGCATCGAGGTAAAGTTTCACAATCCGAGGAGTATCTGCTAGGTCCTCCTCCTCCATCCACTTTGCATCAAATGCAGGATAGTTCTTGAACTTAACCAAGAACCGCCTTCGGACTTTACCTTTAGTCTTCGTATCCTTATGTGCCAAATCTGTTCAGGACCAAGGATCTCCTCGTTTTCTTCCACTTCGGGTTGCTCATCAGGCTCCCCATCATCAGGCACATCACCCTTAACAGGTTTCAAGAGACTCACATGCAATGCATTGTGAATCCTCCAAGTATCTGGCAATTTCAATCGGAAGGAGACATCATTTATCTTTTCAGTGATCTGGAAAGGTCCGTAGTATCGCATACTAAGCTTTGGAAAAAGCCTCTCCTTTCCCTTTTTCTTTCTTAAGCGTGCCTTCTCAAAACGTAAGAGCACCCAATCATCCTCCTTCAATTTCAAGTCGTGACGATGGAGATCTGCTGCCTTGTTCTGTCGTTCTTGAGACTTTTGCAAAGTCTCGCGAACCTTGGCAAAAGCCGTATCCAAGTCTCGCGTATATTCATATGCTTCAAAGATCTTATTTTTTGTGCTTAGGAAGGGTGAAACCTTCGCAGCACCTTCAACAATCTCAAATCGCACCTTCCCTGTCGAAGAGCGTATCGTGTTATTGTAGGCAAATTCCACCAAAGGTAAGTACTTTTCCCATTGAGTCTTCTGATCCGAGATACAAGACTTCAATAAATCTAAAACCACTGAATTTGGCAATCTCAAATTGCCCGTCAGTCTACAAGTGGAATGATGACGAGAGCTGCAACTGCGTGCCAATGTTCTCCCAAATTTGCCTTCCAAAACAAACTCATAAATCTGGGGTCTCTGTGGGAGACAATCGTCTCAGACATGCCATGTTATCAAAAAATAATCGTGACCATTCTGTGTTCTCGGGAGATCAAAAATGAAACCCATTGCAATACTTTCCCAGGGGTGGGTGGGTATGGGTAAAGGCTGTAACAATGCCTGTGCCTTATGCCTGTCAAACTTGACCTTCTGGCATACCAAGCAACTGCGCACAAACTCTTCCACATCCTTTTTGAGTCTCGGCCAAGAGAAGTATCTCTCTACCCCCTTCATGGTGGTAGCAATGACGCGGTGACCCGTACAAGGTGGACAATGGCATTTAATCATAACCTTGTCCCTCAATGGTTGTGTAACGCACAACATAGTCTTTCTCATCAAGTAGCCTTCCTGAAGGGAGTATCCAACTATTGTCTCCCCATCCCGTATCCGTGTGAAAATATCTGCAAAATCTGTATCTGTATCCTCGAAGCTCCTATGATGTATCGCGGAAATAGCCAGAACTCGGCTTCCGAGACAAAGCATCTGCCACCACATTCTTCTGTCCCTGCACATGGACAATCTGGAAGTGAAATTGTGACAAGATGTTCGCCCACCGCATCTGCTTTTCCAACAACTGCTTTTGTGACAAGAAGTAGCGTAAACTCTGATGGTCTGTAAAGACAGTAAAATCCGCTCCGAGTAGGTAATGCCGCAACTAAGTTAGAGCATGAAAAGCTCTTTCTTGTATATTTGTGCTGTCATGTAACAAACTTGGACACTCCAAGTCAAGAATCAACCGCGACAGCACCAAGTAACCACTTCAAAACAATTCACAGATCACAATAGATTTGCACTGGCCCGGCGGAGTTCCATGCCTAGAGATATTGGCCCCAAAGACTGGCGCCCCTTTCGGTATTTCTTTTTGTATTAATCAATCATCAACGTACAAGACAGCGGTTAGGGTTTCACTCTCAGACTCTGTGTCCAGATGCTCTGAGAAGTAAGGCCAAGTAAGGCCCTCACCACGAATTTAAAGGTTACAAGGGATGCCCATAAGCAGATCCCCAAAAGCTTTCAAAATCAAAAGCATCAGTTCTCTCTCTTAGAGAGTCTCTTTTTTTTTTATAATTTTAAAAAAAGCAAGTTCTCTCTCTTTCAGGCAAAAAGCAACACCCAAAAGCTGCCAGAGCAAGTTGCGGCGCAATTTCCGGAAAATCCGTACAACCCTGCCACGTGGCACTGGCGCCAAAAATTAGGGTTTCAGCCAGCAGTTAGGGTTTCCAGAAATTAGGGTTTTCTGCAAATTAGGGTTTTTGGCAGTTTTTAGGGTTTGCAGGAATTTTAGGGTTTCTGGCAGAAATTAGGGTTTCTGCTGTCCGCCACGTCATCACTTTGTGACATACCCCCCTCTTGAAAACATTGTAATCGACCATGATTACGCCTGCAAAACCAACAAAAGCCATAAACCATCTTAGCAGACACTGACTATTAGTACCTACGTACTAGGAACACACATCTAGCACATGTACAAAATCGACAGTCACATCACACGACATCACAAGACATCACTAGACATCACAGGACATCACATGACATTCAACATTCATTCGGATCTTAGACCATGATTTATCGGCAATGTAGCTAGCAATCACATCTAGGTCCAATCGGGACCTCATCGATGTCCGATTGACTAACCCCTATTGCAACCATGTCTATTCGAGATCAATCAGACCAAAATGCATCAGTCATTTCGGCTATCAGTTCCGGCACTCACAAGAAATCAAGAACAAATCAGTATCATTATCAGGAATTCCATTTCATAAAGTCATCCAGCAAAATACTGTCAGCTCTCAGTATCCCTAAAAATCAAAGAGACATCAGTGACTTTAGTATCAAAATCGAGGCATCTGTTGCCAAAGGAGTGGAGTAACTCCCCTCTTGTGCATCCCACTACACCAGATCTCCAGCCAAGCTGAATTTTGGGTTCCGTTTGGAGTAGACTATGCTAAACCAAAGCATCGAGGTAAAGTTTCACAATCCGAGGAGTATCTGCTAGGTCCTCCTCCTCCATCCACTTCACATCAAATGCAGGAAAGTTCTTGAACTAAACCAAGAACCGCCTTCGGACTTTACCTTTCTTCGTATCATTATGTGCCAAAATCAGTTCAGGAACAAGGATCTTCTCGTTTTCTTCCACTTCGGGTTGCTCATCAGGCTCCCCATCATCAGGCACATCACCCTTTACAAGTTTCAAGAGACTCACATGCAATGCATTGTGAATCCTCCAAGTATCTGGCAGTTTCCATCGGAAGGAGACATCATTTATCTTGTCAGTAATCTGGAAAGGTCCGTAGTATCACATACTAAGCTTTGGAAAAAGCTTCCCCCTTCCCCTTTTTCTTTCTTAGGCGTGCCTTCTCAAAAGTAAGAGCACCCAATCATCCTCCTTCAGTTTCCAGTCGCGACAATGGCGATCCGCTCCCTTTTTCTGTCGTTCTTGAGACTCCTGCAAAGTCTCGCGAACCTTGGCAAAAGCCGTAACCAAATCTCGCGAATATTCATCCACTTCAAATTTCTAATCTTTCGTGCTCAGGAAGGATGGAACCTTCGCAGCACTTTCAACAATCTCACATGGCATCTTCCCCGTCGAAGAGTGTATCGTGTTATTGTAGGCAAATTCCACCAAAGGTAAGTTCTTTTCCCATTGAGTCTTCTGATGTGAGATACAAGACTTCAATAAATCTAAAATCACTGAATTGGCAATCTCAGATTGCCCGTCAGTCTGCAAGTGGAACGATGACGAGAACTGCAACCGCGTGCCAATGTTCTCCCAAATTGCCTTCCAATACCAACTCATAAATCTAAGGTCTCTATCAGAGAGAATCGTCTCAGACGTGCCATGTAATCGGAAAATCATCGTGATCATTCTGTATTCTCGGGAGATCAAAAAAAATGAAATCCATTTCAATATTTTCCCAGGGGCGGGTGGATATGGGTAAAGGCTGTAACAATCCCTGTGCTTTATGCCTGTCAAACTTGACCTTCTCGCATACCAAGCAACTGTGCACAAACTCTTCCACATCCTTCTTGAGTCACGGCCAAAAGAAATCTCTCTCTACCCCTTTCATGGTGGTAGCAATGCCGCGGTGACCCGTAAAAGGTGGACAGTGGCAATCAGTCATAACCTTTTCCCTCAACGGCTGTGTAACGCACAACATAGTCTTTTTCATCAAGTAGCCTTCCCGAAGGGAGTATCCAGCTACTGTCTCCCCATCCCGTATCCGTGAGAAAATATCTACAAAATCTGTATCTGTGGCACATTGATCGACCATATCCTCGAAGCTTCTATGATGTATCGCGGAAATAGCCAGAACCAACGGTTTTCGAGACAAAGCATCTGCCACCACATTCTTCTGTCCCTGCACATGGACAATCTGGAAGTGGAACTGTGACAAGATGTTCACCCACCGCATCTGCTTTTCCGAAAGCTGCTTCTGTGACAAGAAGTAGCGCAAACTCTGATGGTCTGTAAAGACAGTAAAATCCGCTCTGAGTAGGTAATGCCGCCACTGAGTAAGACTGTGGATAACCGCCAAAAGCTCTTTCCCATAGATCTGTGCTGTCATCTCCAACCTAGAGAACAAACGGCTCTCGTAAGCTATGACATGGCCTTCTTGCATCAAGACCGCACCCAGACTACGACCACAAGCATCACAAAATACTTCAAATTACTTCTGGAAGTCCGGCAAAGTCAAAATAGGTCCCGTAGTCAATTTCTCTTTCAACGTCTGAAAGGCAGTCACCTCTGGGGGTCCCCACGAAAAAGGTACTCCTTTCTATGTCAAGATATGCAAAGGGGAAGCAACCTCTGCAAACTTTCGTATGAACCGCCTGTAGTACAAACACAGTCCCAAGAAGCTTTTCACTTCATGGACATTCTTCAAGTCGGGCCAATTACGGATAGTCTCTATCTTGGCCGGATCCATTTGCACTCCTGCTGCTGACACAATGTGTCCCAAAAAGTGTATCTCTGGTAGGAGAAATTCACTTTTCTTTGCATTAATCACTAACTTGTGATCTCGTAATGCCTGAAAGACCTGAAGCAGATGATCTCTGTGTTCTGCCTCATTCTTGGAGAAAACAATGATGTCGTCAAAGAAAGTGCCAACAAATAGCCTGTACTCTCGAAAAATCCTATCCATCATTAGGTTAAATGTCGCAGGAGCATTGGTTAAGCCAAAAGGCATCACCAAAAACTCAAATAACCCAAAAGTCGTCCGAAAAGCTGTCTTGTAGACATCTCCTGGTGCTATCCTGATCTGATGATATCCACTCTTCAAGTCAATCCTGCTAAAGCACGAGGATCCCTGTAACTTGTCGAGTATATCATCGATCCTAGGAATCGGAAATCTGTTCTTAATGGTGATTTCGTTGAGAGTGCTATAATCGATGCACATTCTCCAAGATCCGTCTTTCTTCAAAAACCAACAACACTGGAGACCAATACGGTGAAGTACTAGGCTGGACAAGACCCTTTTCCAAGAGGTCTTTCACTGGGTTCATAATCTTTTCATTCTGTACTCGGCTCACACGATAAGGTGGCCGATTCGGTGGCGTGCTTCCAGATATCAGATCAATGGTATGATCTTCAGGCCCTCTCAAAAGCAATCGGCATGAGCGTGGAGAAAAAATCTTGGCGTTCTTTTGTTCAGGTCAAAACATATTCAACCTTTATCCATCGTTCAGTTCTCCCAAAAGAATGAGTAAGAAAACTGAAGTTCATCGAGTACAATCTCTAAGCCCTTCATTTATCAAAGTCGCTTTCTCGGCCCGGTAGTCAACCACGGCGTAGTTCTTGTGGTACCAAGGGATCCCGAGTAGAACGTCACTCGCGTGTCCTGAACACCCCTGTCATTGCAAACGAAGTTTGCCAATGCTCGGTGTAATGGCAACATCCCATCCGGGTGCCAGTCGAACTACCTCCGCCTGTGGCGTCAGTCTGTCGGGCGTAGTTCCAAATCGAGTCGCCAATTCCAAGTGAAAAGAAGTTGGCCTTGGCTCCTTCAAAAGAGCTTCCTGATCCTTCACTTTGCCCCGAAAGCGGCAAAGTTTGTACTTTCATTCATTAGATTCAGTGCAGGTCCCACGCCATGTGGTACCAGTTCTGCTTTTCTATCTGCCTTTTCTGCCACATTCCTCGACTGCTCTCGAACTCTCAGGCCTGTCGTCGTCTTTATCATTCTGTTCTTTCTGTGCCTTATCAGGGCACTTCGCAGAGATATGTCCATGTTCCCCGCATCCAAAGCACTTCCCCTCTCTGATGAAGCGAGCTCTCTCCTCAGGAGTAAGCTTGGGTCGTGGATCCTTTTTTTTTTTCTTTGGGTTGCTCTTTTTCATTCTACTTTCATTCCCAGAAGTCTGTTCGGCTCGTTGTGTCATGGCCTCATCTGTGGGGTAGGTCAAACTGCCAGAGTGAATGGCAAAGCCCCGCTTCGCATGACTCATCAACTCCTGAACAGAAGCTGACTTCTGTTGCAAGATGTGATTTCGGATCTCTGTAGGTAGACCCAAGGTAAACCGCTCAATCTGTTCTCTGAACGAGATCTTCTTAAATGAAGAGGCGGGTAGAAAAGAGCTCCTGAATCTTTCACAATAAGAATTCACTGTATCGCTCTTTGTCATCCGGAGATGGTTTCAAGCAGCTCGTATATCTCGCTCAAACTCTTGAGTCAACCAAGAAGAAATAAAAAGCCTCTTGAATTTCAGCCATGTAATTGGCACAGTCTTGCTTAATAGAAGCGTGGACCACCAAGTGCGAGCATTCCCCTTAAAATAAGAGGCAGCTCTCCGAATCTTGGAGTGCTCTGAATAGCGTCCTCCCGCGAAAGCGATGTCAAACTGCTGTATAAAAGACAAAGCCTTTGAAGCATCGGAGTATCCCGAAAAAGTATCAAACTTGATCGAGTGGCCACCTTCCTTAAACTCTCGGACTTTCTTGCTTTTATCTTCGAGAAAGTCATACTGGTTGGCTTTGTAAAAATTCTTCTTGTTCGCATAAAACTTTCCGTCATCGAAATCTGAGCTGTCTGTAGACGACTCCTCAGTAGAACTGTCAGTCTCTGGGCGAGATGTAGCCTTCTTTGCCTTTTTCTTGCCCTTTCCGAAGCTTTGTGTCTTGCTTCGCTTTTTGCTTTTTCTGTCTTCTTCGCTCTAATCCGAGGAGCTAGAAGAACTGTCAGAAGAAGAAGAAGAAGAAGAAGAAGAAGAAGAATTGGATACTCCTTCAAATCGAACACGCTTCTTCTGTTTCTTTGCCTTGTCAAATGTCAACCGACGACCCAAATAGCTCTGATACCACTGTAACAAACTTGGACACTCCAAGTCAAGAATCAACCGCGACAGCACCAAATAACCATTTCAAAACAATTCACAGATCACAATAGATTTGCACTGGCCCGGCGGAGTTCCGTGCCTAGAGATATTGGCCCCAAAGACTGGCGCCCCTTTCGGTATTTCTTTTTGTATTAATCAATCATCAAAGTACAAGAGAGCGGTTAGGGTTTCACTCTCAGACTCTGCGTCCAGATGCTCTGAGAAGTGAGGCCCTCACCACTAATTTAAAGGTTACAAGGGATGCCCAAAAGCAGAGCCCCAAAAGCTTTCAAAATCAAAAGCATCAGTTCTCTCTCTTAGAGAGAGTCTCTTTTTTTTTCTTTTTCTTTTTTTAAAAGCAAGTTCTCTCTCTTTCATGCAAAAAGCAACGCCCAAAAGCTGCCAACGCAAATTGCGGCGCAATTTCCGGAAAATCCGTACAACCCTGCCACGTGGCATTGGCGCCAGAAATTAGGGTTTCAGCCAGCAGTTAGGGTTTCCAGAAATTAGGGTTTTCTGCGAATTAGGGTTTCTGGCAGTTTTTAGGGTTTGCAGGAATTTTAGGGTTTCTGGCAGAAATTAGGGTTTCTGCTGTCCGCCACATCATCACTTTGTGACATGTCATCTCCAACTAGAGAACAATCGGCTCTCATAAGCAATGACATGGCCTTCTTGCATCAAGACCGCACCCAGACTACGACCACAAGCATCACAATATACTTCAAATGACTTCTGCAAGTCCGACAAAGTCAAAACTGGTCCCGTAGTCAATTTCTCTTTCAACGTCTCAAAGGCAGTCACCTCTATGGATCCCCACGAGAAAGGGACTCCTTTCTCTATCAAGATATGCAAAGGGGAAGCAACCTCTGCAAACTTTTGAATGAACCGTCTGTAGTACGACCACAGTTTCAAGAAGCTTCCAACTTCATGGACATTCTTTATATCGGGCCAATCACGGATAGTGTCTATCTTGACCGGATCCCCTGCTGCTCAGACAAAGTATCCCAAAAAAGTGTATCTCTAAAGCAGATGATCTCTGTGTTCTGCCTCATTCTTGGAGAAAACAATGATATCATCAAAGAAAGTGCCAACAAATAGCCTATAATCTCGAAAACTCCTGTCCATCATTCGGTTAAATATCGCAGGAGCATTGGTTAAGCCAAAAGGCATCACCAAAAACTCAAATAACCCAAAAGTCGTCCGAAAGGCTGTCTTGTAGACGTCTCCCAGTGCGATTCGGATCTGATGATATCCACTCTTCAAGTCAATCCTGCTAAAGCACGAGGATCCCTGTAACCTATCGAGTATATCATCGATCCTAGGAATCGGAAATCTGTTCTTGATGGTGATTTTCTTAAGAGCTCTATAATCATTCTCCAAGATCCATCTTTCTTCAAATCCAACAACAATGGAGAGCAATACGGTGAAGTACTAGGCTGGACAAGACTCTTTTCCAAGAGGTCTTTCACTAGGTTCATAATCTTTTCATTCTGTACTCAGCTCACACGGTCAGATGGCCGGTTCGATGACATGCTTCCAGGTATCAAGTCAATGGTCCGATCTTCAGGCCCTCTAAAAAGCAATCGGCATGAGTGTGGAGAAAAATCTTGGCGTTCTTTTGTTCAGGTCAAAACATATTCAACCTTTATCCATCGTTCAGTTCTCTCCCAAAAGAATGAGTAAAGAAACTGAAGTTCATCAAGTACAATCTCTGAGCCCTTCATTTACCAAAGTCGCTTTCTCGGCCCGATAGTCAACCACGGCGTAGTTCTTGTGGTACCAAGGGATCCCGAGTAGAACGTCACTCGCATGCCCTGAACACCCCTGTCATTGCAAACGAAGTTTGCCAATGCTCGGTGTAATTGCAACATCCCATCCCGATGCCAGTCGAACTACCTCCGCCCGTGGCGTCTGTCTGTCGGGCGTAATTCCAAATCGAGCCGCCAATTCCAAGTGAAAATAAGTTGGCCTTGGCTCCTTCAAAAGAGCTTCCTGATCCTTCACTTTGCCCCAAAAGCGGCAAAGTTTGTACTTTCATTCATTAGATTCGGTGCAGGTCCCACGCCATGTGGTACCAGTTCTGCTTTTCTATCTGACTTTTCTATCACATTCCTCAGCTCCTCTCGAACTCTCAGGCCTATCATCGTCTTTATCATTTTGTTCTTTCTGTGCGTTTTTAGGGCACTTCGCGGAGATATGTCCATGTTTCCCACATCCAAAGCACTTCCCCTCTCTTATGAAGCGAGCTCGCTCCTCAGGAGTAAGCTTGGGTCGTGCATCCTTTTTCTCTGGGTTGCTCTTTTTCTTTCTACTTTCATTCCCAGAAGTCTGTTCGGCTCGTTGTGTCATGGTCTCATCTAGGGGGTAGGTCAGACTGCCAGAGTGAATGGCAAAGCCCCGCTGCGCATGACTCATCAACTCCCGAATAGAAGCTGACTTTTGTTCCAAGCAGTGATCTCGGATCTCTGTATGTAGACCCAAGGTAAACCGCTTAATCTGTTCTCTGAACGAAATCTTCTTGAATGAAGAGGCGGGTAGAAAAGAGCTCCAGAATCTTTCACGGTAAGCATTGATTGTATCTTTCTTGGTCGTCCGAAGATGGTTCCAAGCAGCTCGTATATCTCGTTCATATTCTTGCGTCAACCAAGAAGAAATAAAAAGCTTCTTAAATTTCAGCCATTTAACTGGCCCAGTCTTTGTTTAACAGAAGCGTGGACCACCAAGTATGAGCATTCCCCTTAAAGTAAGAGGTAGCTCTCCGAATCTTAGAGTGCTCTGAATAGCGTCCTCCCGCGAAAGCGATGTGAAACTGCTGTATAAAAGACAAAGCCTTCGAAGTATCTAAGTATCCTGAAAAAGTATCAAACTTGATCGAGTGGCCACCTTCCTTAAACTCTCGGACTTTCTTGCTTTTCTCTGGGCGAGATTTAGTCTTCTTTGCCTTTTTCTTGCCCTTTCCGAAGCTTTGTTTCTTGCTTTGCTTTTTACCTTTTCTGTCTTCTTCGCTCGAATCTAAAGAGCTAGAAGAGCTGTCAGAAGGAGAAGAAGAAGAACTGGGTACTCCTTCAAATCGAACACGCTTCTTTTGTTTCTTTGCCTTGTCAAATGTCGACTGACGACCCAAATATCCCGGGAAGTCAGTGCCTTTCTTCTGCTTTTTGCCGTGCTTTTTGGCTTTCTTTTGCGCGTCCAAAAGCTAAGCAATCCGTGCATCAACCACCTCTTGTAATTCCTTCTCTGAATATTGTTTGTGGTTAGAAGGTTTCTTGAGAGCGGGTTTCAAGGGTGGTGTAGTGGTTTTCTGCCACTGCGCATGCACTTCCTGAAAAGAAGTCTCGCTCATATATTTTGCCAATTTCGAATCCTTCGTAAAACTGAGCATCATCTTTGTTGCATCGCCGATCAATTGACGACGCTTCATCTCTATTTGCTCCGCCTGAGTAGGCCGAGGCGGGCCATACTCTGTGCCCAAATCTTCGTTGTGTTCCCTGCCCACATCTCCAGATGCAGAGGGAGTCGACTGATCCTTGCGTGAAGCCATAGGTGCCGCGGAAAAAAAAATTTGGGAATCGGATTTCCCGTAGAAAAGAAATCGGCCGTGCTCTGATACCACTGTAACAGACTTGGACACTCAAGTCAAGAATCAATCGCGACAGCACCAAATAACCACTTCAAAACAATTCACAAATCACAATAGATTTGCACTGTCCCGACGGAGTTCCGTGGCTAGAGATATTGGCCCCAAAGACTGGCGCCCCTTTCGGTATTTATTTATGTATTAAAATCAATGTCAGAGTACAAAGAGCGGTTAGGGTTTCACTTTCAGACTCTGCGTCCAGATGCTCTGCAGAGTGAGCCCTAAACCGTGTATATAAAAGATTACAAGGGATGCCCAAAAGCAGAGCCCCAAAAGCTTTCAATTCAAAAGCAATTTCTCTCTCTCTCAATGAGAGCAAAATAAAGCAATTATGCCTCTCTCTCTCTCTCTCTCTCTCTCTCTCTCTCTCTCTCTCTCTCTCTCTCTCTCTCTCTCTCTCTCTCTCTCTCTCTCGCAAAGCGTAGCCAAAAGCTGCAATTTGCGTCGCTCAAACAAAAAAAACAAAAAAAATCCCACCTCCGTGATTTCCAAAAATATTCGTACACTGCTGCCACGTGGCATGGCCGCCTGCTTTTAGGGTTTCCAACCATTTTAGAGTTTCAGCCAGCAGTTAGGATTAGGGTTTTCAAAAATTAGGATTTCTGCAAAATTAGGGTTTCTGGCAAAAATTAGGGTTTGCAAGAATTTTAGTGTTTCTGATAGAAATTAGGGTTTCTGTTGTCGGTAGCCACATCATCACTTTGTGACACGTGTCAAATTTAATTGACTGTCCACCTTCTTTAAACTCTCGAACTTTCTTGCTTTTATCTTCCAGAAAGTCATACTAGTTGGCTTTGTAAAAATTCTTCTTCCTTGCATAAAATCTGCTATCATCGGAGTCCAAACTATCCGAAGACGAGTCCTCTGTAGACCTGTCCGATACTGGGCGAGATTTAGACTTCTTTGCCTTTTTCTTGCCCTTTCCAAAGCGTTGCTTTTTGCTTCACTTTTTTCCTTTTCTGTCTTCGCTCAAGTCAGAAGAGCTAGAAGAACTGTCAAAAGAAGAAGAAGAAGAAGAACTAGATACTCCTTCAAATCACACACGCTTCTTCTGCTTTCTTGCCGAGGCAAAAGTAGATTGACGACCCAAGTAACCCGAAAAGTCAGTGCCTTTTTTTTGCTTTTTGTCGTGCTTTTTGGCTTTGTCATGCGCGTCAAAAAGATGGCTAATCTATGCATCAACCACCTCTTCTAATTCTTGCTCTGTAAACATCCTCGACGTAGGAGGTTGTTTGAGCGCCGGTTTGAGGGGTGGCTCCATGGTTTGCCGCCACTGTGAGTACACCTCGTCGAAGGAGGACTGGGTGAAAAATTTTGTAAGTTTAGGGTCCTTCGCAAAATTTATCATCAACTTTGTCGCATCATTGACCAATCTCCGATGTTCCATCTCTTCAAGCTCCGCCTGGGTAGGCCGAGGCGGGCCATACTCACGTGAATCTTCTTCGTGATCTCTTCCCGCATGTCCTTTGATTGAATCCATAAGTGCCGCGTAAAAAGGATTGGATTTCCCGGTAGAAGAGAAATAGCTCACGCTCTTAATACTGCTGCAACAGACTTGGACACTCCAAGTCAAGAATCTACCGCGACACGACAGGAATTCCTTCAAAACAATTCACAATTAGATTCGACACCAGCCCGGGGAGTTTCGTACCAAGAGGTTAATGCCTCAAAGACTGGCGCCCCTTTCAACATTTCTTTTTGTATTAAAATCTGTGCTCAAAGTACAAGGGAGTGGGAGAGTCTGTAACAGACTTGGACACTCCAAGTTAAGAATCAACCGCGACAGCACCAAATAACCACTTCAAAACAATTCACAGATCACAATAGATTTGCATTGGCCCGGCGGAGTTCTGTGCCTAGAGATATTGGCCCCAAAGACTGGCGCCCCTTTCGGTATTTCTTTTTGTATTAATCAATCATCAAAGTACAAGAGAGCGGTTAGGGTTTCACTCTCAGACTCTGCGTCCAGATGCTCTGAGAAGTGAGGCCCTCACCACTAATTTAAAGGTTACAAGGGATGCCCAAAAGCAAAGCCCCAATAGCTTCAAAGCAAAAGCCAATTCTCTCTCTCTCTCAATGAGAGTCAGTAAAAAGCAAGTTCTCTTTTTCTCTTTCTTTCTCCCAAATCAAGCGAAAAGCTGAGATTTACGTCGCTCAAAAAAAAAAAAAAAAAAAAAAGAGGGTTTTTGGCAAAAATTAGGGTTTGTAAAAATTTTAGGGTTTCTGCTATCCGCCACGTCATCACTTTGTGACATACCTCCCTCTTGAAAGCATTGTAATCGACCGCGATTACGCCTACAAAACCGACAAAAGCCATAAACCATCTTAGCAGACACTGACTATTAGTACCTACGTACTAGGAACACACATCTAGCACATGTACAAAATCGACAGTCACATCACACGACATCACAAGACATCACTAGACATCACATGACATTCAACATTCATTCGGATCTTAGACCATGATTTATCGGCAATGTAGCTAGCAATCACATCTAGGTCCAATCGGGACCTCATCGATGTCCGATTGACTAACCCCTATTGCAACCATGTCTATTCGAGATCAATCAGACCAAAATGCTGCAGTCATTTCGGCTATCAGTTCCGGCACTCACAAGAAATCAAGAACAAATCAGTATCATTATCAGGAATTCCATTTCATAAAGTCATCCAACAGAATACTGTCAGCTCTCAGTATCCCTAAAAATCAAAGAGACATCAGTGACTTTAGTATCAAAATCGAGACATCTGTTGCCAAAGGAGTGGAGTAACTCCCCTCTTGTGCATCCCACTGCACCAGATCTCCAGCCAAGCTGAATTTTGGGTTCCGTTTGGAGTAGACTATGCTAAACCAAAGCATCGAGGTAAAGTTTCACAATCCGAGGAGTATCTGCTAGGTCCTCCTCCTCCATCCACTTCGCATCAAATGCAGGAAAGCTCTTGAACTTAACCAAGAACCCGCCTTCGGACTTTACCTTTCTTCGTATCATTATGTGCCAAAATCTGTTTAGGAACAAGGATCTCCTCGTTTTCTTCCACTTTGGGTTGCTCATCAGGCTCCCTATCATCAGGCACATCACCGTTAACAGGGTTCAAGAGACTCACATGCAATGCATTATGAATCCTCCAAGTATCTGGCAGTTTCAATCGGAAGGAGACATCATTTATCTTGTCAGTGATCTGGAAAGGTCCGTAGTATCACATACTAAGCTTTGGAAAAAGCCTCTCCTTTCCCTTTTTCTTTCGCACGCGTACCTTCTCAAAAGTAAGAGCACCCAATCATCCTCCTTCAGTTTCCAGTCGCGACGATGGCGATCCGCTCCCTTTTTCTGTCGTTCTTGAGACTCCTGCAAAGTCTCGCGAACCTTGGCAAAAGCCGTATCCAAGTCTCGCGAATATTAATCCGCTTCAAATATCTAATCTTTCGTGCTCAGGAAGGATGGAACCTTCGCAGCACTTTCAACAATCTCACATGGCGTCTTCCCCGTCGAAGAGTGTATCGTGTTACTATAGGCAAATTCCACAAAAGGTAAGTTCTTTTCCCATTGAGTCTTCTGATCCGAGATACAAGACTTCAATAAATCTAAAATCACTGAATTGGCAATCTAAAATTGCCCGTCAGTCTGCAAGTGGAACGATGACGAGAACTGCAACTGCGTGCCAATGTTCTCCCAAATTGCCTTCCAAAACCAACTCATAAATCTAGGGTCTCTATCAGAGAGAATCGTCTCAGACGTGCCATGTAATCGGAAAATCATCGTGATCATTCTGTATTCTCGGGAGATCAAAAAAAATGAAATCCATTTCAATATTTTCCCAGGGGCGGGTGGATATGGGTAAAGGCTGTAACAATCCCTGTGCTTTATGCCTGTCAAACTTGACCTTCTCGCATACCAAGCAACTCTGCACAAACTCTTCCACATCCTTCTTGAGTCACGGCCAAAAGAAGTATCTCTCTACCCCTTTCATGGTGGAAGCAATGCCGCGGTGACCTGTAAAACGTGGACAGTGGAAATCAGTCATAACCTTTTCCCTCAACGGCTGTGTAACGCACAACATAGTCTTTTTCATCAAGTAGCCTTCCCGAAGGGAGTATCCAGCTACTGTCTCCCCATCCCGTATCCGTGTGAAAATATCTGCAAAATTTGTATCTGTGGCACACTGATCGACCATATCCTCGAAGCTCCTATGATGTATCGCGGAAATAGCCAGAACCAACGGTTTCTGAGACAAAGCATCTGCCACCACATTCTTCTATCCTTGCACATGGACAATCTCGAAGTGGAACTGTGACAAGATGTTCACCCAACGCATCTTCTTTTCCAAAAGCTGCTTCTGTGACATGTAGCGCAAACTGTGATGGTCTGTAAAGACAGTAAAATCCGCTCCGAGTAGGTAATGCCGCCACTGAGTAAGAGCATGGATAACCGCCAAAAGCTCTTTCTCATAGATGTGTGCTATCATCTCCGGCCTAGAGAACAAACGGCTCTCGTAAGCTATGACATGGCCTTCTTGCATCAAGACCGCACCCAGACTACGACCACAAGCATCACAATATACTTCAAATGACTTCTGCAAGTCCGACAAAGTCAAAATAGGTCCCGTAGTCAATTTCTCTTTCAATGTCCGAAAGGCAATCACCTCTGTGGGTCCCCATGAAAAAGCTACTCCTTTCTGTGTCAAGGTATGCAAAGGGCAAGCAACCTCTGCAAACTTTCGTATAAACGGAGTGTAGTACGAACACAATCCCAAGAAGCTTCTAGCTTCATGGACATTCCTCAAATCGGGCCAATCACGGATAGTCTCTATCTTGGCCGGGTCCATTGCACTCCTGCTGCTGACACAATGTGTCCCAAAAAGTGTATCTCTGGTAGGAAAAATTCACTTTTCTTTGCATTAATCACTAGCGTGTGATCTCGTAATGCCTGAAAGACTTGGAAGCAGATGATCTTTGTATTCTGCCTCATTCTTCGAGAAAACAATGATGTCGTCAAAGAAAGTGCCAACAAATAGCCTGTACTCTCGAAAAATCCTATCCATCATTCGGTTAAATGTCGCAGGAGCATTGGTTAAGCCAAAAGGCATCACCAAAAACTCAAATAACCCAAAAGTCGTCCGAAAAGCTGTCTTGTAGACATCTCCTGGTGCTATCCTGATCTGATGATATCCACTCTTCAAGTCAATCCTGCTAAAGCACGAGGATCCCTGTAACTTGTCGAGTATATCATCGATCCTAGGAATCGGAAATCTGTTCTTGATGGTGATTTCGTTGAGAGTGCTATAATCGATGCACATTCTCCAAGATCCGTCTTTCTTCAAAAACCAACAACGCTGGAGACCAATACGGTGAAGTACTAGGCTTGACAAGACCCTTTTCCAAGAGGTCTTTCACTGGGTTCATAATCTTTTCATTCTGTACTCGGCTCACACGATAAGGTGGCCGATTCGGTGGCGTGCTTCCAGATATCAGATCAATGGTATGATCTTCAGGCCCTCTCAAAAGCAATCGGCATGAGCGTGGAGAAAAAATATTGGCGTTCTTTTCTTCAGGTCAAAACATATTCAACCTTTATCCATCGTTCATTTCTCCCAAAAGAATGAGTAAGAAAACTGAAGTTCATCGAGTACAATCTCTAAGCCCTTCATTTATCAAAGTCGCTTTCTCGGCCCGGTAGTCAACCACGGCGTAGTTCTTGTGGTACCAAGGGATCCCGAGTAGAACGTCACTCGCGTGGCCTGAACACCCCTGTCATTGCAAACGAAGTTTGCCAATGCTCGGTGTAATGGCAACATCCCATCCGGGTGCCAGTCGAACTACCTCCGCCTGTGGCGTCAGTCTGTCGGGCGTAGTTCCAAATCGAGCCGCCAATTCCAAGTGAAAAGAAGTTGGCCTTGGCTCCTTCAAAAGAGCTTCCTGATCCTTCACTTTGCCTCGAAAGTGGCACAATTTGTACTTTCATTCATTAGATTCGGTGCAGGTCCCACGCCATGTGGTACCAGTTCTGTTTTTCTGTCTGCCTTTTCTACCACGTTCCTCAGCTGCTCTCGAACTCTCAGGCCTGTCGTCGTCTTTATCATTCTGTTCTTTCTGTGCCTTATCAGGGCACTTCGCGGAGATATGTCCATGTTCCCCGCATCCAAAGCACTTCCCCTCTCTGATGAAGCGAGCTCTCTCCTCAGGAGTAAGCTTGGGTCGTGCATCCTTTTTTTTTTCTCTGGGTTGCTCTTTTTCATTCTACTTTCATTCCCAGAAGTTTGTTCGGCTCGTTGTGTCATGGCCTCATCTGTGGGGTAGGTCAGACTGCCAGAGTGACTGGCAAAGCCCCGCTTCGCATGACTCATCAACTCCTGAATAGAAGCTGACTTCTGTTCCAAGCAGTGATCTCGGATCTCTATAGGTAGACCCAAGGTAAACCGCTCAATCTGTTCTCTGAACGAGATCTTCTTGAATGAAGAGGCGGGTAGAAAAGAGTTCCAGAATCTTTCACAATAAGCATTGATTGTATCTTTCTTGGTCATCCGAAGATGGTTCCAAGCAGCTTGTACATCTCGTTCATATTCTTGCGTCAACCAAGAAGAAATAAAAAGCTTCTTAAATTTCAGCCATTTAACTGGCGCCACTCTTGTCAAAAGAAGCGTGGACCACCAAGTACGAGCATTCCCCTTAAGGTAAGAGGTAGCTCTCTGAATCTTGGAGTGCTCTGAATAGCGTCCTTCCGCGAAAGCGATGTCAAACTGCTGAATAAAAGACAAAGCCTTCGAAGCATCTGAGTATCCTGAAAAGTATCAAACTTGATCGAGTGGCCACCTTCCTTAAACTCTCGGACTTTCTTGCTTTTTTTTCTTCGAGAAAGTCATACTGGTTGGCTTTGTAAAATTCTTCTTGTTCACATAAAAGTTTCCATGGTCAGAATCTGAGTTGTCTGTAGACAAGTCCTCAGTAGAACTGTCAGTCTCTGGGCGAGATGTAGCCTTCTTCTTGCCCTTTCCGAAGCTTTGTTTCTTGCTTCGCTTTTTACCTTTTCTGTCTTCTTCGCTCGAATCTGAAGAGCTAGAAGAACTGTCACAAGAAGAAGAAGAAGAAGAACTGGGTACTCCTTCAAATCGAACACGCTTCTTCTGTTTCTTTGCCTTGTCAAATGTCGACCGACGACCCAAATATCCGGGGAAGTCAGTGCCTTTCATCTGCTTTTTGCCGTGCTTTTTGTCTTTCTTTTGCACGTCGAAAAGCTGAGCAATCCGTGCATCAACCACGTTCTAAAGTTCCTTCTCCGTATATTTCTTGAAGGCAGAAGGTTTCTTGAGAGCGGGTTTCGGGAGTGGCGTTGTGGTTCTCTGCCACTCCATCTGTACCTCTTCCAAAGAGGTCTGGTTCATATATTTTGCCATCTTCGGGTCCTTGGCAAAATTGAGCATCATCTTTGTTGCATCGCCAATCAATTGACGACGTTCCATCTCTCTTTGCTCTGCCTGAGTAGGCCGAGGCGGGCCATACTCTCTGTCTGAATCTTCGTTGTGATCCCAGCCCGCATCTCCAGATGCAGAGGGAGTCGACTGATCCTTGCATGAAGCCATAGGTGCCGCGGAAAAAAAAAATCGGGGATCGGATTTCTCGTAGAAGAGAAATCGGTCGTGCTCTGATACCACTGTAACAGACTTGGACACTCCAAGTTAAGAATCAACCGCGACAGCACCAAATAACCACTTCAAAACAATTCACAGATCACAATAGATTTGCACTGGCCCGGCGGAGTTCTGTGCCTAGAGATATTGGCCCCAAAGACTGGCGCCCCTTTCGGTATTTCTTTTTGTATTAATCAATCATCAAAGTACAAGAGAGCGGTTAGGGTTTCACTCTCAGACTCTGCGTCCAGATGCTCTGAGAAGTGAGGCCCTCACCACTAATTTAAAGGTTACAAGGGATGCCCAAAAGCAGAGCCCCAAAAGCTTCAAAGCAAAAGCAGATTCTCTCTCTCTCTCAATGAGAGTCAGTAAAAAGCAAGTTCTCTTTTTCTCTTTCTTTCTCCCAAATCAAAGCGAAAAGCTGAGATTTGCGTCGCTCAAAATTTCCCCCAAAAAAAATAAAATAAAATAAAAAATAAATAAAATTCCGCCTCCGCGATTTTCGGAAATTAGGGTTTTTGGTAAAAATTAGGGTTTGCAGGAATTTTAGGGTTTCTGGCAGAAATTAGGGTTTCTGCTATCCGCCACGTCATCACTTTGTGACAGAGTCTCACTCTCTGACTCTACATCTAGATGCTCTAAGAAGAGGGAGCCCAAGCCACACTTATAAAGGTTTACAAGGGATTCCAAAAGTAGAGCCCCAAAAGCTGCCCATTAAAAGCATTCTCAAATAAAGTAACTTTTTTTTTAAAAAAGCTCTTTTTCTCTCTCAAGCTTGCTAATTGTGTAGAATAAAGCAGGCCAGCTTTTGCGTAGAAGAGCTTCCGTACAGCTGCCCGCAAAACGCGGGGGCTGCCGTACAGTCATGCCACGTCAACATTCTGCAGCCACAGCCACATCAGCATTTCAGCCAGCTGGGGCTGGTGTCTATACAGTCTGTAACCCTAGGTATACCACGTCACTGGTTTATGACACGGCCAGCTAGGAGAGGCAGGGGACGAAGGCTACAAGGTAGATGCTACAATTGTGGTGAAGAGGGTCACTACACCCGTGATTATGCTGAATCACCAAAAGAGAGAGGAGGGATGTACCCCTTATATGGGCGTGGTTGAGGACCGGCAAGATTTTCCTAACACCCATCGCCATCGGTTCCTTAGGGCTTCTTGCTTCCGCCCAAAACCTTTTGGACAACCGGCAGTGAGATAAGTTGCTGCAATTCCGCGAGTTGAACTCGTACTTGTTGAGGTTCGTCTTCAGCTGTAAGGTGCAGCGGAAGTGAATGTTGAACTTTGCTCAAGATGAGTGCTCCGAACTATGCTCAAGGTTCCTTTTACTTACGGAAGGGAGAGCCTTCCGTTCCTTTAGTGAGAGAGTGCAATGGACACAAACAAAGTTTGGATGAACACTGTGAATGAAGATGCATGAGACTGAGAGATAAAGAGAGAAGAATACGACACCAAAATGTTGTCAAACCCTCCTCCGAAGGCCCCACTCTCTATAACGAGAGCGGTCTACTATTGATTGCACAAATCTCTACAACGCTTTGGACTTGCCAACGATGTCGACGACAACGAGGACAATGACGAGACAGGCTGAAATCTGAAAATGCTAACGGCTAATGTAACAAGACGGGCACCACGTGCCAATAGAAAAGAACAGACTGAAACAGACTTTTAGCACTTCAATAACAACTGAATTGAGAGAGACAGAGAGAGACAGAGACGACACGCAACACGAAGTTGCGGAATTCCACCCCAGAGAGTATTGGCCCCAAACCTTGGCAACCTTTCCGCATTTCTTTATATTGCATCAACACAGTACAAGCCGGTACTCCAGACTCTGTACCTTCTCCAGGAAGCATGCCAAAGAATAAGCCCTAACCTCATATTTAAAGGCCCTTGGCCTAAAAAGCAATTCCAGTGAAAACCCTTCAAAACTCGAAAGCTTTTGGTCCAAAAAGCAATGCCAAAAGCTGCCAGCTTTTCGTAAATCGCGCTAGTGTCCGTACAACAGGCCACATGTCAGTCCGCCACGTCAGCAAATCAGGGTTAGGGTTAGGGTTAGGGTTTTTGATTTTAGGGTTAGGGTTTCAATAGAATTAGGTTTTTGGGCATAATTAGGGTTTTTGATTTTAGGGTTAGGGTTTCAACAAAATTAGGGTTTCGACACGTCAACAGTTTGTTACATCTCCCCCTCTTGAAAGAGAATAATCGTCCACGATTACAAAATATCTGCAAAACAACTCAAGTTAGCTGGAAAAAAAAAAAATTCCAAAGGGTCATCCTGAGGGACATTCCAAGGGACATTCAGTTTGCTCTTTTTGTTAAAAAGTTAGCTTCTCCTTTCGGCTCTTTTGATCAAGGAGTTAGCTTCTCCTTTCGGCTGTTTTGATCAAGGAGTTAGCTTCTCCTCTCGTCCAGATCAAAACTCTTGATATTCCAGCGTAGTAAAATTAGCCATCACACCCAAACCGTACTGATCTTCCACGGATGTCTTGATGCACTAAAATTACATACCCAGGCAATCTCATCCAATTAGGAATATTCAGTAGTTCGCACATCACAATGCAACACAAATGCTCACATATGCATGTTACAGGACATAGAAACATAAAGTCACCGATGAACACTCCTCTCGCATAACCTAACAAGGTCCGGGTCGGGAGATATTCAACGACTCCCTCATCACTCCTCCCGTATAACCTAAAAAGGTCCGGGCCGGGAGAGATAAAGGCCTTTTACAACCAAACGCCCCCAGACCGCAACTTGCGTCGTTTGGAGGTGCTGAGAGTAACCACTGCTCAGACTTCTTAATACTCCTCCCGCATAACCATCCAGGTCCGGGCAGAGAGTCACAACAATAATACTCCCCCCGTAAATAACCACAAGGTTACCACTGTCACAAGACGGACACCACGTGTCAATAGAAAAGAACAGCCTGAAATAGACTTTTAGCACTTTAATAACAACTGAATTGAGAGAGAGAGAGAGAGAGAGAGAGAGAGAGACGCGAAGTGGCGGAATTCCATCCCAGAGAGTATTGGCCCCAAACCTTGGCACCCCTTTCTGTATTTCTTTATATTGCATCAACACAGTACAAGCCGGTACTCCTAACTCTGCACCTTCTCCAGGAAGCATCCCAAAGAATGAGCCCTAACCTCATATTGAAAGGCCCTTGGCCTAAAAAGCAATTACAGTGAAAAGCCTTCAAACTCAAAAGCTTTTGGTCCAAAAAGCAATGCCAAAAGCTGCCAGCTTTTCGTAAATCGCGCTGGTGTCCATACAATAGGCCACGTGTCAGCCATCCGCATGAGCAAATCAGGGTTAAGGTAAGGGTTTTTTATTTTAGGGTTAGGGCTTCAACAGAATTAGGGTTTTGGGCAAAATTAGGGTTTTTGATTTTAGGGTTAGGGTTTCAACAAAATTAGGGTTTCTAATTTTAGGGTTAGCGTTTCAACAGAATTAGGGTTTCGACACATCAACAGTTTGTTACAACTAAAATCTACAAATCTTATCTGTTGAATTCTGACTCTATGTCGATGGCGACGCTGCGGCGACGACGCGCTGAAAACGAAGATGCTGAAATCTGCGTTTCCGGGTTGAAACTGCAAACTGTGCTAGATCTGACCATGCGGCGAGGATCTGCTGCGGGAAGGTGAGATCTACGAGGTTCGAGGGTTCTACTACGATGTCTGACTGCTAAAAACTGAAACTGAAAACGTTGGTCCTTCTTGAGGTCTTGTCGCGACGGAACTGCAAAACGTTGGATGTTATGCTGCTCCAAAAACGCTAGGTTGAATTTGTCTTCTTGGTGCAAAAACGCTGAAGGTTCCTGTCGTCTTGCTGCTGTCGAGGTTGATCTGCAATCCAAATTGCTAGGGCTGATCTGGGTAAAAAAACACTAGGTCTTGTGTGTGTGTGTGTGTGGGGGGGGGGGGTTCCTTGACGAGAAGTTGCCTGATGAACTCAGGGTTCCTGCTGCCTCTTCTACCAAAAAGTGCTAGCGCTAGGTTTCTATACATACTTGCTTAGTAAATTTTCCCTTTCCAACAAAAGTCACTTAAAAATAATAAGTGAAAAATGTCAAAAATAGGGAAAATAGGTCTATGCACTGTAAAAATGCTCCTGATGTGTTCTAATGGAAATCTGATGGTCATGCTGTGTGCAACCACAAGATATGCATCTAATCTAAGTGTCTGGACATGCAAGGTCTACGAACACCACAAAAGTGCCAAATCACTTCCTATTCTAGACTGACTAACTAAATTGAACCCTTGTCATAAAGTAGCTTGTCCACGTACACATAGGGTTAGATGTGAACAAAAATCCAAGACTCGAAAGCCAAGATCGGTACTTCGTGATTGACCGAATCTACAATGAGGTTAGCTTCACTAGACAAAGTATCAACTAAACCATCATCCGTGTGAACAATCACATCTTTATCCCGCAAAACATCATGCTCGTGAGAAATCACATCTTGATCATGCAAAGCATCATGCTCGTAAATAATCACATCTTGATCATGCAAATCATCATGCTTATCATTATTATCAAATTCATCATGCAAATCATGTGTGGCCTACTTTGGAAAAGAAGAGACTCTGAGAGTCCTTTTCCTGATTCTGTTCAAACTGCGCCTGCACATTAGAAAAACGTTGCAACAACTCTTTCATTTGTTGGTCACTCATCTCTTGTCTTGCTTTGTTCACGCGATCAAATTCTGATTGTCTTTCTTTGTTCCTGCGATCAAATTTTGCTCGTCTTTCTTTGTTCTCACGATCCAATTTGGCTTTTCTTACTTTGGCTTCCAAGCGTGCTTGCTCGTGCTCACGCGCTATGGCTGCCATTCTTTCTTCATATTTGCACTCTATGGCTGCTATTCTTTCTTCGCTTTCTAACTTCTTGTCCATCATCATCTTGTCGAAAGCCTCCATAGCAGTTAGTGCAATCCTTGGCGTAGATGGGGAAGGGGGAGGGTCAAAAAAACCTCCTGGTGGGGAAAACTCTTCTTCGCCACTGCCATGCTCACCACCTTCATGCGAAGTATCCATTCCGCTTCGGGTTATGACCATCCACTAAAGTCTTGGGTTCTTAAGTTCACGAGGAACTTGGGTGCTTGTGTTCTTGGTTCTTGGGTTCTTGTCTAGGGTCTTGAGGTTCTTGAGGTTCTTCTTTAGCTTGCAATCTGTGTTAGAGGAGGATCTTCTCTTCACCCGAGTTCTTCTCTTTTCCACGGGCACACCCCTTGGCAGCCTCGCGCTCACACCAAGGTTGCTTTTTCCCACCTCACGTCGATTGGCCAACCGCTAAGTGCACGGTCTGCTCTCAATGAGTGAAAAGAGAAACAAGGGGAGGTTGGACAAGCCTTTCTTTCTTGGGATTCCTGTCACTCTTCATAAACACGATTAAGAATCGACACGCCCAAGAGATTTTGGGTTACGTGCGACCGTAACTAGCAAAAAAAAAATGTGGTTCTTGTGGTTCTTTCCTTGAGTGATACAGAACACTGCCAAAACTCTGATACCAATGCAAGGTGCAACGGAAGTGAGTGTTGAACTTTGCTCAAGATGAGTGCTCCGAACTGTGCTCAAGGTTCCTTTTACTTACGGAAGGGAGAGCCTTCCATTCCTTTAGTGAGAGAGTGCAATGGACACAAACAAAGATGATGAGCACTATGAATGAAGGTGCATGAGACTGAGAGATAGAGAGAGAAGAATACGACACCAGACTGTTGTCAAACCCTCCTCCGAAGGCCCCACTTTCTATGGCGAGAGCGGTCTACTATTGATTGCACAAATCTCTACAATGCTTTGGACTTGCCGACAATGTCAACGATGATGAGGACGACGATGAGACGGGCTGAAATATGAAAATGCTAACGGCTAAAATCTACAAGTTTTTATTTGTTGAATTCTGACTCTATGTCGATGGCGACGATGCGGCAACGACGCGCTGAAAACGCAAATGCTCAAATCTGCGTTTCCGGGCTGAAACTGCAAATTGCACTGGATCTGACCGTGCGGCGAGGATTTGCTGCAGGAAGGTGAGATCTACGAGGTTCGGGGGTTCTACTGCGATGTCTGACTACTGAAAACTGAAAACGCTGGCTGTTATGCTGCTCCAAAAACACTAGGCTGAATCCGTCTTCTTGATGCAAAAAAGCTAAAGGTTCCTGTTGTCTTGCTGTTGTCGGGGCTGGTCTGCTATCCAAATCGCCACGGTTGATCTAGGTAGAAAACGCTAGGCCTTGCAATGCAAAAACGCTAGGTCTTCTATGTTTTTTTTTTTTTTTTTTTTTTTTTTGGGGGGGGGGGGGGGGGGGATTCTTACTGAGAAGTTTCCTGATGAACACAGGGTTCATGCTACCTCTTCTGCGAGAAAGTGCTAGCGCTAGGTTTCTATATATACTTGCTTAGTGAATTTACCCTAACCAGTTCCCAACAAAAGTCACTTAAAAATAATAAGTGAAAAATGTCAAAAATAGGGAAAAAATGCACTGTAAAAATGCTCTTGATGTGTTCTGATGGAAATCTGATTGTCATGTTGTGTGCAACCAGAGGAAATGCATCTAATATAAGTGTCTAGACATGCACGGTCTGCGAACAAACTCACAAAAGTGCCAGATCACTTCCTATTCTAGACTGACTGAACTGAACCGAACCCTTGTCATGAAGTAGCTTGTCCGCGTTCACATAGGGTTAGATGTGCACGTGACATCAACGGTTTTTCCGTGGCTCGTCATGGTTCTTCCCGTTCCTTCCCAAAATTGTCGTCCTTTGTAGAGAGAGAAATCCGAGCTTTGATACCACAATCACAAACGGGAGTCCACATGAATAATCAACAAGCTGAAAATGAATAAACTGTCAACTCAAAAGAGATGAGGGAGAAGATCGACACAATATTTAGGGACCAGAAGATGGGCTGGTGCCCCCCCTTAAAGAGAACCTCTATTCGGGAGAATCTTTTTTTACAAGCATAAGAACCGGAATGACCCCTCCATTCTAAATCAACAGACTTGATGGTCAATTCCTCCTCGTGCGAAAAATTCCTGAGAGAAGCTCTCAATTCTGTTTCCGTCTTTACCTATAGCATGAAGCCCTACAAACCATTCCTGGAATCCTTGAGCATAGGTCGAGGCCTCTTTGCTTCTTTGTTGTGATGGGAGTACCTGCAAAAACACAAACACGAAACAACGCGTATCGCGAATTCGTAATCGATACCTGTCACTCCAAGTATGGGAGAGTGAAGTTTGAACTCCGTGTACCGGCTTCTCTCATTCACTTAGAGATTCCCGGTAAAAGTGCTCCTTGATGCTAGCTCTAGTGCTTCTGCGTAGCTAAAAGAGGGAGTGGGTTGCTTTTAAAGGCTACTCCACCCAGCAGATATAGGGGGTGGCAGACCGGCCCAAAATAGTGGGTGGCAGGTAGCGCTAGAAGGAGGAGGGACTGGCGGCTAGATTTCTACGCGTGAAAAGAGAGATCGCAACTTTTATCTCAACCGTATAAGATTAATGTTGGCTTTTTTATTGGAGGCTTGGTTTTAATTTTGTGGCCGGCCAGTCATTTTTGTTTTTTTTTTAATGTGAACTTGGACAAAACTCAATAAAATTGAATGACCTAAAAATTGATGCTATACAATCACATTCCAGGCGTCCGCAAATGCAGTTCTCAAGCACAGATGCAATGCAAACACAAATTCCTCGCGGGAAAGCATCTTCTTTTCCCGAAAAATGCTTGAAAGTATTCCGCTTTTTTAAAAAAGCTTCTCAAAACCCATCTTTATTCTTGTGCTTGCGTCTTTACGCATATTCCTTTTTCCAGTTCGGATTTCTTGCCAGACCAATAGAATATTCCCTTTCCCATGCTCCTGACACCAATCACATGACGCATTAGGAATATCTGTTTCCCAATCTCTTCTACTGAACTAACGGTACAATCCCTTCACGATGCTTAATGTCACCCTTCATGGTGCTTAATGTCACCCATCATATGACACATCAGAGTTATCCATTCCTGATGACTTTTAGTAATTCCAGTAGATCTACAATTCCTAACCTTTCAAGTGCACACAATCAACTATCATAATTTCAATAAAAAGAAATTACTCAAAAAATAAGAAACTAGTCCATTTAGCAACACTTCTTCACCCTAGTAATCATGGGTGAATCGGGTGTGTATTGTGTTGCCACGTCAGCTTCTGCCTCCGCAAATCATGCCGCAAAACGTGGGCATCCATACAGCCTGCCACAATCATCAATTCTTTTCGCAATTTAAGGTTGTTGCTTTATTTTCAAGAGTTCCAGTCCCTTGGCCGGGTTACATAAGTTGGGAGAGTTAGGGTTTTAATTCCTAACCCCTCTGGGCCAATCGGATGAGTTCTCTAAGTTAGGCTCTTTCTCTAGGGTTTAGGCCCCCTTCTATCCTTTTAGACCATGCCACGTCATCATTTTGTGACAGAAAACTCACCATTAGAGAACACACCCAAACAAACAAAGATAAAGCTTTTAGACATGAGGGAGAAGATAGCACTCATCATGCTCACTAAAAAGAACCTCAATGTGGATTTCAGATGAACTTACCAAACTACAATTGAAATGCAAAGCAACAAGGCTAGCTAAAGCGAGAGACAAGAAAGAATGGCAAGTAGGTAGTTCGCAAAGGAGAAAAAGCTATATCAAAACATCTAGGAACCCATTTCCGAGTCACTCATCCCCATACAGTCTTTCCCCCATATTTTACGTGCATGGTGATTTGTGGTTTTAAGCACATCTCTCTTATGAGTCATAAGAATCTTTCAAAGTTTACTCTATAGGTTAACTCCAGCCTCATCAAGGAACCCACTGCCGCGTCAATCATCCCCATAGTCTTTCCCCCACATTTTACATGCATGGCGATTTGTGGTTTTAATCACATCTCTCTTATGAGCCATAAGAGTTTACTCTATAGGTTAACTCCAGCCTCGACAGTAATACAAATCAGTACCACATTACCCGCTTTCTATCCATCTATATCTCATGAGTGGCTGACCTAGTGTGCACCTTCCTTGCTGGTTTATGCCATGGGCATCTTATGCTGCCTAATTTAACAGCATGTTGCTTGAATGCTAAAGAGTAGCTCACATAGACTAGAACAATCCAACTATTCCTTTAAAAAATAACACCTGTGTCCAGCTCTCTCTGTGTGTGTGTGTGTGTGTGTGTGTGTGTGTGTGTGTGTGTGTGTGTGTGTGTGTGAGAGAGAGAGAGAGAGAGAGACGTGGAAAACACTTTGTTGCGTACCAGGCTAAGTTCATACAGCACGGAATTGAAGTTGGATTTCGTCAAGCTGTCGACCAGCAAGCCAATCTGCGCGGCTAGAGATAATGCAAGCGACGGCATAGCTCGCGTCTGTGTGAGATCCGGGTCCTCGAAAGGGGAAAGGGTGAACGCACGAAGTCGAAACCTTGTAGGCGAAATGGAGGCTTATTAAAACATAGTGTGGTCATGTTATAAGGTTAGAAGGCAAATTTAACTCCAATGAATCCATCTAATACAAAATATGCACGCCCCACGATCAAAAGGAGGTGCATTGTCATAGACGTAACAAGCTAAGGTGGTTATGGGTGGCTCTATGACCACTCTCTAGGTAGTAGGCTCTATCCCTCTCTCTTTGAGTGTGCAAGGTATCTTTGTTATGTGGATGGATCTCAAAAAAAAGGTTGTTAAAGAGGAGTTATGCCATAATCTAATGTATCAAGACTAGGCACTATCTTTAAGATTTAATGATAAGTATTAGGGGTGGCTCCCCAGATAGCTTATGTAAGTTTGGTCTCTGGATGGTGTCATGGCTCGGCACGAGCATGACAAGTTCTTGTAATTTGTTGAGATGATCAATATAATTCACTCACAATTGTGAGTTTTGCACACAAAAAAAAGATTTAATGATAAGTAGGTTAAGCTCACATTGTTGGATATGTATGATACTACAAGAATGCCCCACGTGACAAAGGATAAGGTTCATCACGGTAGTAATCATAAGGAAATATGAGACCACTCAAAGTAAAGAGCTTATGTCCTCGAAATATGACTTTAGAGCACAAGGATGTTACATTCAATGAATTTTTTGACCCACATATTATGCTTATTTAAGAGAAATGTTTCTTTAAAATCTCATAAAGGGTATTTTATTAGACCAACCTCATATTTTCATTATTTTAATGAAACCCCAACCTTAGCAAATTATGTTGTACTTACCAAGTTGGGGCACCACCTTAAGTATTCACCATATGATGCTAACATGGCTCCTTTGATCTCTTATTCTATGTCTCTAGAATTCCAAGAACTTATATAATGTGGAAAAGATAATTAGCAAAACTAAATTTTTGAAGAATGGAAGCCATGCATGTCATCTAGGCACCTGACTAAAGTCAAAACCAAAGGCTAAAGTCGAAGATTTTTTAATAACCCTCTCCATGATGATAGGCTACTTATGAGGAAGAAGGCGACCAACTCTCAAAGTATGGGCATTTCTCTCACATATGAGAATTTCTCAAATGTTTTTGTTACATTGGTTGTGTTAGAAAGAAGACCGTTCTCTTGTTTTCAAACCCACCAAAGAATTGAATGAAGGCTTCGTGCCAATCTTTACATTCATCTCAATCCCATTTTTTAAGCAAAAGAGACAACAAGAAGACTACCCCAAAAGACGTCTCTCTATTTCTCAAGTTTCATACTACAACATTAATGTGGTGATTACAAGCTCACCATTTCAAACTTTGAGCATTATGATGTTTATTGCTTGATATAGTGATCATGCTCAAGGAATTCAAAATTCTTATGACACAAAAAGTAGCCATAAGAATGTCATCGTCTCAAAATGGATTCTAATCTTAATCTCACAGTGATGTACACACGAAGATGCTATTTTATTATGTTGCCTAACTCTCTGTTAGATTGCAAAGAAGAGCCAGAGAGAGAGAGAGAGAGAGAGAGAGAGAGAGAGAGAACCTCATGCAAGTCACCATTCAAAAATGTAGTCTTGTGTCCAATTGATGTATGCTAGGAATGTAGCCATACGAAAAGTGGAAGCAAAAGCCTCATCAAAATCAATGCCACGAGTCTATCCTTGTTACGATCACACTACCATCGAGCTTATGTTTCAGCTTGAAAACCCACTTAGTATCAATGAACTTTTGCCAAGAGGCAAGTCACAATCGGGAATTCAAAGAGCACGACTTAAGAATTAAGCACTCAAATCAGCAAGCAAGATTGATTAGAAGCTTCAAAAACAAATGCACAACACAAAATAGACAAAACCATTGGTTCTATTCAAAGTCTCAACCAGCATGCATGAACGAGCATGTGGGAGGAGAAGAACATAAGTAGATCAATATGACTTAATCGCGCATAAATATCTGACAAAATTTTGGCAGAGTCTCCTTTGTAACTGGAGCAAAATCTCAACAGTAAACCTCAAAGAGACAATAATATATGCCACGATGGCCAATCCGGGAATAAACTCGACCGGAATCACCTCACAAAGTCATACATATGAGCATACCCGCTCTTGCCGGAGTACCACTCAAATAATCTCAGCCATAAACAAATACACAAATCCATATATGGCATACATAAACCGCCAAGACCATGGCAACATAGATCACTCTCGCATGAGTGGCTCTCTGGACAAATGCATATCCAAAAACCTGTGTACACCTATGAATTTGCTGGTTGCTGCAGAAAATACTCCGTGTGTGTGAGATATACCAAAAACAGTGTTTTTGGGACCCGAAAGTGCACAAATAAACCTGCTGCTGTACCTGCTGTAATTCAAAGCATAATTTCAGAAAATAGACATCACCATCTCGTCCGGAGCGTGCCAAAACCTTGACCTAGATTCCTGGATCATGTAGATCTAACTCTGTATGACGAAGCTACGCAAAAAACTGTGTTTTAGAGCCCGAAAATGGCAAAAACGAGCTGCACACAGTCTTGAACCTGCTCCTGCTCCACTCTGCGTGATGCAATGTCCTCTCAATGCAAGCTCCAACGCAAGAGCTCTGCCACAACAGCATCCAAGCACTCGAATGTCAAGCTCTCCTCCGCCGAGCACTTCTTTAACGAGCTCCACTGAGCTCAAAAGCTCCTCTCACCAAGGAAGCCGCAACCGCCTCCTCGACCAAGCTTGACCACACCAAGCTCCTAAGCTCCAAAGACAATGCTCCTCAAGCTAAAATCGCTCTCCGTGAAACTCCGCGATCGAACTCCACCGTCGAGAGCGAGCGAGCTATCGCCTCGAAGCTCTCAAAGCCGTCGTGCTCTCCGCGGTTACCATAGCTCTCATACCAATTGAAGGGGATCAGGAAGCACCACAGACGGAGAGTGAGAGAGAGAAGGAGACACACGACACAGATATGGGTGGGGAGACTCCAAAGAGTGAGCACCCCCCTATACAATTATGCTATGTATAAGGTATACAAGTGAGTGGGCGCCTAGACTCTGGGCGGCCGAGCAAGGCACATACGCCTATACCCCAACAACCTCCCACTTAAAGGTGACTGTGCCTTTAAGCAAGGGAACCTAGTCTAAAGACTACAAAAGGTGAGAGAAAACCGCTCTCAACCGATGCCCACTGGCTGGCTGTGATCGTGTGCATCCGGTTGTCCTGCTCCCGTGTAAGTCCATACACCACCAGACATACCGCACACGTACTGCAAGTATGTACGCAATACCTGCATATCTCCCTCGTGCACTATGCCATCATCAGTCAACAAATGACTGACAACCCCAACTGCAAATGCTCCCACTGTAGCTGTGATATCCGGTCTCAAGATCAACATCTCATACATGAGACCACCGAATGCCGATGCAATGCTAGCGGGCCATGCTAGCTCTACGGAGCATGCATCAACATATATATCCCTGGCAATAGGCATCTCTGACTGACAAGGCGTGTCAGCCACATGCATCTCCTAACTGTCCGCAAAAGACGCATCAACCTGTCGTGCAACCTCATAGTAAACCAGCTGCTCTAGGTGTCTGTTGGAAGACATATCCTGCAGAACTATATCCCCATGCTCACTATCGAGCATAGAAAGGAATGACTGCATAATCGCTGACATCTCAGTCTCCTCTACAATCATCCACTGTAAACATGACCACTCAATCTGCTGTGACTCACTAGAGCTCTCATGCTCTAACTCCGTATGCATAGACTCTTGCACAACGTCCTCCTGTCGTGACTCACTAGAGCAAGACCGCTCTACCTGTCTATCTTGCATAAAAGTATCTCGCACAACTGACTCTCTGCTTTGCTCAGTCACTAGCAAAGCATGCATGTCTGACTCTGTCACCTCTCTGTGTGACTGCTCAAGTCGTGCCCCAACTGTGTGCACAACGAGCTCACTACTCTGCACTCCATGCAAAGTACCCTGCAACCCATGAGCAAAAGAGACTCGCCTGCTCTCTCGCTCTCTACCTGGCTGCGTGATCACAGAGACAACACCGTCTCTCCCGTGATCCACATGCAATGGGTAACCTGTACCACTCTTGGCACCTCTCGCAATCACTAGCAAACCCAAATGCATCACAAAATCTCGCTCTCGTAGCGAAATCTGACATCCACAATCTCTAAGCTGACCAATCGAGATCAAACTCACTGTCAAATCTGGTACATAGCGCACATGTCATAACAAGTAAGATGCACCACTCGGTAATGACAGTCTCACATCTCCTGCACCTGCTATCGCATGCACCGATCCATCGTTCAAACGTACACTGCCAAGCATCCCGCTAGAATAGCTACAAAACCATGCACGATGCGGCGTGAAATGAAACATAGCATCTGCGTCTAGCAACCACTGCGAAGGGAGTGCACTATCCACATGTATAGCATCTCGTGCATAGCTCGAGGTAAAAGTGACATCCCCGTCACTAGTATACTCCGACACTACATGTGCCTCAACTTTCAAAGCAACTGAGTCCATGGCATTACTACATACATCTCTGAGACTGCCATGTCTCCTACGATGTCGCATACGACGAAAACAACGCCGTCTAACGTGTCCAGAATGACCACAATACCAACATGTCACCTGTCGGTGTGCTCGTGAATGTACATGTCTCACACAAGTCCGTGATGACTCAGATCTATCATACATATCATGTAATCTGCGCCAAAGTGCTCTCGTAGTAGTCTCATACATAACAAGAGCATATACAGATTCCGCAAGGTGCAAAGAGAGCGTAGATAGTGCCATCTCCTCTAGCTCCTGCCACTGATCGTCAGACATGTTTGAAGGTCTACCTACATCACCACTCAATGGTCGATGCAACCCTCGCTGTGTCAATGCATCAAGCATACACTCTCTCCATGCCGCAAAGTTTGATCCATCAAACATGCGCATCTGTGAGAGGTCAGAATCTGATCGATCACCTGTCTCTGCCATGAGCACAATGTAGCAAACTAGAAAGCAAAACCAGCTCACCAACAACACCTAAAAACTGTATACCAATATGGCCAGAAACACAATGTAAAACCTGTGAGACACACTCCAAAATAGAGCTCCCACAATGTCAATACAAGTCAGCCCTAAACTGGCTCGAATCGCATCAACAAAAGTCTGCAAATATGGTTCAAAACCTGATGCAAAGTTTCACCAATAACCGTGCAAAACCTTGCACAAAATCACAAGTCAATATGACTTAATCGCGCATAAATATCTGACAAAATTTTGGCAGAGTCTCCTTTGTAACTGGAGCAAAATCTCAACAGTAAACCTCAAAGAGACAATAATATATGCCACGATGGCCAATCCGGGAATAAACTCGACCGGAATCACCTCACAAAGTCATACATATGAGCATACCCGCTCTTGCCGGAGTACCACTCAAATAATCTCAGCCATAAACAAATACACAAATCCATATATGGCATACATAAACCGCCAAGACCATGGCAACATAGATCACTCTCGCATGAGTGGCTCTCTGGACAAATGCATATCCAAAAACCTGTGTACACCTATGAATTTGCTGGTTGCTGCAGAAAATACTCCGTGTGTGTGAGATATACCAAAAACAGTGTTTTTGGGACCCGAAAGTGCACAAATAAACCTGCTGCTGTACCTGCTGTAATTCAAAGCATAATTTCAGAAAATAGACATCACCATCTCGTCCGGAGCGTGCCAAAACCTTGACCTAGACTCCTGGATCATGTAGATCTAACTCTGTATGACGAAGCTACGCAAAAAACTGTGTTTTAGAGCCCGAAAATGGCAAAAACGAGCTGCACACAGTCTTGAACCTGCTCCTGCTCCACTCTGCGTGATGCAATGTCCTCTCAATGCAAGCTCCAACGCAAGAGCTCTGCCACAACAGCATCCAAGCACTCGAATGTCAAGCTCTCCTCCGCCGAGCACTTCTTTAACGAGCTCCACTGAGCTCAAAAGCTCCTCTCACCAAGGAAGCCGCAACCGCCTCCTCGACCAAGCTTGACCACACCAAGCTCCTAAGCTCCAAAGACAATGCTCCTCAAGCTAAAATCGCTCTCCGTGAAACTCCGCGATCGAACTCCACCGTCGAGAGCGAGCGAGCTATCGCCTCGAAGCTCTCAAAGCCGTCGTGCTCTCCGCGGTTACCATAGCTCTCATACCAATTGAAGGGGATCAGGAAGCACCACAGACGGAGAGTGAGAGAGAGAAGGAGACACACGACACAGATATGGGTGGGGAGACTCCAAAGAGTGAGCAGCCCCCTATACAATTATGCTATGTATAAGGTATACAAGTGAGTGGGCGCCTAGACTTTGGGCGGCCGAGCAAGGCACATACGCCTATACCCCAACAACCTCCCACTTAAAGGTGACTGTGCCTTTAAGCAAGGGAACCTAGTCTAAAGACTACAAAAGGTGAGAGAAAACCGCTCTCAACCGATGCCCACTGGCTGGCTGTGATCGTGTGCATCCGGTTGTCCTGCTCCCGTGTAAGTCCATACACCACCAGACATACCGCACACGTACTGCAAGTATGTACGCAATACCTGCATATCTCCCTCGTGCACTATGCCATCATCAGTCAACAAATGACTGACAACCCCAACTGCAAATGCTCCCACTGTAGCTGTGATATCCGGTCTCAAGATCAACATCTCATACATGAGACCACCGAATGCCGATGCAATGCTAGCGGGCCATGCTAGCTCTACGGAGCATGCATCAACATATATATCCCTGGCAATAGGCATCTCTGACTGACAAGGCGTGTCAGCCACATGCATCTCCTAACTGTCCGCAAAAGACGCATCAACCTGTCGTGCAACCTCATAGTAAACCAGCTGCTCTAGGTGTCTGTTGGAAGACATATCCTGCAGAACTATATCCCCATGCTCACTATCGAGCATAGAAAGGAATGACTGCATAATCGCTGACATCTCAGTCTCCTCTACAATCATCCACTGTAAACATGACCACTCAATCTGTTGTGACTCACTAGAGCTCTCATGCTCTAACTCCGTATGCATAGACTCTTGCACAACGTCCTCCTGTCGTGACTCACTAGAGCAAGACCGCTCTACCTGTCTATCTTGCATAGAAGTATCTCGCACAACTGACTCTCTGCTTTGCTCAGTCACTAGCAAAGCATGCATGTCTGACTCTGTCACCTCTCTGTGTGACTGCTCAAGTCGTGCCCCAACTGTGTGCACAACGAGCTCACTACTCTGCACTCCATGCAAAGTACCCTGCAACCCATGAGCAAAAGAGACTCGCCTGCTCTCTCGCTCTCTACCTGGCTGCGTGATCACAGAGACAACACCGTCTCTCCCGTGATCCACATGCAATGGGTAACCTGTACCACTCTTGGCACCTCTCGCAATCACTAGCGAACCCAAATGCATCACAAAATCTCGCTCTCGTAGCGAAATCTGACATCCACAATCTCTAAGCTGACCAATCGAGATCAAACTCACTGTCAAATCTGGTACATAGCGCACATGTCATAACAAGTAAGATGCACCACTCGGTAATGACAGTCTCACATCTCCTGCACCTGCTATCGCATGCACCGATCCATCGTTCAAACGTACACTGCCAAGCATCCCGCTAGAATAGCTACAAAACCATGCACGATGCGGCGTGAAATGAAACATAGCATCTGCGTCTAGCAACCACTGCGAAGGGAGTGCACTATCCACATGTATAGCATCTCGTGCATAGCTCGAGGTAAAAGCGACATCCCCGTCACTAGTATACTCCGACACTACATGTGCCTCAACTGTCAAAGCAACTGAGTCCATGGCATTACTACATACATCTCTGAGACTGCCATGTCTCCTACGATGTCGCATACGACGAAAACAACGCCGTCTAACGTGTCCAGAATGACCACAATACCAACATGTCACCTGTCGGTGTGCTCGTGAATGTACATGTCTCACACAAGTCCGTGATGACTCAGATCTATCATACATATCATGTAATCTGCGCCAAAGTGCTCTCGTAGTAGTCTCATACATAACAAGAGCATATACAGATTCCGCAAGGTGCAAAGAGAGCGTAGATAGTGCCATCTCCTCTAGCTCCTGCCACTGATCGTCAGACATGTTTGAAGGTCTACCTACATCACCACTCAATGGTCGATGCAACCCTCGCTGTGTCAATGCATCAAGCATACACTCTCTCCATGCCGCAAAGTTTGATCCATCAAACATGCGCATCTGTGAGAGGTCAGAATCTGATCGATCACCTGTCTCTGCCATGAGCACAATGTAGCAAACTAGAAAGCAAAACCAGCTCACCAACAACACCTAAAAACTGTATACCAATATGGCCAGAAACACAATGTAAAACCTGTGAGACACACTCCAAAATAGAGCTCCCACAATGTCAATACAAGTCAGCCCTAAACTGGCTCGAATCGCATCAACAAAAGTCTGCAAATATGGTTCAAAACCTGATGCAAAGTTTCACCAATAACCGTGCAAAACCTTGCACAAAATCACAAGTCAATATGACTTAATCGCGCATAAATATCTGACAAAATTTTGGCAGAGTCTCCTTTGTAACTGGAGCAAAATCTCAACAGTAAACCTCAAAGAGACAATAATATATGCCACGATGGCCAATCCGGGAATAAACTCGACCGGAATCACCTCACAAAGTCATACATATGAGCATACCCGCTCTTGCCGGAGTACCACTCAAATAATCTCAGCCATAAACAAATACACAAATCCATATATGGCATACATAAACCGCCAAGACCATGGCAACATAGATCACTCTCGCATGAGTGGCTCTCTGGACAAATGCATATCCAAAAACCTGTGTACACCTATGAATTTGCTGGTTGCTGCAGAAAATACTCCGTGTGTGTGAGATATACCAAAAACAGTGTTTTTGGGACCCGAAAGTGCACAAATAAACCTGCTGCTGTACCTGCTGTAATTCAAAGCATAATTTCAGAAAATAGACATCACCATCTCGTCCGGAGCGTGCCAAAACCTTGACCTAGACTCCTGGATCATGTAGATCTAACTCTGTATGACGAAGCTACGCAAAAAACTGTGTTTTAGAGCCCGAAAATGGCAAAAACGAGCTGCACACAGTCTTGAACCTGCTCCTGCTCCACTCTGCGTGATGCAATGTCCTCTCAATGCAAGCTCCAACGCAAGAGCTCTGCCACAACAGCATCCAAGCACTCGAATGTCAAGCTCTCCTCCGCCGAGCACTTCTTTAACGAGCTCCACTGAGCTCAAAAGCTCCTCTCACCAAGGAAGCCGCAACCGCCTCCTCGACCAAGCTTGACCACACCAAGCTCCTAAGCTCCAAAGACAATGCTCCTCAAGCTAAAATCGCTCTCCGTGAAACTCCGCGATCGAACTCCACCATCGAGAGCGAGCGAGCTATTGCCTCGAAGCTCTCAAAGCCGTCGTGCTCTCCGCGGTTACCATAGCTCTCATACCAATTGAAGGGGATCAGGAAGCACCACAGACGGAGAGTGAGAGAGAGAAGGAGACACACGACACAGATATGGGTGGGGAGACTCCAAAGAGTGAGCAGCCCCCTATACAATTATGCTATGTATAAGGTATACAAGTGAGTGGGCGCCTAGACTCTGGGCGGCCGAGCAAGGCACATACGCCTATACCCCAACAACCTCCCACTTAAAGGTGACTGTGCCTTTAAGCAAGGGAACCTAGTCTAAAGACTACAAAAGGTGAGAGAAAACCGCTCTCAACCGATGCCCACTGGCTGGCTGTGATCGTGTGCATCCGGTTGTCCTGCTCCCGTGTAAGTCCATACACCACCAGACATACCGCACACGTACTGCAAGTATGTACGCAATACCTGCATATCTCCCTCGTGCACTATGCCATCATCAGTCAACAAATGACTGACAACCCCAACTGCAAATGCTCCCACTGTAGCTGTGATATCCGGTCTCAAGATCAACATCTCATACATGAGACCACCGAATGCCGATGCAATGCTAGCGGGCCATGCTAGCTCTACGGAGCATGCATCAACATATATATCCCTGGCAATAGGAATCTCTGACTGACAAGGCGTGTCAGCCACATGCATCTCCTAACTGTCCGCAAAAGACGCATCAACCTGTCGTGCAACCTCATAGTAAACCAGCTGCTCTAGGTGTCTGTTGGAAGACATATCCTGCAGAACTATATCCCCATGCTCACTATCGAGCATAGAAAGGAATGACTGCATAATCGCTGACATCTCAGTCTCCTCTACAATCATCCACTGTAAACATGACCACTCAATCTGCTGTGACTCACTAGAGCTCTCATGCTCTAACTCCGTATGCATAGACTCTTGCACAACGTCCTCCTGTCGTGACTCACTAGAGCAAGACCGCTCTACCTGTCTATCTTGCATAGAAGTATCTCGCACAACTGACTCTCTGCTTTGCTCAGTCACTAGCAAAGCATGCATGTCTGACTCTGTCACCTCTCTGTGTGACTGCTCAAGTCGTGCCCCAACTGTGTGCACAACGAGCTCACTACTCTGCACTCCATGCAAAGTACCCTGCAACCCATGAGCAAAAGAGACTCGCCTGCTCTCTCGCTCTCTACCTGGCTGCGTGATCACAGAGACAACACCGTCTCTCCCGTGATCCACATGCAATGGGTAACCTGTACCACTCTTGGCACCTCTCGCAATCACTAGCGAACCCAAATGCATCACAAAATCTCGCTCTCGTAGCGAAATCTGACATCCACAATCTCTAAGCTGACCAATCGAGATCAAACTCACTGTCAAATCTGGTACATAGCGCACATGTCATAACAAGTAAGATGCACCACTCGGTAATGACAGTCTCACATCTCCTGCACCTGCTATCGCATGCATCGATCCATCGTTCAAACGTACACTGCCAAGCATCCCGCTAGAATAGCTACAAAACCATGCACGATGCGGCGTGAAATGAAACATAGCATCTGCGTCTAGCAACCACTGCGAAGGGAGTGCACTATCCACATGTATAGCATCTCGTGCATAGCTCGAGGTAAAAGTGACATCCCCGTCACTAGTATACTCCGACACTACATGTGCCTCAACTGTCAAAGCAACTGAGTCCATGGCATTACTACATACATCTCTGAGACTGCCATGTCTCCTACGATGTCGCATACGACGAAAACAACGCCGTCTAACGTGTCCAGAATGACCACAATACCAACATGTCACCTGTCGGTGTGCTCGTGAATGTACATGTCTCACACAAGTCCGTGATGACTCAGATCTATCATACATATCATGTAATCTGCGCCAAAGTGCTCTCGTAGTAGTCTCATACATAACAAGAGCATATACAGATTCCGCAAGGTGCAAAGAGAGCGTAGATAGTGCCATCTCCTCTAGCTCCTGCCACTGATCGTCAGACATGTTTGAAGGTCTACCTACATCACCACTCAATGGTCGATGCAACCCTCGCTGTGTCAATGCATCAAGCATACACTCTCTCCATGCCGCAAAGTCTGATCCATCAAACATGCGCATCTGTGAGAGGTCAGAATCTGATCGATCACCTGTCTCTGCCATGAGCACAATGTAGCAAACTAGAAAGCAAAACCAGCTCACCAACAACACCTAAAAACTGTATACCAATATGGCCAGAAACACAATGTAAAACCTGTGAGACACACTCCAAAATAGAGCTCCCACAATGTCAATACAAGTCAGCCCTAAAATGGCTCGAATCGCATCAACAAAAGTCTGCAAATATGGTTCAAAACCTGATGCAAAGTTTCACCAATAACCGTGCAAAACCTTGCACAAAATCACAAGTCAATATGACTTAATCGCGCATAAATATCTGACAAAATTTTGGCAGAGTCTCCTTTGTAACTGGAGCAAAATCTCAACAGTAAACCTCAAAGAGACAATAATATATGCCACGATGGCCAATCCGGGAATAAACTCGACCGGAATCACCTCACAAAGTCATACATATGAGCATACCCGCTCTTGCCGGAGTACCACTCAAATAATCTCAGCCATAAACAAATACACAAATCCATATATGGCATACATAAACCGCCAAGACCATGGCAACATAGATCACTCTCGCATGAGTGGCTCTCTGGACAAATGCATATCCAAAAACCTGTGTACACCTATGAATTTGCTGGTTGCTGCAGAAAATACTCCGTGTGTGTGAGATATACCAAAAACGGTGTTTTTGGGACCCGAAAGTGCACAAATAAACCTGCTGCTGTACCTGCTGTAATTCAAAGCATAATTTCAGAAAATAGACATCACCATCTCGTCCGGAGCGTGCCAAAACCTTGACCTAGACTCCTGGATCATGTAGATCTAACTCTGTATGACGAAGCTACGCAAAAAACTGTGTTTTAGAGCCCGAAAATGGCAAAAACGAGCTGCACACAGTCTTGAACCTGCTCCTGCTCCACTCTGCGTGATGCAATGTCCTCTCAATGCAAGCTCCAACGCAAGAGCTCTGCCACAACAGCATCCAAGCACTCGAATGTCAAGCTCTCCTCCGCCGAGCACTTCTTTAACGAGCTCCACTGAGCTCAAAAGCTCCTCTCACCAAGGAAGCCGCAACCGCCTCCTCGACCAAGCTTGACCACACCAAGCTCCTAAGCTCCAAAGACAATGCTCCTCAAGCTAAAATCGCTCTCCGTGAAACTCCGCGATCGAACTCCACCGTCGAGAGCGAGCGAGCTATCGCCTCGAAGCTCTCAAAGCCGTCGTGCTCTCCGCGGTTACCATAGCTCTCATACCAATTGAAGGGGATCAGGAAGCACCACAGACGGAGAGTGAGAGAGAGAAGGAGACACACGACACAGATATGGGTGGGGAGACTCCAAAGAGTGAGCAGCCCCCTATACACTTATGCTATGTATAAGGTATACAAGTGAGTGGGCGCCCAGACTCTGGGCGGACGGGCAAGGCACATACGCCTATACCCCAACAGCAAGAGAGAGAGAGAGAGAGAGAGAGAGAGAGAGAGAGAGAGAGAGAGAGAGAAAGAGACGTTGGAATTAGGGTTGCAAGAAAAACACAGCTTGAAGAAGACAAAGGAAGCTCAAGGCACACAACAGAGAGTGTATTACTTAGTGTGCAATGGAAAGATAGATAGCCCTAAAGTGATGATGGACGTATATACAATTCACGGGGGAAAAAACCTCCTAAAGAGAGAAAAAATCCCCCAGTGGTCCTAGTGTGTTCACACACATCACTACCACATGTATATGGTAACAAATCCCCCCTGGAGTGATGCGGTGAACGAGAGCTAGCACATAGAGTAAAGGGAAGTTACATGCCCTGAGGACATGATCAGTCCACAAAGGGGAGTAAGCCCAAAGCTTTGCAGAAATCTTCAAACTTCTCAGGAGACAATGCCTTTGTGAAAATATCTGCAAGGTTGTCGTGTTGGCACATAAGCCAAGATGATCTCCCCTGCTAAGAGCCTCTCCCTGACATAGTGGTAATGCACCTCAATGTGCTTTGTTCGAGCATGAAAAACTGGGTTCCTTGCAACTGCAAATGCACCCTGATTGTCAGTGTAGATAGTGTTGGCAGTCTCTTGTCCAACACCCAAATCAGCCATAAGGCGTCTGACCAATACACACTCAATCGTAGCTGTGTGAAGAGTGCCATGTACTCAGCCTCACAACTCAAAGTGGCCACAGTAGGTTGCTTCTTGCTCAACCATGATAGACATGAACTGCCAAGCATGAAATAAAAACCACTTGTGGACACTCGTGTGTCAGATCAACCAGCCCATTTTGAGTCCAAAAAAGCATGTAAGTGTGGCAGCAATGATTGTTGGAATTAGGGTTGCAGAGAAACGCACACAGCTTGGAGAAGACGAAGGAAGCTCAATACACACAATATAGAGTATATTACTTAGTGTGCAATGGAAAGATAGATAGCCCTAGAGTGATGGGCGTATATACAATGCATGGGGGAAAAAACCTCCTAAAGAGGGAAAAAATGCACCGGCGGTCCTAGTATGTTCACACACATCACTACCACATGTATATGGTAACAAATCCCCCCTGGAGTGATGCGGTGAACGAGAGCTGGCACATGAGTAAAGGGAAGTGCCATGCCCTAAGGACATGATCAATCCACAAAGGGGAGTAAGCCCAAAGCTTTGCGGAAAGCTTCAAGCTTCTCACAAGACAATGCCTTTGTGAAAAGATCTGCAAGGTTGTCCTGTGTTGGCACATAAGCCAAGTTGATCTCTCCTGCTGAGAGCCTCTCCCTGACATAGTGGTAATGCACCTCAATGTGCTTTGTGCGAGAATGAAAAGCTGGGTTCCTCGCAACTGCCAATGCGCTCTGACTGTCAGTGTAGATAGTGTTGGCAGTGTCCTGTCCAACACCCAAATCAGCCATAAGGCGTCTGAGCCATACACACTCAACCGTAGCTGTGAAGACTACCCTGTACTCAGCCTCACAACTTGAAGTGGCCACAGTAGGTTGCTTCTTGCTCAACCATGATATACATGAACTGCCAAGCATGAAACAAAAACCACTTGTGGACACTCTCATGTCAAAACAACAAGCCCAATCTGAGTCCGAAAAAGCATGTAAGTCTGGCGGCAATGATCCCCCCTTGGGATAAAACAAGCCAAGATGTAAAGTGCCACTAAGGTAGCAAAAAATCCTCTTGACAGCCTGCCAATGCTTAGACCTTGGGCTATGCATAAATCTGCTGACCTGTGAGACTGCAAACTGAATATCTGGCCTCGTGTTGCATACATAAATGAGGTAGCCAACAGCAGTTTGTAAAGAGTGACATCAGCAGGATCGCCAGCATCATGTAGACTCAACTTCAAACCTGTTTCCATGGGAGTGGCAATAGGTTTGCAATCCTCAAGTCCAAACTTACATAGCAATGTCTCTATGTAACTTTTCTGACACAAGGCAATACCACCATCACACTGCTTAAACTGTATACCCAATTAATGATGCAACAGCTCCAAATCTTTCATCTTGAAAGTAGCATTCAAATCAGCCTTAAATTCAGCAATATGTCTCTCATTTGGTCCAGTGATCAGCAAATCATCAACATAAAGAACCACAATGAGAAGTACATCACCCTCACGCGTTATATACAATGTGCTTTCTGTTGGACTGTTACGAAAGCCTTGTTTGACCAAATGAGTGTGATCTTTCTCATACCAAGCACAAGGAGATTGCTTCAACCCATACGAAGCCTTGTTACATTTGCACACTTTGTCCTCTTGTCCTTTTATGACAAAACCACGAGGCTGCGTTACATAAACTTCCTCAAATATGTCACCATTCAAGAAAGCAGTAACAATGTCTAATTGATGTACATCCCAACCAAAATGAGCTGCCAATGCACATAGAAAATGCACAGTAGTCATATGACAAGTGGGAGCAAAAGTCTCTTCATAATCTATGCCTTTTTGCTGTGCATAACCCTTGGCAATAAGTCGAGCCTTATGGCGATCAATCTCACCATCCAGCTTGCGTTTCAACTTGTAAACCCACTTTGTACCAATGGCCGTTTTGCCAAGAGGCAAATCACATAAAGTCCATCTGTCATTTTCTATGAGTGAATCATATTCGGATTGCATGGCAGCCATCCAATTCTCTAAATTATGTGCTTCATCAAAAGACAGAGGCTCCTCAACATCATGTAAGCTAGACACAGCCAAAGCATAACAATCTGATGCATAAGATGCATGGCGAGAACCTGAAAGAGTACGACTAGACAAAGGTGCATCCAATTTACTGTCACGCAAAGTGTGCACCAACCATTGTGGCATACCTCTAGCCTGCTCATTTTTAGCCCTTTTCTCATCAAGTACATCATGTACATGTGCATCAGTGATAGGCTGACCTAAAACATTTTCAGAAACCCCCATAGGCTGTACATTTGCCTCATTGGAACTTACATTCGTATTTCCACCACTGAAAAAAGGCAACAAAGTGTCATAAATGTCCGGTGAGCTTACATTACTGTCTCTAGTACATGACCGCAAGGGCTGAACATAATTTTCCACAAAGGCTACATCCCGTGAAACCAGAATACATTTTGTTTGTGGATGATACAACCTGTAACCAACAAAAATACATTTGACAGCCTTATCATCCAATTTTCTGCGTTGCACTTGTGGCACCAAAGCATATGCCAAACAACCAAAAACACGCATGTGCTCAATAGAAGGCTTTCTATCATGCCATGCTTCATATGGAGTAATAGACTGCAAAGCTTTCGTAGGACACCTGTTAAGTACATAAGTGGCACACATGATGGCCTCAAGTCAAAAACAATGTGGCAAGGCTTTACTTTTGACCATACATCGTGCCATTTGCTTCAGTGGCCTGTTTTTCCTCTTAGCAACACCATTTTGCTGAGGTGTATAACGCACTGTACATTGGTGTTTTATCCCACGAATAGCCAGAAATGCATTAAATTCATGAGACATATACTCCCCCCCTCGATCGGAACGGAGGGTGCCCATAGGACATTTCGAGACATTTTCAGCCATAGCCAGAAATTGTTTGAAGCACATAAAAACTTCGGACTTCGCTTTAAGCAGAAATACCCATGCATGCCTAGAGTAATCATCAATGAAAGTCACGAAATACAGGTAATTGCCCAAGGACGGAGTTTGCATGGGCCCACAAACATCACTATGCACAAGCTGCAACTTGCATGTGGCCCTAACTAAACCATCCTTTGGAAACTTAGAACGCTGCATTTTACCCAGAATACAACCTTCACAAACATGTCTGACAGATGCTTCAAGAGGCGTCAAAGAAGCAACCATATCAGATTTCTCCAAACGCTGCAAACGCAGCAAACTGGCAAAATTTACATGACCAAAATGTGCATGCGAAAGTTTTGCATTTGAAATAGCCCTTGAATCTGCAACAGCATTTGCAAATTTTTGTCCACACTTGTCATACAAAGTGAGCTTATACAGCACACGGCACAAAAGCCCAGATGCAACAATTTCATCACCAAAACTGAGATCATGAACTGTACATCTGTCATCCACAAATTTGACTACAAGTCCAAGTCTAGCAAGTACGGATACAGACAAGAGATTCTTCTTGATCCCAGGTACATAAAGTGCATCAACAAGTGTGAAGGAGCTGCCATTAGCAGCAGTGAGCACAATCTTTCCAACTCCCTGAAATGGATAAGAGGCGTTGTTGGCACAAGTGAATGAATTCCCCATGAGGAACAGACTCGAGAGAGGTAAACAATTCACGATGTGAGGTAATCTGCTTTGTAGCACCACTATCGAAATACCACACATGTGAATATGCAGCAACTGACAAGCATGCATCATGGACAACAGGATTGTAAGTGCACTCTACACTAAAAGCCCATTCTGCATCAACATCAGCATTACAGTCTCCTTTCACAAAAGACTCAACAATGGCTGCATTTGTAGTGGAACCACCCTCTTTCTTCTTAGCCTCTTTGGCCTTCAACTTAGGACACGACTTGATCAAGTGATCATTAGCTTTACAATAATGGCAACGCATCTTCTTTTTGCCCTTGTCACCAGAATTTCCAGACGAACTGCTGCTAGCAGAAGCATTAGAAACAGAATTTTTGCCACTCGCAACAGAACCATAAGAAGTGGCTGCATTACTGTTACCACCCTTTCTTTGAGAAGCAATAAAAGCGTGTTCAACTACACGCTGCCTAGTCCTGTTTTTTTTTGGAAAGTGACTCTTGCAACAACAATGTGCATAATGCATCAAACTTGACAACCTCTGGATTTCCTTGGGTCATAAGTCTCCAAGTACTAGCAAAAGTCTGGTAAGAATCTCGTAAGGCATCAAGAACAGTCTGCACAAGGGAATAGTCTGAAATGACTTCTCCTGCAGAAATAAGTTGCTCATTGATATCCTTGACGCTAGCAAGGAACGTGTCCATATAATCTTCCTCATGCATAATGTTTGACTCCAACTCTTTACGCAGCAAAGCAATTTTAGCCTCATTGCGACTTGCATAAAGACCATCCAAAATATCCCAAGCCTGTTTTGCAGATTTTGCTGAACGGATGTGAGGAACAATGGTGTGCTTCACAGACAACGCAATTAATGCATGAGCCTGTTCATCCTTAACATCCCAATGAGCTTGTTCTGCCATAGGCAAAACAACTCTAACATCAGCAATCCTTGCAGCAAGACCTGCAACATCCTCAACATCGCCTACATCTTCAGAACCAGGACGTACATCAATGCCCTGCACAATGTTCCAGACGCCCTTTGACACAAGAACATGTTGCATCATATAAGCCCACATAGGGTAGTTGTCCCCATCCAACCTGTCCTCAGCAACAAACATCTTGAACACATCTGTGTTGTTGTTGTCAACCATGGTAAATGTTGCATCTGATGTGAAAACTGCCCAAAAATAGGAGAAATGAAGCGGGAACAACACGTGCTATATAGCACAAACCGTGGAAGACTATAAGGCACCTGTTATGTAGAAAACGGCACTGACAAAAATTCTACACAAAATGACGAAATAGCCTGTGCAGTACTGCCTGTGGTGGAAACGAAGGCCGAAATGAGCCCAAATCAAAAATCTCAGCAGACCTAGCTCTACGAGCTTCCCCAAAGGAATTGTCGACCTGTGAACGCTTGCCAAAGCTCACTGAAGTCGGAGAAAGTGAGCAAGCGTGTGCTGGAGCAGTTGGCGACTAAGCCTGGGAGGACGCAACCTGCTCTGATACCAATTGTTGGAATTAGGGTTGTAGAGAAACACACACAGCTTGGAGAAGACGAAGGAAGCTCAAGGCACACAATAGAGAGTATATTACTTAGTGTGCAATGGAAAGATAGATAGCCCTAGAGTGACGGGCGTATATACAATGCACGGGGGAAAAAACCTCCTAAAGAGGGAAAAATGCCCCGGCGGTCATAGTATGTTCACACACATCACTATCACATGTATATGGTAACAATGATCCCCCCTTGGGATAAAACAAGCCAAGAGGTAAAGTGCACTCAAGTAGCAGAAAATCCTCTTGACACCTTGTCAATGCTTAGACCCTGGGCTATGCATAAATCTGGTGACCTGTGAGACTGTAAACTTAATATCCGGCCTCTTGTTGCATACATAAATGAGGCATCCAACAACAGTTTGGTAAAGAGTGACATCTACAGGATCACCAACATCATGAAGACTCAATTTCAAACCTGTTTCCACGGGAGTGGCAATATGTTTCCAATCCTCAAGTCTAAACTTACATAGCAATGTCTCTATGTAACTTTTCTGACACAAGGCAATGCCACCATCATACTGCTTCAATTGTATACCCAAGTAATGATGCAATAGCCTCAAATCTTTCATTTTGAAAGTAGCATTCAAATCAACCTTAAATTCAACAACATGTCTCTCATTTGGTCTAGTGATCAGCAAATCATCTACATAAAGAACCACAATGAGAAGTACATCACCCTCACGCTTTACATACAATATGCTTTTTGTTGGACTGTTATAAAAGCCTCGTTTGACCAAATGGGTGTCAGCCTTCTCATACCAAGCACGAGGAGATTTTTTCAACCCATACAATGCTTTGTTACATTTGCACACCTTATCCTCTTGTCCTTTCTTGACAAAACCGCGAGGCTGCATTACATAAACTCCTCAAATATGTCACCATTCAAGAAAGTAGTAAGAATGTTTGATTGATGTACATCCCAACCAAAATAAGCTACCAATGCACATAGAAAACGCACAATAGTCATACAACAAGTGGGAGCAAAAGTCGCTTCATAATCTATGCCTTTTTGCTGTGCATAACCCTTTGCAACAAGTCGAGCCTTATAGCGTTCAATGTCACCATCTGGCTTGCGTTTCAACTTGTAAACCCACTTTGTACCAATGGCCTTTTTTCCAGGAGGAAAATCACATAAAGTCCACGTGTCATTTTCTATATGTGCATAAAATTTTAATTGCATGGCAGCCATCCAATTTTTTGAATTCTGTGCTTCATCAAAAGACAAAGGTTCCTCAACATCATGTAAGCTAGACACAATCAAAGCATAACAATCTGATGCATAAGATGCACGGCGAGAGCCTGAACGAGTGCGACTAGACAAAGGTGCATCCAATTTACTATCACGCAATGTATGCACCAGCCATTTTGGCATACCTCTAGCCTGCTCATTCTTAACCACTTTCCTTATCAAGTACATCACTACCACCTCCCTAAGGACATGATCAGTCACCCAAGGGGAGTAAGCCCAAAGCTTTGTGGAAATCTTCAAACTTCTCAAGAGACAATGCCTTTGTGAAAATATCTGCAAGGTTGTCTTGTGTTGGCACATAATCCAAGATGATCTCTCCTGCTAAGAGCCTCTCCTTGACATAGTGGTAATGCACCTCAATGTGCTTGGTTCGAGCATGAGAAACTGGGTTCCTTGCAACTGCCAATGCACTCTGATTGTCAGTGTAGATAGTGTTGGCAGTGTCTTGTCCAACACCCAAATCAGCCATAAGGCATCTGAGCCATACACACTCAATCGTAGCTGTGTGAAGAGTGCCCTGTAATCAACCTCACACCTCAAAGTGGCCACAGTAGGTTGCTTCTTGCTCAACCATGATAGACATGAACTGCCAAGCATGAAATAAAACCACTTGTGGACACTCGTGTGTCAAATCAACTAGCCAATTCTAAGTCCAAAAAAGCATGTAAGTCTGGCGGCAATGATCCGTCCTTGGGATAAAACAAGCCAAGAGGTAAAGTGCACTCAAGTAGCAGAAAATCCTCTTGACACCTTGTCGATGCTTAGACCCTGGGCTATGCATAAATCTGCTGACCTGTGAGACTATAAACTTAATATCCGGCCTCATGTTGCATACATAAATGAGGCATCCAGAAGCAGTTTGGTAAAGAGTGACATCTACAGGATCACCAGCATCATGAAGACTCAATTTCAAACCTGTTTCCACGCTAGTGGAAATATGTTTCCAATCCTCAAGTCTAAACTTACATAGCAATGCCTATATGTAACTTTTCTGCCACAAGGCAATGCCACCATCACACTGCTTAAATTGTATACCCACGTAATGATGCAATAGCCTCAAAACTTTCATTTTGAAAGTAACATTCAAATCAACCTTAAATTTAGCAACATGTCTCTCATTTGGTCCAATGATCAGCAAATCATCTACATAAAGAACCACAATGAGAAGTACATCACCCTCACGCTTTACATACAATATGCTTTTTGTTGGACTGTTATGAAAGCCTCGTTTGACCAAATGAGTGTCAGCCTTCTCATACCAAGCACGAGGAGATTGCTTCAACCCATACAATTCTTTGTTACATTTGCACACCTTATCCTCTTGTCCTTTCTTGACAAAACCGCGAGGCTGCATTACATAAACTCCTCAAATATGTCACCATTCAAGAAAGTAGTAAGAATGTTTGATTGATGTACATCCCAACCAAAATGAGCTGCCAATGCACATAGAAAACGCACAATAGTCATACAACAAGTGGGAGCAAAAGTCGCTTCAGAATCTATGCCTTTTTGCTGTTCATAACCCTTTGCAAAAAGTAGAGCCTTATAGCGATCAATGTCACCATCTGGCTTGCGTTTCAACTTGTAAACCCACTTTGTACCAATGGCCTTTTTTCGAGGAGGCAAATCACATAAAGTCCACGTGTCATTTTCTATAAGTGCATAATATTTTAATTGCATGGCAGCCATCCAATTTTTTGAATTATGTGCTTCATCAAAAGACAAAGGTTCCTCAACATCATGTAAGCTAGACACAGCCAAAGCATAACAATCTGATGCATAAGATGCACGGCGAGAGCCTGAACGAGTGCGACTAGACAAAGGTGCATCCAATTTACTATCACGCAATGTATGCACCATCCATGTTGGCATACCTCTAGTCTGCTCATTCTCAGCCCTTTCCTTATCAAGTACATCATATATATCTGTATCAGCTGATCTGTAGCATTTTTAGAAACCCCCATAGGCTGTACATTTGCCTCATTTGAATTTACATTCGAATTTCCATCACTGAAAAGAGGCAATAAACTGTTATAAACATCATGCAAGCTTACATTACTATCTGTAGTACATGACAACAAAGACTGAACAGAATCTTCCACAAACACAACATCATGTGAGACCAAAATACACTTTTTTTTGCGGATTCTTTCAGCACTATAACCAACAAAAATACATTTGATAGCCTTATCATCCAATTTTTTGCGCTGCGCTTGTGGCACTAAACCATAAGCCAAACAACCAAAAACACTCATGTGCTCAATAGATGGCTTTCTATCATGCCATGCTTCACATGGAGTCATAGACTGCAACACTTTTGTAGGATATCTGTTGAGTACATAAGTGGCACACATGACAGCCTCGAGCCAAAACAAATGTGGTAAAGCTTGACTCTTGACCATACATTGTGCCATTTCCATAAGAGACCTGTTTTTCCTCTTAGCAACACCATTTTGATGAGGCATATACGACACTGTATATTGGTGTTTTATCCCACGAATAGCCAGAAATGCATTAAATTCATGAGACATATACTCCCCCCCTCGATTGGAACAGAGGGTGCCCATAGTACATTTCAAGACATTTTTAGCCATAGCAAGAAATTTCTTGAAGCACATAAACAATTCGGACTTAGCTTTCAGCGGATATACCAATGCATGCCTGGAGTAGTCATCAATGAAAGTCATGAAGTACAAGTAATTTAACCAATGACGGAGTTTGCATAGGCCCACATACATCACTATGCTCAAGTTGAAATTTGCAAGTAGCACGAATTGACCCATCCTTTGGAAACTTAGCACGCTGCATTTTACCCAAAATACAGTCTTCACAAACATGTTTGACACGTGCTTCAAGAGGTGGCAAAGAAGCAACCATATTAGATTTCTGCAAACGCAACAAACTGGCAAAATTCAAATGCCCAAAATGTACATGCCACAATATTGCATCAATAGCCCTTGAATCTACAATTGCATTTGCAAAATTATGTCCACACTTGTCATACAAAGTGAGCTTATACAACCCACGACACAAAAGGCTAGATGCAAAAATTTCATCAACAAAATTGAGATCATGAACTGTACACCCGTCATCCACAAATTTCACTACAAGACCAAGTCTAGCAAGTGCAGATAGAAACAAAAGGTTCTTTTTGATCTCATATACATACAATCCATCAACAAGTGTGAAAGAACTGCCATTTGTAGCAGTAAGCACAATCTTTCCAACTCCTTGAATAGGATAAGAGGCATTCTTGGCATAAGTCACAGTATTCCCATGAGGGACATGCTCAATAGAGGTTAAAAAAATCATGATGTGAGGTAATGTGCTTTGTAGCACCACTGTCAAAATACCACACATGTGAATCTACAGCAACTTACATACATGCATCATGGACAATAGAATCATAAGTTCACTCTACACTAAATGCCCATTCAACATCAACATCAACATCACAATCTCCTCTGACAAAAGACTGTACAATCGTTGCACTTGTATTGGATCGTGTAGTGGATCCAACCTCTTTCTTCTTAGCCTCTTTTGCCTTCAATTTTGGACACTGCTTGATCAAGTGATCATGAGATTTACAATAATGGCAACGCATCTTCTTTTTTCCCTTATCACCAGAATTGCCAGACAAAGTGCTTCTAGCAGCAGCATTAGGAATAGAAGTTTTGCCCTTATCACCAGAATTGCCAGACAAAGTGCTTCTAGCAGCAACATTAGGAATAGAAGTTTTGCCACTCACAATAGAACCATAAGAAGTGGTTACATTGCTGTTCCCACCTTTTCTTTGAGCTGCAATAAAAACATGTTCAATTGCACGCTGCCTAGTCCTATTTTTTCTGGAAAGTGACTGTTGCAACATCAATGTACATAATGCATCAAACTTGACAACTTCAGGATTTCCTTGCGTTATAAGTCTCCAAAATACTAGCAAAAGTCTGGTAAGAATCTGGAAAAGCATCAAGAACAGTCTGCACAAGTGCATAAATTAGTTGCTCATTAACATCCTTGACACCAGCGAGAAAGTGTTCATTTCATCTTCCTCATGCATAATCTTTGATTCTAGCCCTTCACGTAGCAAAGCAATTTTAGCCTCATTGCGGCTTGCATAAAGACCTGCTAGAATATTCCAAGCTTGTTTTGCAGATTTTGTTGAACGGATGTGAGGAGTGATAGTGTGCTTCATAGACAATGCAATCAATGCATGAGCCTGTGCATCTCTTACATCCCAATGAGCCTGCTCAGCTGTAGGCAAAACAACTCTGATAGCAGCAACCCTGGTAGCAAAACCTGGAGCACCCGGAGCATCCTCAACGTTGCCCGCATCCACAGTACCAAGACGTACATCAATGCCCTGCACAATGTTCCAAACTCCGTTTGATACAAGTACATGTTGCATCATGTAAGCCCACATAGGGTAATTGTCCCCATCCAATCTTTCCTCAGCAGAAAACATCTTGAACACATCTGTGTTGTTGTTAGCCATGGAAAATGCTTGCACTTGATGTGAAACTTGCCCTAAATGAGGAGAAACTGAGTGAGACCAGCACGAGCTATATAACACAACCCGTAGTAGACTTTATGGGACCTGTTATGTAATAATTGACACTGATAGAAATTCTATACAAAATGACAAAATTGCTTGTGCAGACCTGGCTGTAGTGAAAATGGAGGTCGAAATGAGCCCAAAATGAAATTTTGAGCAGACCAAGCTCTAAGAGCTATCCCAAAATTTTTGTTGACTTGCTAATGCTCGCCAAAGCTTGTTGAAATCTGAAAAAATGTATAGCCATAGAGTGATGGGCGTATATATAATGCATGGGGGGGAAAACCTCTTAAAGAGGGAAAAAATGCCCTGACGGTCCTAGTGTGTTCACACACATCACTACCACATGCATATGGTAACAATTTTGTTTTGTGTTCAAAAGCCTCACAAATCCTGTGCACAAAACACTCAGCACTAGAAAATGACCAAAAAAGGAGTCAATTTTTACTCCCTTGTGTCCATCCCCCATTCTTGGCAATGTTTTGGTAAAGATATTTCTTTGGTATTTGAAACCACATGTGACCCCTACTGCTATAGTATCCAACCAAAGGTTTCGTGATTAGCAGTTTACATAGGCTTCACTGGCGCATATCTTCTTTGTTAACAATACATGCATCTATAGTTTATGCTACACTTTTTGTATCCAAATGAGCTACATAGCAGACGTCATATTCACAATCTAATAATTAAGTTCACAAGGGTGATAGCTATTGGTATCATCTTGAGCGACAAACAATCCAATGAAATTTAAGAAAATTGATTAAAAAAAACGCAAGTATATTAGCTAGTAACACTACTCAAAAGAAGGTGAAAACTCAAAGGCTTTACAATATATGTATGTTGAAACATGAATTGATAATAAGTTAATTGTTCACCTATCAATCACGATATACATCAACACCTCCATCTCAAGCTATCCTTTCTCTAATTCAATGTTGGCATAGGCATACTATTTCTCAACTTGTGAAACGTTGCTAATGAAGCAGGATATATTCAACATCCTCCAATGATGCCACCTTGACAATGATCCACATTATTAAGAATAACCATTAATATTTAAGCTGCAGTCAAAATATTGCTTGAATTTCTTCATGGTGGAGTGATTAAGACTTGAGACTTGAAACATCTTAGAGGGAACCAATAACAACAAATCAGAATGTCTCCAGAGGCCAACAATGTTTCTCAAATTAGTATGAAACTTTAGTAATCCAAATTAAATACTCTCATTCAATACGATATCATTTTTTAAAAGACATATTTATATTGCACCAAAATGATTATAAATACAAAATCATTTATAGAGGATTCCAACCTCATGAATTTTTTTTCAGAGGGAGACAATGTTGTTGTCAGGCATCTCTTACAAGTATTTGTCTTCCTAATCTAGAGATTCATATACACTTGAGTCTTTGTGTGTCTATGACACTAGGGAAGATTGTAGTACTTTATGAAGGGCTTTTCTAAAAGCTCTTAGTAGAGAGTACCTATTGGTTCAAGATTCTACACAAATCCTACTATTCTTATCAACATCTTTTAACATGGTATTGTAAGGTTCCTCTCACAGACCAAGAATAAAGTGTTTTCCATCTCTGCACATGGTTTCTTGCTCATGTCCCCTCAAAACAAGTTGACTTTGTAAGTAAACACCAAATTTGTGAGCACAAAGGAATAAAGTACAAAATGATATCATTCTAATAATCTAGTGACAACTATACAAAGAATAAATTAGAAGGATAATCTTTGATAACTACCCGTAGATAACATAACTTACTTGCATTGTGAGACTCAATCACATGCTATGCAACCCTAGATGGTGCACCAAATCCACCAACAAAATACTAGACCCCAATGTTATGAGGATCTCTGCTTGCGTTTGATGATAGAGGTGTGAATCCATAGATATGGAAGTCCATAAAGAGGTTGATTGTCTCTAGCATGATAAACTTAGAGATGGAGATGATGTCAAGCTTTGAATGTAAGCTACAAGGTTAGTTTTCTTACCTTGTATCTTCATGTTGGAGGTGAACCCTTGCAATGCCCACTCACCATTTACACCTCCTGATTATTGTAACTTATGCAAGTCATGTGATCTCATACTTTTGCCACCTTCAGGGGTAGAAGTTTCCATGTAGTGTGAGTGAATGAAAGTAGAAGGAGGAGAAGCTTATTTCATGTTGCAATGGAGGTGAGAGAAGGGGGAGGAGCTAGCTTGGTGTGAAAATATGTGGTGGGCAAGGGTAAGAGATGGGGTGTTAGGAAATAGGACGTAGCTAAGTAGATATTAGAGTAGCTTACTTAATGGAGAGAGAAAATTTTCACACACGAGAGATTAGTGAGTAGTGTGTGTGTGTGTGTGTGTGTGTGTGTGTGTGTGAGAGAGAGAGAGAGAGAGAGAGAGAGAGAGAGAGAGAGAGAGAGAGCACAATATATGTGGTTCACCCAATGTGGGCTACATCCATGGGAAAATAGCCACTCAATGGCTTTAGTACTTCAAAGAAGAAGTACGTTACAAAGGGATTATGCCCTTAATAGAGCTCCCACCTTGCTTCAATCTCACCACCTCACACACACCTTGTTGCATCAACTTCACAATGCACCACAATGCCATTTGTGTGTAGAAAAAGCCTCCTTTTATAGGCCAAAAGGGATGCCCTCTCTCGCGAGAGGTAGAAGTGTGTAGCCGCCCTCGTGCAGATAAGTCCAAGTTAAACTCTCCAATGCACCCATATGTGGCTGACCTTGAGAAAAACCCGCAATTGAGCCACCAGCCATTGACTTTTGACCACTGGCCATCGGCCACCGGCCAACCGTTTTTCGACCACTTTCTAGCCGCCGTCCGACCATAATAGTATGAGGAAAAGGAATATTCCAACGACTGGCCATGAATTTTTGGTTTTTCAGTGAGACTGACCATGAATTTTTTGTTATTTTTTCTTCACGCATGATGGCTTCTCTCATAACGTGGGCCTTACAATTGTGCATTTTTAATACTTAAAATTACAAGGGGTAAATCATGCTCCATACTTAAGAGGGGGAGGAGTTTGCTTGGTGCTACAATTGAGATGGGAGAAAGCTAGCAGAGAGAGAATGTTGGACTATAGGGTATGCACGTGGTTGTTGTAGCAATGGAGAGCTTGGATAAGGATCTGTAGAGAGAGAAAGTCACTTTTTACCTATTGAATAGATTTGGAGAGTGGAAAGTGATGTTTTTTAGTTCATGTCTTTACTTTTAAAGGTCAAAAATGCTCTTTTGACAATGAAATAGGTTTGGGGGGCTTTAAAGAGGGAAATTTTGAAGTTTGATTTTTTTGAAAATTTCAACTTTTTAGTGTATTTTAAATCCGAGCCAAAAAGTGGGGGTAAAGGAGGTCAAATTGGTTCCCCCCCCCCATCCCTTTCCCCTAGCAACCTCCCTTGCCTTCTCACTAGGTAAGAGGCCATTAAGAGGTGTAAGGCTACCTTGTCCCCCTACTTTTTTGAGGGTATAGAGTGTGTCTAGCATCCTCTTCCTATTGGTTGGCCGCTAATTAACGTTAATCCGAAAAGGCTCTTAGAGGGTTCATATTTTTCCTAATGAGGGAATGCAATAAAGATACTGTGAATATATTCCTGAGAAAATTGAATGGGATTCACGGTCCTAGAGGCACTCCCTATGCAATCAAGGCACTGCAAACAAGCCTGACAATAAAAGGCAAGGCTTACAAAATGGTGGATGTCTCTTAAGGAGAAGGAAATCATTCCACAGACTTTGGCAGCCTTTGAGACTGTGTTTAGAAAATAATTTCTACCCATGAATGAGGGGGATAAAAATTTGTCCACTTGGGATAAATTCTTGATGTGTTAGCATAAGAAACTACCGGAGTATATTTTTGCACTATCATGATGTAATTCTCAAGCTGGAGGGGTTAGATACCTTTCAATAAGTGCATGGGTTTATCTGTGGGTTGACATAGAGCTTAAGAAGCATGTGAAAACCCAAGACCCCAAGACGCTTGAGGAGGCCATAGTGCAAGCACATGTACAACACAATCCCGATGAGAAAGCACTACAGAACACTCACATGTATGATACTACACATGCAAATATACACACATAGTATGGGTAAAAGAAAGTTTGTAGGAGTTGCATTTCAGGCACTCTAGTGAAGAGTTTGAGAAAGCTAAAAAGGAAAAATTATGTTTTATATATTTAGGGAGTGGACATGGAAAAAAGGATTGTCCCAAGGGAAAATCTTCTACCCAAGGTAAGGAGAAAGCAGTGCACATGGCACAATTGTTGCCTATTGAGTCCTCCTCTTGTTTCTTTAATGTGGAGGTAACACACATGGAACAACACATGAGTGTTATATCACGGTTTCAATGTGGTAGCCAACCTTTGGTCCACATGAGTTGGTGCATATGCATGGGTCTATCCAAGGTCACAAGGTACGAATCTTGGTAGAAGATGGTGCTTTGCACAATTTAACTATAAGTTAGTGAAACGGCTCAAGTTGCCCAAGACTCCGAGTTTTCATTGTTACAAGATAGCGATGATGAACGGCCATGATGTCGAGGTGTAAGATCCTCAAGTGAAAGATGTACAACTAGAGATTCAAGGATAACACACATCCTTGAATTACCAAGTCATGAATGTGGAGTGGGCAGATGTGGTCCTCACTCGAAAGTGGTTACATGGTTTAGGATCATCACTTAAATGCAGCGAAAACAAGAAACTCTTGTTAATAACTTAAAAGATTTATTGATCAAATACAAAGATGTATTCCCATATGATTTTTCACCAGGGTTATCGCCAATACATGTTCTGTAACATGGCATAGACGTGGTTGCCAAAATTGCATTTTGAACACGGTTTGGACTCCATTATGTGTATTTTTGAAGTAGACTACTTTTGCATTATAGTGTGAGCACTCCATTCCTTGGCTACTCCAAATGCCAACGTGGTGAGGAAAAATCCACCATGTGCAAAAAGTATGTGCTACAAATAAATATGGAAAACTTTAGTTCAAACCCACAAGAAATTTGATTATAGAGACTAAGTATTTTTCTCACCATGTAATGTGTTATGTGTGTTTCCTCCCAAACATCAACTATTTGGTCTATAAAATTGTTGATTTCAAACTTCCAAGGGGAGAGATCATTAGAGATTAGCTTTTCCTTTTCAAGAAAACTAAAAATCACATCAAAAGATTGCCACACACAAACACGTTTAATTCCAAGGATTTCTTTGTTTCCTCTGTAGGGGATTGTGTTACACACCAATTTCAATAACTAAAAGTCATTAGAACTTTGGGAGTCATAAAAGCTTAAAATTAGATGCCTCACTTTACTACCACCCATACATATTTTATTGGGGTGATCCTATGTAGTTCTTAATGCCTTTTTGTACTTTGTTACCTCAACCGCACCACCATGGAGATCGAAACTTGATAGAATAGTCCAAGTTCTCTTATATACTCTTCCCTTCTTTTTGGAGGCTCCATATTGTAAGAAAAATTAATGTGGAGTATTACCAACTTGTTGTGAATAATTCTTAAACATGCATAATGGTACACACATGTACATTTGCTAGTGGAATCTGTAGAATAGGATCCCAATTTGGATCTTCCATGTCCCAAGTAGGGGATACACTTTGGTCATAACTTGAAACAATTATTATAGTGATTTACTCATTGTTTGTGTAGCAGGCACACCTTTTACAGAGGTGGCTCTAACTTTTCCACACTTTCCCTTTCCACCCTTTGATCTGTTGGCTTTTGCACCAATGTCTTCGATGATCATTGGAGACTTTATTGTGGCAACAATAAATGCATGGAAAGAGGATAATGGCACCTTCTTGCACCCTAACATGCACATTAGAGTAGTCTCCTACCAAGTGTCATTCACCTTAAAATGTACCCAAACCTCAAACCTGCAATCGTTATCCTTCTTGTTGTTGTCAAATGATGTCAACATTTAGAGTGTTATTTAAATACCACTTGAGGGACTTATGAAAGATATGAAAGGCTACTAGCCACCAAATATTACTCTCTAATTGAACTCCAAAACACATGTTTCCCTTCTCATTGGCATCTAGCTTAGACACCCACCAAGGCTCTATTCATCAAGGTAATGCTTGCACTTTTGAAATGTTGACCTTTCACAACATGGCACTCATCGAGTTTCATAATGAAGATGAATTTATGGTCATCTTCGTGTGTCAACCCATAAAACCTCATCATTAATTCTTGAAGCTTCTAGAAGTCAATGTATGCATTGTTGAACACGTTGTAATGGAAAGATTTGATGTCTTCCATGGGCATGGCATCATCCATACATTGAAACCCACATAATAAGTTGGCAATGTCATTATTGGCACATATTTTCACAAGGCTCACATTGTAAGGTGTTGGTAGCAATCTAAATAGTCCCTCCAGGTATACATATATTCAAAAATTTCCTCCACACCACCTAAAAAGAAGAAAAAAACAACAAAAATCTTCATCATGTGTCCTAGCATGACAACTTTGTGCAAGGCTTTGTAAGGGCTAAAAGCAAGCTTTGGTGATACCAAAAAAGGCCGAATATTTTTCCCACCTACTTGGTGCATCTAGAGATAAATTTCTTTTGTATTTTGGAGGGAATACCTTGGCTTCAGGAGGATTTTAATTCTAAACAAAAGAAAACTTATTACTCGGCCACATGAAGATCGTGGGACCTAACCATTCATGTGAAGGAGGGTGGCATCATCATGTAATGGTAAGCGTTTGAATGTCACATATGTTTCTCTCTTGTACTTATATGTCATCTTTCCCTTTCTTTACATTGCTACACTCCTCTGCTGGTTTGTGCTCTATCTACTCCCTATTCTACTACAAGGGTAGCTATTTTGTTGTGTGCTCTTATTTGGTCCATGAAGACTCCATCCCGCAAGGCTGCTCCCAGAGCCTCACCATAGAGAAAGCCCAAATCAAAGGGCAATGAAATCCCCTTACAACATCAATCTAGCTTCTGCACCATCACCATCACCATCACCATCATTTGAGATGCAACCCAGAAGCATTTCAAACACACAAACTAATGTTAAGAAAAGGCCTTAGAGGACTCCGAGCAAGCCTCTGTGCTCCATGATGACGGGGAGACAAAGTCATCCAACAGAAGAGGTGAATGAAGATTTATTTAAGCTATTGTATTTATTTTGGTCTGGATATGTTGCATGCATGCTTGAATGAAACCTTTGCATGGAGGTTTGGTACTTTGGAGTACTAACTTTGGTACTGTGTGGCAGTAGTTTGAGAAGGGAAAGGCAAGTCTAATTTCTAAGTGGTTTTTATTTTCTTACATTTTAGGTAAAAATAAAATTGATGAATATCCTCAACAAACAAGATTTTTCCTACACAATAGAAGAGCTACATGAGGAGTATGGATTAAGCCTTGAGGGAAATCTTGCATAGGATTTGCATGATAAAGATCTCTCTGCATACCAATGGCTTACTATTTTCAAGCAAATGTACCCAAAGAATTCAAAGATAGACTTGAATCATCTGCATCTGCATATGTATGATGATTGCAGCTTTTAATACTACAAGATAAATCAAGCTCCCCCTCTAGCAAGAAAGTTTGCACAGTGCTATGCTTATGAGAGATTCCATGCAGTCACAAACGTCCCTAGAGGCCATAAGGTGGCATGGGCCCGCTTCGGTGAGCACGTGGTGAACCACTACTAGAGCAATCCTCCAATGATAGAGAGAAAACTTGAAGCCTAAAGGAGAATGAACGGTGCTTCCCATGGAGGTCAACAACATGTTGAAAAGAAGCCTTGTGTGACACAAAGTGGAAGCATCATTTGCACTAAAAGAGGGAATCTTTATTCAAAGCCAATTGCAGGTTATGTTGTTGATTTGAAGGAAGTTGTTCAAAGGATGCCATGGAATAGGTTGGATGCAACGCGAGTCTGACTGATCTTAAGGCTTCCATCCAGGAGAAGAAGGATGAGTTGTTGGTGTATGGTGGTAAAGAGCATGTGGTAATAATCATAATGGAAGATATTGCCTCCATGGAAGTGCAACATGAACGTCTACTAAGGGAGGGTCTTGTGGCCTTGGAGATACGAGATGTGGAGGTTGAATTGGCTGTGAGTAGGCAATTGGTGGAAAAACATGGAGTTGTTGATGAGATGAAGAGGCTAAAATAAAAGCTTCAGCACCAAGAAGTATTGTACACTTGTGGTTGTGTACTATTTAGATTCTATTGTTGTTGTTTCCCTCAATGATCATTTTCTGTTTATGTTTGTGTACTCTTGGTACTCATTGATCATTTGGTGATTATGTTTGTGTAAGTTTTGTCTAGTTTGGTACTTTATCAATTTCTTGGGTACTTCTTGGCACTTTTTTTTTGGTGTGTGGATCTCTTTGATGGTGTTTGGTTATCTGGAACAACACAAGGTTCTCACTAGGAATCTTTAGTACTTCCGGGGGGCACTACTTGAGATTTTTGGTTGCTTGGATTTCATTTTTGTTGCTTGATAATAAGATACTTTATGTGCACTTTTGGTGCTATTTAATATGTTAGAACTTCTTGAGGTTGTTTGGTTGTTTAAATCTCCTTGGTGTTATTTGTTTTTTTTGGTACTTTCTGCACTTATTGTAATTTTTTTAATTATTTGATACTTCGTGGCACTGCTTGAGTGCTTTAACTCCCTTTGGTGTTGTTTGATTGTTTGGCTCTCTTTGGTGTTGTTTGAATTTGGTACTTTGTCACCTTGGGCCTTTTTAGCCATTTGTTACTTCCGGGCACTTTATGAGTGCTTTCACTGCCTTTAGTGATGCTTGATGATTTGGTACTTCTCACCTGAAGGTGCTTTTTTTTGTTTGGTACTTTTGGACACTTCTTGACTTTTTGGTGCCTTGGCTCCCTTTAGTGATGTTTGTTGATTTGGTACTTTTTCACCTTGGTACTTTTCAATCATTTGGTACTTTGTAAAACTTCTTAAGACTGTTTGATTATTTGGTTGTTGCTACTAAGTTTGGTACTTACTTTGTCACCAAGGTAATTTTAAATCATTTGGTACTTCTTGAGGTTTTTTATTCCTTTGGCACTCTTTGGTGTTGTTTGATGATATGGTACTTTGTCACCTTGGTACTTTTTACTTGTTTGGTACTTTTGGGCACTTCTTGAGGTTCATTGGGCTTTGGCTCCCTTTGGTGCTATTTGATGATTTGAGACTTTGGTACCTTTTAGTCTTTTGGTACTTGTGGACACAACTTGAGGTTTTTTTGATGCTTTGGCTTTCTCTGGTAATTTTTGATAATTTGCTACTTTATCACCTTGGTACTTTTGAATTGTTTGGTACTTCTTAGAATGTCTTGAGTCTTTTGGTGTTTTGTCTCTCTTTGGTGTTATTTGATCAATTTGACTATTTATCTTCTTGGTACTTTTTGAGCATGCGGTACTTCTTGAGGTTTGTTGATTGTTTGCCTCTCTTTGGTTATGTTTGTTAATTTAAAACTTTTTGTACGCTTCGATAATTTATAATGGCTTTGCTATTCCCTCATTTTTATACTTCCTTCCATCTTCATGTCTCGTCCTTTGGAATATTTTTCCAGAAAGAGGATGAATAGTTGCAAAATGAGAGCATGGAAGAAAAAATACATTATGATTTTGTGCAGAAAGTGGTTGCTGATATTAGGAATGGTAACATTCAATTTGTTTCCAAGGCTACATACCCTCGATGCAGAGAACACAATCCATGTGTTTGGCACTTGTGTGGCTTGTGGGGGGAGGCCTTGGAGACTTCTGTTGTCATGGGGAGCTTTATGCTAGCATGTAGACACCTATACCATCCTCCATGCTTCAGTTATCAATTGCATTTAAATGCAGTCTCTGCTAAACCTGGTTGTAATTTTCCAATTCCCATGGAAGAAAAGGGTTGGATTTTTGGATAGCCCACTTTTTAGAGTATGTCGGTTGCTTTTTGCATGTGCTTTTTTTGTGTTACTTGTGCATCTCAAGTGATCAAAACTTGTGTTTCCTCTTTTGGTGAATGTAGGAAGAGGAAGTGTTGTTGGGGTAGTGCCCAAGAGGATCAAAATGTCATAAAAATCTAGCTACTTCCAACATATTCTAGTAGGAAGATACATGGAAGAATGTAAATGAAGTGTTGGAGGACCTCCATGCTAGTACTATGGAGGGCAAAGAATTTCAGGCATAACAAGAGGGCTTGGATAGTGCTATGCACAATGAGGATGCTACAAAAGTTGACAATACTATGAACATTGAAGAGAGGAAGGGGTTCTCAGGACAAGGAGAGAGGGTTACTGAGGTCATAGACCTAGAGGGAGCATGGATTGTCCGTGACATAGATGAAGCATGGATTGTCCTTGATTGAAAGGCATTAGGAACAATCCAGCTGAGCTTGGCGTCAGCGGTGGCTTTAAACATTTGGAGATAAAGACCACGAAGGACTTGATGAAGTCACTTGACAACCTCTATGAGAAACCATCGGCATCCAATAAGGTATTTCTCATGAAGCGCTCGTTCAATCTAAAGATGGCAGAGAATGGTTTAGTTGCAGAACACCTAAATGACTTTAACACCAACTTAAGTCAACTTTAATCTGTGAAGGTCAATCACAACGGCATAGTGTGAGCCCTCCTTATACTATCGTCTCTACTCGATAGTTGGACAGCCTTGTGATGGCTGTAAGTAACTCTGTCTCTGACACAAAAACTCTTAAGTTTGATGATGTTGTGGGTGTTCTCCTAAGCGAGGAAATGCAAAGGAGATGCACATATGAATCATCAAGTGTTGCATTGTTAGAGGAAACAAGAGGAAGGCCTAAGGAGAGGTTCAAAAACCAAAAGGGTCGTGATCGCTCAAGATGAAGCAAGTCATGCACAAAGCAGTTCTTGAATGTTGGAACAACGGCAAGAAGGGCCACGTCAAGAAGTTTTTTTTTTCAAGAAGAAGAAGGAGTCCGAGTCTCAAGACAACAAGCCACAACATCAGAGGCCAATGTGGCAGATAAAGTAGAGCATGATGCTCTAATTCTCTCATTAGATAATGTGTCTAATTCTTGGATAGTAGATTCTGGGGCATCATTCCACGCGACACCGCCCAAGCAGCATTTCAAAGATTACACCAAAGGTAATTTTGGGTATGTATACTTGGGAGATTATGAAGCTTGTGAAACTGTCGGCAAAGGTATAGTTTGTGTCAAAAGTACCAATGGAAATGAATGAAGCTTAAAGATGTTAGGCATGTTCTTTCTCTTTCCAAAAATTTGATCTCTACAGGACATTGGATGATGAAGGTCACAACATTGCATTCGAAAACAAATGTTGGAAGATCTCAAAGGGATCTTGGGTGGTTGCCAAAGGAGAAAAGGTTGGTACACTTTACTTGTGTACTATCAACACACAATCTTCAACTTTTGCAACAACTATAGAAGTCGACAGTGTGGTGTGGCACTACCTGCTTGGGCATATGAGTGCCAAAGGAATGCAAATACTTGAATCAAAGAAGCTTCTACCAGGTTTGAAAGAAGTGGACTTAGAGTTCTGTGAAGATTGTGTTTACGGTAAACAAAAGAGGGTAAAGTTTCAAAAATCAAGAAATGAAAGAAAAAATTAAAAACTTGAGTTGGTTCATTCTGATGTTTGGGGTTTTGTAAGTACATTATCACTTGGTGGCTCATTGTATTGTGTAACATTGATAGATGATGCGACTAGGAAAACATGGGTTTATGTAATGAAGAATAAATCCGATATGTTTTCCATATTTCAAAGGTGAAAAGCCTTTGTGGAGAATGAAGCAAGTACCAAGGTTGAATGCCTCAGATCCAACAATGGAGGCAAATATTGCAGCCAAGATTTTGAAAGCTTTTGTGCTAGCAATGACATTTAGAGGCAAAGAACAACCCCAAGGACACCTCAACAAAATGGCATTTTTGAAAGGATGAACATAACAATCATGGAGCGAGCACGAAGCATGCGGCTACATGCTGGCAGAAGCAATAAGTACGTTTGTGTACTTGATCAACCGATCACCCTCAATGGCATCGGATGGGGGAGTTGCGAAAGAGGCATGGACAAGTAAATCAATGAATTATGCATTTCTCAAAGTTTTGGGTGTGAGGCTTTTATGCACATAGATAGAAGCCTAAGGTCAATAGATGCAAAGTCCAAAAAGTGTTTCTTCATTGGCTATGGAGAAGCGGACTTTGGGTATCGCTTATGGAATCCTAAAAATGGTAAAATCTTTAGAAGTAGGAATGTAAGTTTCAATGAACAAAATATATACAAAGATTACGTGGAAAGAAAACAAACAAAAGAAACAGGTGATGAGAACATGGAGCTTGAGGACGGTGAAGACTCAAGGAGTGCAACAACGTCAACCAAATGAAGAGCATCAACCTATTCCCCAAAGGTCTACAAGATCAAGTAGACCTCCAGAAAGGTTTGTTCCTTTGTTCAACCATCTCTTAGTCTCAGATTTTGGACAGCCAAAATCATACAAAGAAGCTATGCAACACGAATCCAAAGAAGAATGGATGAAGAGCATGCAAGTGGAGATGGACTCATTACATCGCAACCAAACATGGGAGTTGGTTGAGTTGCCTAAAGGTAAGTGGGCACTGCAAAACAAATGGGTGTATAAGTTGAAGGAAGAAGAAAAGTTGAAGAAGAAGGTGGGAAGAAAAGGTACAAGTCCAGGATTATCGTAAAAGGTTTTCTCAAAAGAAAGGTATTGACTTCAATGAAATATTTTCTTCTGTTGTAAAAATCAACTCAATTAGGCTTGTCTTAAGCCTTATGGTTGCTCATGATTTAAATCTTGAGCAAATGGATGTAAATATGACATTCCCTCATGGTGACTTAGAGGAGGAAATTTTGAATGCTTCAACCAAAGGGATATCAAAAAATTTGGGAGATGGGAAGTTTATCATCCTAATATTGTATGTTGATGACATGCTGATTGCAAGTACTAACATGCAGGATATCAAAGACCTAAAAGAGGAATTGTTAATCTTTTTCAATGAAAGTTTTGGGTGTTGCAAAGCGAATACTTCATATGAAGATATCAAGGGATAGGACAAAGAAGACACTAAAGCTATCTCAAGAGGATTACATCAAGAAGGTGCTAGAAATGTTTGCAATGCAAGATGCAAAATTGGTTTCTATACCTTTGGATAGTTACTTTAAACTAACCAAAGATATGTGTCCAAAGACACAAGAGGAGATAGCCTATATGTCTAAAGTTCCATATGCTATAGCGGTAGGTTCTCTAATGTATGCTATGTTTTGGACAAGGCCCTGCAGGTATTGCACATGAAGTGGGAGTTGTGAGTAGGTTCATGGATAATCCACGTAAAGAGCATATGCAAGCTATGAAGTGGATACATAGGTATCTAAAGGGGACAACCATGAATGCTTTGTATTTTGGAGGCAATGGCATTTTCTTGCAAGGGTATGCTAATGCAGATATGGCAGGTGACAAAGACACTCGAAGGAGCACTACTGGCTACGTCTTCACAATTGGAGGCACAAGAGCAAGTTGGGATTCAAAGTTGTAGAAAATGGTCTCACTTTCTACCATGAAAGCAAAATATGTAGCAATGACAGAGGCAAGCAAAGAGATTATGTGGCTTCACAGATTCTTGGAGGAGCTTGGATACAAGTGAGACAATTGTGTCTTGTACAGTGATTGTCAAAGCGCCATTCATCTTGCAAATAATTTAGCCTTTCACTCAAGGACAAAGCACATTGAGGTGAGATATCACTTCATATGCACTCTTTTGGAAGAGGGACAACTAAAGTTAGGAAAGCTGCACACAAGTGCAAATCCTACAGACATGTTTACAAAGGTAGTCAACAAGGAGAAGAGCTTTTGCTCACCTTCCATTGGTATTCAAGGATAAGAAGCCAGGATGGAAAACAATCACAGGTTTCGTGTATAGATCGGTCTCCAAGTGGGAGTTTGTTTAGTATGGAACTTGATTTACCCCTTGTAATTTTTTGTATTAAAAACGCACATTTGCAAGGCCCCTGTTATGAGGAGAATCCATCGTGCGTGAAGAAAAATCACTTGCCAAAAAACCAAAAAGTCACGACCACTTTTTGCCAAAATATTATGGCCGGATGACGATCAAAAAGTGGCTGAAAAATGATCGATTGGTTGGGCCGGTGGTTGGTAGTCAATGGTTAGTGGCCGGTGGCCGAATCCAATGGTCAGTGGCGGATTTCAAGGGTGGACTTGTCTTCTCAAGGGCAGCCACAATTGAGCACATTGGAGAGTCCAACTTGGACTTGTCTACACAAGGGCGGCTACACACGACTGCCTCTCATGAGAGAGAGCAGCCCTTTTGGCCTATAAAAGGAGGCCTCTTCTACACACAAAAGGGATTGTGGTGCATTGTGAAGTTGATATGAGAGGTGGTGAGAGTGAAGCAAGGCAGGAGCTCTATTAAAGGTATAATCCCTTTGTAACCTACTTTTTGTTTGGAGTATTAAATCCATTGAGTGGCTACTTTCTCGAGGATGTAGCCCACATTGGGTGAACCACATACATAGTGTGTGATCTCTCTCTCTCTCTCTCTCTCTCTCTCTCTCTCTCTCTCCCTACTCTGTAGTCTCTCATGCGTGAAAGTTGTCTCTCTCCATTAAGTATAATACTATAATATCTACATAGCTAAGTGCTATTTTCTAACACTAAAGTGAATGTGGTAGACCATAGTGCTTATCCAAGGGCACCTTAGGTGGGGGCTACTAATGACAATGTTGCATACCAAAAGGCTAGCAAAGAAGGGGTCGGTGATAAGAAGTCAGCTACAAATGTTGACTACACTGAGAGAAAGCTGGAGGTGAAAAAGCGTATTGGTGAGTCTCATGGTGCTACAAATTTGCTTGGTGGTGAGAAGTCCATCTTGAGGCTAAAGAGAAGGTGAAGGATGCTGGTAACAAGTTAGTTGGTATGAGGACAAGGTTGTGATGGCCGATTTTTGGAAATCAAAGAGAAAAAAAAGAAAAAAACTTATTTTTCCCTTACCGAAGCCTTGGCAACACTATTGGAAGGCTCGACAATGCCTGGTCAACCTCCCGAAGCTTTTACGGGCATGACCCCCCCCCCCCCCCCTTTTCAATTGGCCGGCCTTATCACCCTCATGCCCCCCCGCTTGTCTATGCCCCAGCCTAGCTGGCCGCCCTCGGTTTCAGATACCCCCTCTCTCTCTCTCTCTCTCTCTCTCTCTCTCTCTCTCTCTCTCTCTCTCTCTCTCTCTCTCTCTCTCTCTCTCTCTCTCTCTCTCTCTCTCCCTCTCTCCCTGTAGTTTTATTCCCGCGGCGGGCATCGACTGAGATGTCTCTCTCTCTCTCTCATTTTCCCTACATACCTCTCTCTAATATCCTCTCTTTCCCTTACCGACACCTTGTTGATCCCAATAACCCCCCCTCAACAGGCCACCCTCGCCAGGCGCAGCTCTCGAGCACCCACCCCCTTCTTTCGCTTTCTCTCTCGTGCTCCCGCTCTGTCGAGCCCATATAACAACTCCCTCCCTTGCTCTCTATGCAAGCCGGTAACCCGAAAATATTCCCTCTCTCTTCCCCACCCGCTCGCCTCACCCTCGGCCTCATTCTCCCTCCCTTGGCCCGCTACCCCTACCTCTCCTCTCGTCCACACCCCCTTCCGCCATATTCCCCCCCCCCCCTCTGTTTTCTTCGCCAACCCTGGTGGACCACCAGCTATATAAACCCCCCCCCCCCCCCCCCCCCCCCCTCTATCTTCACCTAGACCTACCCATCCTCTCTCTCTCTCTTGGGAGAGTGGCCCCGCAGACCATGGAAGGAATCTCCCCCTCTCCATTCCCTTCTCATTCACCCCCCCCCCCCCCCCCCCCCCCCCCCTATCTTCACCTAGACCTACCCATCCTCTCTCTCTCTCTTGGGAGAGTGGCCCCGCAGACCATGGAAGGAATCTCCCCCTCTCCATTCCCTTCTCATTCACCCCCGCCCCCCCCCCCCCTTCCCTCTCTCACCCATTCCCTATCTCCACCCTCACTCACACACTCTCTTTCCCCCCCGGTGGGAACCCGCCTTATTATATACTCTCTCTCTAACCCCAAGATGCCCGTTGACTAAAACAACCCCCCCCCCCCTCATCACCCTCTGTCGCCATGCCGCCACCTCCCCTCTCTTCTCTCGGACCCAGCCCAAAGGCTCCAGCGCCACACACCCTCCTACCTCTCTCTCTCTCTCTCTCTCTCTCTCTCTCTCTCTCTCTCTCTCTCTCTCTCTCTCTCTCTCTCTCTCTCTCTCTCTCTCTCTCTCTCTCTCTCTCTCTCTCTCTCTCGCGTCAAACCCGCCCGCAGGCTCTCTCTCTCGTTCGTCCGAGCCTGTGAAGGTGCACAAGGAACGGGAGTTTCTCCCCCCCTTATCTCCACACACACCACACACACACTCTCTCTCTCCCCACTCATCCCCTTCTCTCCCTCGCGCTCTGCACACAGCTCCAACCCGCCCGCAGTAAACTCTCTCTCTCTCTCTCTCTCTCTCTCTCTCTCTCTCTCTCTCTCTCTCTCTCTCTCTCTCTCTCTCTCTCTCTCCCCCTTGCAGGCCTGAGTAGGCGCTGAATTAACTCTCTCTCTCTCTCTGTACACACAACACACACACACACACACACACACACACACACACACACACACACACACACACACACCACACACTTGCTTTACACAACCCCCCCCCCCCCTCACTCACCCTCGCGTAATCTGCAACAGTCCGCCAATCCACACAGGAAAAAAAAAACATATATATATATATATATATATTACCACCCTGTTCCCACGCACGCTCGTGCGCACCCACCCACATCTATATATATACACACATACTCACTCATGCACCAATACGTACACACACACACACACACACACACATATACGCACCACACACAAATACAAAAAAAAATGAAGGAGGTTTACGACTACGACATCGACAAAAAAGAAGGAGGACCCAAAGCATGTGCCACCAACAACAAAAAGAGGAAATGCGTCGAAGGCATGCCCCTGATGACCCCGAAAAGAAGTATGCGCTACACAGACGCATCGACAACACACCATTTGCCGGCATTACGCAACCACGCCGCTATTCTCAGTAATTTATAGGTTATTTTCATCATTTCTTCAGTTTTCACCCAAGGCGTTGTAAATTCCCACTTTGTAGATTCCCTCTCTCTAGGTGATGGTCACAAAGGCCCACCTAGAGATTCTCATCTTTTAATAACCTCCCAAAACAAAGCAAGGGTCAACCACACCGGGTCCACCACTTGCTTTGTCTCCCCGATTAGCTTACCTTAATCACACCGAGATTACCATAATCCAAGCAGCCAACACCTATAAATTGGCACTGAGAGGTCACCTATCGCGGGGGGGGGGGGGGGGGGGGGGGGGGGGTGGGGGGCAGTTCATGAGAGGTCAGCACTTGGTAGAGTGTAGTGGGAAGAGTTGACACTATTGGCATCACGGGGAGGGGGCTTGTGTGTTGGTTTGCCTTGGGAATTGCACCATGCAAAGGGAGCCGCGTCCATCTCTCGACTCCAATGGTCGACGCACACACGTATACACGCTCTTGGTAGCAAGCTTCACAATCATTGAGTCATCTTAGAGAACGCACCAAGTAGTGTGCACCATCTTTTCTCCCTACCTCTCTATCACCGCGGCGTGCCATTTGTAAATACTGCAGAAATAATTCTCCCTCACACCCCCGAAGGTTCTCATCATTTGTCAATAATCTCTCTCTCTCTCTCTCTCTCTCTCTCTCTCTCTCTCTCTCTCTCTCTCTCACTCACTGTAGGTAAGTTTGCGGTGTTCATATCATCGTGGTCTGCATCCTAGCCGCTCAAAGCTAGGTGGTGCCCCCTGTTCGCTTTACCGTGACAGGCTCGAGGCGCGCCATTCAACCCCCGGTGTTTTAGAGGCCGTCGGGGTTCGGGGTTCGCTTTGCTCCCATCATTTGGTGCCCCCACTGAGGAGGGCTTCTAAGACCCTTCGGTTTACAATGTTGAAAGTGACGCCCACTATCAATCATGGACAAATGGATGAAGGAATTTTCTAACTGGAGGACGGAAGAAGAGGAGACGAAGGAGGCGCTAGCCGTCTTCATTGAAGTACTACTGCCAGGCTGCAGTGTCGAAAGTATTCAAGAGGTAAATTCTCCATCTCGTGCTGCTCGTTCTAACCACAAATTGAGAGCATCAGGTGCAGATGAAGTGCCATCACTGTTGTCAACCAAGACACACTGTCAATGAGTGCCAGCAACGAAGACAATGAAAGGGCTGAAATCGTCTACATCGACATTCATCGCAAAGAAGTCATTCACATCAAAGAAGGAAAGAAAACGGTGAGGCCTCTTTTCCCAAAAGAAACTATAGTCAAAGTTATAACTTTTACTCCAAAGTGGCCTAAAGGGGCTGCTCGAGCCAAAGGTAAGGAGAAGTTAAGCCAGTCTGGAAACACATGACCCTGAAGGGAGAAGCATCTGGCCAAGCAAGTACTTCAAGATTAGAACCGTGTTGTACCCAGCTTGCCAAAGAGGAAGTCATCCGAAGCTAAGCGGCGGAAGGTCGCCTACCGATTTGCACGACCCATGCGAGTGCTACCAATCCACTTCGACAATCCTAAAGAAGAAGTGGTAAGAAGATTCCCATGTCCTAGGGAAGAGTGGTTCGGCTACTGCTCTCGCTGTTTTGGAAGACGGGTAGAGGATCTTCCTCTTCTTCCTGTGCAACTTATCCTGAAGAACCTCTCTACCACGGATAAAACCCAGTGGGTTGGGGACGAGTTGCAACTGAATGGAGTAGAATTCATGCAACACGCCGACTACGGAAATTACCTGCAATTGCTACTAGCCAAGAGGCTGGGAGTGGTCAGACGCGTCGCCATCACCCCATACGTGCTTAGCAACGAAGGAAAGGTAGAGCCCATGAAAGGCGATGACCTCTTGTGGATGTGCCGACTCATCAACACTGGCACGGTAAGAGTATAAGTAAGTATTCCACCCTCTGTGCATGATGGAAAACGGGCCGACGGCATTCCTGTTCAGATTCCTGCAGCATATGCATGTGAATATCTATGTGATAGGAAAGTCTTCTACCAACAGAAGATCGTATACCTATTCAGTGCGGCGTTACTAGGAGAAATCCTCAATTTTCCAACCCTATCATTCTCCCCATATTGGATTACCATCATTCCTTTAATGTTTCTATCTTTATCCTGTTTTAACCTATCCATCCCAACCTTGTAAAAAGCCGCTATTGTTGTTAATGTAAATATAAAAAAAGGTTTGTAGTTTCCTGAGTCACTACCATGGCAAGTGTTTCTTTCCCCATGTTCAGTGGAAAGAAGGGAGAAGATCTCACTACCGACTTTTTGGATGATTTCGACATTGCTTGTGTCGTCTCCAACAAAGATGACGACGCTTCGCGACTTAGAATTTTTCCTTTACTGATGAAAGTAGAGCCAAGTCCTGGTATAATGCATTGCCCCAGGCTACCAAGAATGCATGGGATGTGTTAAGGGCTGCTTTTGTAAAGAGGTTTGGTGGAGGCACAACCTCGAAGAAGCTATGGCAGCTCTACTGACGGAATTGAAGCAGGGGGGTCTGCTAGAGTATGCCACCTACGAGTCCAAATTTGTGGACTTATGGGAGGGATGGGTTGCCTCACTGGAGGAAGGTGAAGGAGCGCCTAATTTCCTAAAGAAGGACCGTTTCATTGCTGGTCTATGGTCGCCGCTTAGAGAGAAGGTGAAGGGAAGGTTTCCTGCAACATATGAGTTGGCAGTCGAAGTAGCCCGCCTTAAAGACAAGAAGCTACGCATGCAAGCAAGAGTAAACGAGTTAGAGGAAACAAGCTCGGCCCGACCAACCCCAGTGATTGCAACAGCCAGTCATAGAGCCCAACCGCAAGAGGCATCAGAAGATGAGCAAGACCTGTTGAGTCTCATCACCACCCAACTAGAGAGTTTATTTGTCTGGTGTAGCAAGGACATGCACCTGTCAGGAATCCAGAACAAGGAAGAGGACAACAAAGGCAGAACCAGGAGTACCACTGTTACAACTGCGTGGAAGACGACCATGGAATGTACTACTATCCACACCCAAGGAGGCAAAATTTCAATAGAGGGGGGAGACAGAATCAGATCTCTCTGCCAAGAGCAAGACCACCACCACCTAGGCAACCAGGAGCGATCCCACCGGTCCACATCCTTTGACCACCTATACCACATAAACCACCACCACAACCTCTCATTCCACCACTACCCCCACCACCTGCTGTGAACCAAGCGGTGAGTGTTATTAGCTTGGAGGCTAAAGGGAAGGCAAAGGTAGAAGAATCAGTTTGAGAGAAGCACAAAGGGAAAGCAAAGGTAGAAGAAGTGGATGTTATGGGAGTGAAGCGTGCCAGGCACGAGGAAGCATCTCAAAGAGAAGAGAAGATGAAAGGGAAGGTCGAGTCTAGCAAGCAAGCAGCTAAACCGCAACGGAAGATAGACATCATGGACTTCTCACTAGGTGAGTATGCAAAACCCTATGACTTAGTTCAGGATGTGTTAATGCAGGGCCCGAAGATAACTTGGCCCCAATTACTCCACCTTGCACCAAGGATGAGGAGGCAATGGACAAAAATGGTAAGTACCAGGAAATCAAGACCCAGGATAGCTGGGTCTATCTCTGGAAGGGATCTCGACGACATCCTACCAACCATGGATGGCCACATCAAGGGGCAACTAATCTCAAACGTCTACATAGATGGTGGCATGCAAATATGCGTCATGAGTGAAAAGATGATGCACCATCTAGGTCTAGAGGTAAGTAGGCCGGCACCCTGCGGAGCTAAGATGGCAAACAATGTAAGAGTGAAATCCATGGGCATTGTAAATGCGGTCAAAGTAAAAGCATTCAATACAAAAGTGGAGGTAGACATCTTTGTCATGCCACACAAAGGGGAGGGCTACCCCATCATTCTTGGGAGGCCTTGGCTTATGGCTGTGGAAGCTAAACAAGACTGGAGCACCAGAATGATTCAAATGAAGGACGCTAAAGGGAAGTCCATATTCTACGACATGAGGACTGGAAAACAATGCAATATGATCTTGGAGGCTTCAGAAGATGAGTCCACCAACGACTATTCGTCTACCTCAGGAGAAGAGATAACCACCACCGACGGAAGTGACAGTAGCATCGAAGTGATGGGGGTCATTCTTAAAGACCCAAAAAGATTGACACAATCTGAAACACCCTTGACAAACCAAGAGGTATCATCAGGTATGCAGTCCTTGGAGGATGCAGGTAAGTTACAAAAAATGCTCTCAAACGAGTTAACAAATGAAGAAAGGAGGGAGTATGTCTCCATGTTAGGTAACTTCACTACTTTGTTCATTGATGGCTATGATAAGATCACAGGAATTACAGTAGTGTAACACCACATAAAGCTCAAGGAAGGTAGTAAACCCGTGGTACAAAAGCTCAGAAGACTTGGAGTAATCCAACAAGAGGCACTACTTAAAGAAGCGAGAAGTTTGCTACAAGCAGGTTTCATCTACCCTGTCGAAGACTTAGAATGGGTCTCCCCAGTAGTAGTCACACCCAAAAAAAATGGTAAGTGGAGAGTCTGTGTGGACTATAAACCTCTCAATGCATCCATGAAGAGGGATCACTTTCCCCTCCCATTCCAGGATGCAATTCTCAATGAAGTGGCATGTCATGAACGATACACAGTGTGCAACGGCTACTTAGGATACTTCCAGATTAGCATTGCGGAAGAAGATCAGAAGAAGAGAACCTTCATCACACCTTGGCTTACAGAGTGATGCCGTTTGGCCTCACTAACGTCCCGGCCACATTTCAGCGGTATGTAACCTTTGTTTTCCAACCCTACTTTGGAACATCAATACGGGTTTTCATAGATGATTTTGCATCTATAGTTCATGAGCCCTTCATTTAAGCAAAGTCTATGACGGCTTAACCAGGCTGCAAACCTTGGGTGGCCAGCTCAACGTGGATAAGTGTCACATTGGTGAAAGCAAAGTCACTCTCCTTGGCCACCTAATTTCAGCAAAAGGGATTGAGGTTGACCCTAGCAAGATTCTGGCCCTGGTATCTTTGTCATCACCCACCACCGCTAAGCAGCTGGTTTCTTTCCTTCAGAAGGTAAGATACTTAAGCAGGTTCATTCACTTGCTATCTCAAGTGGTCCTTCCCCTACAACAACTCACCCAGAGGGATGTCTTCTCATGGAGTGAAGAGAATGAGCAACAATTTATTGAGGTAAAGCAAATCCTAGCTAAGCTTCCCACTATTTCACCTCCTAAGTGGGACGAGCCATTTTATGTGAACCCTAGTGTAGGAAGTGATACACTCGGAGCCGTGCTAATGCAAAAGGACCCCCAAACTTCTTTCATGCGTCCTATTTACTTCTCTAGTTGTGTCATGACCCCGTCAAAAAAGGGATTTACCGAAGTAGAACACATGGTTCTAGCACTAATGTTTGCTACCACAAAGTTCCGCTCCTATCTCTTGCCTAGACCCTTTGTAATCCTGACAATGGAAGAGATTTTCCCATATGTAATGCGACACATGGATGTCTCATCTAGGATCTCAAAGTGGTTAATTAGATTACAAGAGTTTGACTACACCATGCAAGTAGAAAACTCCACCAGGGCTAGTTTAGCGGGCATTCTCACTCATCGCCATTATGAGAAGAAGCTGAAGGTCAACACGGTAGGGAAGGAAGAAACACCAATGGTAGAGAGTCCTAGGCTGGAAAGAACTCACTCTATTTTCTTTGACAGAGCATACACGAGAACAATGGACTAGTCTGCAGCAGGCATAGTCATTTTCAACGAGCAACAAGAAAGTATTCTCCATCGGGCAGTTATTACACTCCCACTCCAACAATGAAGCAGAGTATGCAGCCCTAATTCTTGGGTTGGAACAATGTATCTCACAAGGAATTCAACACCTAAATCTGTTTGGCGATGCTTTGCTTTTGATAAGGCAAATAAATGGCACTTGGGTTTGTAAGAATCAGGTTTTACTTGGTCAACTACGCCAAGTTAAGGATCTTCTAAGGAAGTTTGAAGCAGTGAACCTATTTCATGTCTCTAGAGCAGAATATCAGGAGGCAGATGCTCTAGCCAAAGAAATAATACAAGACGTTCCCGTAGGAGCCATCAAACTAAAGCTACCCCTCTTTCAAGGTAGTGATGTTATGCCTGATGTCGTCAGATTTTTTGATACAGGAGAATGTCCGGAAGGATACACCAAAGGCTAGAAACACCAAAGGCTAGAAACAGTGGCTGGTCAGGAAGGCTACTAGATACCGCCTTGTAAACGACCACTTGTATTGTAAGGGCAAGGATCAAATTATCAGGCGGGTACCAACCTCCAATGAGATCACAGAGGTAATTTCAAGTTGCCATGATGGCGTCTGCGGCGGTCATTTTGCTCTAGATATCACCAGTAGGAAGATTCTACAAGCAGGATACTCTTGGCCTAGCTTGAACAGGGATGTACACCATTGGTGTAAGACATGTAAGGCTTGTCAAGTGGCCAGTGATCGCACATTAACCTACGAGCCACAAACTCCTATCATCTCATATGGTCCATTTGAGAAATGGGGAATAGATGCAATCGGCCCTTTACCTAGGGCCCAATCAGGTAAACTGTACATCATAGTGGGTGTAGACTACATGACTCGATGGGCAGAAGCAACAACCACCACCCACCTTACAGTCCAGGAGGTAGCAAAGTTCATTTTTGAGCATATCTGTTGCCGTTTGGGCACTCCTCTTGAGACAATATCAGATAGAGGACCAGGATTTAGAGGTGATTTGGTGGGAGAACTGATGAAGAAGTTAGGCATCACACGCGGACATTCCACACCATACTACCCACAATGCAATGGTCTGGTAGAGAAGGTAAATGGAATGATTTGCAAAATCATCACAAAGAAAGTGAACAATCACACAGGGGACTGGGATAAACATCTCATGGCAGCTCTTTGGGCCTACCGAACAACGTTCCGAACTTCACTAGGTTTCACCCCTTTCCATCTAGTTTATGAGAAGGAGGCAATTCTACCCATTGAGGTAGTGATAGCCAGCTTACGAGTTTTGGCTAGCCAAATACATCGTCCAATTGTAAATCTCCGAAACCACATCTTGGATTTGGAGAGACTCCAACTAGATAGGGAAGAAGCGATCAATCACTATGCAACATAGGCGGAACGACGTCGGCTCACTTTTAATCAAGGGCTTAAAGAAAAGGGATTGGAAAAAGGTATGTTAGTGCTGAGATACGACAACAAATTCGACACCAGGAAGGACAAGAAATTTCAATCTAGATGGGAGGGACCATTCATCATCAAGAAACACTATGACAACGGCAGCTATAAGCTGATGGAAGCAGATGGGAGAATTCACAAGACTAGGGTCAATGGATGGAGACTGAAAATGTATTTTCTTAGGTTAGATCCAGAATTCATGCTAGACATTCCAGAGGAAGGAGAACCCTCTAACTCCACAACTAAAGATGCAGAGGAAGGGCTAGAAGCATGAATGCCTCTAGCCAAAAGGAGAGGGCTAATGATGGCCGATTTTTGGAAATCAAAGAGAAAAAAAAGAAAAAACTTATTTTTCCCTTGCCGAAGCCTTGGCGACACTGTTGGAAGGCTCAGCAATGCCTGGTCAACCTCTCGACACTTTTACGGGCATGACACCCCCCCCCCCCCCCTTCTATTGGCCGGCCTTATCACCCTCATGCCCCCCTGCTCGTGTATGCCCATGCCTAGCCGGTCGCCCTCGATTTCAGATATCGCTTCTCTCTCTCTCTCTCTCCCTGTAGTTTTATTCCCCCGATGGGCATCGACTGAGATGTCTCTCTCTCTCTCTCTCTCATTTTCCCTACATACCTCTCTTCTAATATCCTCTCTTCCCTTACCGACACCTTGTTGACCCCAATAACCCCCGCTCAACAGGCCACCCTCGGCCACGCGCAACTCTCGAGCACCCACCCCCTTCTCTCGCTTTCTCTGTCGCGCTCCCACTGTGTCAAGCCCATAGAACAACTCCCTCCCTTGCTCTCTATGCAAGCCGGTAACCCGAAAATATTCCCTCTCTCTTCCCCACCCGCTCGCCTCACCCTCGGCCTCATTCTCCCTCCCTTGGCTCGCTACCCGTACCTCTCCTCTCGTACACACCCCCTTCGGCCATATTCCCCCCCCCCCCCCCCCCCCCCCTCTGTTTTCTTCCCCAACCCTGGCGGACCACCAGCTTTATACCCCCCCCCCCCCCCCCCCCCCCCCCCCCCCCCCCTATCTTCACCTAGCCCTACCCATCCTCTCTCTCTCTCTTGGGAGAGTGGCCCCGCAGACCATGGAAGGAATCCCCCCCCCCCCCCCCCCCCCCCCCCCCCCCCCCCCCCCCCCCCCACCCACCTCCCCCCCCCCCCCCCCCCCCCCCCCCCCCTTCCCTCTCTCACCCATTCCCTATCTCCACCCTCACTCACACACTCTCTTTCCCCCCCCCTGGTGGGAACCCGCCTTATTATATACTCTCTCTCTCTAACCCCAAGATGCCCATTGACTAAAACAACCCCCCCCCATCACCCTCTGTCGCCACGCCACCACTTCCCCTCTCCTTCTCCCGGACCCAGCCCGAAGGCTCCAACGCCACACACCCTCCTACCTACCCATCTCTCTCTCTCTCTCTCTCTCTCTCTCTCTCTCTCTCTCTCTCTCTCTCTCTCTCTCTCTCTCTCTCTCTCTCTCTCTCTCTCTCTCTCTCTCTCTCTCTCTCTATGGCGTCGAACCCTCTCTTTCTCTCTCTCTGGTTCGTCCCAGCCTCCTGTGAAGGTGCGCAAGGAACGGGAGTTTCTCCCCCCCCTTATCTCCACACACACCACGCACACACACACACACACACACACACACACACACACACACACACACACACACACACACACACACACACACACACACACACACACACACACACACACACACACTCCCCACTCATCCCCTTCTCTCCCTCGCGCTTTGCACACTGCTCCAACCCGCCCACAGTAAACTCTCTCTCTCTCCCTCGCGGGCCTGAGAAGGCGTTGAATTAACTCTCTCTCTCTCTCTCTCTCTCTCTCTCTCTGTACACACAACACACACACACACACACACACTTGCTTTACACACACACACACACACACACACACACACACACACACACACACACACACACACACACACACACACACACACACACACACACACACACACAGACCATCCCTCCCCCCCCGCTCACCCTCGCGTAATCTGCAGCAGTCCACCAATCCACACATGAAAAAAAAACAAAAAAAACATATATAATATGTATATATATATTACCGCCCCGTTCCCACGCACGCTCGCACGCATCCACATCTATATATATACACACATACTCACTCATGCACCAATACGTACACACACACATATACGCACCACACACAAATACAAAAAAAAACCGAAGGAGGTTTACGACTACGACATTGACAAAAAAGAAGGAGGACCCAAAGCACGCGCCACCAACAACGAAAAGAGGAAATGCACCGAAGGCATGCCCCGATCGACCCCGAAAAGAAGTACGCTCTACACCGACGCATCGGCAACACACCATTCGCCGGCATTACGCAACCATGCCGCTATTCTCAGTAATTTATAAGTTATTTTCATCATTTATTCAGTTTCCACCCAAGCAGTTGTAAATTCCCACTTTGTAGATTCCCTGTCTCTAGGTGAAGGTCACAAAGGCCCACCTAGAGATTCTCATCTTTTAATAACCTCCCAAAACAAAGCAAGGGTCAATCACACCGGGCCCACCACTTGCTTTGTCTCCCCGATTAGCTTACCCTAATCACACCGAGATTACCATAATCCAAGCAGCCAACACCTATAAATTGGCACTGAGAGGTCACTATCCGGGGGGGGGCAGTTCATGAGAGGTCAGCACTTGGTAGAGTGTAGTGGGAAGAGTTGACACTATTGGCATCACGGGGAGGGGGCTTGTGTGTTGGTTTACCTTGGGAATTGAACCATTCAAAGGGAGCCGCGTCCATCTCTCGACTCCAATGGTCAATGCACACACGTATACATGCTCTTGGTAGCAAGCTTCACAATCATTGAGTCGTCTTAGAGAACGCACCAAGTAGTGTGCACCATCTTTTCTCCCTACCTCTCTATCACCACGGCGTGCCATTTGTAAATACTGCAAAGTAATTCTCCCTCACACCCCCGAGGGTTCTCATCATTTGTCAATATTCTCTCTCTCTCTCTCTCTCTCTCTCTCTCTCTGTAGGTAAGTTTGTGGTGTTCATATTATCGTGGTCTGTGTCCTAGCCGCTCAAAGCTAGGTAGTGCCCCCTGTTCGCTTTACCATGTGATAGGCTCGAGGCACACCATTCGGCCCTGGGCGTTTCGGAGGCCATCGGGGTTCGGGGTTCCCTTTGCTCCCGTTAGTTGCTAAAGAGAAGGCCGATTGTGCATGTGATGCAAAGGTTGACATGAGGGATGGTGTTAAAGTCAAGAAGGGAGGTGCTCTTGTGGAAGAGGCTAGTGACGAGGGTGTTGATGTGGAAGGTACAACTGAGAGTTGAAGTGTTGGTGACAAGTTAGCTACTAATGAGGAGAAGGTTGTAGTAGTGCACATAAGGCTAAGGCTTGTAGGAAGGGGGTGTTAAATTCAAGAAGGGGGATGCTATTGTGGAAGAGTGATGAGGGTGTTGATGAGGAAGGAACAATTGAGATTGGAAGTGTAGAGGTGGATAGAACTATGAGTGATGCATTGTGTGGGGTAGAGAAAGACAAGTGATTGCACTGACTCAACTACTTTGTCAGAACTCTTTTGTGTCAAAGGAAAGAAGCACCTCATTTTTTGTGATCAAAAGCCACATGTCTACAAGACTTAGCTACTATGCAACAATTTTCACTTTGTTGTCTGCATTTTATGAATTAAAAGCACTTTTGTTTGGTTATAGGTGATGGTATTTTTGTATTGTCTTGCATATAATATCTATCTAAATGATTCTGCTATCATCGTACAATGTGTATGCTAGTGTTTTCTATCAGGTTGACAAGTTGTGTTGTACATAATCTACCAAATTGGGTATTGCACACCTATTGTGATTAGCATCTCTTACACACATGGCTATGGAGAGCTGACATGAATCTCAATATACTGCTTCTATTCTAAGTCTTTTCTTTGTCTCATTTGGCCTTTGGGTGCTATAGCAAGGGAGGCATGGCGGCTTAACCAGAAATCTCGGTGCTACACGTAGATAGGAAATCTTCTTGCGATTAGCTCATAATAGTTGACATCAATGGTTTTCTACTATAAAGAATCATGACATATGCCCAAAAGAACTTGGGAAGCCATCCTTTACTGATAAAGTCAGACCCCAAGGTGTGCAAGTGATGGATTGGGTGTGTTTTGTTGTAAGGCCCGATGCACATGAGTTCATCCTAAAGCTAAGGGAGAAGGCTTATGTCATGGTCTGGTCTTGTTGCAAAAGAAAAAAGCTCATCACGATTATGCATGCGTGCTATTCTAAACTAATGAAGATGAGGGGACTTTTTTTTAGGTATTGTTACTTGTTAATTAAGTCCTCATATATGTGTTTGTATTGTTAGCTAGCCTCTGAAGTTTCATTTACACACATCTATAACCAGGATGAGTGCAAGATCTGAGTTTAAATCCTTTAGTAGGTTCCTTACGTTGCACGTGATTTTGGTGACAAGCCCATGTTTGTGAAACTTCTAAAGAGGGTGTGGGAGAGGCATGCACAGTTTGATGCTTGCACTACAATTCTAGTGGATGATTCAAGATACACGTCTCTAAAGAATGACTATGAGTCAAGGCATTTCATTCGCTCCTATGAAAGCTGACCTATTATGACCAGGATCACGTGCTCTACCTATTGGATGTCATTTATCCGTGGATGATTGGATGGATAGATGACATGTTCCTAACCATACTCGTAGAACCCCCTTGCTTGATGTGGAGGATGACCTTTCATCCATTGCAGTTGATCACTTCATGGCAATGGAGGGGTACTCCTATTGCTTTGACCCCTCGCCTTCTAGTGAGCTATATACAATTTGACACCCCTACTTATTGTAGCACGAGTTGCCCTTTTTGTGATATACAACTTGATAAAAATACACCTCTTGTAAAAATTCTCCACCTTGGTGTCCATCATAACCTGTGCATTGTTTACTTATGAAATTTTTTCAAGACACTAGTCTACTTTGGAAAATCTAGCTTACATGTAAGTAGTAGTAAGTTATGGTATTGTTTTGGTACTATTGATAGTTTGATACTATTTGGTGCCAATTTTGGTACTATACAATACCAATTTGGCTTTGCTATAGTCTTAATTTTGTGTTGGTTAGAACCAATGGGGGTGCTGGGTTAGTACCCTTTTGGTACTAGTTGGTACCAATTTGGTATTTCAATACCAATTTGGTAATGTGGCTAGTACAAATTTGATATTGGTTCAAAAGTAGGCTCTATATGGAGTAGGTTGTGTAGATGGTAAGTAAGTAAAAGGTACTGTGTAAGTGTTAGTAAGTATTATTTTTGAATGTACAATTTCAAAATTTGGTACTAGCTAAAGTCAAAGGAACAATGAAACATTGATAGAAAAAGTTTAGCAAACACTGAAAGTATTAGAACCACTCAACTAGTTTGAGAAGTGACACTTTAATTTCAACAGTTACAAATGTTGTCATTTGTAAGTATGGCAGATGGAGGCAAGATTTCCATGCTTACATTTTCCTCTGTATCATCATCTATGGCATATTGTTGTGAATATTCTCATATACCTGAGAGGATAATTTGAATTGGTTTGGTAGCTGAAGGGTATCCTCCATGGGTAAGTGTATGGCTCTTAAAGATGGGAGTAGATCATCACTGGAGGGAGGTGATCTAGTAGGGTGTATGTGTCAATTTTCCCATACACCTGGCCATAATACAAGCCCTCAGCCAAATTTCCAGCTCTGAAAATTTTGTTATGCCACTTATCCCTCTTTGCTTTGGTTGTTTGATACATTGTTTTTGTGCATTTTAGAAGGTAGAAGTCCTTGCTCTTGTCAGTTGGCTTGACTACAAAGTTGTCTCATGTGGACAACATTTTGCACAATACTTTAGGGTTTCCTTCATACATAGCCACATTGTGGAGCATGACTTGAGGGGATTCTAGATATATCAATGTTGCTATCCTCATTCTCATCCTCTGAGACAATATCTGCTTCCTGAAGAACAATGTGATATGTACTTGCATGCTTGTGCAAAAAAAGAAAAACCATTTGTACTACGTATGCAAGGAGGTGGCACCATCCTCACCTAGTTATTATAAACTTTAGGGAACATGCCCTTCCTTGTATCCTTGTTTTCTCCTCTAGTATTGAAGGGGTATTATATACTTCTCCTCTAGTGTTAGAGGGTCACTCATTTTTTGTTAAAAAATATATATTATGTATTGTTTTATTCAAAGTCTTTGTATGGTTATAAGCAATTTTCTTCCTTCTTCTTGTAGATTCTAAAATGCTATCAAAGTTTTAGTATGTTGTGTAATGTATCTATTAGCTCTTGAATTCAAGGCATGTTGGATAGATCTTTGAGGTTTGTTGTATAATGTGTCTATTAGCTTACTAATTAGATATACATTGAAAGGATGAAAAGACCACATTCTTCAACAGAGTCATGTAGCAACAACATGAGTCACGGGAGTACCCTTATAAGCATTGGAAACTTGTTATACCTCTCCGTGAACAACAATCACCTTGCTAGCGGTTTTCTAAGTTTAAGTGTTGCATGCACTCTCATGGATTTGGGATATGGGGCGAGCTTGTTGAAGAGACCTTTGGAGCAAGATTTTTTTTTTGGAGGGGAGCCGCTGGTGTACCACCATTGCCACCCTCATTGGCCACAAAAGCCACCAACTCTTCTCCTGTGCCATCTTCTCCTCTACCCTCCCCTCCTCCACCACCTCCTCGGCTACCACTAATGCATCCCTCCTTGACTACTTAAGACACCCACTACTCCTCCATCCTCTTCTCTTCCACCACCTCCACCTATCCCCTCTTATCCTCCCTATCCTCTACTCTCCACTCTCCTGCTCTCTCTCTCTCTCTCTCTCTCTCTCTCTCTCTCTCTCTCTCTCTCTCTCTCTCTCTCTCTCTCTCTCTCTCTCTCTCTCTCTCTCTCTCACCACACCCTACCCGTCGCCACTAGTATGGATCGCCATTAACCCCGTTACTCAAACGCTCTAAGTACACAGGGCTTACCAGCACTGTGCCAGCGTTGCAAGGTGCCACACCCTACCCGTCACCACTAGTATGGCTTGTCGTTAAGCCCGCCACTCAAATGTTGTGAGTACATAGCCAGTATGGCTCGCCTTTAAACTAGCCACTCAAAGACTATGAGTAGGAGCACTATTGGAGAGAAGGTAGTGGTGTTTTCTCAGTGCAAGAGTTCTAGGATTGACCTTGTACTTAAGGCAAGTCATACAAGTTCAAGAGAGGAGACATGTCTTCTCCGGGTACCCCAATTCAAACCTACAAGAGCTTTCTTGCAGTGGAAACACACAAGAAGATTAACACCAAGATATAGATGGTACTATAAGAAAGTCAACTGCAAGAGTCTCTTGGCCTTAAGGTCTTGATCGGGGGGACTCAATTCCCCATGGTGCACCGACAAGGACAGACTCAAAGAATCCATCATCAAGCTCAACGATGTTCTCCACCCAATTCACATCCAACCCATCACCATCTTTTGGATCAACGCATTATCAAAAACTTGGACTCAGTTTTGGGCCTTGCAAGAAGTTCCACATCAGCTTAGAGAGAGAAAATGAAAATGTTAAATAATACATTTTACGTGATACTTTTTTGTGTCAACTAAAAACCAAAATGACATTCTTTGTTAGGTAGCCGCCGTCATTATCATTCTTATCCTTTGTTCTCTTGTCAGGAATCCAACTAACCGTATGACTAATGATTTTAAATGCCAACTTACAAGCATTCCCTCCAAAAACTTAAGCTATAGGAACTCTAACAACTCTAAACATGAGACTATAGCCTTCCCTCGCAAAACTTGAGATATTCCGTCAATCTTGAATATCTATATGCCTCTCTATCAACTCTACAAATGGAGAACGCTGTTTTTTTGATGAAAACACCAATTTGTACTTGCAATCCTCAACTTCTTCATCTTCAAAAATTACGCAAAGAAAGAACACTCATCATCTTCACGTTGATGTATTGCAAGAACACGCACCATTGCAAAAACGTAGGAGGGAGTCTTTCTTATCTCAACAAGAGAAAGAACTTAGAAGGAAAAACTAGGAACATCATTTGGATTTCTGGACCGATGGGTCTATTTAGCCAAAGGATTCTACAACAAATACCCAAATCCCTTTGCTAGTATCACTAAGATTTTACATTTCACAAGCAATGGCAAGGATGGGCAATTGGGCTACACTCAACATTTGGAAATGCAAGGATTAAATGCAAAAAAGCAAAAAGACTTCCTAGCGATGGAGAACATGTAGCTTAAGAAGCATAACAAGGCATGTGCTCAAAAGAGAGACAATACAAAGCCTTGAGAAGAAGATCACAAGTTTGCATGAGAAAAACACTATGCTTGGGAGAGTCAGAAAAGAAAACGATATCTATGCAACATAGAGAATATGAAGATTGGTAGTGGCGGCTTGAAACAATGAATACATGCTTTAAGGTTACTCTAAGTTTGATTTTGCTTTTGTATCCTATATATGCGTTGCACTTTCGTACTATTGATCATAATTCATGGTGCTATCTTTGCAAGTCTTTGCTACATCCAAACTCGGACAGAGTAGGTTCCAATGCCAGAGTACAATACAGCCGTCTAGTTTCAAAACAAGCAATTGAAGAGATGATAGCTCAAAAAAATTTCATAAATTGAAAAGGAGGCTCCTTACCTCCTTCATGAAGGAGAACCAATTGGAACCAATGGAAGTGAAATAAATACTCAATGAGATTGGCATCTCTCAGATGAGATACATGGCACTCTTCAAAGCACTAGCTAAAATCCCTCAAAATAAACTACAGAGACGATCATTACTATCAAAGCCATCATAGGTAAAGGCTGCATATCAGCACGTAAACGATGAAGTGTTTGAGAAACTTGGGCCACCATTCCATATTGAAGAAAAATTAATAGGCAAGGGGAGTAGAGAGGTACAATATAATGAGCATAACAATCTCTTTGTTGATCTTGAAGTATTGCAAAGGTATGCAATTCACTTCTTTGACATGAATTGAGAGGAGTGCAATGGGGTTCTCAAGTTTTCTTTGAAGCTTGACGAGTGCGAGGTCCTGAAGAAGAGGAAGCTGGAGAGAGTCACCATTACCCTCATGAATAGAGCTTTAGATCCATCAATAAACGAAGAGGACCCACGATACTTCAGCGTGCAATCCAAAAATAACATTGTGACGCTCGAATCATTTCAAGTATACTTACTTCACTCTATAATAACAAAAATATTACATCTTTGGGTCTTGATTTTTTGTTTCCATTTTTCATTGTGGGTAACAAGGAGGATTTTGAAATCCTTGATTGGGTTTTTAGTCAAACCCAAATTCTTTCTATCTACAGTGAACACAAAAACTGGGTGTGCTTTCAATGGAAGGAATGGCACGTTGCAAGTGACTTAAAGACTCTTAAGTGCATTTACAACATAGCACATGGTGTAGATGTGAAAAATCCATGCTTATATTGCATGGCTGATGCACAATCTCTTGAGAGTGTGCAATGGAGTAGAGCTCCAACAAACATCTTGAAGATAAATATTTTAGGCCAGTGCTTGATATTCCTCTAATTAGAGTTCACGTTTGTACACTTCATGCACTCTACATAATAATTAAAAAGGTGGTTCATTTGTACATATGCTTTGTATAGACCTTAAAGCTAGAGAGTGAGTCGAAAAGAGCCATCAAAGCATTAGAGGGAGTGCTCTCAGACATTGGTTTTCATGAAGGCAATGCCAAAATTAAAGAGGATCCTAAGACGTCTCAAAGTCTTTACAAGGTACCTAGGAAAGTATTGATAGACGGCATGAAGGCCAGAAGGTTTCTTGGGTTTAGCCTCAAAGACTCTGATAGAGAGGAGAGGAGAAACCAGTTCAACAAATGGAAATAGTTACATAGAGTGGTATAGACAATGCTGGTGGTGGGGCAATCTAGAATCACAAGGCAAACATGTGGAAATCACTTGATAAAATTTTCCACTACATTGAGCAGCATTCTTGGGACGAAAGTAAGCTCACATCATTTCAAGGAGCCTTGTTGGATTGGAACAAGGCATATCTGGTAGGGTGAGGTGGGCATCTTATCACTTATTACATGGTGAGTTAGCATGCTCCATATGAAAAAAACATTGCAAACTCTACTCTACTCACCATTTTGTTTTATTCTAATGCAACACATATTGTTCAACCATGGTCCATATTTTGCCAAGACATATGGCTCATTGTCAATTTGGTCGACACAAGGCATGGAAAAGACCCACTACATGTCAAGAATAAGTTATTGCATACCAAACATGAGGGAGGATAAATCCCATAGCCTATTAGAGCTACACCAATGGACTTATAGATGACTTATTCATAGAGCAAGGCAGAAGGAGCTTCTTAAGGTTAGAAATTACACGTTCTTTACAACACAGTTGCAAAGAAAAAAAGCAAAGGGCTTCTAGACTCAAATGTGGGGGAGCACCATGCGAGCTGGAAACAATCACGAGTCTGAAGCAGGAGAAGATGGGCCGGAGATCGTCATTTTTATACTCTTCACTGCACCTCCTTCTTCCTCAATGTGTACCTCTTTGACGTGCAAGCCTTGTAGATGAACTCTTTCCTTTGTTGTCGGAAGCATCTTCTTTCCCTAAAAAATAGCCATTATTTATATGGATCTAAGCTATCAAGTCTTCAACGCCTGCCGCCAAAGCCTGAGCTGTTTAGGACATGAAATAGGGGGCTCTGAGTGCTTGGCACCTATACCCAATGCCAAAGACGCGTAGAGCAAATTGTTTCTCTATCAAAATTAGCCTTTCTATGTTCAATGGAAAGGGATACCCACCAAAAAATCTTGTAATAACTTTCGTTGCAAAAAGAGAGAAGTTTTCATTGTCCTCAAAGTATTCCTTGTGGCATATTATTATCTACAAAAAAATATTAAAACATTCATGGGTCATAAGTGAGATGCATACAATAGAGTCAAATACTTGAATTGTTTTTATAAACCATTTTGTGGTTGAAACACCCGATGTAGTGAGACAACACCACATCCTTGCCTTGTACTCCAGTGAGAAGCCCTGGCCGTGAGCCTCCTTCTCTTCTAAAGAAACTATCGTCATACACAAGCGCTTGTCAACAAGAAGATTAATCTCAATATTGCATCACTAGGCCATCTCCAAAACCATCTGAATGCCTTAAAAAATTACCATTTGATTGTTGTCCATTTCTAGCCTGGACCTTCCCCACAATTGAATAGATTGACTATTTGCTACCTAGGCTCTAGGTGCCACAGAGATACCCATGTTTTCCAAGCCAAGTTGTCTTGTGGTCGATTGGAATTGCTCATCTGTTGGAAAATTGAATTCTCTGGACTTTGCTTCATTAAATATTGATATGTTGCCCCACTGAAATTTGTAGTTGCAGCTAGGCAGTAGTCCTCTCGTATATTCATCTCATGCATGATATCCGTGAGCAGAATGTAGTGAATGTTGCCCCACATAGCAAAGCTGGAGCGCAATTTAGAGGCAAATACCCTTCCTCATTTGGGATTTCTTGCTTGCTTCCTAATGATGCATTTGCAAGAGAAGCAAGAGTTAAGTGTGCATCAAATGTTTCCTATAATACCTCTACGCGCTCTTCTTCTGGGTCAAATTGTACCTCCACATCCTCTACCTCTTCCTCTTGTGCTAATGGGGAACTACCAAAAAATGATGACTGGGAAGCCTCTGACTCACCATTCATCAACAAGTACAAGTAATAGACAAACCTGTGGTTGAATTCCACTAAGCGACACTTTTTAGAGTGCCTAAGACATCTATCTTGGACAAGCAGTGCATTGGAGGGACACTTTTCTAGACCACGATTCAGTCTCCTTGTCGCACGCTTCTCTGGGTCAATGTCGGTTGGTGCACATATCTCATGCCATCAATTGTCAAGGAATTATCACCAAACGACTCCTTCATACTATTTTTAATGCATTTGTAGGTACTCAATCAAGCAATCAATGATCCGCTAGATAGAAAAATCTGCATTAAAAAAATTAATAGCTGTGGTGCACGGTGATGAGCACGGGCGATGTATAAGAAAGTGTACAATTTTTCTTCACATGTATCCTCCCCTACATTGTACATCTCTAGGACTCTGTTCCCCATGTCTAAAAGAAAAGCAAGCCAAAACTACTATTATATATTGAACGGTATTTGGTGTCAGAACCAAGAGAATAGTGAGGCTGGTGGAGAATCCCTCAAGGTCTTTATCCGCTTGGTTCTAAGCCGTGTGTTGAGGTCATAAAACGTCATGTGATGAGAGTCAAAATCAAGCGAAAAGGGGCCTGAAGAATCTCCCACGATCCCTATTCTCTTGCTTCTGACCCATGTGATAATTTCAGTACAATTTAGGATGTATCCATGTCCTTTTGACGCATGTCACGTGATGAGAGTCAGAACCAGGTGAATACGGGCTTCAAGAATCCCCCAAGGACCCTATTTGCTTGGTTTTGACCCAAGTGATAACATGAATAGAATTCACAATGTAACCATGTCCATTTGACACAGATGGGTCAGAACATAACATTAAATGCTATCAACAATAGATATCTAGGCCCACTCAGTTACTATGCCCAAACATAGCATTAAATGAACAACCATATCCTTGCATAGTCACACAAGGAGTTATTATTTCAACTATGCCTTGAACCTCACAACTTTGCATGGAGAATCTCAACTAATTTGTATGATTGTAAAGTCTATGCCAATTTTGACATTCCCCTTGTGCTCTAACCCCATGACGTAGTGGCTTTGGTGCGCACAGAGGTGAAATACACAGACAGAGGAGAGAGAGAGAGAGAGAGAGAGAGAGAGAGAGAGAGAGAGAGAGAGAGAGAGAGAGAGAGAGAGAGAGAGAGAGAGAGAGAGAGAGAGAGAGAGAGAGAGAGAGAGAGAGAATCTGTCTCTGTAATATCCAATGGCACCAAGGTGGATGGTGATGTGGAAGGTAGCAGCCTTAAAGATTTGGAGGTTGCTGAGAGCAAGATCTCGAGAGGTGACTGAGAGCAAGATCACAAAAAGGCAAAGACAAGGGTGATGGCGACTTGAGAGTAATAGACTCAAAGCTTTGGAGGTCTCTCCGCACAAGATCGTGAGAGGTGGCCAAGGAGGAAGATTGAAAAAAATGCAAAAGCAAGGGCAATCTGTTTCTACTTTTTGGAGATGGAGATGGCAATTGCAACGGTGATCGATTTCTGATGCCAAATGGTCACTCAAAGAAGGCAAGTGGGTTGTGCTCACAAGGACAACCAGTTTGGGAGAAATAAACAAGCACTAATTCTCATGCAGTACGATCAATTAACCACATTCAAATTAGTAATGATGATCATTAAAGAGTCGCATGGTCCTAAGTTTAAAGGTAGTTACCCTCGCCAAACATTTTAACTCTACCCCACCCCAGCTGAGCGTTCATACAGTGTGCAAACAATAAAAGCATGAGTGCTCTTTTGCCTCTTTTTGCATCCTCTTCTGCCTCTCTAGTGCTCCCACCCACCTAGCATTTGAACTCTACCCCTGTCGGTGCAAACCCCTGCTTGTGCTCCCAGCCCAATTTCTACATCCTCTTCTTCCTCTCTAGTGCTCCCATCCTTGTTTTTGCATCTTGTTCTTTAGTGCTTTGTTGACGTAGATCTCTACACACAATGAAGAGGTATGCTATTATACTTTTGTGCAGTTCCATTTTGTGAGGTCGGTACCAAGAGAATAGGGGCGCGAGAACTATGTTCAATGCTCCTGTTTTCTTGGTACAAACCATTGTCGCTTGGAGCCCCTTCTGTGGTGCCGTCTTTATTTATGATGTTTGTAGAGATAGCTCGTAAAAAGGTCAGGCCTAGGAGAGCGACCTTGAGCAAACTAGAAGACCCCTTGACGCAGATCTCTACACACACTAAAGAGGTATGCTATTATACTTTTGTGTAGTGTTATTTTGTGAGGTCAGTACCACGTGAATAGGGGTGGGAGAACTGTGTTTGGTTCTCTTTTTTGCTTGGTACCGATTGGGGCCCCTTGTGCAGAAGGGACATTTGCTCAAAATGTGGTGTGGTGTTTATTTATGTTGTTTGTAGAGATGGCTCGTGAAAAGGCCAGGACTAGAACAACGAGAGGTGAGTCCTTGCATGCTCAAGCAAGAAAATGCCAATACGAGGGGCACAAACGTGTCCTACAGAAGCTACAAGGAACGAAAGGCACATGCAACCGGCCATCCCATGGCTTCCATTTCAGCGAGTAGTGCGAGAGATTTGTAGGAATTAGAGAGTGGGCATGCGAAGACTACCTCATTGAATTCTTCAACAATGGATATATCCTGGCTGCCCATGCCCATCGTGCCACAATTATGCCATGAGATTTCGACACACTCGAGAGGTTCCATATCCGCTACCATGGGATTCTTCAGCTAGTACCTATCCGAGATAGTAGAACCATGGATATTATTAACATCCCCCCTCTCTATCCTTGTGCATGACAGATAGAGCATTCAAGGGTTGAAAGGAGCAAAAGAACCCAATCACGGGTTGAGAGGAACGATGGGCAGGAAAATCCCAAGCCTAAGGGAGTGTTCGATCTAGGTACAAATCCACTCTAGTAGTGTGAGCCAGTCAGGGAGGGACCTGAGCCATCTAGGGAGGAGCTAAAGCCAGCCAAGGAGGAGACTGAGCCAGTTGGGGAGGAGTAGGAGCCAGCTGGGGAGGGGCTTGAGCCGATAAGGGAGGAGCTTGCACCAATTAGGAATCAGACTACACCAGCCAAGGAGGATTCTGAGCCAGTCAGGGAGGAGCCACCACAAGAAGAGCCAGAGACAACTCAAAAAAAGCAAAGGGCAGCCTTTTCTTCACGAGGGCTAGCCAACGTAGAGCAACGGCCAGCCAACATAGAGCAAGAGCCTCTGCTAGAAGACTGCAATACCATAGAGCAAATGAACAAAGAAAACGAAGAGAAACTGCAAGTTCTAGTCAGTTCATCACCTCTTCGTGCAGAGATTCATCTGTTCGAAAGGTCTGCATTTTTAACCTTGATGAAACCTTGCTCAACAAGATTTTCTATGCTTGTGTAACTTTTCCAACGCCAATGCAATGGATTCAATTGTCAACATTGTTATGTGGTACGTCTCAAGTTCATTATTAGTCATCTTGTTGGGCTCAGAATCAAGCGAATAGGGGTCCTTGGAATTTTGAAGGCCCCTATTTGCTTGGCATTGACCCATATCTTTGCAACAGTGAGGGTCAAAACCAAGCAAATGGGGACCCTGATGAAATTTTTAAGTCCCTGATTTGTATTGACCCATGTCTTTGCAACAGCAGTGAGGGTAAGAACCAAGCAAATGGGGACCCTAATGAATTTTTCAAGGACCCATGTCTTTGCGGTAGTGAGGGCCAGAACCAAGTGAATAGGGACCCTAATGATTTTTTCAAGGCCTCATTTTGCTTGGTTTTGACGTACATCCACTAAGAAATCTAGTCACTAGCATTTATTCATGTTAGGCACGCTATTTCGCTTCTACCCACGAACATTCATGACAAAATATACATAATAGATCCGCTTATCTCACATATGCTTCAGAACAACGGAGTTTCCTTTTTGGCACTAATGGGCTGGTTCATCAGAGTAGACTGAGATTTAGTGTGCTTTTTGGTCAGTGCATACAATCAATCCTGAGTTTCATCTTGAAAAGTAAAAACTATGTTGGATTTAAGATCTTCTTTTTCCTCATCCTTGATGGTTTTGGTGTTTTATGTGTAGTAAACATTGGAGTCTGTTGTTGTTCAACGTTGAAGATAAGATTTTCTAATGCGAAAACTTTGGGCAAAGCATGGGGTTCCATGAGTGTGTAAGGACGTGAGGCACATCTTTATGTGTTTGCTAGTAGAATCTATGTGTAATGCCTTACTGAAGCAGACACTTATGTATGTAGTGCCGCAAAAAAAATTGTATGTTGTGTAGAGCACATTTTGTTAGAACATGATCTAGGGACTACCACTCAGCACGAACGCGTTAGTGTGTCCATGCAGGTTGATGACTACAATTGTGGTTGGTGTACGTGTATGAATGCTATGCTCCTTGTTAACCAAATTTAGGATGTACCAGATGTAAGTGCACGTGTTGTTACTTCTTTTAATACAAACGTTGCAACAATATAAGTATTGAAACAACACGCCTACTTACTTTCTTATTATGACGCTTTTATAGGACCTTCAATTACATAACTACAGGCCCTATGATGTGCACAAATTTTTTGTAAAGGAAATTCAACATATTATAATCTCGGTGTCGTGCAGCTCCGCTCCCATGCTAAGAAAGATGCCAGAAAAATGCACATCAAGTTTGTTTGAAGCTTATATGTTTAATGAACAGTGATTAAGGCGTGGTAACAGGCCAAGTTCAATGCTGAATGCATGTCAAATGCGGCTGAAAGGGCCAAAACATGCCTTAATGATGCTAAAAAGTGTTATGCTTGAAGTGGACACTGATGGGATATTGTGACCTAGAACTCCAGTGCTCGATGTGCTCTACCGGCCTGTCTTTACGGCTCATCGATTGGAGCTACGGTGAAGAACTTATGGCAGTTTAAAGTTCAAGTCGATTGCAGATCCGTGCTGGATTGGGAAACTACAACTGAGGGGACAAAAATGAAATGAATGCGTCGGGATGAAGTGCTCACTTTGTGGAGTGCATCGGTCTTTTCAGATCAGTGATCGGAGTTCCAGTCACCAAGATATTGGTCGACAAAGATGCACCGGGGGCCGGTTCCGTACCAGTCCAGTCCGCTCGATCGGTGTGCCATTTTGGAATTTTGAGCTGCAGCCAGGTTTCAAATGCAGTAGAATAAGTGCTTGAAGTAGCAGTGCCTTGGTTGAGATGTATGCCGGATGTGATGCACTTCAGAGAGCACAAGAAGTGCTTGAGTGGGTTTTATTTTTTTGGGTTGTCTCTTGCTGTTCAAGACCTCGATGGACAATGAGACTCATGATGAGGTTTCTCGACGGGGGCTTCTGAAGAAAGATGTTGTGCTTGTGAATGCTTTAGTCGGTATGAATGCCAAATAGGGGTGTGTGGCAGCATATATACTTAACCAGTTGTATGCCCACCATTCGGCACTGTTTCTATTTAGTTATGGTATGCATGATGGAGCCGACGGTTATACATTCTCATGGATGATTATGGGGAGTTAATAACTTGTACACGGCATCTCGTCCATCAAGTAAATTAGCATGGCCGCCCAAGGGAATGGTTCAAACTAAGGCTGCCCAATTCAAAGGCATGGCCAATGGCCACCCAAAGTAAGATTAAAGGGCTAAAGTGTAAAAAGGAAAGAAAAAACAAACCATGGCGTGGACACTCAGCGCGTAGGGGTGCAGAGAAGGAGGAAGGGCTTGCGCCAGTCAAGGCGGACCTCTGATGCCCTCACCGTAGTGTCAAAAAACACTAAGGAGCACCTTGCGCACAGATTCGTGCCAGCCACGTTGCATTTGGAGCTGTCCGAAAATCCAGCCTGCCACGTCATAAGGGTGGCTACCCATTAGCGACGTTGCTAATGGGTAGGCCAAATATAGCAAAGGAGGCATGCAACCTACAAAAGGGGAATCATGTGGTTATTTTAGGGGCTCCTCATCTCATTGAGTTTTTTTCTCCGGGGGAAGAAGGTAGAGGGAGTCGAAAGGCAACAAGGGAAGGGCTTCCTCTCTCTCGCTCTTGTCCTCGAGGCCAGCAAGCAGTGCTCCCACTCTCATCCTCGAAGCAAGCTTGGAGAAAGCAAAGCTTTTCTCTCTCTCTCTCTTTCTCTCTCTCTCTCTCTCTCTCTCTCTAGTTCTCGGCAAGGCATGCAAGCAAGGAAGATGGAGGTTGAAGCTTGAGAAGAAGCTTGTCAAAGATTAAAGAAAGTAAGGAATTGAAGCCTGCAGGATCCACGGAGCTAAGACGATGCCTAATCTCTTGAACCGAGCCAAGCCTAAGCAAAGGTAATCTTAATCTCATTGAGCTTAGCCTAATCTCGAGTTCAAATTCTAAGCATAATCCTTAAGCCAAGACAAAGCTTTCAAGCATTGAATAGCCATTCAATTTCTCAAACTTAACCTCTATTAGCCATCCTAATCCTATTCTAAGCATTCGAATCAAACCAAGCTTAAGCGGATCACGATAAGCTTCTTTATTGAAGACTAATCTCTATATTCTTAATCTTTGAGCCTAATCTTAAACCATTAGCCTAGCCTAAACCCATTCAATTGTAGGATTTAAACCACAAATCTTAAGCCAAATCAGACGGCCATTGGAAGACGGAAGTTCCTATGCCATAATGGGAAGAAGCAAAAGGCAGTACAAAGCAGGTCATTATTAATTTTCTTGATTAACGCCTGGATTAAGCCAGGTTTCATCTTGTAAGGAGCATTAAGCCTCCATTAGTGATTGATTAATCATGGATATTGTTGATTAACTGGTATTAGGCGAACTGATTGTTTTGAGAGCTGTTTTTGCTAATTGTGTCTACTGCACCTGTTTTCCCTGCATCTCTCACAGCGAGGGCCTGGTATGTTCCCGGCTCACCTTTCGCACAATTATCTCCCGACATTCTTGGTAAACCTGATGCAAAACGAACCGGGGTGAGCAGTGTGGTGAAGAAGGATGTCGACACCGCAAGAGGATGCCATGCAGCAATTTGCTGCTTACATGCAACAACAACAGGCTGCCTAACAGCAGTACAATTTGTAAGAAAGGATCCGTAAAGCTCCGAGGCACAGGTTACCGAGAAATTGCATCGATTTGAAGGCCAGGATATTAGCAAGTTTTGCAATATCTACGAGCATGTGATGGAAGAAAATGGAATTGATGATCAGAATGCAGTGGAAGGGTTCCATTTAATTGCGGAGCTGGAACTTAGGAGAAAAATTAAATAAATTCAGGCGGTTCAAGGCCCGAATTGGCAGGATTTCAAGAAGGCGCTTCAGGAGGAATACTTCCTTGAGGATTCACAAAGAGTAACAAGGCAAAGCTTTATGAAGTGGGTGCAGAAGAAGAGCAAAAATCTATCTGCACGAGAGTTATTACGGGAATTTGAGAAGAAATTTGAGCAACTGTCCTCGATGTAGCAACATTCAATGAGGGATCAAAAGGTTGAGCTATTCATTCAGGCTGCTGATCCTCGACTTCAGAAGAGTTTAGTGCAGTTGTTCGAGGATCCAACAGGAGAATTAGGCTTAATATCCGACTGGAAGGTAGTCAATAAAGCAGTCAACATGATCATGAAATGACAAATGAGAGTCAATAAGCTGATCGTGCTTGACATCATGGATGTTGCGAAAGAGGAACCTAAAGAGAAAACAACCTTGACAATACCCAGAGTGGAGGAGCCAGTTTTTGACGAATTGGTGAAAGGTATTCAAGAATTAAATTTGAATTTTAAAGCTGTTAAATTTGACGGTCTAGCTGCAAAGGGGTCTACATCTGAACCCAGACAGCAGCCACCACGCAAAGGCTGGGACCGATGCATGTGGTGTGACAGTGAAGACCACAAGTACGTTAAGGAATGTGATGAATTTGACGAAGCTTATAAAAGGAACCTGGTGTTCTGGAAGGACAAGAAGATACACCTTAGGGCAACAGGTGAGATGCTCCATCTGAACTTCGGTAGGGGTGGCATGAAGAAGATAGTTGAAGAGATTCATCATAATGTTGCTCTTGTAGAAGCAGCTACATACGGGCTGCAAGTCTGCGGGAAGGGTGATGATGATGGTGCAAATACCAAGGGTCAATTATGGCCTTATGCTTTGAAGACAGAAAAAACAGGACATGTAACTTATGGGAAGCCGCGGCAAGTAGGGAACTCAATTTGAGAAACCACAGGGTGGACTGATCCAGTGGATTCCCTCTCAGTGTATGCATTCATTGCGAAGTCTCAAGCTAATGAGGCTATGGTGGAGGAAAAGTGGAAAAGAGATGAAGAAGCTCCTGGGACATCAAAAAGGACAACGAGATTCAACATAAAAAAAGAAGAAGGTCCTGCTCCTAAGCCCGCTCCTGAAGTGGTGATGGAGGATGCACCTAAGGACAAAAAGCAAGGTAAACCCAGGGGACCCTCATGTAAGCTTAAGTCTGACATTGAATTAGCTACGGATTTAAAGAAAGTTTTTGAAGAGCGAATTCTGAATAGCAAAGTGGAGCTCACATTGGGTGATATTTTGGGCATTGCCAAACGTGAGTTTCATTAGGAGATAATAGAAAGAAAGCGGCAGATACCAAGTGAACAGCAGCCGGAGTCAGTGAAGAGCCAGGCGGTTCGCCACATTGAAGCAATTCTAGACGACTATGAAGATTATTTGGCGAATCTTGAAGAAGAAGAAGAGTCGAGATTTGTGGTGGTGTCAAATCTAACCGTACTTGAGGTAAGGCATGTTCATTTCAATGAAGATGAAGATAGTGAAAGCATACCATGGAGTCACTTTTCAAGGACTCATTGGGAAAGAGCAACAACCAAAACTGTTGTGAAGCTTGGCGACATCAAAGAACCGGTCGTAGCACTCATAGATCATGGATCGGAGATCAATTTGATGACTAAAAGCTTACACAAAAAGGAGAAATGGCCTATTGATGTGGACCATGGTTGGCGGATTTGAGCTGCCAATATGCTTTCAGCGACCTCTATGATGCTTGTGCCAATGTTAAGGTAACGGTAAGGGATGTCTGTGATGAGCAAAATTTCTTTATACAAGAGCATTCCTCTTATCCTTTAATTCTGGGGCAACCCTACATTACGGCTGTACGAATGGAAACCAAAGTGCTGGATGATGGCTCGGCCTATGCCAAGGTTTGGAGCCGAGATGGTAAGAAAGCAGTGAAATTCTTGACTGTATGTGTTGACCATGCAAGGAATAAGGACAGTCTACGTGATCATCCAATGCCGAAGATACACAAGGAATTTAGGGAACACAGGTTTGCACAAGATTTTGTCGGAGTGCCATTATAAAGCGGGACTATGGTGGTACAAGTGAGGAGAAGTTCTCGCAAAGAGAAGTTTTCTCTTTGGGGTTATTCGGGTTAACATATGAAGGTTCAGTCTCTTTCAGAAAATTTAATGATTTTCCAAACTGGGAAAAACAGTATGTTTCAGGTATCCAAAGTGAATTGTACGGTTGTGATGTGCTTGAATCAAATGATGTGATTTCAGGAGTCTTTGAAGAGGTATCTTATGTAGATACTATGTCAGAGCTTGAGGAGATCAGTCAAAACAGGTTACAAAGCGAAACTGAAGTGGTCAAGGTTCATTCAATGGTGAGCTAAGTATATATGAAGCCCTTATGCATATTGAAGATGATTCAGGTGAAACTGTTGAAGCGTAGGTAGAGACAAAATACAAGACAGTTGCAAAGAAAGTGAGGCCAGTGGCTACACTGCTGCTAGAAGGAAGTGATGGGATGATCAAGGAGGCTTCTCGACAGCCTATACTCAAAGATCCAAAGAACAAAGGGCATAAGTTTACTAAGGAGACACTGCAGCAACTGAAGGTTGGAGAAGACGGTTTCCTCAATGAAGAGGAGATCAAATGTTTTCAAGGTATGCTAAAAAAACATGGTAAAGCTTTTGCTTTTGAGCCAAGTGAGATTGGGTGTGTGGATCCAAGTGTTGTTTCACCAATGGTTATTTTCACTGTTCCACACATGCCATGGAGCTTGCATCCTATACCAATTCCTAAAGCTCACTTGCCAAAGCTTATCAATTTGCTTAATGAAAAGATTCAAATGGGAATTTTGGAGTCATCATGCGTACCATATTCCAATCGATGGTTTACTGTTCCAAAGAAAAATGGTACTTTAAGGTTTATACAGGATATGCAGCCTGTTAACAAGGTAACAATCCGCAATGTGGGTACTGGCCCAATTGTGGATGAATTTGCTGAGGCCTTTGCAGGTAGATCTATTTACTCCATGGGTGATCTTTATCCAGGATATGATCAATTCCAGTTAGCTTTGGAGAGCAGGGATCTTACTACAATGCGTACTCCTCTTGGTTTGGTAAGGATGTGCACTCTACCACAGGGTGCTACTAATTCAGTAGCTCACATGATGAACGACATGAATAATGTATTAAGGGACTTTATCCCAGATGTTACTATGCCTTTCATTGATGATCTACCAATTAAGGGTTGTGAAGAAGGCTCAAAAGATGAAGCAAAATACCAGAGGGGGTGCCGACAGTTTGTTGCTCAACATATTGCTAACTGTGATGCTATATTATCAAGGCTTGAAGAAGTTAATTTAACACTTTCATGTCAAAAATCAACTTTTGGTGCTAAGGAGGTCTTGATTGTGGGACATATGTGCAGTTCTGAAGGAAGAAGACCAAGTCCAACAAAAGTCAAAGCAATCCAAAAGATGAAGGAAACATGTTCTTTGGTTACTGAGGTTCGTCGATTCTTGGGTGCGTGTGTATTCTATCATATTTGGCTACCACACTTTGCTCATGTTGCAGAGGTGCTGTATCAATTGCTACGAAAAGGTAAAAGGTTTTTTTGGGAAGAAGTTCACACATAAGCTATTAAGAAATTGAAGAAGATGCTTCTTGAGCCTCCGACCTTGAGGAAAGTTGATTATAAATGCGACAGGCCAGTTATTTTAACAGTTGACACTAGCCCGACAGGTATTGGATGGGCTATAGGTCAAGATGATGCTGAAGGACACAAGTATGCAGTGAGATTTGGAGCCAAGGTGCTCAATGCTCGTCAACAAGGATATCCACAGGTTAAGAGGGAACTTTGGGGCATTGCTACTGCTCTAAGGACCGATAAAGAATACTTTATTGGAGCTTCTATTGTGGTAGAAACAGATTGCTTGCCACTGATAGGGATGATTGCAAACTGCTCTACTCCGGACATTGCCATGCTATGATGGATAGCCTATATTAAGTCTCTTAACCCTGAATTTTTTCATATTGCAGGTAGAGATAACCCTGTTGCAGATATGTTATCAAGAGCCAGGTTTGAAGATGAAGAAGAGATGTTGACCACGAGTGATGATGTTGGCTTGAAGTTCTACACGTCTTCTTATCTACATGCCAACTGTGGTAATATTGCTCATGTTTTTGAAGTCTTTTCTGAAGAGTTTTATGATGGAGAGTGGCTTATGATTGGCCGCTACCTAAGTACTCTCACTAGACAAGAAGGATGGAGTGACCAAGATTTTAAGAAGATCACGAAAAAGGCCTATGGCTATTTCCTGAAAGACGGACATTTATGGAAGCAACCAAAGCGCCGAGGAGGGGTACCACAACGAATTATTTGCGACAAAGCAACCCAACATCAGATGATTAAAGAGTTTCATGAAAGTCTATGGGCTGGACACAGAGGAGTCTGGGCAACCTTTGTCAAGATTAAAGACGGGTATTGGTGGAGAGGTATGTACAAAGATGTGGTTCAATTTGTGGAATCATGCTTAATATGTCAACAATACTCTAATGTGCGACATAGAGATGGATTGCATCCCACCTATCCACTGGCTATGCATTACAAGTGGGTGGTGGACCTTATTACAATGTCAGTAGGAGTGTGGCAGATGAGATATATTGTTCTTGCCAGGGAAGATCTTACAAATCAGGTAGAAGGCAGAGCTTTGCGTACCAAAGCTACGAGTTCAGTATGCAAGTTTTTGCTCGAAGATGTTATCTCTAGATATGGATGTGTTGGCAGAATTACTGCAGATAGACGAGAGGTGGATGCAGATGAAGCTTGAGAGTTTTTTGCTTGCATGGGCATTAAACTCGCTCTCACTACATCATATAATCTAGAAGGTAACGAAAAAAGTGAAAGAGGACATCCGCCTATTGTTAAAGCTTTAGCAAAGGTGTGTGAAGGACATATTGGTGATTGGCCTAAACTCTTGCCATTTGATTTATGGGCTGATCGCACTACACACAGTTCAGTTACAGGATTTATGCCGTTTGGATTGATGCATGGGCAAAAACCCATTATGCCTATAGAGGAAGCAGTTAGGACTTCGACCATAATGCCATGGGAAGAAGGTATGTCTACTGAAGATTTGCTTGCTCTACGTATTCGCCAGCTTGAGAGGCGTTAAGAGGATATTGAGCAGGCTAAAGAGAAGCTTAAGGAGGCAAGATTGAAGAATAAGGCAGCATTTGATGGAATGCATAGACTACGACCAGATGCTATCAAAGATGGTGACTGGGTGCTTGTCTATGACACTATCTTGGAGAACCAATACTGTGCTATGTGAAAAATGGTTAAACGGTGGTTTGGACCATATGTGGTGCAACATGTTTTTGATAATGCGACATATCAATTATGTGAACTAGATGGTACTATGCTTAAGGTGCCTATTGCAGGAAAAAGGATCAAGATGTTCAAGAAGCCAGAAGGCGAGATTGTTCTTGAAGATTCCCACTCAAATCCGCCTCCAGAGGATCATGTTATGTACACATCAGATGATATGTCTGATGATAATTTTAATGAAGCTGATTAAGTGAAATTGGCACAGACCGACGACTGTGCAAGTTCAGAGGGGGTCGATGTCGTGCAGCTCCACTCCCATGCTAAGAAAGATGCCAAAAAATTCACATCAAGTTTGTTTGAAGCTTATATGTTTAATGAACAATGATTAAGGCCTGGTAACAGGCCAAGCTCAATGCTGAATGTATGTCAAATGCGGCTGAAAGGGCCCAAACATGCCTTAATGATGCTAAAAAGTGTTATGCTTGAAGTGGACACTGATGGGATATTGTGACCTAGAACTGCAGTGCTCGATGTGCTCTACCGGCCTGTCTTTACGGCTCGTCAATTGGAGCTACGGTGAGGAAGTTATGGCAGTTTAAAGTTCAAGTCGATTGCAGATCCGTGCCGGATTGGGCAACTGCAGCTGAGGGGACAAAAATGAAATGAATGCACTGGGCTGAAGTGCTCACTTTGTGGAGTGCATCGTCTTTTCAAATCAGTGATTGGAGTTCCGATCACCCAGATATTGGCCGACAAAGATGCACTGGGGGGCGGTTCCGTACCACTCTAGTCCGCTCGGTCGGTGTGCCATTTTGGAATTTTGAGCTGCAGCCAGGTTTCAAATGCAGTAGAATAAGTGCTTGAAGTAGCAGTTCCTTGGTTGAGATGTATGCCGGATGTGATGCACTTCAGAGAGCACAATAAGTGCTTGAGTGGGTTTTTTTTTGGGTTGTCTCTTGCTGTTCAAGACCTTGACGGACAATGCGACTCATGATGAGGTTGCTCCACGGGGGCTGCTGAAGAAAGATGTTGTGCTTGTGGATGCTTTAGTCGGTATGAATGCCAAATGGGGGTGTGTGGCAACATATATACTTAACGTAGTTGTATGCCCACCATTTGGCACTGTTTGTATTTAGTTATGGTATGCATGATGGAGCTGACGGTTATACATTCTCATGGATGATTATGCGGAGTTAATAACTTGTACACGGCATCTCGTCCATCAAGTAAATTAGCATGGCCGCCCAAGGGAATGGCTCAAACTAAGGCCGCCCAATTCAAAGGCATGGCCAATGGCCGCCCAAAGTAAGATTAAAGGGCTAAAGTGTAAAAAGGAAAGAAAAAACAAACCATGGCATGGACAGGTAGCGCATAGGGCCACAGAGAAGGAGGAAGGGCTCGCGCCACTCAAGGCGGGCCTCTGATGCCCTCGCCGCAGTGTCAAAAAACACTCAGGAGCACCTCGCGCAGGGATTCGGTGCCAGCCGCGTCGCATTTGGAGCTGTCCAAAATTCCAGCTTGCCACGTCATAAGGGTGGCTACCCATTAGCAACGTCACTAATGGGTAGGCCAAATATAGCAAAGGAGGCATGCAACCTACAAAAGGGGAATCGTGTGGTTATTTTAGGGGCTCCTCATCTCATTGAGTTTTTTTCTCCGGGGGACGAAGGCAGAGGGAGTCGAAGGGTAATGAGGGAAGGGCTTCCTCTCTCTCGTTCTTGTCCTCGAGGCCAGCAAGCAGTACTCCCACTGTCTCACTCTCATCCTCAAAGCAAGCTTGGAGAAGGCAAAGCTTTTCTCTCTCTCTCTCTCTCTCTCTCTCTCTCTCTCTCTCTCTCTCTCTCTCTCTCTCTCTCTCTCTCTCTCTCTCTCTCTCAAGCTAGTTCTCGGCAAGGCATGCAAGCAAGAAAGATGGAGGTCGAAGCTTGTCAAAGAGTAAAGCAAGTAAGGAATTGAAGCTTGTAGGATCCACTGAGCTAAGCCGATGCCTAATCTCTTGAACCGAGCCAAGCCTAAGCAAAGGTAATCTTAATCTCATTGAGCTTAGCCTAATCTAGAGCTTCGAATTCTAAGCCTAATCCTTAAGCCAAGCCAAAGCTTTCAAGCATTGATTATCCATTCAATTTCTCAAACTTAACCTCTATTAGCAATCCTAATCCTATTCTAAGCATTCGAATCAAACCAAGCTTAAGCAGATCACGATAAGCTCCTTTATTGAAGCCTAATCTCTATATTCTTAATCTCTGGGCCTAATCTTAAACCATTAGCCGAGCCTAAACCCATTCAATTGTAGGATTTAAACCACAAATCTTAAGCCAAATCAGATGGCCATTGGAAGACGGAAGTTCCTATGCCATAACGGGAAGAAGTAGAAGGCAGTACAAAGCAAGTCGTTATTAATTTTCTTGATTAAGACAGGTTTCATGTTGTAAGGAGCATTAAGCCTCCATTAGTGATTGATTAATCATGGATACTGTTGATTAACTGGTACTAAGCGAACTGATTGTTTCGAGAGCTGTTTCTGCGAATTGTGTCTACTACACCTCATTTCCCCGCATCTCTCACAGCCAGGGGCCCAATCATTCCCGACTCACCTTTCGAACAATTATCCCCTGATATCGGTGCATAGACGGTGAAGAGAGGAAAGAGCTCAAGCTGAGGAGTTCAAATAGGCTCGCAGTGACAAAATGATGCAGTGGCACTAGTAGAATCAATACGAGGTTCAAAACATGTAAGAAGTAATCGATCAATATTATGCGGACTCCATAAAAGTAGAGGATTGGGTTACACTTCAAAGAAAAGAGCGAGAAGAGAGGGAAGATTCACAGGTGCAAGATGCATGGGAAGCCATGGAGGAGGCCCATGCATTCAAATGACATTGAAGGGTACCCGAGACCAACGAGCAACAACCAAGGAAGAGGGCAAGGGAGCAGTGGTGGCATCAACCACGGAGAGGGCAGGGGAGTAGTGGCAACAACCAGGGGAGGGAGCACGGGAGCAGTAGCAGGGGAAGGAAATAGTAATTATCACCCATTTGTATACATTTTGAAAGAAACAATACAATTTGTAAACTTTTGAAACAATGTTTGTGCATCACAAAATGTCTTTATATTAGTCATTTTGGAGTGTACATCTTGGATTGCATGGCATTAAAACTCATTGCGTGCACAATGTATGTGGCCTATAGCTTATGGTGGAAGCAATCAAGTGAAGCATATTTGAGAGAGACTCCTTGCACAATGTTGTTTTCTCCTTGCGTCTTGGAATTTGAGAAAAAGAAAGAGTTAGTATCTATATCATAATGCATTAAAGACACATGAAATTTATCCATTTAATGAGTACCTTTCTATTTTTGAGTTTGAATACATACACTTCTGGCAGAAGTGGAAGGTCTTCTTATGTAAGATCTACCCTGAGTTGTGCAAGAGGTGTTTTTGACATTGTCTCCATCACAGTAAGTAGGATCTCTCAAAAGTAAATCTCTATTGCTAAAGGTTTGTTCTCAAAGTTAGACTCTATATCTTGGTTGAGTGGAATAAGTTGCCCAACCACTAAGATGATGATATCTAAAATAGTAAAATGACACAATAAAATTTTGAGAGCTTATAATGTACTTGCAAATTATGGAATTCTTTTGCAAAATATAGATTTTGCCATGTGACTGTTTCCTATCCCAATTATCATCTAAAAAGTCCAAACAGATCTTAAACTTGCAGATGAACCTTGTTGTGGTAGTTCTTATTTTCTCATCAAAGAAGAAATCGACAAACACTACAACATGCATAGATAAAGTGAGCCTGACAATCTTTGTAGCAATAGAATACTTGAGGGACTTCTGTATATCCTGAAACAACCAATTCCTGAAGCTTTCACTAGTTTGGGAAGCTGGCAAAGACCAATCCTTGTTGTGAAAGGATGGAAGTGGCAAAGGAGTTACACGACCCCATCTAGAGGATATTATGGGTTCCAGATATGAAATATCATAAAAGAATATACCATTATTGGCAAGCTCCTTGTGTTATCTTCCTCGATACATTTGCTCACCCAATAAATACATGGAAAGCATAAAAAATCCCAACTATGCTCTCAATGGTTGCCAGTCCGTAATGTTCGATGGATAAATATCTACAACATACCAAACATGATATCGACCCTAAACCTGCAAATGTAATTATGCACTAAATGAGTTGTGCTCAAAATAACTTACAGCTGGGTCAATGCCGTGGAAAACTAGGAGGAGATGTTTGCAACCTTAAGTCTGCATGTTGGAAAGCATGTTGTATGAGGACCTCTTTCATCCGCTTGCTTTGTGCACACACTTTAAACTCTAACTTGTCCCTTGAAAGCCTCCAAAAAATCATTGTGTTGCCTCCTCTTCCTCCTCTTCGTGTGCAATAGTACCCAACTTTTGATAGTTATTCTAGATGGTATCCATGCATGATCATCTATAGTAAAACTGTTAAAAATGCTAACAAAGTCAATGGTAGTGATACGCCTTCGAGAGGTAGTCATGGTGTGCAATAGAACACACAATAGAGTTAGTGCAAATATGAAAAAGGGAAGACAATTTTGAGAGGCAAGTAGTGTTACTCAAAGCAATATTTGGGCAGGAACATAGATAATAGAGTCTTCAATGCAAGGTTTGAAATTTGTCAGTACAAAGTTGGTACAATTTATGGCACTTATTCTTTGAAAGTGTGATATTGTATAATTGGAAGAACAAAAATATTATTTTCTTCGTTTGTTTCTAAACGCGTTTGGCTCCAAAATGCCGATTTTCAACGTAACATAAAATGATACAAACAAACTGGGGCCACCTAAGCAGTGCATCCTTACATTCAAGGATAAAGAGGAGCGGATGAAGCTACTATGGCACTTTTGTCTCCTTAAGGGAAGAACGCTCTGGATTACTCTCTCTCTCTCTCTCTCTCTCTCTCTCTCGGGCACACTCCCACACCATCTTCCCCTGTCCCTTGCCCACTATCCTCTCTCTCTTTGGTCCCCTCACACCCCATATTCCTCTGTGGGGGGAGTGGGAGCCAAGCCGAATGATTAAGATAGTGTGTATCATTGACAAGGATAGTCAAGAATATTGGAAGGAGTATGGTTTCCTTTTTTATCAAAGAACATGGTTTTGTAGTTGGGGGCAATATGGGTGATGTAATATAGCATGTTGGATTCCGTCAAAGCTAAAATGCATTGAGGTGTGTGTGTGTGTGTGTGTGTGTGTGTGTGTGTGTGTGTGTGTGTGTGTGAGAGAGAGAGAGAGAGAGAGAGAGAGAGAGAGAGAGAGAGAGAGAGAGAGAGAGAGAGAGAGAGACACTGAGGCAATGGAAAAGGGTCACACCAACTATGTACATTATGCTCACTACAAGTTTGAGATTATAAGTGCCACACACTACTAGAGTCATAAGATTTCTCATTACATGATAGAATATGAAAGGCTATAAAAAGGGATGCAATCTGTCAAATGCTCATGCTCATCCCATATCCATCCCCTTCAATGGACAATAATGAGAGAGATAGGGTACACGAGAGAGAGAGAGAGGGGGGGGGGGAGGTTACATAAGAAAGTATGGAGAGACATGGAGATGGATAAATGGAGATCGTTCTCAATAGAGAGAGAGAGAGAGATAGATAGATAGATAGAGAGAGAGAGAGAGAGAGAGAGAGAGAGAGAGAGAGAGAGAGAGAGAGAGAGAGAGAGAGAGAGAGAGAGAGAGAGAGAGAGAGAGAGAGAGTTTTTCAGAGGAGGGATAGCAAGTGTGTGTGTGTGTGTGTGTGTTTTTTTGGAAAAAAAGGGGGAGGGGGGAGGATATAGAAAGAGGGATGGGTAGAGAGAGAGAGAGAGAGAGAGAGAGAGAGAGAGAGAGAGAGAGAGAGAGAGAGAGAGAGAGAGAGAGAGAGAGAGAGAGAGAGAGAGAGAGAGTTTTGGGGAAGGGATAGTGTGTGTGTGTGTGTGTGTGTGTGTGTGTGTGTAACGAGGGGAGTGAAAATAGCAATATCTATTTCTTTTGTGAGTTCACTTAAATATTGTATGAAGAAGAAGGATGTGTACCAAGGTAGTAGGATACATGTGTGATATTGGGTTACTTGAATAGAAACACATGTTGGGGTATAAAGCCCAATGTGATTGCCCAGGTAAGTGGGCGGGCCGCCACGTATGTACACATATTCTTTTGTAAAAACCTAATAAGAACTCACTATGCTCTACACATTACAGTAGAGCGAGTTCACCATATCGTCGTGCTCTTCTTCTCGCACTCTCTCTTGCGTCACACTCCCGCTCGTACTCCTTCAACTGGTATAAGAGCAAGATCGAGGCTCGGGGCAGCATTTGCAGGTAGCCAGAGTCACCTGCTTAGATTGGAGTGAGATTCGACAGGCGAAGACACGGCCCCAAATCTTGTTGGAAGACCCGAAGGGCTTGGTGTTCTCAGAATTTCATTCTGAGGTCATCTCGGCCACCGTTCGGCTTCGACAAAGTTCTGCGCAGGCCATTTTTGACTACGTGGTCTCGGTGGGTGCAGATCCGACTCTGCAAATTTGGGGTTTCGGCCTACGACTGCAGGTGCTGAGGATATCAGCACTCTCAGAGTGCTGATTTGTGCCTGTCTACACATTGAAGGACGGCTCACAATTCTTGGAGGCGTGTCACATACGACACGGGCGCATTTACACACAGACTGTAGGCGACATCCACTAGTTCATCAGGTAGCTTGTGTTTGCTGCTTGATATTCCAGATTTCATCCTGACATTGTAGGTACTTCCACATGGGATGTATTGTCAGAGATGATGTATGTCTGTTGAGGGTTTGCTGGCTATGAGTCACACAGCAAACAACCGCCGCAGTGGTTACAACATATAGTGGGAAATTTGTGGATGTATGACTTTGTGGGAAGTCTATGTACTGGAAGATTTATTACAGCCTTTGTTGAGGGTTGAGTGAGGTTTTATTGAGCTGGGGGATTTTCGAATGTTGAGATCCTTTCGGTGATACAGGTCTTGGAGTGATCCCTCGAGCACCCTTAGATAGGCAGCTAGGATGTATTGACTGTGAGTTAGACAGTTGGGATTGCATCTTTGCTTTACTGCCGTTGAGGCATTGTCGCAGTCTATGCTTACAGGACAGTGAGAGACAGTACAGGTGCAGGACAGGTTTACCCACACCTTATAGTGTTAGAGAGACAGTGGTTTTTTGAGCTGTTTTTTGGTCTGTTTTTGAGTACACCAGAGACATTTTACAAAGGAGACTCTGCCAAAATTTATGCAGAATCTGAAGCTTTCTTGGTTCATTTGACAGGTTGATATTGGTTAAGAGGTCAGTTTACATAGGAAACTCTGCCGAATTTCTCCCAGGAAAGTAAACTACTGTGAAGCGTAGCTATGGCTGGATCACAACACACTGCTCTTTACAATATCAAGAAGCTGGATGGAACCAATTTCCCATTGTGGAAGAAGCAGATTTGGCACGTGTTGGTACAAAAGAAGCAGATAAAACCTATAAAGCTCAAGGGGATAAAACCAGAAGATATGGACGAAGATGAATGGAGCGAAATGGATGAATTGGCACTTTCTACCATTATGCTGACTTTGGTAGAAAGCGTTTACTTCAATGTAGCAGACGAGATGTCGGCTTATCAAGCATGGACAAAGCTGAGTGATCTTTATGAGAAGCAGAGTGCAGCTTCACAGGTATACTGGCTTAAGAAGCTTGTTGACTTGAAGATGAAAGAAGGGACCCCTATGTCCAATCATCTGAATGAATTCAACACCATCTACAGTCAGTTGTCAGCTCAAGGTGTCAATTTTGATGAGCCTGTTAGAGCTATGTTCCTGTTGATCACATTGCCGGAAGTTGGGACACTTTTCGCACAGCTTTGAGTAATTATGCACCTCCAGATGGTTTGAACATAGCAGGTGTAGAAGGAAGTCTGCTTACTGAAGAAACCAAAAGAAAGACAATGGACAAAGGCAAAGGAACAGCCTTAGTTGTCAGGGGAAGGACCAAAGAAAAGTACAAAGGTGGAAAGAGGGATCAGTCTCGTACCAAGACCCGCAATGCTAAAGGCAAAAGTGACATAGAATGCTACCATTGTGGCAAGAAGGGTCACATGAAAAGAGACTGCAGAGAATGGAAAGCAGAAAAAGGCAAAGAGAAAGCTGAAGACCATGGTGAGAAGAACAAGTCCTCAGTGAAGATTCAAGAAATAAATGTGACAAACACTGTTGCAGAGGATGACAGTCTAGTGTCAGGAGACATCTACTTCTTGAAGAATACAATGGACTCAGCTCTTCTTACAACATCTGATGGAAATGCATTGAGTGACTGGATTATAGACTCAGGGGCATCACTTCATGTGTCTCCAAACAAGGAGTGGTTTACCTCTTATGTGACCACTAAAGATCATGTTCGGCTAGGCAATGGGAAGACATGTGAGATCTTAGGTGTTGGAGATGTTCAATTGAAGTTTCAGAATGGCTCTTCTTTCACGCTGAAGAATGTGAGACATGTTCCCGCAATTACAAGGAGCTTGATCAGCACAGGTTTACTTGATGATGCTGGCTACGTCACCACTTTTGGACAGAACATGTGGAAGATATCCAAGGGTTCTATGACAGTAGCACATGGAGTAAAGTCTGGAGGACTTTACATGATTTATGTATCAAATGTCTCTAAAAATGTAATCAATGTAACCGAGCAGCCGAACGTTTCTTTGTGGCATAGCCGATTAGGACATATGTCCAAGAAGGAAATGGAAATCTTGTCTCATTCTGGTTAGTTTCCTGGCTTTTCATTTATTGATTTTGAATTCTGTGAACATTGTCTGTATGGTAAACAAACACAGTAGCCACATAAGCATAGAAGCAGTAGAAGAGATACACAGTTGGCACTTGTTCATAGTGATTTGTGTGGACCTATGCCTACCCTATCTCTAGGGGGAGCTTCTTACTTTATGACATTTATAGATGATTACTCGAGGAAAGTATGGGTTTACTTTCTCAAGCACAAGGATGAAGCGTTTAGTGTTTTCAAAACGTTTGTGACACTTGTGGAGAATCAGAGTGGCAAGAAGCTTAAATGCTTACGCACTGACAATGGTGGAGAGTATGTTTCAAAGGCCTTTCAAGACTTTTGTGAGTCAAAAGGTATAAAACATGAACTTACTGCTTCTTACAATCCTCCTCAAAATGGTGTTGCTGAGAGGATGAATAGGACTATACAAGAGAAGGTCAGAAGTATGTTGTCTAATGCACATCTGCCAAATGGGTTTTGGGCTGAAGTTGTATCAACATCTGTTCATCTTGTAAATAGATCTCCTAGCAAGGTTTTGCAGAAGGATTCAGTGCCAGAGATGGTATGGTCAGGCAAAATGCCCTCATACAAGCATCTCAGAGTCTTTGGCTGTGAGGCATATACTCACGTTCCAAAGGAATTTAGGAACAAACTTGAGCCAAAGAGTAGATAGTGCATCTTTCTAGGCTATGGTAATTCTGGTGAGATGGGGTACAGACTTTGGGATCCCGAATCCAAAAAGGTTATTCACAGCAATGATGTTCACTTCAATGAATCCAAATATCATTCTAAACTAGAGAGGGTTGAAGAGATTAGAAGAGTTGTCTTCCAAGAAGATGGACCTGCACGTGCAAGACAAAATGTCAGGGCTCAAGAGGAGCAAGGACAGGATAGATTGGAACCACAGGTTTTGGCTGAGCCTGAGCCACCTATTGTGCGTAGATCTGGACGTATCACGCAACCTCCTGATAGGTTTGTTCCATCTATAAACTATGTCATGTTGACTGATTGCAATGAGCCTTCATGTTACAAGGAAGCAGTGCAAATGGAGGACTCCAGGAATTGGCAATTGGCCATGCAGTCAGAGATGACAGCTCTGCATAAAAACCAGACATGGAAGCTAGTTAAATTACCACACGAAAAAAAGGCTCTACCCTGTAAATGGGTTTACAGGTATAAGATCACCGCTCATGATAGGCAGCCAAAGTACAAAGGAAGGCTTGTTGCCAAGGGATTTAAGCAAGAACAAGGCATTGACTTTGATGAAGTCTTCTCTCCGGTGGTCAAAATGACTACATTGAGATGCTTTCTTGCATTGGTTGCCATATTAGATTTGGTGTTGCACCAAATGGATGTCAAGACAATGTTCTTGCATAGTGATTTAGATGTGGAAATTTACATGCAGCAGCCAGAAGGGTTTGTTGAGAAAGGCAAGGAAGATTGGGTATGCCAGTTGTTAAAGAGTCTTTATGGCTTAAAACAATCACCGAGGGCATGGTACCATAAGTTCCACAAGTTTATGCTTTCTCAAGGCTACAAACGTAGTGAGTTCGATCACTGTCTATATACAAAGAAGGCTAAGGATGGCAGTTGGCTGATCCTTATTTTGTATGTGGATGACATGTTGATTGCTGGCAAGCACTTGGAAGAAATTTCAGCTTTGAAGTCAAAGATGGCAAAATCGTTTGACATGAAAGACATGGGTGAGGCAAGTCATATACTTGGTATGCGCATTGAGAGAGACAGATCAAAGAAGTTGATTTGGTTATCTCAAACAGAGTATATTGACAAGGTTTTGCAACGTTTCAATATGGAGAAGGGAAAGGCATTGAGTGTTCCATTGCCACCATATGTGAAACTTAGCAAACAAGATTGTCCTGTGTCTGAGGAAGAATAGGCTGAAATGGATAAGATTCCATATGCTTCTGCAGTGGGTAGTTTAATGTATGCAATGATTGCTACTCGCCCAGACATTGCATTTGCACTGGGAGTAGTAAGTCGATACATGTCAAACCTAGGCAAGAAACATTGGGAGGCAGTGAAAGGAATATTGAGATACCTAAAAGCTACAAAGAGTATGCGTATATGCTATGGGAGTTAGGAGCTAAGTGTAAAGGTTTTTACAGACTCAGATTATGCAGGTGACTTAAACAACCGAAGGTCTACGTCAGGGTATGTCTTTACATTGGCTGATGGAGCAGTATCATGGCGTTCTAGATTACAAGATTGTGTTACTCAGTCTACTACAGTGGCTGAATATGTTGCAGCATTAGAGGCATGCAAAGAATCAATTAATCGACTAGTAACAGATTTGGGAATCAAAGAAGAGATGCGTGTGTTATATTGTGATAGTCAAAGTGCTATACAACTGGCTCGCAATCCAGTTTATCACTCAAAGACAAAGCATGTAGATGTGAAGTATCATTTCATCAGGGTAATGCTCGAGGACAAGCAACTTCAGCTTGTCAAAGTTCACACCACAGAAAATCCTGCTGATCTACTTACAAAAGGACTTCCCTTAGAGAGCTTTGCGCATTTTCGCAAGCAGTTAGGTGTAGGGTAGTACATCACTTCTCTATATCTCTTGTATATTAGCTTGTATAGTAGCTTCTCTCACACTTAAAGTACCACATTGGACTTTAAGTGGGAGGTTGTTGGGGTATAAAGCCCAATGTGGTCGCCGAGGTAAGTGGGCGGGCCGCCAAGTATGTACACATATTCTTTTGTAAAAACCTAATAAGAACTCACTATGCTCTACACATTACAGTAGAGCGAGTTCACCATATCGTCGTGCTCTTCTTATTTGCACTCTCTCTCGCGTCACACTTCCGCTCGTACTCCTTCAACACATACTTAGGCAACATGTTTGCCGATATTTTTGTGAAGTGCGGTGTACTTATGAGATTCTAACAAGTTCTTGATGATTTTGTTATCCAAAAGTTCTTCTCTTGGAGTGCCCAACATGGGGATAGCACCAGGAAGGATTGCTTTTAGTGGATTCAAAGTGAAGGCATCTCTCCAAGTGGTTCAAAGGACAAAAAGGGTGCTACCTATTCGGAACGTTGTATTCTGGAGTGCATTGATTGCAAAACATGCCCAACAAGGGATAGCGAGAAGAAGGTCTAAGCTATTTTTAGTGGGTGCAAAGTGAGGGCATCTCTCTAGATGTAATCATCTATGGTTTCATCGTGAAGGCATTTGGCACTACGCAAGATGTTTCTATAGGCAAAACAAGTCATGTTGATATTTTTAGTCAAGGGATTTTGAAGAAAGACACTGATGTTAAGGAGCTTCACGTCCAAAATGCCGTCTCTTGGAGCGCACTATTGTAGGATATGCCCCCAAAAAGGGATGGGTTGTTTTTCGGATGCAAAGTGAGGATATCTCTTCTAATCTAATCACATATACTTGCATCTTGGAGGCATGTGGTGTTATTCAAGATGTTGATATGGGCATGTCAAGCTTGACATTGCATTGGTTGACAGGCATGCAAAATGTGCTTTACTCCAAAAATGACGAAAAGTGCTTAAGGAGCTTCCGTACAAAATGTCATCCCTTGGAACACATTGATTTGAGTGTATTCCCATTAGGATGGATCCAATAAGTGTCGGGTTATTTTTAGTGGATTCCAAGCATGGGAGGATGCAATATTCTACACTAGCATCTTGCATCTAAAGGAGATTCCCATCAAAATGTCGTCTATTGGAACACACTAATTGTAGGATATGTGCTTTGTTGTTTTTCAATGGATGCGAGGTGAGGGCATCTCTCCAAATGCAATCAGCTATGCACTAATTGTCATCTATTGGAACATACTAATTTTAGGATATGTGCTTTGCTGTTTTTTAGTGGATGCAAGGCAAGGGAATCTGTCCAGATGCAATCACCTATGCTTGCATCTTGAAGGCATGTAGCACTAGCACGATGCTGATATGGGAAAAACAATTCATGTTGATATTGCTATTCAAGGGTTGTTAAAAAAAGACACCGAACTCAAGGAGCTTCCCGTTTGTGATGTCGTCTCTTGGAACACATTGATTGTAGGATATGCCCAACAAGCTGGAGGTAGGAAGTGCTGGGCTGTTTTCAGTAGATGCAAAGCAAGGCATCCCTCTAGATGCAACATCTATGGTTGCCTCTTAAAGGCATGTAGCACTATGCAAGATGCTGATATGGACAAAAAAATTCATGTTGATATTGTTAGTCTAGGGCTGTTGAAAAAAGACTTTTAGCTTAAGGAGATTCTCAATCAAAATTTCATCTTTTGGAACACATTAATTCTAGGATATGCCAAATGGAGGGTGGAGGTAGGAAGCACTGGGCAATATTCAGCACATTGGAAGTGCCGGGCGTCTCTTTAGATGCAATCATCTACGCCTACATCTTGAAGGCATGCGGCACTATGCAAGATGCTGATATGGGAAAAAAAATTCATGTTGATATTGTTCATCAAGAGCTGTTGAAGAAAGACATCGAGCTTAAGGAGCTTTGTGTTTGGAATGTCATCTCCTGGAGCACATTGATTATAGGATATGCCCAAAAAAGTGGTAGTGTTGGGATCTTTTTAGCGGATGCGAAGCAAAGAAATCTCCCCTAATCCAATCGCCTACAATTGCATCTTGAAGGCATGTGGCACTATGCAAGATGTTGATATGGTCACGTCAAGATTGGCACTGCATTGGTCAACATGTATGCGAAATGTCCTTCAGTTCAAACATCACAATAAGTGCTTAAGGATCAGCTTCCCGTCCAAAATGATGTTCGTTAGAATGCACTTATTGTAGGATATGCCTATCAAGACGGAGCTAGGATGTGTTGGGCTGTTTAAGTGAATGCAAAGCATGGACATATCTCTAGACATAATCATCTACACATGCATCTTGCATCTTAAGGAGCTTTCCATTCAGAATGTCGTATATCATTAGGAAAAATATGAACCCTCTAAGGGCCCTTTGGGATTAAGGTTAATTAAAGGCCAGCCAATAGGAAGAGGGTGGTGAACACACTCTAGGCCCTCAAAATAGTAGGGGACAATGTAGCCTTACACTTCTGATGACCTCTTACCTAGTGTGAGAAGATGGGGGGTGGGACCACTTGGAACCTCCAAGTTTTCCTCCTTTTTGACCCGGTTTTGAAAAAACCTCAACATTTTAAAACTTTCAAAATTTTAAAAAATTCAAAATTTATCACATTGAAAACCCCCAACTTATTTTATGGTCAAAAGACATTTTTTGACCTTCAAAAGTCAGAACCATGCACCAAAAAATCCTAAAATGATTTTTTTTGAAATATCATCGTCTACTCTCCAAAGCCCCCCCAAACCTATCACATACCTGAAAGTTTTTTTCTCTCTCTAGAACCTTTCCAAGCCCTCTTTTGTTGCAATTATCATACTCACCCTCTACTCCAACACACACACACACACTCTCTCTACTACCACCTCCATTGCAACACCAAGGAAGCTCCTCTCTCCTCCCCTCCCACATTCCATTGCCACACCATACCTAAGGTTGCATCTTGAAGGCATGTGGCACTATGGAAGATGTTATTTGCTAGTCAAGGCCCTTATTGAAGAGAAACATCTCGCTTCACAACGCCTTGGTCAATATGCATGCCAAATGTGGTGTAATGCTTTTACTACTATTATGAAAATACATTCAAATTAGATATTGGGCTACGAGATTGTATGGTTATTGATATAGTATGAGAGAAATTGAGAAAACTTGTGGGCATGCTTGGGTTGTGCTCATCCTTGTGTGCTCGTGGGCCTACTTGGGTTGTGCTCATCCTTGTGCTGGTGCTTGTTGTCTTGCTTGTGCTCATGCTTATTGTCTCACTCTTGCTAGTTATCTTCTCGTGATCTAGGAAGTTGTGATCTGGTGATTTAACCCACACAAAGTCCCTCTGCCTCCTAGGCTTATATTTATGTTGAAGCAAGTCGTAGAAGATTTGAAGCAAAAGACACACACAAAATAAGAAAAACTCCAACCATGAAATCTTACCTTTGAAAAAGAACCAAGATCAATTGAAGACTCTTGTGTGTGTGAGGATTAGATGTAGCCTTGCTCCCAATTGCATAGATGTAGTGATCTTTTGCTCTGATAAAAACCCTAAATTAATACTTCAATTCTTCATCACGACCATTTCATAAAGGCTTCAAAACTTCATTAGATAAGCCTAAGTGGTTATTCGAGGAGGGTAAATCCTAATTGGTAGCCTCACAGCCTCAAATATGCAATGGAAGCAGCACATGAATGCATTAGGACCTTGGCTTGGAATGGTTGAATCTCCCTTGAGGCTATTTTGACCATTTTATGGCCATTTTAGACATTTTTAGTCCAAAAACGCCCCTCTTTGTTCGTAACCCTTACGAAATGGGAAAAATACCTTAACTTGTGGAAAATCTCTTTGGGCTCAAATTTCATGTTGAACCTCATTTTCCCACTTGGCAAGAACTTTGGACATATCTTTTACGATCACGCACAAAACTTGCTATTTTTTGCCGAGACTGTCTGCATTGAACTTTCTAGGCAACAAGTGTGCCACTTCGAAAAATGTGACATTTGTACATTTTAAAAGTAAACTAGGCATGTTTATATGTGATAAAAAAATGCAACAATGCCATGTCCTTGTGTCAAAGGAAATTTGGAATGTTGTGCAGGGCATTGATGTAGACGCCTTCTATGGATACATGCTCTGTTGAGGATGTTGCAAGTTCTAGAATATTTGTTGTTGTTAGAGTTGTTTTGCCTACGGCTAAGGAGTCTCATTGGGATGTAAGATCTTGTATAGGCTATTCTTGATGTTTTGCAAGACTCTTACCAAACGTTTGCTAGTACTTGGAGACTTATGACCCAAGGAAATCCTCAAATTATCAAGTTTGATGCATTTTGCACATTTGTGTTATAGAAGTCACTTTCAAGAAATAATAGGGCTAAACATTTTGTAACTGTACAGGCTTTTGTTGCTTTTCAAAGAGAAGATGATCACAACAACCATTCATTGAGGTTCATCTATAAGTAGCAAGTCACCTGTGTTTAGTGCTTCTACTGGCATTAACTCATCTAGGAATTCTTATGAAAAAGGCAAGAAGAAGATTTGTTGCCATTATAGTAGAAATTCTTTGTATATCACCAATGATCACTATAAGAGGCACTTAATATTAGCGACGCTCGCAGTGCGATGCTCAAATGTGAAAACCTACGGCGTCGCTATGGGAGTCGCTAAGTTACAAGTAAACTAGCGACGCTCATATTGACGCTGACAGGGGTAAAAAAATAACTGAGAGTGTCCGAAAACTCAGATCTCAGATCTGAGTTTTCGGTGCGCGCTCAAGCAAGCAAAGGTAACCCGCGCTCTCCCTCTCTCTCTCTTTCTGCTCCACACACACACACACACACACACACACACACACACACACACACACACACACACAAGGAGAGGAAGGAGAGCCAGGTATGCTCCTTCCCTCTACTCACTCGCATGTTCTCTTCCCCTCTTTCTCTCTCCCTCTCTCTCTCTCTCACACACACACACACACATTGTGTTTTTGAAAGAAAGAGAGAGAGAGAGAGAGAGAGAGAGAGAGAGAGAGAGAGAGAGAGAGAGAGAGCACATGCATAAACAAAAGACGCACACACACATGCATAAACAAAGAATGCTTACACACACATTGTGAGAGAGAGAGAGAGAGAGAGAGAGAGAGAGAGAGAGAAGAAGAAGAAGAAGAAGAAGAAGAAGAAGAGAGTCTTAACGTCGTAGGAAACTATCCCAAGAGACCTTAAAGATCTAGTCGACGAGGAGTTGAGAACTTAAGACCTGTTATTCAAGAGGGAAATGGCATAACCAATCTATCACACTTGGGTGATAGGAAGGTTATACCATTCTCCTCCTTTTATTGGTGGACACACACGCCCACACACACACACACACACACACACACACACACACACACACACACACACACACACACACACACACACACACGAGAAGAAGAGAGTTTAATTTAACTTCGTAGGAAACTATTCCAAGAGACCTTAAAGACCTAGTCGACGAGGAGTTGAACTCAAGACCTGTTATTCAAGAGGGAAATGGCATAACCAATCTATCACACTTGGGTGATAGAAAGGTTATACCATTTTCCTCCTTTTATTGGCGCGCACACACACCCATATACACACACGAGAAGAAGATAGTTTAATTTAACGTCGTAGGAAACTATCCCAAGAGACCTTAAAGATCTAGCCGACGAGGAGTTGAACTCAAGACCTGTTATTCAAGAGGGAAATGGCATAACCAATCTACCACACTTGGGTGATAGAAAGGTTATACCATTTCCCTCTTTTTACTGGCACACAAACACACCCACACACACACACACACAAGAAGAAGAGAGTTTTAACGTCGTAGGAAACTATCCCAAGAGACGTTAAAGATTAGGTTAGATATAGACTTACGTTAGATTAGATTTATGTTTATTTAGGTTAGATTGGATTAGATTTAGGTTTATTTTTAGTTAGATTTACTTTAGATTAGATTTAGGTTTATTTATGTTAGATTTAGATTTACGTTAAATTAGATTAGACTTAGGTTTATTTTGAGTTTAAGATTAAATTAGATCTAAATTTATGTTCGATGGACTAGCTTTTTTTAGATTTAGATTAGATTTTAGTACATGTCAATGAAGGTGCCCTCGTGATGGTAAGCATTGTATGAAAAACACTTGCTCATATGAAAAACACTGAAAACGACTCCGTTTTCCTACATGAGAAAATTTCCAGCGCTCACAGTCTCGACAGTCCATGCGGACCAGCAATTCCACCTGCATGTTCGACTGCTGCTACCATACAATAAGCCGTCATGATCAGCCAATGGAAGAGCAAATTAAGCCTACACAAAAATTAGTGATGCAAGATGACGATTCCAAGGGTCTCTCTCTCTCTCTCTCTCTCTCTCTCTCACACACACACACACACACACACACACACACACACACACACACACACACACACACACACACACACACACACACACACACACACACACACACACACACACACACACACCACAACCCGTCAAATCTAGAGTAAGAATTAAGTGCTTTGAGTAGACATCAGCTACATTGCAAGAATGGCGTACCTGCATGCTACAGACAAAGATCTACTGTGAAAAGATGTTAAGATGCTGTGAAATGCTACAGCTAGAGAAGAGGCAAAGGGGTTTTGTCCACTACATGCACTATCATGTAGATGTGGGTGTATAGATTTCTTATACCCACAAATATAGGCATTGATCAATAAAGACGAGATTATAACCCGATGGTTCTGATCTCCGTGTACCTCTAGACCGAGGTGTGCGGGGATTGGACGTGACTAGAGAATGTGAGGTAGTTTACAGTGTGAACAAAGAGAGAGAGAGAGAGAGAGAGAGAGAGAGAGAGAGAGAGAGAGAGAGAGAGAGAGAGAGAGAGAGAGAGAGATAAAAGACGAAGAATGCCAATAGAAGATTAAATTTTTTGTCTAGGTTATAAGGTTTATTCCCTCATTATGAGTAGTGACGAGAATGTGGGGCTATCCAACCGAAACACCTATCTCTCAACGAGGATCTTATGTCCTTGTAATCAATGCAAGCATGCTGTGCGACGGACAAGGCGCGTTTCTTTGCAGCACGTTCGCGAATTTGGCGAGTTCGATCCATCTATTATAGATCGAGTTGTTGCCAATTATAACTCGTCGGACTCTGACGCTGGCCAACAGGCAGCAATTTTGCAACCCAATAGACGTGTTTGCAGGTGCTTTGGTCAAGCAACATATGTGAGGCCATAAGGTGTAGCCTCTGACAGCTTGGGGGATGATCATGCAGACCACATTCCCAACGAGGCAATGTTTGATGAAATGATCGAGACTTTCATGGATTCAAAAAGGCTTATCTATGATGATATGAAAAGTGAAGCCGATACGCCATTGTATAATGGAGCACGTGTTTCTAGATTGAAGGCGCTCCTGGTTCTTCTCAACATGCAGGGAAAAGTTTGGATGGAGTGACACTAGCATCACAACGCTTTTCAGGTGATCTATTACAATTAGTTTACTTTAATAAAAAACTCTAGATGTATAATGATCTGATAGATTTTTACACAATTGTAACGTATTTTTTTCATACTGTAGATTGCTCAAAGAGCACATACTACCAGTTGATAGTGTGACGCCAGATTCCAGAGAGGAAGCAAGAAAGATTTTGCGAAACTTGGGGATGGATTACAATTTGGTCCACGCTTGTCCTAACAACTGCATTCTTTTCAGAGGGGAATACATAGACATGGAGAACTGTCCGAAATGTGATTCCGAGAGATATCGAGTAGATCCCACGGAACAAAAATTCCACAAAAGGTTTTGTGACATTTTCCTCTGCTTCCTCACATCAAGCATTTCTTCGAAGGTAAGTCCATGGCCGCCCTAGCATCATGGCATGAGAAGAATAAATCTTCAGATGGTGTGCTACGGATTCCTACAGATTGCGCAGCCTGGAAACATATAGAAGAAACATGGTCGGAGTTTGCCTGGGAAGCTCGAGATTTGCGCTTAGGCTTGGCTATGGATGACGTAAATCCATTTGGTCAAAGATCAACATCTTACAGTGTATGGGCCGTTGTCATCGTCAACTACAACATTCCCCCGTGGTTGACTACGAAGAAGGGGTACCCATGGCTAAGCTTGATTGTGCCGGGGCGATACAAAGTGAAGAATATGGATGTGTATCTTCGTCCACTATTGGAAGAGCTACAACAATTGTGGATTGGCATAGAAGTGGTGGATATGAGCCACACACAGGTCGACAAAATGCTTTGATCAGAGGCATTCTAATGTGGACCATGCATGACTATCCCAGACTAACAGAATGCTCAAGTGATTTACACTCCTCACTCAAACACCGTAAATCTTGGTTTTTCTCAAGCTTCTCTATTATCATGTGTAAACATGTAGGGCTTCAAACAAGCGGATACAAAGCATGTGTCACATGTGGACCTAGACTGAATGCACGTCGGGCGCCCTCATTGGAGAAGCAAATCTACAAAGGTCATCAAGCGTATCTTCTAGAGAATCATGTGTTATGCGATGGATTTTTGGGAAGAGAGCCACCGAAGATGTCTGCACAAGCATGGTTAGAGCAGAAGGAGATGTGTGATGACGGTTTGCCCCCAGGGATGAAGAGACTATCTCTAACTTGCTCGATCCAATGCACATATTCAAGAATGTGGGTAATCTACTATGGGACCATCTGACCGGCAAGAAAGATACTTTGGGAGCCAGGGTTGACCTTAGAAATGTGGATCGTATGGAGCAATATTGGCCGCAGATAGCGTCCGATGGATCGATAAAACTCCCTAAAGCACCATGGATTTTCACAGGAGCCCAAGAACGCAAAGTAAAAGAGACCATTCGATCTTTGCGGACCCCCATTGGTGTAATGCACTCGCTCCGAACGTGTTTTACTAAAGAAGGAAAGCTTACCGGTTTGAAGTCACACGACTAGCAAAAAATGTGTCAGGTATGTTCATAGTGGAATATATCATAGTGGGAATTGTGTAACAAATTCGTGTGTGGACTTTAATATCATTGCTGCACGTGTTTTATAGTTTATTTTACCGGTGGCCATTGAGGGATGTTTGTCTCTTGACGTCCGTAACACAATCTACAAACTTGCGAAGTTGGTGCAATGGATCTCACAAAATGAGATCAACGTAGACTCCATACCATTCGCCAAACTAAACGCTACGAAGGTTGTGTGCATGTTTGAGAAACACTTTCCTACTACCATGCTAACCATTCACGTGCATCTTCTTGTTCACATAGTTGATGAGGTGGAAATAGCTGGCACTACGAAGCTTCGGTTTCGACGAGACGATCTTCACACTTGTCTACGCACCGACGCTCTAGTGGTGGCGGTGGCGGTGGCGGTGGCGGTTGTTGTGGGGATGCCGCCGCGATGCCTCGACACCGCCTCGTGTTCGACAAGGCTCTTTACCCTCCCCTTCTTTGCCCGCCCCGACACCAGCCACGACATCGCCATCTACACCAGGTTTTGCGCGGCTGACGACCGTTCCTAGCAGCTACACACCACTAGCTACTCCTCCAGGAGTCACTCCAATCGACACTCCTCGCTTCGGGGCCCAGACTCCAGTGGAGACACCTGAAGTCCGTACCCCCGTCGACACGCCGTTAGAGACCCCTGCCGAGACACCCAGGTTCACGCGTCACCGGTGAGGGCTTGCCTTACTTCGTCGACTTCAGCGGCGACATCATCTTGGATGATGAAGTCAAGAAGGTGATTTCGCGCATGCGCGGTCTTTGCTCTCAGGTGTTTAGACACTACATACTAAACACCTGGAGTGAAGTACCAAGTGATTTAAAAGACAGAGTCATCAGCATGCTTCATGACTAGTTTCCCGTTCCAACACGGGATGACCGCTTCAATGAAGACCTGATGAATGTTCGAATGCGCGAATACTGCAAGCACAAGCGTTCTGAAGTGCAAAAAGCAATCAAGCATGGGTGGAACAGACCATATTGGCTGGCCAAAGAAATTTGGAAGAATGCAAAGAAAGCAGCGCGCGAGAATCCTGACAAGTGGAAGCAACAAAAGGAGGCAGCCAGAGCACGAGTAGAGGCAGGGAGCTCGCACCACTTAGGGAGCAGCGGGTGGGCATCATTTGAGGCCGATTTTGTAAGTGTTTTCGCATTGCTCTTTATGTTCTTCTTGGAGAGATTCATGAAGACTTTAAAGGGGTTCGTTCGTCAAAGAGCTCGTCCTGAGGGTAGCATGGCTGAAGAATGGCTTGTTTATGGTTATGTTTAAGTTTCTGGTTATGCTTATGGTTATTGTTTTGTTTGTGGTTATGGTTACCTACATTATGGTTTTGATCAATATGTTTATGGCCGGTTATGGTTTTAATTTGGTTATAGTTTTGCACAAATTAAGTTCGTTATGGTAATGGTTTTAAGTTGTTACGGTTATGGTTTTGCACAAAGTTCATTTCATTTCTTTCATTGGCCTTAAATCTCATGTGAGATCCTACATGGATAGCATGTAGGAGGCGTATACATGATATGGTTTTTTTTGAAAAGTTTATGTAAAAACAAAGGAAACTCTGCCAAAATTTTTGCGCGCGAGAGCACGGTTGATTTTGGTGCTGCTCGCTTTCTTGGGCAGAGGGCAGGAAGTCTGGCTGTGGCTGTGTCCATCTTTTCACTGGGCACAAGCCAGGCTACCTGCCCTCTGCCCAAGATTTTTTTTTTTTACTGTTATGGTCGTCGATATATGCGTCTATATATCCATCGATATCTGCGTCGCTATCTACATCTATAACTGTGTCCATATCTGCGTCGCTATCTGCGTCGATAACTGCGTCCATATTTGTGTCGCAAATAAAGCCTTTCCATGCAGATAGCGATGCAAATAGCGACAGTTTTACAGGGACGCAGATATCGACGCAGTGCGTCGATATCTGCGTCAATGACACTTTTTTTTGTTGTAGTGAGACCACATTTTCCTTGCTATTCTCCTTCGTACAAAGGACAAAGGCTTTTCATAGCATCAAGCCTTTTCTGTAAAACACAAAATATTTCATACTATAGATCGATTATTGTAATAACACCCAAGCAATAAGGTATGTAGCTATTAGTCTATCAAAGGAGGATGTAATGGTTGGGGTGTGCAACCATATATCATTATGTCTCTCATTTTTAGCATTTAACATTACATACTAACAATTCATGTAATGGAATTGGCCTATTTAATTTGAGAGTAGCGAAAATTATGAGAGTAATTTTGAGAAATGACTTTGTGAGCATAGCAGGTGAACATAATTGAAGATAGCAACATAATCATAGCAATTAGCTAACTTGGCATGAACAATAATTTTGCAAGAGAGAGAATTTAGAGAACATGACAACAGTTGAGGACCAGATTTATGTGGAGCCGGTCCCCCCTCCAATAGGCATTTGTATTATGATTTCTCCCATTAAGAGAGAGACTTGTTACAATACAATCTTTGTGTTCCTTGTGACCTAGGTGATGCAATGAAGATGGAAAGCTTCATGCATCACAAACATAACATAAATTTGAAGAAAGATTTAACTATCCCAAGCCTCAGTCCCAAGACCTCAAACACCTTCGAAGGTGGAGAGAGCTAGCAGGGAATGAGGGTAGGGAAGAGGAAGAAGAAACATTTCGTAGGAGAAAGAATTAGTTCCTCACTTATCATAAATCTTGTTGCTAGCATACATAATAGCATAGTAATGAAGAAGAAGGAGATGTCAAGCTTAAGCATTGAAGCATGGATCTTGGTTGGATTTGCACTCCATATCCAAGAGTGTTGGTGTAGGCTCTCAACCTCTACTTGCTTGGAGAAGGAGAGGGAGCTCTTGCACTTTGCATAGCACACAATGAGAGTGTTTGTGAGTGTGTGTGGGTGAGTATACCCCCTAAGCAACCCCCTAGCTTGCTTGGGTCGACCCCCCCTTGTAGCTCATGCTTGAAGCTCATTGGACCCCTCCAGGCCTAGCCAATCACAAGCAGGAGGCATTACAAGCAGCAAGGGTAGCCTTGAGACAAGTGACCCCCTTTCCCCTTTGAGAGAGAGGGTTAGATAAATGCTAAATCATTTAATTAAATCTCCTAAATTATTATTGGACCCCTTGGGTGGCCAACCAATAGGCTTTAGGCACACCATGAGGGCAACATGAGGAGGAACTTGACAAGTGTCCCTTTTGCTTTCTTTGTACCATGCATGCCTTGTGTGAGTGTGTGGGTGTTCTCTCTCATCCCCCCTCATGTAGGGCTCGCCCCCTCCTTGTAGGGATTGAATATTTGACTTTTTGACACCTCAAGCCCCTCATACATGGGCCCAATTCCCACCACAAGCTTGGCCGTTAAGCACTTTAAGCTTCGGATGGGTTCTCACCTCAAGTGCAACCCTAGCATCTCAAGCATGTCAAGCACCTCAAGCATCTCAATAATTAAGCACCTCAAGCACCTCAATCATCAAGCACCTTAGTCATCAACCATGACAAGCAGGACAAACACCTTGAGCTGGGTCGGGTTCCCATGCCTCAAGCTTTACCTAAGGTCAAAGGTCTTTTACACACATTATTGGAGGTCTTCAATGAAGATAACCCTAAGGTCTTATGCTCCATTTGTTAGCCTTGCTCTTTGATAGACCATCTCTCATTTGGGCCCCTTTACCATTGGCCCCGTGTTGAGATAGATCTATAAGCACATGTCTATATCTTAACACTTGTTCCTATTTATTCTCCCACATTAAGTGATCAATTTAATATGAGAAAATCATTTGGGTTGGTTAGTCCATTTCATTCTCCCAAAGTAGAGTGACAAATTCTACTTGGTGTTTGAGAGACGTCGTCATCACAAACATGATTCTAAGCATGCATACTAGTTAAATTTGTGCACAATTAAAAAGAGGACTAGTTTTATAAGACAAAAACATGAGTCATTTAAAAGAAATTTGTACATTTTCTTACTCTAATGTAGCATTGTAAGCATTGACAAGGTTCATACTATCCTTAAGCTGTATTCCTTGCATCCATCTAGCATCTTCAAAAGGATAATTTTTGAACTTAATAAGATACCGTCGGATAATCTTACCATGTCATAGTACCTTGTCTTCATGCCAAAGGAGAGCTTCGGGTTGTAGCAGCTCTTCTTGGTCTTCAACTTCGGGAGGGTCTTCAATAATTGGTTCAGTTGGTCGCTCTCCTTTGTAGGGCTTAAGTAGGCTTACATGAAAGGCATTGTGTATGAGCCAATGGTTGGGCAACTTGAGTTGATAAGCCGTCTCATTGATGGGTTTCAAGATTTGGAAAGGACTATAGTATCTTTTTGCTAGTTTAGAATAATACTTTTGATGGCCCTCAGGATTTTTGCCCATCGTTTGCCGTAATCGAGTCTTAGGAAACTTGAGTAAGACCCAATCATTTTCTTTGAACATTAAGGCTCTTCTGTGCTTATCAGCATCAACTTTTTGCCTTTGTTGAGAGATGGATATAGCCTCCTTAATCTTTTGAAAAGATTCTTGTAGGTCACGGCTATACTCATCAGCGGTGAAGATCTTCCCATGTACTTTGAGTAGCAAGGGACTTTTAGGTCTTCCCTCAATGATCTCAACAGGTGTTTTTCCTGTAGAAGTATGTACAGTATGATTGTAAGCATACTCTAGAAGAGGTGAGTACTTTTCCCATTGTGAGCGTTGATCTACTTCGATAACATAAGTCTTGAGTAGATCGAGTATCGTAAGATTGGCTATCTCACTTTGGCCATCCGTTTGTGGGTGATAGACCGAAGAAAAATTCAATCTTGTTCCTAGATTTTCAAAGAGACCTTTCCAGAGATTACTGGTCATTCTAGGATCTCTATTTGACACGATGGATGTGGGTGATCCATGGTGCTTGAAAATCTGAGATATGAAGAGAGTTGCCATTTGATGTGCCTTAATAGTCTTTTTGACTAGAATAAATTGTGCTTGCTTGCTAAACCTGTCAACTATTGTCCATATTCTTGTATTCCCATGGTTAGACTTGGGTAATCCAAAGATGAAATCCATGGATATACTCTCCCATGGTGAATTTGGGATAGGCAATGGCTGGAGTAATCCAGGTTGCTTCCCTCTATCATACTTGGTCTTTTGGCATAGGTACTCGAAGAAGATCCTCCGTGGGGGCGCCAAATGAATGTGAGCGGGATGAAAACACACACAGCGCCTCTATAACGACCCGACACACACTCTTGGGAAGATACACACACACACTATGGGGCACCACTCGGCTTAGACAACACACCTGGCCGAGACAGGGAACACACCTCTGGGAGTGAGAGGAGAGAGACTATCTACTTGCCCACTCCACACAGACACACAGACACACACACACACACACACACAAAAAACTCAACTCAAAAGAGGATAATTTCTGATGTTTAGATACAATTGAGCTTGGGCCAACACCAATGGGGCAAACAACTCACACAATATGGGTAAAAGATACCAGACACAATCACAAACTGGAGCAGAAACTTCGCTCATAGGAGAAACTTACACAGCCAAAACAGCAGAAAAAGAGGGAGGAATTTGGAAAAATGGACAGCGCCATCGCGTCCGGAACGGCCCAAAACCCCAGTATACAATGTCAAAGTGCTCAAATCCGACCTCGGATGAGCAGTTTACGGCCAAAACAGGCTCCAAAATGAGCAAAAACACACCTGCGGCTGTTCCTCCTCTCTTCTCCACGTTTTTTCTGGTCTTTTCTCTGTTTTTTTAGTTCTCACACTTAGCCTTATTATTTGGGCACCCTTGGCCTTTTAGATGACCTCAAACGGACCCCGAACAGGCCAAAAACTGACCTCGCAGTGCATAGTTGTCACCTTTTTGCATCATCCGCACACCTGGCACTCATTTCTTTTCCAATAATGCATCTCGCCACCATGTGAAGTGGCCCCAAAATATGGTCCTCATGATGACCTTTCTGCATAATTATCACAAGAAAACACCCACGTCGTGTCTGTACTTATCCACGTGCAAATATTGACCCATTCGACCGCCTGACGCCACTAGATGCCATCTGACGCACCTGCTTACCTCATGTCATCGGCCCGTGGATAGCTTCCTCGAGAAGTTTTACGCGCTACCAGCTCCTCCTTATTGTAGAAAAAACACACTGGTACTGGTAATATTGACAATCGATGCACTATGTACACCCTGTCCTACCTGTACACATGTGGGCCCCATGTAACCACCTGGCTCTGGAGAATGGGCAACTCTTTATTTGATGCACCATGCATGTGTATGTACATATGCGCAATCCCTTGCTCCAGAAAACTCCTGACAACGGTTTGTAGATTTAGCGTTTCATCTTGCGGTTTTGCCTACAGCTTGCCATACACGCTATTGACTTTGCCTAAAGCTTACCTAATCAACTATGGATGGTTTGGGCAAGTGTTGAAGCCGTTTCCGAAGTTCGTTTGTGTTTTTCTGTAGAAAAACGAGAACGGACTTCAGAAACGGCTTGTATATTTGGCATTTCTTCTTGCGGTTTTATCTATGGCTTGCCATACATGCTCTTGACTTTGCCTAAACTTTACCTAATCACCTATGAATGGTTTGGACAAGCACACAAGCCATCTTTTAAGTCCGTTTGTATTTTTTCGTAAAAAAACACGAACGGACTTAAGAAACGGCTTGTATGTTTAGTGTTTCTTCTTGCGGTTTTGCCTACGGCTTGCCATACAGGCTCTTGACATTACCTAAAGCTTACCTAATCAACTATGGATGGTTTGGGCAAGTGTTGAAGCCGTTTCCGAAGTTCGTTTGTGTTTTTTTGTAGAAAAACGAGAACGGACTTCAGAAACGGCTTGTATATTTGGCATTTCTTCTTGCGGTTTTATCTATGGCTTGCCATACATGCTCTTGACTTTGCCTAAACTTTACCTAATCACCTATGAATGGTTTGGACAAGCACACAAGCCATTTTTTAAGTCCGTTTGTATTTTTTCGTAAAAAAACACGAACGGACTTAAAAAACGGCTTGTATGTTTAGCGTTTCTTCTTGCGGTTTTGCCTACGGCTTGCCATACAGGCTCTTGACATTACCTAAAGCTTACCTAATCAACTATGGATGGTTTGTGTTTTTCGTAGAAAAACGTGAACGGACTTCTGAAACGGGTTGTATATTTTTGTCGTTTCTTCTCACGGTTTTTCCTATCGCTTGCCAAACGCGCTACTGACTTTGCCAAAATCTTACCTAATCAACTATGGATGGTTTGGGCAAGTGTTGAAGCCATTTTCTAAGTCTGTTTACGTTTTTCCATAGAAAAACACAAACGAACTTCAGAAACGGCTTGTGTGTTTGGCGTTTCTTCTTGCGGTTTTGCATACAGCTTGACATACATGCTCTTGACATTGCATAAAGCTTACCTAATCAACTATGGATGGTTTGGACAAGCGCACAGGCCGTTTCTAAAGGTCGTTTCCGTTTTTCCGTAGAAAAATACAAACGGACTTCAGAAAAGGCTTGTGTATTTAGCGTTTCATCTTGCCGTTTTGGCTACAGCTTGCCATATGCACTATTAACTTTGTCTAAAGCTTACCTAATCAACTATGGATGGTTTGGGCAAGTGTTGAAGCCGTTTCCGAAGTCCGTTTGTATTTTTTTGTAGAAAAACGCGAAGGACTTCAAAAACGGCTTGTATATTTGGCGTTTCTTCTTACGGTTTTATCTACGGCTTGCCATACGCGCTCTTGACAGTGGTCGATGATTGGACATGAACCCACACCATACAAGCGCGAATATGCGGACAAAAAGGGCTTAAATGTTCTTATGGACATTCAGAGTTATCGCTCCGACTTGGGCAATATTTAACCTTACACTCTTACATTTGTTATATTTTAATAATAAGCTAAACATTAGATTGTTTTATAATTATTTATTTATACTTACATAAAGTCTTATTGTGTTTTTTTTTTTACAGTATCCGACAGATGTGCCGCTCGGACGCGATGAGACGTCAGATTAGTTGGCATCAAAGTAGCCGTAGCTAGATAGCACTAGTTTTATTTTTTTCACAGCGTATATTAGGAGATGACGTGTGTACGTCAATTTTTTAACTATTGGCCAACAATGTATTTTTTCAATAATTAATGACAACTGCGTTGTAGCTAGTACATTTTAATCAAAGCTTAATAATCAAGTTATTTTGCCTATGATGTGTATAATTTTGTCAATTTGTTACTTTGTCAATTCACTTTTATCGATATACTTTTGTCAGTTTTGCATCTTAGTTTTGGAAACTTTATGTTCAAAATGGTTGATGGGGTGGCAGGGTAATGTATGCCCTACCACCAAAAAAAATTATTCTCGGGCGTTGCTATATACGTCTCTATTTTTGGACTTGCAACGTCGCTATTTTCGTCTCTATTTGCGTCTCTATGTGCGTCGCTATTAGCGTCTCTATTTGCGTCTCTATATAGCGACGCAAATAGAGACGTGTATAGAGACGCTAATAGCGACGCAAATAGCGACGCTCTCTTTTCGACGCACATAGCGACGCTTATAGTGACGCCGGGGGTAAAAAAATCCCCGTGTATTTCGGTCGCTAAGGCCGTCACAACTGTGAAGAACCTCTTGTAGTGTATGTTGCTATCTTCAATTATGTTCACCTGTTATGCTCACAAAGTCATTTCGCAAAAGTACTCTCATTAATTTCCGCTACTCTCAAATTAAATAGGCCAATTCCATTACATTGGTATCAGAGCATTTGGTTTCTCTTTTCTTGCTTAATAAGAGAGGTCCTTAAGTAGCCTATAAATGGTTGATGTTGTTAATTATACTAGGGTAAGTGGAACTGGGATCTATTATCGGTTTTGTTGAGCCCACTATGTGGGGGATGGTGCACACCTCGGGAGCTTTGGACTTAATAATGGAGTCTTTTTAGACTTGCCTACGGCTTTACTATTATTGAGCAATAAGAAGTCCGAAAGGAGCTAGCCCTAGGCAACTCTGCTATGTTAGACCTACTCCTCTACTCTCTATAATTAACCACTTCCAGCCGTGGGTGTAGATACTTAAGAGCCGATTTTCAAAGGCTAACAGGAGTGGCAACTAAGGTTTTGAATTGCCAAAGCATACACTAAGTACATACATAAATTTTGTTAACATGGCTGACAATAATCAAGAGAGTAGAATGAACATTGATAGCTTTGATTTTGCACATGAAGGTGCTAATGATGATGCTCCCATGTTTGCGAATTATCTCATCACTAGGTTGCAGCAAGCTATGGGCAACCCTGCTTTGCAAGCCGAAGTTACTCAACAACTTCGTGCTTATGGAATTTCCCTTCCTCTCCAAGAGGAGAGAGAGCTTAGGAGGCCTCTTGAAGAGACCCCCAAAAGAAGACTCTCTCCCATTCGAGAGGAGGAATCCAAAGAGCAAGAAAGCAATGAAAGTTTAAGTTCCTCTTAAAATGTGGCTCCACGAAGACGACGGTCTAGACGATCGCCCACTCCTCCCAAGAGGAAAAGATCAACACATAGTCCTTCTCCTCATCACTCTGAAAGGCAAGAGAGGAAACAAAGGAAGAAAAGGGCTAGGAAGAGGTCACCCTCTTCTCCTTCTTCTTCACCTTCCTCCTCTTCCGACGAAAGTTATGGCTATTCTCCTAGAGAATACAAGAGGGGAGGACATCGCAAATCATTTCCTGCATGGAGAAGGTCACAAAAGCTAAAGAAGTTCAAGGAGGGAGGAAAGAGTATCTCTTTTCTCACCTATGATGGCACCTTTGGTGCTACCGACAAAGTGTTGGCCTTCATCCAGCAATTTGATGTGGCCTTTGGAGACGAGGGCTTCACAGATTCCTCCAAGCTACGCCATGGAGCTATGCACTTCCAAAAATCAGCTCATCAATGGTGGGCTAGACTTGGTGGCAATGGTGAAGCCCCAAAGACATGGAAAACTCTACAAGTTTCCATCATGAAGCAATTCCTTGCAAGTGATGCAAAAGACAAAGTGCTTACTGAATGGCGTAGCTTGAAGCTTCTCTCTTATGAGTCTATCCACAAGTACGTAGACAAGTTTTGGGATTTACATCTCAAGGCTACTGGCTTTCAAAAGATAAACTTTGCCGAGCAAAGGCAGCAATTCTATGCGGGATTACCTAAAGATATGGCCGAATACATCAACTCTCAATGGCCTGGTACTATTAGCGAAGTAATCCATCACACCATGGTTGCTTCACACATCAATTTCCATCAAGGGGCTAGACGTAATGTCAAGCTGCCCATGGAAAACAAAGACAAAAATAATGCAAAGGGGAAAACCAATGTTCAAAATACTTCCCAAGTCACTTCCAGCAACAACAACAATCGGTTCAAGGAGAAGGGAGTTTACAAAGGTAAAAACAAACTCTCTCCTGAAGAGCTTGAAGCTTTTCGCAAGGACCATAAGTGTTTCAAGTGTGGGGAGCAAGGACATGGCTATCGTTCTTGTCCCAAGAAGAATACTCGCAATGAGACTCCTAGGGCTTCCACCATTGAAGCTCCAAAAGAGGATGCTCATTGCAAAGGATCATCACTTTTCTATGCTTGGGGAAAGGTAAGAGAGCATGATGCCTTCATCTTGTTTGACCCTGGCTCTACTCTCAACTTCATATCAACGGAGTTGGCCACAAAGTTGGGCATTCAAGCTATTAAGATGGGAGATATAGTAGTGGCTGATGCAGCTTTCAAGGGACAACAAGCCTCCGTTACTCCCTTGATTGGGAAGTTGAGGCTTCATGTCCAAAGCTATGTCGACAAAGAAGACTTCTTCATCTCTCCTCTCCAACATGAGGATGTTATCCTAGGGGCACCATGGTTTGATCGCATGGCTGCCAACATGAAGTTGCCTGAAAGGAGAATCTACTTCACCTACAGGGGAAAGAACATGTATATAGATGCTAGTGAGCGTGGTGTTAGGAAATTAGACGTAGCCAATTAGATAATTGAGTAGATTACTTAATGGAGAGAGACAGATTTATATACACGAGATTATAGAGTAGAGTAGAGTAGAGAGAGAGAGAGAGAGAGAGAGAGAGAGAGAGAGAGAGAGAGTACACACGATATATGTGGTTCACCCAATGTGGGCTACGTCCACGGGAAAGCAGCCACTAAATAGCTTTAGTACTTCAAAACAAGAAGTAGTTTACAAAGGGATTATACCCTTAATGGAGCTCCCGTCTTGCTTCACTCTCACCACCTCACACTCACCTTGTTGCATCAACTTCACACTATGAAATGTGTGTAGAAATGGCCTCCTTTTATAGGCCAAAAGAGCTGCCCTCTCTTATGAGAGACAGCCATGTGTAGCCGCCCTTGTGCGAATAAGTCCAAATCGGACCCTCCAATCCGCCCATGTGTGGCCGCCCTTGAGAAGACAAGTCCGCTTTTGAATTCGGCCACCGACCATTGAATTTGGCCACCGACCACTGGCCATTGACTTCCGACCACCGGCCATCGGCCATTGACTACCGGCCAACTGACCGGTTGTTTTCCGACCACTTTTCGGCCGCCGTCCGGCCATAATATTCTGGCGAAAAAGAATATTCCGGCCTATAAAGTTGCCCCTGATTCTTGTCCATGAAAATTTTGGTTTTCGGTGAGTGATTTTCCTTCACGCACGATGGCTTCTCCTCATAATGGGGGCCTTACAAATGTGCGCTTTTACCACAGAAAATTACAAGGGTAAATCAGGCTCCTAGCTTTAGTTGTCCCTCTTCCAAAAGAGTGCGTATGAAGTGATATCTCACCTCAATGTGCTTTGTCCTTGAATGAAAGGCTGAGTTCTTCGCAAGATGGATAGCGCTTTGGCTATCACTGTACAAGACACAATTGTCTTGTTTGAATCCAAGCTCTTCTAAGAATCTGTGAAGCCACAAAATTTCTTTGCTTACCTCCGTCATTGCTACATACTCTGCTTCCGTGGTAGAAAGTGAAACCACTTTCTGCAGCTTTGAAGCCCAGCTTACTGTTGTGCCTCCAACTGTGAACACATAGCCAGTAGTGCTCTTTTGAGTATCTTTGTCACCTGCCATATCTGCATCAGCATACCCTTCTAGAAAAATATCAGTTCCTCCAAAATACAAAGCATTTGTTGTTGTCCCTTTTAGATACCTAAGTATCCACTTCACAACTTGCCAATGCTCTTTACCTGGGTTGTCCATGAACCTACTCACAACTCCCACTGCATGTGCAATGTCTGGCCTTGTCCAGACCATAGCATACATTAGAGAACCTACCGCTGCAGCATATGGAACTTTAGACATATAGGCTATCTCCTCTTGTGTCTTTGGACACATATCCTTCGTTAGTTTAAAATGACCAGCCAAAGGTGTAGAAACTGGTTTTGCATTTTTCATTGCAAACCTTTCTAGTACCTTCTTGATGTAATCTTCTTAAGATAGCTTTATTGTCTTCTTCGTCCTGTCTCTTGATATTTTCATACCAAGTATCCTCTTTGCAGCACCTAAATCTTTCATTGAAAAAGATTTGGACAGCTCCTCTTTTAGGTCTTTGATGTCCTGCATGTTAGCACTTGCAATCAACATGTCATCAACATACAACATTAGGATGATGAATTTCCCATCTCCCAAATTCTCCGTGTAGACGTAGTGATCCGAGCTGCATATTGTGAATCCATGATCCAACATCCATCGATCAAACTTCAAGTACCATTGTCTTGATTCTTGCTTTAAACCATACAAGCTCTTCTTTAATCTGCAAACCATTTTCTCCTTACCTTTTACTTCATACCCCTTTGGTTGAAGCATGTAGATTTCCTCCTCTAAGTCACCGTGAGGGAATGCCGTATTTACATCCATTTGCTCGAGATTTAGATCATGAGCAGCCACAAGGCTTAAGACAAGCCTAATTGAGTTCATTTTTACAACAGGAGAAAATATTTCATTGAAGTCAATACCTTTCTTTTGAGAAAAACCTTTTACCACAAGCCTAGACTTGTACCCTTTCTTCCCACCTTCTTCTTCCTTTAGCTTGTACACCCATTTGTTTTGAAGTGCCCGCTTACCTTTAGGCAACTCAACCAACTCCCATGTTTAGTTGCGATGTAGTGAGTCCATCTCCACTTGCATGCTCTTCGTCCATTCTTCTTTGGATTCATGTTGCATAGCTTCTTCATATGATTTCGGCTCTCCAGAATCTGAGATCAAGAGATGGTTGAAGGAAGGAACAAACCTTTCTGGAGGTCTACTTGCTCTTGTAGATCCTTGGGGAATAGGTTGAGGCTCCTCATTTGGTTGACGTTGTTGCACATTGTCACCGTTTGCAGTCCTTGAGTCTTCACCGTCCTCAAGCTCCATGTACTCATCACCTGTTTCTTTTGTTTGTTTTCTTTCCAAGTAATCTTTGTACATATTTTGTTCGTTAAAAATTACATCCCTACTCCTTAAGATTTTACCATCTTCAGGATTCCATAGGCGATACCCAAAGTCTCCTTCTCCATAGCCAATGAAGAAACACTTTTTGGACTTTGCATCTAACTTTGATCTTAGGCTTCTATCTATGTGCATGAAAGCCTCACACCCAAACACTTTGAGAAATGCATAATTCACCGGTTTACCTGTCCATGCCTCTTCTGGAACTCCCCCATCCAATGCCGTTGAGGGTGACCGATTGATTAAGTACACAGACATACTTACAGCTTCCGCCCAAAGCTCAAGCGGTAGGCCTGCATGTAGCCGCATGTTTCGTGCTCGTTCCATGATTGTCATGTTCATCCTTTCCGAAATCCCATTTTGTTGAGGTGTCCTTGGGGTTGTCCTTTGCCTCCGAATGCCATTGCTAGCACAAAAGCTTTCAAAAGCTTGGCTGCAATATTCGCCTCCATTGTCGGATCTGAGGCATTTAACCTTGGTACCTGTTTCATTCTCCACAAAGTCTTTCCACCTTTGAAATATGGAAAATACATCGGATTTATACATCGGAACATGCCTAACATCTTTAAGCTTCCATTCATTTCCGTTAGCAGTTTTGACAAAAACTGTACCTTTGCCGACAATCTCACAAGCTTCATCATCTCCCAAGTATACATACCCAAAATTACCTTTGGTGTAGTCTTGGAAATGTTGCTTGTGTGGTGTCGCATGGAATGAAGCCACGGAATCTACTATCCAGGAATTAGACACATTGTCTAATGAGAGAATTAGAGCATCTGGCTCTACTTTACCTGCCACATTGGCCTCCGATGTTGGCTTGTTGTCTTGAGACTCTGTCTCCTTCTTCTTCTTGGACCAGCAATCCTTCTTGACGTGGCCCTTCTTGCCGCAGTTCCAACATTCAAGAACTGACTTTGTGTGTGATTTGCTCCGCCTTGAGCGATCACGACCCTTTTGGTTTTTGAACCTCTCCTTAAGCCTTCCTCTTGTTTCCACTGATAGTGCAGCACTTGATGATTCTCCTGTGCTTCTCCTTCGCATTTCCTCGCTTAGGAAAACACCCACAACATCATCAAACTTAAGAGTATTTGTGCCAGAGATAGAATTACTTACAGCCATCACAAGGCTGTCCGAACTATCCGGTAGAGATGATAGTATAAGGAGAGCTCGTACTTCGTCATCGAAATTGATTTTCACTGATCGAAGTTGACTTATGTTTGTGTTAAAGTCATTTAGGTGTTCTGCAACTGAACCATTCTCTGCCATCTTTAGATTGAACAAGCGCTTCATAAGAAATACCTTATTGGATGCCGATGGTTTCTCGTAGAAGTCGTCAAGTGACTTCATCAAGTCCTCCGTGGTCTTCATCTCCGAAACAGTGAAGGCCACCATTGACGCCAAGCTTAACCGGATTGTTCCCAGTGCCTTTCGATCAAGGATAATCCATGCTTCATCTGCCATTGTTGCGGGCTTCTTCGCAAGACCGCCTAGTGGCAAATAGAGGTCCTTCTGGTAGAGATAGTCTTCAATCTGCATCTTCCAATGTTGGTAGTTTTTGCCGTTGAACTTCTCAATCTTGAGCTTCCCTTCCTCCGTCATAACTCCCACTCAATTCAAGGAATCCTTTCCTTGAGATAATTTAGCTACGAGCAAACCTTGCTCTGATACCAGTTGTTAGGAAATAAGACGTAGCTAAATAGATAATTGAGTAGATTACTTAATGGAGAGAGACAGATTTATATACACGAGATTATAGAGTAGAGAGAGAGAGAGAGTACACACGATATACGTGGTTCACCCAATGTGAGCTACGTCCACGTGAAAGCAGCCAGTCAATGGCTTTAGTACTTCAAAACAAGAAGTAGTTTACAAAGGGATTATACCCTTAATGGAGCTCCCGCCTTGCTTCACTCTCACCACCTCACACTCACCTTGTTGCATCAACTTCACACTATGAAATGTGTGTAGAAATGGCCTCCTTTTATAGGCCAAAAGGGCTGCCCTCTCTTATGAGAGACAGCCATGTGTAGCCGCCCTTGTGCGAATAAGTCCAAATCGGACCCTCCAATCCACCCATGTGTGGCCGCCCTTGAGAAGACAAGTCCGCTTTTGAATTCGGCCACCGGCCATTGAATTCGACCACCGGCCACCGGCCATTGACTTCCGACCACCGGCCATCGGCCATTGACTACCGGCCACCGGCCAACCGACCGGTTGTTTTCCGACCACTTCTCGGCTGCCGTCCGGCCATAATATTCCGGCGAAAGAAAAAGTCTCGGGGGCCTCCGCCCCCGAGGCCTTTAAAGTTGCCCTTGATTCTTGTCCGTGAAAATTTTGGTTTCCGGTGAGTGATTTTCCTTCACGCACGATGGCTTCTCCTCATAATGGGTGCCTTACAAATGTGCGCTTTTACCACAGAAAATTACAAGGGTAAATCAGGCTCCATACTTAACACGTGGTCGCACTATTCCACTTGTAAATCCTCTTGCTTTTGATAAGTCCATAAAGAGCTCAGTTTTTGCGTATATGATTTTTGTCAAAGAGTCTCTAAAAGATACTAATGTTTCATCAAATGTAAATGGTAGGAATCAAGAAGAGTTAGACTTGTCTAATTTCCTATAAGGATTCCAAGATGTGTTCATCGATAATATCCCGATGGACTTACCTCCAAAAAGAGGGGATGATGACCATCGCATTGAGCTCCTTCCTGGAAGCTCACCACCTAACAAGCCTCCTTATCGAGTCTCACAAGCTCAACAAGAGGAGATCATGAGGCAAGTACAAGATCTGGTAGACAAAGGGATGGTGAGGCCTAGTTCCTCTCCCTTTTGTTCTCCAGTCCTTTTAGTGCAAAACAAAGATGGTACATACCGTATGTGTGTGGACTATCGAGCACTAAACCATATCACTATCAAAAACAGATTTCCCGTACCTCGGGTAGAAGATCTGTTTGATAAGATACAAGGCTCTACCTACTTCAGTAGGATTGACCTTAAGAGTGGCTATCATCAAATAAGGATAGTGGATGAAGATATCTTAAAGACCGCGTTTCGCACAACGTTTGGTCTTTATGAATATCTAGTCATGCCTTTTGGCTTGACTAATGCACCAGCTACGTTCAATCGTTTGATGGAGAAAATTTTTAGACCATACCGCAAATTCACTGGAGTGTTCTTTGATGATATCATCATCTATTCCAAGTCTCTGGAGGAACATAAGCAACATCTCCAAGTGATTTTTCAAGCATTGAGGGAGAACAAGCTTTTTCTCAACCAAAAGAAAAACGAATTCTTCCTTCAAGAGATTCAATACCTAGGTCATATTATCTCTAAAGATGGTATCCAAATGGATCCATCAAAGTTAGAGGTAATAAAAGCATGGCCTAACGGAAGAAATCTACATGAGCTAAGAAGCTTTGTTGGTATGTGCGCATACTATAGACGGTTCATAGAAAAATTATCTCAAGTAGCAGGACCACTACACGACTTAACTAAGAAGAACGTTAAGTTTGTATGGACTACTAAGGAGCAAAATGCTTTTGAAAAGCTCAAAGAGAAGCTTACTTCCCAACCAGTCCTCGTGCTTCCGGATCTCTCAATGCCATTTGAGGTCCAATGTGATGCTTGTGGTGATTGCCTTGGAGCAGTTTTGCTTCAAGAAGGGCATGCCATAGCATATGAGAGCCGAAGGCTCAATATTGATGAACGAGTCTTGGGCATTTATGAGAAAGAGATTTTAGCTGTTCTACATGCCCTAGACACATGGAAGCACTACCTATTGGGGACTCCATTTATCCTACAAACCGACCACCAAAGTCTCAAGTATTTCATGACGCAAACCAAGCTTTTCGATAAACAAATGAGGTGGGAAAATTTTCTTTCGCAATTTAATTTCCATATTCCTCACATAGCTGGTAAGCACAATCAAGTGGCCGATGCACTTTCACGATGACCCAAAGTTAATGCGGTGTCTATAGCTACTCACAATGATATATCCTCTATGATAGATGAGTATGCTATTGACCCTAACTTTAGAGACATAATGTCAGCCCTTGCTTTGGGGAAGAAAGTGAAACCATTCAGCTTGCAGGATGGCTATCATCTCCACGGCAATGGGATATGTGTTACCCATTCCCTTCGTGAGAAAGTTATGTATGAATCCCATGCTCCTCCATATGCGGGGCATAGAGGCATTCAACCTACTCTCCAAGGAGTAGAGACGTACTTCTATTGGCCTACCATGAAAGTGGACATACAAGAGTATGTTTCAAAATCTGCTTCGAGCTTCGAGCTTCGAGCTTCGACCTTACAGGTTGCAGATTACAGGTTACTGGGACAGGTACAGGCACAGGTAGCTGGAGTACAGTGATATACTAGCAGTGATGTCACTTGCAGTTGTTGTGGGAATGCATTACTTGGCGCCTATTTGAGCGCATTGTCTGCAGGATTGTACGTTACTTGTGGAAACTGCTATTGTACGCCTTGTGGAGCCATACTTGGTTGTATTTGGCAGTTCCAGCCATTTCTGAGACTTGGTCTGGAAGATAGTCATTTCTGAGACTTGACTATATGCGATTTGCATTAGCCTTCGTGTGAGGGTCGATAGTGTGAGGTTTTTATTGAGATGGGGGATTCTCAAATGTGGAGATCCTTTCGGTGATACAGGTAGCTGGAGCACCCTTTTTGTGACCTCGCCATAGGCTATGTACTAGTGAGTCCTACTTGATGCTCGGGTTCTATTGTTGACAGTTTATGCATACATATACAATCTATATTTTGGGTTCTCATTGCTCTACTTCTGGGGAAACTCTGTCAAAATTTTTCCAAGTTATGATGGCTGGTCTTTTGGTCTTTTGAGCCATTTTATGTTGTTATGCTGCTGAAATTTTGGCAAAATCAGAGGATAAGACAGGTGTGCCTTCTTGGGAGCTTCATGGTTGGCTTTAATGGATGATCAAAATGGCCCTCAGTTCACTCCTTTTCATTTAACTCAAAGAATTCAGATTAATGTTCATGTGTCCAGGAAGATCTTTTTCCAGCAGCGCATAGTCTTTATGTTTGGGCCGAGAAGATTGAGAGAGATCCTGGAATGTCCTTTGCCTGTTGTCATTCGGATGATCAACTATGAAAACTCATTTGATGTGCATGTGTTTGTCCTTATCTAAAGTTGAGCTCCATTGAAGTTTCTGGGGATTGGGTAGTGAAAAGTTTTGGGTTCTTGCACGTGTGTTCAAAGGGGTTCTCAAAGCATTAAACTTGGGTAGCCATGGCTTTCTCTTATCCAGAATTTCATGGAAGAAGTGGTGAAGATGCAGAAGACTTTCTGGAGCAAGTCGAGGTGGCATGCATAAGCAACAATATGTGTGATGAGGACAAGATTTTGAGGCTATGTGGATTGCTTTTGAAAGATCAGGCCCGTGTTTGGTTTATGGATTTGGAAGGTAAAGAAGCAGTGGAGTCTTCTTATGGTTTGAGTCTTGACAAGTTTATAGAAGCTTTTTTAGAGCGTTTCCAGGTTTTTGAAGATGCAAATGTAGTATGGAATGAACTCAACGCTCTTAAGCAAGGTTCTTGTCAAGGTGTTGATGCCTATGTACAAGGTTTTACAGATTTATGGACTCGTTGGTGTGTTGCTCTTAAGGATGAGACCCCCCCTTGTTCATTGAAGAAAAGTTTTTTTGTTGATGGTTTGTCACCTTGGTTGCAGTTCGAGGTTGAGTTGAAGAGGCCCGAGTCTTTTGAAGATGCAGTATGCATTGCAAAGCACAAGGAATGGAAGTTTAAGCGTCTTGAGGAACATGGTATCAGTACAGGTATGCATGTGCAAGATGGATTTGACATGGAAGATGAAGTTAAGCCTAAGCAGGTGAAAAGTAGCCTATCCTATGATGTTTCTCGTTTCTTCCCAAGGTCTATTGTGAAGCGTAAAGAGGTCTTGCAGGTTGACAGGTTTATGGAAGAGCTTAAAGAGGTGAGTAATGCTTTGGATACAGGATTGAAAAGTCTTGAAGCGGATGCATTGGCTACTTGTGTACCTTGTGATTCTGGGTGTGAGTGTGAGGTCGAGGTTATTGATGATGAGCACGTATCTTTGGATACTAGTTCCTTGGAAATTAGGGAAGAGGGCAAGGTTGAGAGCCATTTTGTGGATTTGTTGGATGTGGAGCCTGTTTTGAAGCCATATTTTGATGTATGTGCAGTGATTGACCCGATTTGTGAGCATGATTGTGGTTTAGAGCAGAGATCTGTATTCTTGGAGACTGATGAACCCATGCTAGAAGCTATGGATAGTGGTGCTAGCCATGATTATGATGTGGATGAAGTTATGTGTGATGATGAGTATGCTTATGATGATGAGAAGGGGTTTGGCATATATGAGTCCAATCTCAGATATATGGATGCCTATGCTAGGGATATGTGTGCTGCGGGGATACTTTTGTGCTTTGGATATCAACAACTTTACCTTCACACAATGCTTTTAGCTACTTGGGTGCAGGATTTGCAGGTTGTTGCTATGGCTGGTGAAGCCAAGATGCCAGGTGATGAGTCACTTGAGTTGTCTCTATCGGTTGGGTTGAATGTGGCATGCAATATTTATGCTTTTGGAACTCCAGACAGGGTGGATGTGTTAGTTGGATATGCCTATGGTGCATTTTGGTTGATTGTTGACAAATGTAGGTGTGGTGTTATGATGCTTCTTGTGAATCAGGCGATATGCCTTTGGCCTTTTGATCCAGGTGGAATGAGCATCTACTAGTGCTGCTGCTGAGCATGAATGCTCTAGCAGGCTAGGGGGTGGGCAAATTATGTCAGGAGTTTTCTGGAGCAAGGGATTGCGAATATGTACATACACATGCATGGTGCATCAAATAAAGAGTTGCCCATTCTCCAGAGCCAGGTGGTTACGTGGGGCCCACATGTGTACAGGTAGGACAGGGTGTACATAGTGCATCGATTTTCAATATTACCAGTACCAGTGTGTTTTTTCTACAATAAGGAGGAGTTGGTAGCGCATAAAACTTCTCGAGGAAGCTATCCGCGGGCTGACGACATGAGGTAAGCAGGTGCGTCAGATGGCATCTAGTGGCGTCAGGCGGTCGAATGGGTCAATATTTGCACGTGGATAAGTATAGACACGACGTGGGTGTTTTCTTGTGATAATTATGCAGAAAGGTCATCATGAGGACCATATTTTGGGGCCACTTCACATGGTGGCGAAATGCATTATTGGAAAAGAAATGAGTGCCAGGTGTGCGGATGATGCAAAAAGGTGACAACTATGAACTGCGAGGTCAGTTTTTGGCCTGTTCGGGATCCGTTTGAGGTCATCTAAAAGGCCAAGGGTGCCCAACTAATAAGGCTAAGTGTGAGAACTGAAAAAACAGAGAGAAGACCAGAAAAAACGTGGAGAAGAGAGGAGGAACAGCCGCAGGTGTGTTTTTGCTCATTTTGGAGCCTGTTTTGGTCGTAAACTGCTCATCCGAGGTCGGATTTGAGCACTTTGACATTGTAGACTGGGGTTTTGGGCCGTTTTGGACGCGATGGCGCTGTCCATTTTGCCAAATTCCTCCCTCTTTTTTTGCTATTTTTGCTGTGTAAGTTTTTCCTATGAGCAAAGTTTCTGCTCCAGTTTGTGATTGTGTCTGGTATCTTTTGTTGGGATTAAAGCCCAAGTGGCCTCTTATGCGGATATGGCCGGCCGCCCGCCTAACTCACTTACCTCTAACTCTTTGTATATACTCACATATACTTTGTGAATACTAAGGAATTGGGAGATAACCCTTCTAACAGTTCTCTGCGTACTGTACTGTGTAAGCTCACTGTGTGTGTGTGTGTGAGAGAGAGTCGACCCACGCTCCGCTCCGCGACTTCAATTGGTATCAGAGCCTTGGTTCAGTGCGGTTTTGCGCAATCACGCGCGCGTGCACTTTTCCGGCAGATTCTGGATCCGGAGTTCGAAAATTCACACTCGGCGTTCCGGGAGCGTTTCCATCAGGCGACCTGGGGTTTTACCCCCATTCGAAGCCGTTTATGCCCTCAAAATTTCGTTCTGAGCACTACAGCAGAAGATAGATTTCAACCGCAAAGAAATCCGTGTTGTGTAGATTGGCAAGCAGGAGGTGGCCGACATCTATATCGGCATCGACATACATCACCCATTAGTCTTCAGAGCATCATCTATAGACCAGGTACACATATATATCATCAGATATATATATTGCAGTCTGCATTGTTACTTCTTGTGCTTGCCAGGTTCCAGGGGAGGTGTGGCCATACGACGGCTTGACACCACTGGCATGTATTGCAGATTGATGTACTGTGATTGTGGGTCTGCTAGTTGTGAGTCACGCTAGCAGACAGACCGCCGCAGCGGTCATAGGACAGTGATTGGTCTATTATAGGATGTATGCTAGTTCTGGGCAGTTTGCTCAGCCATCTGAGAGGGTCGTGTGTGAGGTTTTTTGAAGCCAAGCACTGGGGGCTGGGTTACCCAGTGTGAGGTGGATTAGGTTGCTGGAGTTCCCCTCTACACGCATCCTCTTCGGCGACTTTTATCCCTTAGGATGTATGACTTTGTGTAGACACTGGATTGCATCTTACGCGTCAGGCCGTTGAGGCATTGTTCAGGGTTCAGTCTTGAGACAGATACAGGTTCTGTCATCGCCCAGAGAGGAGACAGTGAATGCTTACAGGACAACATATTACAGAGATTTTTTAGATTTGTCACTGGTCAGCTATTTATGATTGTTTTTTGAGCTATCTTTTGGTTCCCAAAGCTCAGTTTACAGGGGAGACTCTGTCAAAAATTTTCAAAATACTGACAGTTCCTGAGGAGAGGTGTTCAACTTGTTGATTACAGCTTGTTTACTGTGTACAGAGGCCAGTTTACAGGGGAAACTCTGCCGGATTTTTCTCAGGAGTAAACAGTTTGGTAGATATGGCATCTTCTCAAAGTGAGACTCTTTACAACATAAAGAAGCTGGATGGCACAAACTTTCCATCCTGGAAGAAGCAGATTTGGCAGGTTTTGGTGCATAAAAAACAAGTGAAGCCACTGAAGCTCAAAGGGGAAAGACCAGAAGGTATGGCTGAAGATGAGTGGGAAGAGCTTGACGAGTTAGCTTGTTCCACAATCATGCTGACACTGGCAGAAAATGTTTACTTCAACGTAGCAAAAGAGACTACAGCGTATGGCGTATGGCAAAAGCTATGTGGTATGTACGAGAAACAAAGTGCTGCTTCTCAGATTTTTAGGCTCAAGAAATTGGTGGATTTGAAGATGAAGGAAGGGACAGCCATGTCAAATCATCTGAATGAATTTCACACAATTTTCAGCCAGTTAACAACACAGGAGATAGTCTTTCCAGATTCAGTGAAGGCTATGTTTCTCTTAATCACTTTGCCAGACAGTTGGGATACTTTTCGTACAGCGTTAAGTAATTCTGTCGCGCCAGAAGGTCTTACAAGTGCCAATGTAGAAGGCAGCTTGCTCACAGAGGAAGTGAACAGGAAGAACATTGACAAAGGCAAAGGCAATAGTGCTTTGGTCGTTCGAGGGAGACAACAGTTTAAAGAGAAGAAGGGTAAGAAGGCACAAAACCGAAGTAAGTCTCGTGATTCGAAGTCAAAGGATGACATAGAATGCTACCATTGTGGCAAGAAGGGTCACATGAAGCGAGACTGTACGAAGTGGAAACAAGAAAAAGGAAAAACAAAGAGTTCTGAGCAAGATGAAAAGAAGAGTTCAGTGAAGATTGAAGAGGTGAATGTCACAGGATCTGGTTCAGACAGTGATTCTGGTATAGCAGCTGGTGACATCTTCCTTACAAGCAATCTTGATTCTGTTTTCTTGACTGCAGAGGATGGACATGCTATGAGTGATTGGATTATCGACTCAGGGGCATCTTTACATGTTTCTCCGCACAAAGAGTGGTTTACATCATATGTGGCTACTAAAGATTATGTCAGACTTGGCAATGAGCAGGTTTGTGACATACTTGGAGTGGGAGATGTGCAGTTGAAGTTTCAGAATGGCTCTTCTTTATGGCTCAAGAATGTCAGACATGTTCCAACAATCCGAAAGAGCTTGATTAGTACAGGGAAGTTGGATGATGCGGGTTATGTGACAGTTTTTGGGAACAACGCTTGGAAGATCTCCAAAGGTTCGATGACTGTAGCACATGGCAGCAAGTCAGGAACTCTGTACACTTTACATGTTTCAGAGGTTAAAAACCATGTAATTAATGTGATTGAGCAGCCAAGTGTGTCACTGTGGCATCGTAGGTTGGGACATATGTCAAAAAGAGGAATGGAAATACTTTCTCATTATGGTTATTTGCCTGGCTTTTCATTTCAAGATTTCGAGTTTTGTGAGCATTGTGTTTATGGTAAGCAAACACAGGAACCGCACAGATCAAAGAGGAATCGTAGGGACGAACGGTTAGCTCTTGTACACAGTGATCTATGCGGACCAATGCCTAGTTTTTCACTAGGGAGAGCAGCGTACTTTTGTACATTCATAGATGACTATTCTCGCAAAGTATGGGTTTACTTCTTGAAGCACAAGGATGAGGTGCTCAAGGTCTTTAAGACATTCTTGCAGCTGGTGGAGAATCAGAGTGGTCAGAAGCTGAAGTGCTTGAGAATTGACAATGGTGGAGAGTACGTTTCCAAAGCTTTTCAAGACTTTTGTGAAGCAAAAGGGATTAAGCGGGAACTTACTGCACCATATAATCCTTCACAGAATGGGGTTGCAGAACGTATGAATAGGACCATACAAGAGAAGGTCAGAAGCATGTTGTCAAATGCTGAGTTGCCTGATGGATTTTGGGCGGAAGCAGTGGCTACAACAGTCCATTTGATCAACAGGTCTCCTAGTAGGGTTCTGGATAAGAGTGCAGTGGCCGAGATGCTATGGACAGGCAAGGCACCTTCGTATAAGCATCTCAGAGTCTTTGGTTGTGAAGCTTATAGCCATATTCCTAAGGAGTTCAGAAATAAGTTAGAACCAAAGAGCAAGAAGTGTATATTTCTTGGCTACGGAGAATCGGGTGAGATGGGTTACCGGCTTTGGGATCCTGAGTCCAGAAAGCTTATTCGTAGCAATGATGTGCATTTCAATGAAGCCAAGTTTCACACTAAGCCAGAGAAGACAGAGGAGATCAGAAGAGTTGTCTTCAGGGAAGATGGACCTAGTTCTAGCACATCAAGACAGCATGGTCAGGCTCAGGAACAGCCTATAGTGGCTAGAGAGGCAGAATCAGTTGTGGTGAGACGTTCTGAGCGTGTCTCCAAACCACCTGATCGTTATGTGCCATCTCTAAATTATGTCATGCTCACAGATTGCGGAGAACCATCTTGTTACAAGGAAGCATTACAAGTGGTTGACTCGAAAAAATGGCAGTTGGCCATGCAGTCAGAGATGATAGCTCTGCATAAAAACCAGACATGGAAGTTGGTTAAATTACCACAGGGCAAAAAGGCTCTACCTTGTAAATGGGTTTACAGGTATAAGATCACCGCTCATGATAGTCAGCCAAAGTACAAAGCAAAGCTTGTTGCCAAGGGCTTTAAGCAAGAACAAGGCATTGACTTTGATGAAGTCTTCTCTCCAGTGGTCAAGATGACTACATTGAGATGCTTTCTTGCATTGGTTGCTATATTGGATTTGGTGTTGCACCAAATGGATGTCAAGACAACGTTCTTGCATGGTGATTTAGATGTGGAAATTTACATGCAGCAGCCAGAAGGGTTTGTTGATGCTTTCTCAAGGCTACAAACGTAGTGAGTTCGATCACTGTCTATATACAAAGAAGGCTAAGGATGGCAGTTGGCTGATCCTTATTTTGTATGTGGATGACATATTGATTGTTGGCAAACACTTGGAAGAAATTTCAGCTTTGAAGTCAAAGATGGCAAAATCGTTTGACATGAAAGACATGGGTGAGGCAAGTCATATACTTGGTATGCGCATTGAGAGAGACAGATCAAAGAAGTTGATTTGGTTATCTCAAACAGAGTATATTGACAAGGTTTTGCAACGTTTCAATATGGAGAAGGGAAAGGCATTGAGTGTTCCATTGCCACCATATGTGAAACTTAGCAAACAAGATTGTCCTGTGTCTGAGGAAGAAAAGGCTGAAATGGATAAGATTCCATATGCGTCTGCAGTGGGTAGTTTGATGTATGCAATGATTGCTACACGTCCGGATATTGCATTTGCAGTGGGAGTGGTTAGCAGATATATGTCAAATAACGGCAAGAAACATTGGGAGGCAGTGAAAGGTATCATGAGATACTTAAAATATACAAAGAGTATGCGCATATGCTATGGTAGTCAGGATTTGAGTGTCAGAGGATACACTGACTCAGATTATGCAGGAGACTTGGATAAGAGGAGATCTACATCAGGCTATGTCTTTACATTGGCTGGAGGTGCCATATCATGGCGATCTCGATTACAAGATTGTGTTACGCAGTCTACTACAGAAGCTGAGTATGTTGCAGCAAATGAGGCATGCAAAGAAGCTATTTGGCTTGATAGATTGGTTGCAGACTTGGGAATCAAAGTAGATATGCCAGAGTTATATTGTGATAGTCAAAGTGCTATACAATTGGCAAAGAATCCAGTGTTCCATTCGAAGGCTAAGCATATTGATGTCAAATATCACTTCATTAGGGAAGTACTTGAAGACAAGCAGATACAACTACTGAAGATCCACACCAAGGACAATCCTGCTGATCTACTCACAAAGGGACTTCCAGGAGAGGGCTTTGTGCATTGTCGTGAGTTGTTGGGCATTGGATAGATGGCAGCCATGTAAATCTTTGTACATTTATGTTCATAGATTTACAGTTACTTAAAGTGCCACATTGGATTTTAAGTGGGAGGTTGTTGGGATTAAAGCCCAAGTGGCCTCTTATGCGGATATGGCCGGCCGCCCGCCTAACTCACTTACCTCTAACTCTTTGTATATACTCACATATACTTTGTGAATACTAAGGAATTGGGAGATAACCCTTCTAACAGTTCTCTGCGTACTGTACTGTGTAAGCTCACTGTGTGTGTGTGTGTGTGTGTGAGAGAGAGTCGACCCACGCTCCGCTCCGCGACTTCATCTTTTACCCATATTGTGTGAGTTGTTTGCCCCATTGGTGTTGGCCCAAGCTCAATTGTATCTAAACATCAGAAATTATCCTCTTTTGAGATGAGTTTTTTTTGTGTGTGTGTGTGTGTGTGTGTGTGTGTCTGTGTGGAGTGGGCAAGTGGATAGTCTCTCTCCTCTCACTCCAGAGGTGTGTTCCTTGTCTCGGCCAGGTGTGTTGTCTAAGCCGAGTGGTGCCCCATAGTCTGTGTGTGTGTGTGTATCTTCCCAAGAGTGTGTGTCGGGTCGTTATAGAGGCGCTGTGTGTGTTTTCATCCCGCTCACACCGTTTCTAAAGTCCTTCGTGTTTTTCCACGAAAAAATGCAAACGGACTTCCGAAAAGGCTTCAACACTTGCCCAAACCATCCATAGTTGATTAGGTAAGCTTTAGACAAAGCTAATAGTGCGTATGGTAAGCCATAGGCAAAACGGCAAGATGAAACGCTAAATACACAAGCCGTTTCTGAAGTCCGTTTGTATTTTTCTACGGAAAAACACAAACGAACTTTAGAAACGGCCTGTGCACTTGTCCAAACCATCTATAGTTGATTAGGTAAGCTTTATGCAATGTCAAGAGCGCGTATGTCAAGCAGTAGGCAAAACCGCAAGAAGAAACGCCAAATACACAAGCCGTTTCTGAAGTTCATTTGCGTTTTTCTATGAAAAAACGTAAACAGACTTAGAAAACGGCTTCAACACTTGCCCAAACCATCCATAGTTGATTAGGTAAGCTTTCGACAAAGTCGATAGCGCGTTTGGCAAGCGATAGAAAAAAACCGTGAGAAGAAACGACAAAAATATACAACCCGTTTCAGAAGTCCGTTCACGTTTTTCTACGAAAAACACAAACCATCCATAGTTGATTAGGTAAGCTTTAGGTAGTGTCAAGAGCTTGTATGGCAAGCCGTAGGCAAAACCGCAAGAAGAAACGCCAAACATACAAGCCGTTTTTTAAGTCCGTCCGTGTTTTTTTACAAAAAAATACAAACGGACTTCAAAAACGGCTTGTGTGCTTGTCCAAATTATTCATAGGTGATTAGGTAAAGTTTAGGCAAATTCAAGAGCGCGTATGGCAAGCCGTAAATAAAACCGTAAGAAAAAACGCCAAATATACAAGCCGTTTTTGAAGTCCTTCGCGTTTTTCTACAAAAAAACGCAAACGAACTTCGGAAACGGCTTCAACACTTGCCCAAACCATCCATAGTTGATTAAGTAAGCTTTATACAAAGTTAATAGTGCATATGGCAAGCCGTAGCCAAAACGGCAAGATGAAACGCTAAATACACAAGCCTTTTCTGAAGTCCGTTTGTATTTTTCTACCGAAAAACGCAAACGAACTTTAGAAACGGCATGTGCGCTTGTTCAAACCATCCATAGTTGATTAGGTAAGCTTTATGCAATGTCAAGAGCGTGTATGTCAAGCCGTATGCAAAACCGCAAGAAGAAACGCCAAACACACAAGCCGTTTCTGAAGTTGGTTTGTGTTTTTCTATGAAAAAATGTAAACAGACTTAGAAAATGGCTTCAACACTTGCCCAAACCATCCATAGTTGATTAGGTAAGCTTTTGGCAAAGTTAGTAGCGCGTTTGGCAAGCGATAGGAAAAACCGTGAGAAGAAACGACAAAAATATACAACCCGTTTCAGAAGTCCGTTCACGTTTTTCTACGAAAAACACAAACCATCCATAGTTGATTAGGTAAGCTTTAGGTAATGTCAAGAGCCTGTATGGCAAGCCGTAGGCAAAACCGCAAGAAGAAACGCTAAACATACAAGTCGTTTCTTAAGTCCGTTCGTGTTTTTTTATGAAAAAATATAAACGGACTTAAAAAATGGCTTGTGTGCTTGTCCAAACCATTCATAGGTGATTAGGTAAAGTTTAGGCAAAGTCAAGAGCATGTATGGCAAGCCATAGATAAAACCGCAAGAAGAAATGCCAAATATACAAGCCGTTTCTGAAGTCCGTTCTCGTTTTTCTACAAAAAAACACAAACGAACTTCGGAAACGGCTTCAACACTTGCCCAAACCATCCATAGTTGATTAGGTAAGCTTTAGGCAAAGTCAATAGCGTGTATGGCAAGCTGTAGACAAAACCGCAAGATGAAACGCTAAATCTACAAACCGTTTCTGAAGTCCTTCGTGTTTTTTCCACGAAAAAATGCAAACGGACTTCCGAAAAGGCTTCAACACTTGCCCAAACCATCCATAGTTGATTAGGTAAGCTTTAGACAAAGCTAATAGTGCGTATGGCAAACCATGGGCAAAACGGAAAGATGAAACGCTAAATACACAAGCCGTTTCTGAAGTCCGTTTGTATTTTTCTACGGAAAAACACAAACGAACTTTAGAAACGGCCTGTGCGCTTGTCCAAACCATACATAGTTGATTAGGTAAGCTTTATGCAATGTCAAGAGCGCGTATGTCAAGCAGTAGGCAAAACCGCAAGAAGAAACGCCAAACACACAAGCCGTTTCTGAAGTTCGTTTGCGTTTTTCTATGGAAAAACGTAAACAGACTTAGAAAACGGCTTCAACACTTGCCCAAACTATCCATAGTTGATTAGGTAAGCTTTCGGCAAAGTCGATAGCGCATTTGGCAAGCGATAGAAAAAAACCGTGAGAAGAAACGACAAAAATATACAACCCATTTCAGAAGTCCGTTCACGTTTTTCTACGAAAAACACAAACCATCCATAGTTGATTAGATAAGCTTTAGGTAATGTCAAGAGCTTGGCAAGCCGTAGGCAAAACCGCAAGAAGAAACGCCAAACATACAAGCCGTTTCTTAAGTCCGTTCGTGTTTTTTTACAAAAAAATACAAACAGACTTCAAAAACGGCTTGTGTGCTTGTCCAAACTATTCATAGGTGATTAGGTAAAGTTTAGGCAAATTCAAGAGCGTGTATGGCAAGTCGTAGATAAAAGCGCAAAAAGAAATGCCAAATATACAAGCCGTTTCTGAAGTCCGTTCGCGTTTTTCTACAAAAAAACGCAAACGAACTTCGAAAACGGCTTCAACACTTGCCCAAACGATCCATAGTTGATTAGGTATGCTTTAGGCAAAGTCAATAGCATGTATGGCAAGCTGTAGGCAAAACCGCAAGATGAAACGCTAAATGTACAAACCGTTTCTGAAGTCCTTCGTATTTTTCCACGAAAAAACACAGACGGACTTCCGAAAAGGCTTCAACACTTGCCCAAACTATCCATAGGTTATTAGGTAAGCTTTAGACAAAGTTAATATAAGATGAAGCGCTAAATACACAAGCCGTTTCTGAAGTCCGTTTGCATTTTTCTATGGAAAAACGCAAATAGACTTCAGAAACGGCTTGTGCGCTTGCCCAAACCATCCATAGTTGATTAGGTAAGCTTTAGGAAAAGTCAATATCGCATATAGCAAGCCGTAGGCAAATTTTCAAGAAGAAACGCCAAACACAAAAGTTATTTCTTAAGTCTGCGTTTTTTTGCAAAAAAACGCAAACGGACTTCAGAAACTACTTGTATATTTGGTGTTTCTTCTTGCAGTTTTATCTATGGCTTGCCATATGCGCTCTTGACTTTGCCTAAAGCTTACTTAATCAACTATAAATGGTTTGGGCAAACGGACTTCAAAAACAGTTTGTATATTTGGCGTTTCTTCTTGAGATTTTGTCTACGGCTTGTCCAAATCATCCATAGTTGATTATGTAAGTTTTAAGCTAAGTCAAGAGTGCATATGGTAAGCGGTAGACAAAACCACAAGAAGAAACGCCAAATATACCAGCCGTTTCTAAAGTCCGTTCTCGTTTTTCTACAAAAAATTACAAACGGACTTCGGAAACGCAAATGGACTTCGGAAATGGTTTGTGTGCTTGCCCAAACCATTTATAGTTGATTAGGTAAGCTTTAGGCAAAGTCAAGAGCGCGCATGGCAAGCCGTAGAAAAAACCGCAAGAAGAAACGCCAGATATACAAGCCGTTTCTGAAGTTTGTCTATGGAAAAACGCAAATGGACTTTAGAAACAGCTCATGTGCTTGCCCATACGGATGATTTTTAGATTGGCATATTCCGGTTCAAGGCGCTTATCATAGATATCTACTTCTAATCCCAAGGGAGTTTGAAAAATGTTAAGGTCTAAAAAGGCACAACAATCACTCTTTGTGGTACAGTTAAGTTCACAAAACTCCTTGGGATAAATTCCTCCACCTATAGAACTCGAATTCAAGTACATAAAATCTTAAAAAGAAGGAACGTCAGGGACAAAAAGATAATCTACAAAGCGTCTTACATTGCATAACTTGTGCAAAAATATTGGGCAAGTGTTAGCAAGGACAAGAAGAAGTCATAAGTTCAAGGCTGACTTTTTTACTAGCAATGCCTTGTACCTATCCTTCTCAAGCTTGTACGCAAAAACTTTTGAAATAAGAGACTTGGCTCTAAATTTAAGGTCCTCCAAAATTTAGCTTTGTATATAGCGTTGTAAAGTCAAAAGTTTGGAGACATAAAGGAGAGTCTTAAAGAATGTTTACGAAATCTTGAAGATGCGAAGGAAGAAGAGAGCCAAGCTCTGCTTGAAAAAGTACACGCAGTCGAAGTGGCAGTGAAGAAAGAATCACATGAAACAACACATAAGAAGATTGACACCAAGATATAGGTGGCCCTACAAGAATGTCGGCTACAAGAATCTCTTGGCCTCAAGGTCAGCATTGGGGGGCTACACTTATCGTGGTGTACCGCGGAGGACACCCTTCGGGAAGAAATCACCAAGCTCAATGACATTCTTCAACCTATCTACATCAAGCCCGAAACTGTTGCTTGGATCAATGATACACATAGACATGTGCCACCCAAGCATTGCATACTCACTTTCAAGGACAAAGATGAGCGTATGAAGTTGCTACGTGAATCTCGTCTTCTCAAGGGAAAAAAGCTTTGGAATGCAGAAGAATGGACCATGAATCAACTCAAGAGTAAAGCAAGCAAGCTCAAGAAAATGCAAAAAGCATGCAAGCAAGGCAAATGGGCAGTCTACCAAGGTGGCAAAGCGATCATCCAGGAATTTCAAAAACCCAAACCTCTCCTCTCAGCTGACCCTTAGGTTTTTGTTCTCTCTTTTTCCCTACTCTACCCTCTTGATGGACCCTCAATCCTTAACTGATATGTATCAGCCCGCACTGAGAAGCAATTGTTGTAATGTTGTGTTTTTATTCTCATGGGTCATATATGACCTCCGTGGACGATAATTCAATCTCTCTCTCTCTCTCTCTCTCTCTCTCTCTCTCTCTTACTAAAATATTAGTTGAAAGAGCCATTGAGCTCAGGAGAGCTAGACGTTCACGATATCAATCGAGGCTCCATCAGAGAATCAAGTCTACTCTAGCGCGATATGGGAGATACCAATTACATCTATTTACAAAGGCGGACATTGACGAAGCTCTTCACTGACCGATGCACTACTTTCTCAGACAATGCCCAATGTTGGAAATTGATGAAGATGATGATGATTTTAGTCTTCCACTTCACTTTTATGTTTGTACCTGGACATAAGACTAGATCCACGAGGAGTTTATCGGATTGGTCTCATAAGTCATTTTGGCATTTTGAAGACGTTAAATATATCATTTCATTTCATTTCTTTATCTCTCTCTCTCTCTCAATGTGTATGTGTGTGTTCTTTGTTTACACATGTGTGTGTACATTCTCTCTCTCTCTCTCTCTCTCTCTCTCTCTCTCTCTCACACACACACACACACACACACACACACAGTGTAGAGAGAGAGAGAATGAAAGAGGGGAAGGGAACATAAGAGAGAGGAGAGGGAGGGAGCATACCAGGCTCTCCCTCCTCTCCTCATGTGTGTGTGTGTGTGTGTGTGAGAGAGAGAGAGAGAGAGAGGGGGGGGGGGCAGGGGGGGACAGGTATACCTATTGTGCAGAGAGCGCCGAAACTCAGATCTACAGATCTGAGTTTCGGGTGCCCTCAAATTATTTTTACAGGGTCGGCGTTTCTATGAGCGTCGCTATAAGCGTCTCTATGAGCGTCGCTATAAGCGTCTCTATGCGCGTCGCTATAAGCGTCTCTATGAGCGTTGCTATAAGCGTCTCTATGAGCATCTCTATAGTCTTTGTTATATAGCGACGCCGGGCTTTTTCCCATTTGAGCGTCGCACTATGAGCGTCGCTACATTGAAGGACCTCTTGTAGTGATAATCATAGCAATTAGCTAACTTGGCATGAAAAATACTTTTGCAAGAGAGAGAATTTAGAGAACATGACAACAGTTGAGGACCAGATTTATGTGGAGCCGGTCCCCCCTCCAATAGGCATTTGTATTAGGATTTCTCCCATTAAGAGAGAGACTTGTTACAATACAATCTTTGTGTTCCTTGTGACCTAGGTGATGCAATGAAGATGGAAAGCTTCATGCATCACAAACATAACATAAACTTGAAGAAAGCTTTAACTATCCCAAGCCTCAGTCCCAAGACCTCAAACACCTTCGAAGGTGAAGAGAGCTAGCAGGGAACGAGGGTAGGGAAGAGGAAGAAGAAACATTTCGTAGGAGAAAGAATTAGTTCCTCACTTATCATAACTCTTGTTGCTAGCATACATAATAGCATAGTAATGAAGAAGAAGGAGATGGCAAGCTTAAGCATTGAAGCATGGATCTTGGTTGGATTTGCACTCCATATCCAAGAGTGTTGGTGTAGGCTCTCAACCTCTACTTTCTTGGAGAAGGAGAGGGAGCTCTTGCACTTTGCATAGCACACAATGAGAGTGTTTGTGAGTGTGTGTGGGTGAGTATACCCCCTAAGCAACCCCCTAGCTTGCTTGGGTCGACCCCCCCTTGTAGCTCATGCTTGAAGCTCATTGGACCCCTCCAGGCCTAGCCAATCACAAGCAGGAGGCATTACAAGCAGCAAGGGTAGCCTTGAGACAAGTGACCCCCTTTCCCCTTTGAGAGAGAGGGTTAGATAAATGCTAAATCATTTAATTAAATCTCCTAAATTATTATTGGACCCCTTGGGTGGCCAACCAATAGGCTTTAGGCACACCATGAGGGCAACATGAGGAGGAACTTGACAAGTGTCCCTTTTGCTTTCTTTGTACCATGCATGCCTTGTGTGAGTGTGTGGGTGTTCTCTCTCATCCCCCCTCATGTAGGGCTCTCCCCCTCCTTGTAGGGATTGAATATTTGACTTTTTGACACCTCAAGCCCCTCATACATAGGCCCAGTTCCCACCACAAGCTTGGCCGTTAAGCACTTTAAGCTTGGGATGGGTTCTCACCTCAAGTGCAACCCTAGCATCTCAAGCATGTCAAGCACCTCAAGCATCTCAATAATTAAGCACCTCAATCATCAAGCACCTCAAGCACTTAGTCATCAAGCATGACAAGCAGGACAAACACCTCGAGCTGGGTCGGGTTCCCGTGCCTCAAGGTCAACCCTAGCTTACCTAAGGTCAAAGGCCTTTTACACACATTATTGGAGGACTTCAATGAAGATAACCCTAAGGTCTTATGCTCCATTTGTTAGCCTTGCTGTTTGATAGACCATCTCTCATTTGGGCCCCTTTACCATTGGCCCCGTGTTGAGATAGATCTATAAGCACATGTCTATTTCTTAACACTTGTTCCCGTTTATTCTCCCACATTAAGTGATCAATTTAATATGAGAAAACCATTTGGGTTGGTTAGATATTATATATTAGATTTCATGACAATTCAAATAAATACCCATCATAGTTTATTAAGAAAGACATAATTTGAAGTTTGAATAATCAACTTTTAGTATGATATGGTGTGAATTTTGTTTGAAATGACTTGAAGTGTCAACAAACAAAGTTGATGTGACCATTGGATGGTGAAGAAGAAGAAGAAGAAGAGAGTTTTAACTTCTTAGGAAACTATCCCAAGAGAGAGGTGCAAAGAGGAATTGCACGTTTTCTCTATCACTCCCCAGTATTTTAACTAGTTAAAATCATAAACTCTCTGTTCGATTTTGAGCTTGCCTTGAAGAAAATCGGTAAATTACACAAGTTCTAGTGTAAATACCGGCAAAAGCTTCAATTTTGACCTAAAAACCGGTAGAATTTCAAGTTTGCCCTTTTAACTTTCTTTTGCCAATTGTGACTTGCATTGGTTTCTACATGTGATTTCAAGCTTGTGTAATGAATTTTACAAGGAAAATGTAATTTACTAGCGCTGCACCCCCCTATGGTGTTCTTGGCCAAAAAGGAAGTTGGGTCAAAGCAATAGAAACTTCCACCAAAGGAACATCTGGCAGTCTCTTGTATTTCTAAAAGCCCCACTGGCCCAGGCCGGGGTGCCCATTGCAATATGAGGTCAGCCTCAATACACAACAGACGAAGGCACGCGCCCACAATCCCTTACTGGTTGCCAACTGAATATACACAAGGAAGATTCTCATCAATATATGCAGAATGAGCCAGCTGCACAGTTATTGAGCGACCAGCAGTAATTATCAGTAGCGGCTAGCGCTAATTACTCTACCAATGACACTATTCTGGCTCTTCAGCAGACATTAGTTGCTGCTAATCTTGCTCAAAAGCCCCATCATCTTCAGACAGTTGTTGCCCATCCGATACGAAGATGAAGGCCGGCGCACTGAAGACAAAGCGCTCACACTCTCTCTTGCGCATGCTTCAATACGCAGATAGATATGATGTATTACTTATGATGGTGGGCACCTTGGGTGCAATTGCAGATGGCATCTCCACACCTAGCATGATGGTTATAATGAGTGGACATTGATGTCTTCGGCAAAGGTGTCGGCGATACACCCGGTGCGTTCATGGACCAGATCAGCAAGGTAACCATCATTTGAATCCTGCTATTACTTGGTCTTGTATTGTGATTCTTAGTCTCATATCTAAATTGTAGCCTGCTCAAATGAGGTAAAAAAGATCTTTTTTGATAATTGAATTTATTACTTGTTGATTAATTAGGGCATACTACATTCAAATCATTAAATCTCATCTGATTAATGTTGATTACTTATGATATGGATCTTAGAGTCTAATCTTTGGCCTGTTTTTGTGTAGTATGGATTGTACTTCGTCTATATTGGTATGTGCGTAGGCGTGGCCAGCTTTGTTGGTAAGACACTGGCTCTTTTACTCTGTCTCGCGTCTCCATCTCTCTCGCACGTTCTGTAGGCATTTTTTTTGCATTCTTACAAGTAGTGGTTTGATGGTGGGAATATTGCAGAGGCTTTTTCATGGATCAAGACAGGTGAGAGGCAATGCTCGCGGATGAGGTGCTTGTACTTGAAAGCTATCTTAAGACAAGATGATGGGTTTTTCGATGTTCAAGGGACAGACACAGCTGACGTTGTGAATAGTGTAGCGGCTGACACTGAAACTATTCAAGGAGTGCTATCAGAGAAGGTAGAAATATAGTTCTTGTCTAGTAAGTGCACTTATCACTGATTATTAAAATTACTGAAAGATTAGTGCATAGTTTGTGAAGTTAGTGAGCACACAAAATTAGTGCAAAGTTAGTGTGTAATTAGTGTGTGTATAGATTACTCATGCAATATTATGTTCACATCTTGACTGTGCTCTCGTGGAATTTTCTTAGGTACCTCATTTTGTGGTGAATATATCAACATTTGTGGGAAGCTATGTTGTGGGATTTTACTTGACTTCAAGATTGGCTCTCATTAGCCTTGCATTCATCCCCTTCCTAGTGATACCGGGCCTTCTCTATGGGAGAATCCTTGTGAATCTTACAAAGAGTATGCATGCGGAGTATAGGAAGGCAGGGATGGTGGCCGAGCAAGCCTTGTCAGCTATTCGAACCGTGTATGCATTTTCAGGTGAGGAGAGAACTTTGCGCGAGTACTCAGGCGCTCTCGAGGGTATGGTAAAGGTTGGGCTGAAGCAAGGTTTAGGTAAAGGCCTAGCTGTTGGAAGCAATGGAGTTGTGTTTGGAATTTGGGCCTTCTTGTCTTGGTATGGAAGCACACTAGTCATCAATAGTGGCCTCAATGGTGGAAAGGTCGTTGCTACCGGACTCTCCGCAATAATAGGAGGCTTGTAAGTAAGCCCCGTGAATATAAGTTCTCTCTCTCAGAATATTGCAAGTAATGAGAATTTTACACTTTTCTCTTTCAGGGCTCTTGGAAATTCTCTCCCTGATTTGAAATATTTCATGGAAGCGAGTGTAGCCGGGGCAAGGATATGTGACATGATCGAGAGGGTGCCAACCATTGACACAGAGAATGAGGAAGGGCTTGTGCTGGGTCCAGGAGAAGTGAAGGGAGAGATAGAGCTGAAGAATGTGAGCTTTATATATCCGGCGAGGCCAGAAAGCCTGATTTTTAACGACTTCACCTTGCGTATACCGGCAAGCAAGACAATGGCGCTTGTCGGGGGCAGCGGTTCGGGGAAATCTACTGTGGTTGCACTCCTTCTCCGCCTGTATGACCCGCTTCAAGGTCTCATTTCTCTTGATGGTACCCCCATTAAGCTTATTCAGCTCAAATGCTTGAGAGCCCATATGGGACTTGTAAGTCAGGAGCCTGCCCTCTTTGCTACCACTGTCAAGCATAACATCATGCTGGGAAAAGAAGGAGCTAGCATGGAGGACATCATCGAGGCGGCGAAGAAGGCGAATGCTCACAACTTCATTTCGCAACTTCCAAATTCATATGAGACACAGGTAAAGTAAGGCACTTGTACAATGCTCAAAATATTTTGTTTGTGCTCTACGTGTGCCTATGGTCAATTGATGCATGCCTCAGGTTGGGGAGCGCGGAGTCCAAATGTCCGGTGGGCAAAAACAGAGAATTGCTATTGCCAGAGCCATGCTGAAAGACCCACCGATCTTATTGCTTGACGAGGCCACCAGCGCCCTTGATGCCGAATCAGAGGGAGTTGTGCAGGCTGCTCTTGATCAGGCAGCACTTGGCCGCACCACTCTTGTTGTCGCTCACCGCCTCTCTACTATCCGCAATGCCGATCTCATCGCTGTACTCCAGAATGGACAAGTAGTTGAAATCGGGGATCACAATGAACTTTCGGCTAAAGGTGGTGCTTATGCCACACTTGTACATGCCGCCAGCATTGGAGACGACGCCCGCACCGCTCCCTCATCCAGTCCACTGGCGGTAGCTCATTCCGCACCAAGATATTCCACCTCTCTCATAAGGAGGAGCACATCTAGTCGTGTTAGCTTTGGTTTGGACCTCTCTGCGGAGCTCACTCTTCAAGCTACTGAAGAGCCCGGTGCTTCCTTGCCGCTGCCACCATCTGCTGATAGCTCGCCACCATCTTTTAGACGCCTCATCGCCCTCAACAAGCCTGAATGGCGGCAAGCACTGCTAGGAACCCTTGGAGCATCCATTTTTGGGGTTATACAACCGCTGTATGCTTTCACGCTTGGCAGTGTCATCACGGCTTTCTACTTGAAGGACCATTCAAGACAGCGGCGGTTAATTCAAGATTATTCGTTCGTATTTGCAGCACTCACAGTGGCATGCTTTCTGACAAACACTCTTCAGCATTACAATTTTGGAGCAATGGGGGAGAGGCTGACAAAGAGGGTGAGGCAGAGAATGCTAGCAAATATTCTGAGGTTTGAGGTGGGGTGGTTTGATGAGCCAGGAAATAGCAGCGGGGCAGTCTGTGGGCGGCTAGCATCGGAGGCGAATCTGGTGAGGGCGTTGGTGGGGGACCGCTTGTCTCTGATTATAACAACTGTGGTAGCAACGGTGGCGGCAGCGACGTTCGGGCTGGTGATATCGTGGCGGTTAGCGGTTGTCATAATAGCGGTGCAGCCACTGGTGATCTTGTGCTTTTACGTGAGGAGGGTGTTGATCAAGAATGTATCAATCCAGACGCTGAGCATGCAGCAGCAGTCGAGCCACCTGGCAGCGGAGGCGGTGATGCACCATCGGATTATAGCGGCCTTCTCCAGCCAGGAATCGATTCTGCGTCTGTTCGAAACGCTGCAAGGTAAGCTCACTGGACTGTACAGTCTGTAGTCAGTACTAGTGACAGTCTCTACCACTGATCATCAAACAGTGGACTTGGTTCATTGCATCCAGTCAATTTTATTTTATTTTTATCTAAATTCATTTGAACTGTGCTGCTGTGCAGAGGACTCCCGGCGAGGTGCCACCCGGCAGGCGCTGCTGGGGGGGCTCGGCATGGGCAGCGCACAGCTGACCACGTTCTTCTCGTGGGCCCTCGACTTCTGGTACGGAGGGCGCCTCGTCAGCAAGGGCCTGCTGACGCTGGATCAGATGTTCAAAACGTTTTTTATCCTCGTCAGCACAGGGCGTGTCATAGCTGACGCCGGAAGCATGACGTCGGACATAGCCAAGGGAGCCGCGGCGGTGGGGTCGGTGTTTGCCACGCTGGATAGGATCAGCAGGATAAATCCCGAAGAGCCGGAGGCGGAGAGGGTGGAGAGGGTGGCGGGGGATGTGGAGTTACGACACGTCGACTTCGCCTATCCAGCGAGGCCGGAGGTGCTGGTGTTTCGCGACTTCAGTTTGCGGGCGAAGGCGGGGCAGAGCGTGGCTTTGGTGGGGCAGAGCGGGTCGGGCAAGTCGACGGTGATAGGGCTGATCCTACGGTTCTACGACCCGTTGAAGGGGAAGGTGAAGATCGATGGCAGGGATTTGCGCGAGCTGCAGCTGCGCAGTGTGAGGTGGCACATTGGGCTGGTGAGCCAGGAGCCTACGCTGTTTGGAGGTTCCATTCGGGACAATATTCTGTATGGCAACGAGCAGGCCACGGAAGACGAGATCGTGGAGGCCGCCAAAGCCGCTAACGCGCACGACTTCATTAGGTGAGCGCTTACTTGATTGGTCTACTGACTTTAACTAATGAATAAATAAAACTACTATTAAAAAATCAGCTTCCTTATAGAATAATTTATTCATTCATAATAATAATTCCTCATCAAGCGTCGAACCTTTTGCTACACTTCATGACAATGCAAAGGATATCTCAAGAGTCAAGGGCTCTTCACTACCTAGCCTATTTCCTCTTGAAACGTCGGACCTTTTTCTCCACTTCATGACAATTGAAGATTCTCACTAGCATCTTATTATATCCCCTTGGGGCCTGAAGGACTACCTTATTCTCGTTTATATTTTCATGCCGTTGACATTGGAACATAAGCTAAGAGTACATTCCCACTAGGTATAAAGTTTTTGGATGAAGAAATCCCATTCTCTACTCTATAGAGTTGAATATGGTTCGTATTCCTCTAGCCCTCCTAGTTTAAGCGGTTTTAAAACAGCTCCATCACTACGAGCGAGGCCTATAGGCCTCGTGGACATGCGTGAAAAAATTGACTTTGCATTACAAGTTTTGACCATTCATGTCTAGCCAAGTTTTGCAATTACACGTATTAGCTATGTATCCTACTCGGGACCCATCCAAATTATGCTTGGCTAGGTTATGAAGGTTGTACAACTAGTTATAGCAACTTCTTCAGCTTGCAAAGTCTGTCGAAAATGACAGCCTATAAGATTGCAAGGTTTTGTGTAACACCTCGTAAGACAATCAAATTGTCAAGGAGTGCTAGCTCAGTTAGCAGAGCAATAGCCTCTTGCGTCTGTCTTGGGTTCGAACCGCCTTGGCAACTCGTGTGAGATGAAGCCCTTAGGGGTTGTTCCCCTAGTCCATATGATGGGTTGGCCAACCTTATCCAGCTGGGAAGACTCACCTTGAGAGTCGGATGCCTCCACCTACCAGGGTTTCATGTCTGTTGTAATTTCAAAGCTGTAGGCAATTCTCAAGAAAAAAAAACCAATTAAAATTTTTAAAACTCCTTTATATCCAAAAGTGATAGGAACACCATCTTAATTTGAAAAATGTCAAAACTGTTTGTGGGTGTGTGCAGCTCATTGGCAAGTGGGTATGAGACCAATGTGGGTGATCGAGGTGTGCAGCTATCAGGAGGGCAGAAGCAGAGGATAGCCATTGCCAGGGCGATTGTGAAGAAGCCAGCAATTCTCCTTCTAGACGAGGCGACAAGCGCACTAGATGCCCAATCAGAGAAGGTGGTCCAGGAGGCATTGGAGAGGGTGATGGCCAACCGCACCACCATTGTGGTGGCCCACCGCCTCTCCACCATTCACTCGTGTCACACCATTTGCGTGCTAGAGAGCGGTTGTATTGTTGAGTCAGGCTCCCATTCCCACCTCCTCTCTAAAGGTCCCTCGGGTGCCTACTTTAACCTTGTGCGCCTCCAAAACCAAACCTCTCTCCCTCCTCTTGATTAAAAATTATTACTGCAATGTTGCACCCCCTTACGATTCAAAGTTTGTGATCAAACAAGCAAGGATCGACCCCCCATACCAATTGGTTTCATTCATGTAAATTTATGCCCCATTTTTTTAGTTACTTCTCACACAATGTTTCCCAAGATTCATAAAAATTATTCTTGCAATGTTGCACCCCCTTACAATTGAAAGTTTGCGATCAAACAAGCAAGGATTGAACCCCATAACAATTTATGCCCGATTACTCCCCACTAAGTGTTTCCCAAGATTCAAACACATCCTTTATCCAGGATACATCAAACTCTTATGGTTTGTCCATCCAGCTTTCAAACAAGGAGGCTCATGACACTACACTTCGCTCTTCATAGCTACCTTGCTTTCATACTTATGGAAGTATGGTTAAGTCACCCTCCTTTGTGCCCTTGCTAATAGACAAATAAAAAGCTAGAGGCAAGGCAATTGTTTTCTCTGGAACATTTTTGTTATTTAGAGGCAAGGAAATTATTTTTTAGATACCTTTTATTGTTGCTAAAATAGATTTAGAGGCAATGAAACATCCCCAAGTTTCTTTCTTGTTCCTTGAACCTCCATGTTAAGGCCAAGGCCAGCCTTGCTTGCCCTTCTTGAGCTTGCAAAAGTTCTCCTTTCTAACTAAATCCACCCATCACTTCATCTCCTCTTAGAAACTCACACCAGCATTTTTCTCTCAAATATCGTCAGAGGCAACCACCCATCAAAGGATAGCATAGTACAATGGTCTAAAAGGATTCTGAGCATACTCAATATTGAGATTTATAGTCAACTTACTATCTATGATAGAATGCCACCAATGTAACCACACTTAGTGTGATGCAAGTTCCTTTTTAATCACCATGAAAACTCTCTCTCTCTCTCTCTCTCTGTGCTGCCACACTGGCCAAAATCAATTATGGACCTCGATTTAATAAATGAGTTTATGTCTGACAATCCTTCAAAACTTATGTGTACATATATGGGGCATAGATGTTCCCTCAACATTAGGAAAAGTATGAACCTTTTAGGGGCCGTTTGGCATTAAGGTTAATTAGTGGCCAACCAATAGAAAGAGGGTGGTGGACACACTCTATACCCTTAAAAATGTAGGGGGACATGGTAGTGATACGTAATTGGACGGGAGACCACATGGAACCTCCTTTTCCTTCTTTCTAATCCGGTTTTGAAAAAAAACCTAAAAATTCAAATTCTTTCAATATCTTAAAACTTATTATTTGTAGTGTGAAAGCCGTCCCAAACCTATTTCATGCTCAAAAGTGGACCTCTTAAAGTCAAAAGCGTGCACCAAAAAGCCCCAAAATATTTTTTTCTTCATTAAAAAAAATATATATTTCCTCTCCAACGTTCTCCCTAACCTATCCCATAGCTAAAAATTCTCTCTTTAGAGACCCTTTTCCAAGCTCACCATTGCTCATGCACTCACATTGACTCTCTACTCCAACATTCTCTCTCTACTAGCTCGCTCTCACCTCCATTAGAGCACCGACTCTCACAAACAATAGTACATAGTAATATAAGATATACTAAGATAACTAGTATCTATCACTTAATATTGAATCCAATGGATATAGACAAAAATAGAGAGAAGATCGACACAGTACTAGGACCAGAGGATGGGTTGCCCCCCCCCCCCCCCCTTCCCCGATAAAAGTATTTTTATTAATGGGGAGAAGTCTATACAAACACTTGAACCGAACGCATTACTACATTCCTTCTAGAATCCAAAAGTCTCAGCTTCCTATTCTCAAGGTAGGGTTTTGAGAACCAAGGTTATCGCCTTTGGATCTCACCTTCCAGACTCATTGTATGGCATCCCTACAACTCTTTCCTCAACTCTACTCCCAGAGTCCTCGTCCTGTAGAACAACTCTACTTTTGTGGACGCAAAGTCCTTCCTTGGGAATCTCAACTTCTCGATCCCAACTCGAGAGTCTATTACTATTATATCCATGGATTTACTCCTAAAATTAGGGTGAAAAACCCTTGGGCTCCTACTTCCTTGCAAAGAGAAAGTACACTTGTAAAGAAATAGTCAAAGATCATAACATGAAAAACATTACATTCAAAGTATGACACTCATAATGTAGCTTGGTTCTTGAAAAGCAACCATCTAGAAGAGATCTATATGCTAAGACACCTTTTCTTCCAATTCTATAGACACAAGAAGTATGTTCTCAAGTTTTCTTCTCCTGAATCATCCTCATCTACGCCGTTTATGGGTTGAAAATAGAGAAAAACCATAGCTTATCTAGATGGAATTGATCTTTGTGGGGACTTATTGACAATGGTACCTGCCTACATGGTCATGGCAACATCCAATGCACTCGGGGCAGCCATAAGCCTCACCGAAAGCGTTTTCTCCATGGTTGAAATATATAGCAAATCTTCTTGTTCCTAGCATTGGCTTTTTTCTATATCTAAGGCTGGGTTCACAAAGCGCGGCGGAAACAACGCTCAGTAGGACATGAGCCAATCATTGGTCGCCGGCTCAGCAGGGGCTGTTCACAAGGCGCAACGGTAGCTAAAGCTGAACATGCCAGCGCACGGAATAGTTGCCTCGATTTTCTTCCGACCCCCCCCCCCCCCCCCCCCCCCCCCCCCCCCCCCCCTCGCCAGTTGCTGTTTCCGCCCTCCACGTAGGCTTAATTGCATGCCAACTTGCAACTCAACGTTCCAAAAGACACCCTTAACGTTCCAAAAGACACCCTTAACGTTCTTTTTTTTTTCAAAGCAAACCTTAACGTTCTTATTTTTCCAACTATAAAAAGACCCCATTGGAGCTAAAGAGTCCTTCACATTTTTCACAGAGCACAGCATGAAGTTGCAAGGAGCATTTTGAGGCTTGGAAGCATCCACTGTGGTAATTTTTTTTTGCATGAAGAACCTCTTCTCTTCCTCTCCTCTTTTTTCATTTTGTGTCGACACAATGACGCAACTTCCATGTTCTTTGATATACTAACCTTTATACTCGTGTGTCTTGATAGATTGAAGATTGTTGGAGCGTTACGACGTGCAAAGTTTGTGAAAAGGTATACATGCTTATGTATTGAAGCACGCTCTATTTTAAATGTTTTTCGATGAGCATGTCCTAAAAACTCTCTCTTGTTTGCTTGTGATGCAGGTAAGGTAACATGGAGTCCAACACCCTCAATTTCATGATTCTCAAAGAGAGGACGATGACACCATTCTCTCTCAACCACAATTCTCCCAACCTTATTTCAACCATTTCTCTCATTTACCATTTCCTATGCCCTCTCATGGTTTTACGGCCATGTTGAATTCTCCATCTCCAACCTCTCCTTTCATGATGCGCCCTTCCAATCAACCACCATATCCCTCACCTCCTCTAAGTGGCTCAAGCCCTAATCCTCCTATGCTACCACAAGCTAGTCCGAGCACTCCTCCCATTCTAATTCCGAACCATATACCTCCCCCCCCTCCCCCCTCTCAACCTTTCAAAGGCCGTTCAAAAGCATCCAAGAAGAGATCAACCAATAATGAGGAGGTAGCCCAAGGGAGCCAAGTGCCATCGAAGAAGCCAAAGACAACCAAAAAGAAGGTTGTTGTTGACTTGGGGGACGATGATGACAATGACAACAAAAGGAAGGGCAAGTGGAGGGACTTTTGGGTTGACCAATTGGTTCACATTCAGGGAGGGATGAATGAGGAATTCAACAATCCTCAAAAGCAAGGAGTCAACTTGTGGGCCAAGGTGGCCACTCAATTGGCCGGCACTTATCCTGAGTTTGATAAAGATAGCGAAAGCTGTCGTAAAAAATTTCAAGCTGTGGTAGCTCAATACAGGATAGATAAAGTCCATAATAACATTTCTGGCAATGACAGGAAGAGGACTTGCAAATGGTATGATGTGGTAGATGAATACTACCATGATAGAGCTTCGGTCACACCTCTTAGTCATGCTTCCTCAACCACCCAAGATCCTACTGTTCTTGGAGGTGACAATAGCGCTTTTTCAGAGGCAAAGATGTCGGATCCCGAGAAGGCTCAAGCCTCCACCACTTCAACACGTCGCCCAGCTCCAAAGTACGAGGAGTCATTGGCCCAAATGGCCAACACAGGGAACCTACTTTTGGAGCATCTTAAAGACTCCTCTAAAGAACAACATGCCTTGCAGAAAGAGCGAATCTCCATTTTGGCTGGAATGCATGCCACCTTGAATGGATATCTTGACCTAGCTAGGAGTGCTGACAAGTAGAGAAACTCGAAGTCTTCGGCACTTATGATCTATTTTTTGCTATGCTCTATTTTTGGCTATGCACACATAGAAATGTTTTTTTGCAAGGATATCTAGGCTTTATGCTGTTGTAACCCATTTTATCATGATGATTAGTGTACTTTGTTTCCATGAAATGTCTATTTGAACACAAATACACACACGACAAATACAAATAATAATAGTACTAAGAATTCTCTATTTCTCACAATGTATTGGAGGAAGAAGATGGTTCTCTCCAAGGACTTAGCACTCCATTGTGCTTGGTTGTGTTGCTTGGCAATTAATGAGTTGCTTAAGGAATCACACATGCGCAACGAGGAGGCTTTAGTTCAATCCTGGCTCCATGTGACACAATGCATGGCACGTTCTGTTGATTATAAGAAGACTGCAAATCGAAGGAGAGGGCATGAGCTTAGAAAAGCTTGGGCCTACCCTAGGCCACAACATTTTCTAAACGGCTATTTGTTGGGTGCATATTCGGCACGCATGTTTAAGCGGCGTCTACGGGTGAGCAAAGAAACTTTCCATCACCTCTGTGGTAAGCTTGCTCCTTTCTTGAAGAAGCAAACCACAAACATGAGGGAGGCCATAAGTGTTGAAAGTAGAGTGGCCACGGCTCTCAATAGGCTTGCTACAGGAACAAACCTTGATCCCTTAGGTGATCTCCATGGGTGTGCTAAAAGCACAGTGTGTAAAATTGTCCATGAATTTCATTTTAGGGCAATTGTGACATCAGGCCTTAGGGATCTCTATATTAGATGGCCTTCAAACTCACGTTTTGCCACACTGGCAAGTGAGTTTGAGGCAATACAACACATTCCCTTTGTAGTTGGTGCCATAGATGGTTCTCACATTCCCATAATTGCTCCAAGGGACAACCATGTAGATTACTTCAATCGCAAAGGGTTTCATTCAATCCTGCTACAGTTAACCGTGGCCCCAAATTGTTCAATATGGAATTATGATGTGGGGTGGGCTGGGTCAGTCCATGACTCCTTAAACTTCACTAGAAGCGAGCTAGGGCAACGATGTACAAAAGGTGACTTGGGCAATTATTGTTTGGTGGGCGATTGCGCTTACCCAGCACGGCCTTATATGCTAGTGCCCTTCAAAGGATGCAAAGAAGGATTGTCACATGCAAAGTACTATTGGAATTTCATCCAATCAAGCACTAGGATGCCAATTGAGAGAGCCTTTGGCATGTTGAAGGCAAGGTTTCGTATATTGCTGAAAAGATGTGACATGAATCTAAAATATGTGCCAGATGTTGTTGCTGCTTGCCTTGTGCTCCACAACATTTGCATTTGCCACGGAGAAAGTTTTGACATGGAATGGGTACGAGAAGCTGAAGCAGACTTGGCACTTATGGTTCGAAGGGAAGAGGATCGGAGAACAGCTGCCTGCTCCTTGAGGAGGCTATGTGCTACTAGGCCAATATAACAAAGCACAAGGAACGGAACGTGAACGTGCAGGCGGAGATGAAGGTTTTGTGTTGGTTCAGAGCGGCGAGACAATCTCGCTAGGACAATGTATAGAGAGCATGCAAGGGCCAATGTACAAGAATTCTTTGGCAATGATGCCTTGGCAGAGATGGATTCATCATCAATGGAAGCATCATCATCATTAGCTTCTTCCTCTTCTACGTAGAGCTTTGCAACGAAACCTTTCATTGTAGAACTGGCATGCTTATTATGTTTATGTCCTCTTTCAGCTTGTATCTCATGAGATTCCTTTAATACATCTTCAATGTAGCTTCTCTATATGTGTTTTTTCTAAAGGTTTTTATGTTAATCAAATTTCTCTTCCGCCACCCTGTGTGAATGCATGGTGCGGCGGAAGATATGTTGGTTCTCTATTTCCACCTCCCGTGTGAACTGATGGATGGCGGAAGAGTTGCAAATGAAGCTCTTCCACCTGGAAAAGGGTCTTTTTCTTTGCTATTTCCGCCGCCCTCTTGTGAACCCAGCCTAAGAGAGGAAGAGAGTTGGCTTTTGTAACTCTTGGTAGCAGGTAGGAATAGAGGGGGTCAACCCAACAAAAATAGTGCAAACAGAGGGAGCACCTAGAGTAGAGAGAGAGAGAGAGAGAGAGAGAGAGAGAGAGAGAGAGAGAGAGAGAGAGAGAGAGAGAGAGAGAGAGTGATCGCCTTGTCTTCTACTAAAAAGAGGAAGGAAGAGAAGGCGTTGGGAATTTCTTGCTTTTTTACCAAATGGCTGCTTATTTATTAAGTGGGCACGCAGCCTCTTAAAAAATGGTCTGAACCAGTTAAAAACTTAATAGAACCTTATAAACTAAAAACAATGCTTACACAATCACAACCAAGGCATCACTGGATGGATTCTTGTACACAAATGCAACGCGCTAACATAGATCTCTTTACGAAAAAGCATCTGCTTTCCCAAAAGGAAAACCGTTTTCTTAGAAATATCTGTACTCGGATGTCTCTAGTGAGGAAAACCCTCGCTCTGGATTTTAATAATTCATTTAGAATTATTTTTCCTAGTGTCTAAAGCGAGAAAATCCTCTCATCTATAAATTCAATAACTCATTTATAATTAATTTTTTGTCAGATAAAGCTAACTTAGCGACTGTTACCATATACATGTGGTAGTGATGTGTGTGAACACATTAGGACTGCCGGGGCATTTTTTCCCTCTTTAGGAGGTTTTTCCCCCCATGCATTGTATATACGCCCATCACTCTAGGGCTATCAATCTGTTAACCCTCACGGCTCACGGACACTCCATCACCTACGACGGACGTGTATTATGTATTTGGTAGAGTCAGGTACCGGGCTTGTCGGACCAATAGGAAAAGGGTAAGAGTGATCGCCGATGAGAGGCGCACTCTAACTGGGACATTCAAGGGATTAGTTGGATAAGCATGGGCGCCCAAGTGTGAATGGGGTGAGCTCATATAAAAGCCAACTAAACCTAAAATTCACTCATTCTCTCATTTGTGCAATAGAAGAGTGCTCTTGCTCCATCTCCATCTCCATCTTCTTCTTCTTCACCTCCTTGTGTGTGTGTGCATGTGAGAGAGAGAGAGAGAGGGAGAGTGTGTGTGCGATCGAGCATTACGAAGGGACGACGGCGGCGAAGCGGTTGAGCGCGGCACGACTACAGCTTCTTCTTCATCGCAGCGAGGAATCCACCATGAAGGTGAGCGTAGAGCGGTGAGTGACACACCCTTTGCTCTCTTGAGCTTGCTAAATTAGTCTTGTTGTGTGCTTGGAGCCATTTGTGGCTCGCACACGGTGTATCGGCAAGTCCCTTGCTTCGACAGTGCGGCAAGGAGCGCACATTTTTGGCGCCGTTGCCGGGGAATCGCCCTGCACTCAGCCCAAGAGGCACTTTGTGCTTCTCCTATGAGTTGTTTGTAGTAGGAAAGAAGAGGAAGAGGAAGAGGAATGAGTTGTTTTTCTGTAAGTTGTTAATTTCTGTGTTGTCTGCAAGTTCTGTGATTTCTGCATAATGTTGTGTTTTCTGTTTGCACACAGTCTTTGCACAATTAGTAGTCGTTAGCTTGTTTGCAGTGAATGAATAAGTAGGAAGGAAGTTAGCAATTTCTGTTTGCACACAGTCTGTACACAGTTTTCTGTCAAGGTTTGGCTGCACACAGTCTTTGCACAGTAAGGTAGTGAGAGAGGAAGCAGGTGGACAGTTAGCTCACTGTCAGTAAGCAGTTAACAGATTAGTCAGTGGTTAGCAGCACTGTTAGTAAGTAGATAAGGTAGTGAGCTGTCTGTGAGCTGTTGACTGGGAGGTTAGGTAGGTGAGAGTGTGTGTGGCCAAGAAAGGGTCACTGAAACCGCGCGCGGTCATCGCCAAGAAAAAAATAAAAAAAAAATAAAAAAAAAATAATAAAAAAATTTAATTAAAAAAACCAAAAATATTTAAGCGTGAGTGACTGAGGGGCTACACTAAAATTTTGATCGGGATCGGGATCATTTTCCCAAGCCCAAGCCCAAGCCCAGGTATCAGAGCTTCGGCTCGAGTCCCCGCCGACCCGACGTCGGCCCGTGGCCCGTGGTTGTCACCACGTTTTCGGTCCGTCTACCTCGTGTTTCCACGCTTTTCTCCGTGTTCTCGGCCCGTGTTGCCCCGTTCCTTGCGTTTTCTCCACGCTCCCCACAATTTTTCACCGTTTTGCCTCGTTTGACCCGCGTTTCGCTCCGTTTTCACCGGGTTCTCCGCATTCTTGGCCTGTTTTGCCCGTTTTGACGCGTTTCTCCACGTTCCCCATCGTTTTTCAACGTTTTACCTCGTTTTCCCCCGTCTTACACCGTTTGGGACCGTTTTTTGATATTTTTGAATTTCCTTCGGCTCCGGCCACAAGAGAACCCCAATGGCGGGAAATCAAGAAGATGAAGAAGGATATAGGACTGAACCGGAACCGCATAGAGCCCCGAAGAAGAACAAAGAGAAGAAGTCGCGACAAGACCACCAAGACTCAATGGAAGAAAGACTGGAGGCACGCATCATGGCCTCCGTAGAACACCAAATCAACGTGATGTCCGCTAATCTGAGCGACCTACTGCAAACACAGCTAGGCCAGCGACGCGAAGACCGCCCGGGTCCTAGTAATGTCAACACGCGGCGAAACACACAAAGACGACCGCGGCCCGGAAGATTAGAGACAGTCGACGAAGATGAAGGCTACCTGGATGACCGAAGTGAAGGGCGCTACTACAGCCCTGAGAGAACTCTGGAAGATGAAAACAGACCGGGCAAATTCAAACCCATCCCCCCAGAGAAATACAAAGGCCATCGCACCTCACTGGAACTCAACAAGTGGTTCAGAGAGGTAGAAGACTACATGCAGTGGAACAACATAGGCAGACGTAGATGGGTGCAAGTGGCCAAAACCTTCCTGGCTGACGACGCGTATGTATGGTTCCTCACTGAACAACCATCAAAGCATTGGGAGGACTGGGAAGACTTACAAAGAGACATGCTCAGCTATTTTGTCCTAGAGAATGAAGGCAACAAAGTCAGAGATTTGTGGCGCGATCTACGCCAAGACGGCCACATATCAGATTACGTTGTCAAGTACCGTCGACTGATGCTTCAACTTCCACTGATGCACACAGCAGACAGGATACATGGCTTCATGTACGGCCTTAAGCCCTGGGCCCATCGCGAGGTAGAGAAGCAGAACCCCAACACCTGGGAAGTGGCCGCCAATATGGCCGAAAAACTACGGGATACAAACTCAACCCCAGGTTTTCCCCTGAATAACCCTCGCCCGAACAATTTTGCCCCCAACATGGAAGATCTTCTGGACAGACTACAGGGTGCCCAATACTTCACTCGCATCGACCTCCGCTCAGGCTATCACCAAGTCCACATCGCCTCTAAAGACATCCCGAAGACCGCCTTCCGCACACGCTACGGCTCCTGGGAATGGATGGTCCTGGGGTTCGGTCTCACCGGCGGTCCGGGCACTTTCTGCAGAATAATCCATGACAGTTTCCACGACATGATTGATGACTACTTAATCACTTACATCGATGATTTGCTCATTTACAGCAAAACCTTAGAAGAGCACCAGAAGCATGTCGCCGCAGTACTCCAGCGCCTCCGGGAACACCAGCTGTATGCCAAGCTGGAGAAGTGTGAGTTTGCTGTCCAGAAAATCGAGTTCCTTGGCTTCATCGTCATGTCAGAAGGTATTATGGTGGACCCCAAGAAAGTCGACGCTGTCATCAAGTGGGCTCCACCGACATCCATCAAAGAAGTCCGAGAGTTTGTGGGCTTCTGTCAGTACACACGTCGCTTCATCCGTGACTTCAGCAAGATCGCTGCACCACTCACAGAGATAATCAAAGGCCATAAACCCTTTCAGTGGACCCATAAAGAAGAAGAAGCCTTTGAGAACCTGAAGATAGCCATGTGTAGCACCCCCGTCCTCCGACTACCCGACTTCACCAAACCCTTTGAAGTCTACACCGATGCTTCCGATGGTGCTATTGGTGGAGTCCTCCTGCAAGAGAATCAACCCATCACCCACGAGTCCCACAAGTTCACAGATGTTGAGACCAGATGGACCACCCATGAGAAGGAAATGCTCGCTGTCGTTCACTGCCTCCGAAAGTGGCGACACTATGTCCAAGACAAACACACCAAGGTATACACAGACAACATATCTCTCAAGTACTTCCAAACACAGCCCAAAATAACCCCCAAGCAAGCCCGGTGGCAGGATACACTGGCAGAATATGATATCGAGATCATCCACAAACCGGGCACCACAAATGTCATGCCCGATGCCCTCAGTCGAATGCCCACCATCACTGCTATCTCCACAGCAACCAGCACTCTACGCCAACGCATCCTCGACGCTCAAAAAGCTGATCCTGCTGTCCTCCGCATGCTCAACGACCACATATCTGGTAAAGCTGCAGTGGGTCTCTTTGAAGTCAAAGATAACCTCTTCTACGCGCATGGCAAAATCTACATCCCCAATGATCCAGAGCTAAAGAAAGACCTCATGTGGGAGGCTCATGACTGCAAGCTAGCTGGACATGGTGGCCACAAGAGATCTTATGACAAACTCCATCAACACTACATGTGGCCCAAAATGAAGGACGACGTAATCGACTACGTGCGCACCTGCCCAACCTATCAACTGGTCAAAGCTCAAAGAGTCAAGCCTGCTGGCCTCCTCCACCCCATGCCAACACCCTCCCGGCCTTGGGACATGGTAAGTATGGACTTCATCGTCGACCTCCCCCCCTCCCACGGCCACACTATCATCATGGTGGTTGTCGACTACTTCACCAAGCAAGCCCACTTCATACCAGCAAAGCCTCCCGTCACCGCCTACCAAGTCGCCAAACACTTCTTCGCCAAAGTCTTCAAATACCACGGCCTCCCCTTAGCCATAGTTTCAGATCGCGACACCCGCTTCCTCAGTGACCTCTGGCGCGAGCTCTTCAAGCTACTAGGCACCCAACTCCGCTTCTCCTCCGCCTACCACCCTGAAACCGACGGCCAAACTGAAAGAGTCAACCAAGGCATCGAAGACTACATCCGCAGCTACGTCAAGGCCGATCAGAAGGACTGGTCCGAATACATGGACGTCCTGGAATTCCACTACAACAACTCAATCCACAGCAGCACTGGCTACACCCCCTTCGAGCTCTCCACAGGTAAAGAAGTCATCACACCTCTGGCACTGGCAACCGGCGATGTGCATGCCCAGGATCTGGAATGTGAAGAGTTTCTTGAACAATGGCAAACCCGCATGCAAAGTGCAAAGAAGAGTCTCGAGCAAAGCAAGGTACGCATCGCCAAATACGCCAACCAAAAGCGAAGGCCTGCCGAACTCTTCCAAGAAGGTGACTTAGTCCTCATCAGCTCTCATAATATCACCCTCCCGCAAGGCCTCTCCCCGAAGTTCAACCACCGCTACTATGGGCCATACAAAGTGCTCAAGTCCTACAACGACATCACCTACAAGCTGGATCTCCCATCACACATCAACATCCACAACGCCTTCCATGTAAGTCTACTCAAAAGATTTGTGCCGGATAACACCTATGGTAGAAGCCTCCCCGAATATGTAAAGGATGGCCCGCCACATGAGCCGGAGGCCATCCTAAAGTCGCGTTTTGGACGCCCGGGACAACTTTTCTATGTCAAATGGCGCAATCGCCCCATGACGGAATGCACTTGGGTACCTGAAGAAATCATGCTTCGACTCGGAAGACCCCTTGTACTGCGCTTCTACAACATGCCCACTGAAGAGGAGGACAACACACTACATGACAACAACATAGAGTAGTCCTCCCCCCCCACTTGTAACTAGCATCACCCTAGGTAGCTAGACATTTTTGGCAACACTTCATTCCCCCCCTTGTAAATATCCGCCCCAAAACCTCGGCATCAACTTTTGTATCGGCACCTCTCAAAACCCCGGCTTGAAGTGGGCGTCAAGCTCTCTCAACCCGGGGGTGTATATAAGGGAAGTATGTGCCACTTCCCCTAACTTGCCAGCCCCGTTTTCCTGTGATTACTTGCGTCCCTTGTATTCGGCACTTTCTTATGATATTGATCATTCGTTCGCGTCCCTCACTCTCGTGTCCCTCTTGCGTTCAGTTTTCAAGTTGCGTTCTTGTGTATGCGTTTGCTTGCCTGCAGGTTCCGTTTGCATCGCAGGTGAGCCTGTGCGGCCCCTTTTCCGCGATGCCCCATCACCTACGACGAACGTGTATTATGTATTTGGTAGAGTCAGGTACCGGGCTTGTCGGACCAATAGGAAAAGGGTAAGAGTGATCGCCGATGAGAGGCGCACACTAACTGGGACATTCAAGGGATTAGTTGGCTAAGCATGGGCGCCCAAGTGTGAATGGGGTGAGCTCATATAAAAGCCAACTAAACCTAAAATTCACTCATTCTCTCATTTGTGCAATAGAAGAGTGCTCTTGCTCCATCTCCATCTCCATCTTCTTCTTCTTCACCTCCTTGTGTGTGTGTGTATGTGAGAGAGAGAGAGAGAGAGAGAGGGAGAGTGTGTGTGCGATCGAGCATTACGAAGGCACGACGGCGGTGAAGCGATTGAGCGCGGCACGACTGCAGCTTCTTCTTCATCGTGGCGAGGAATCCACCACGAAGGCGAGCGTAGAGTGGTGAGTGACACACCCTTTGCTCTCTTGAGTCTGCTAGATTAGTCTTGTTGTGTGCTTAGAGCCATTTGTGGCTCGCACACGGTGTATCGGCAAGTCCCTTGCTTCGACAGTGCGGCAAGGAGCGCACATTTTTGGCGCCGTTGCCGGGGAATCGCCCTGCACTAAGCCCAAGAGGCACTTTGTACTTCTCCTATGAGTTGTTTGTAGCAGGAAAGAAGAGGAATGAGTTGTTTTTCTGTAAGTTGTTAATTTCTATGTTGTCTGCAGGTTCTGTGATTTCTGCATAATGTTGTGTTTTCTGTTTGCACACAGTCTTTGCACAATTAGTAGTCGTTAGCTTGTTTGCAGTGAATGAATAAGTAGGAAGGCAGTTAGCAATTTCTGTTTGCACACAGTCTGTACACAATTTTCTGTCAAGGTTTGGCTGCACACAGTCTTTGCACAGTAAGGTAGTGAGAGAGGAAGTAGGTGGACAGTTAGCTCACTGTCAGTAAGCAGTTAACAGATTAGTCAGTGGTTAGCAGCACTGTTAGTAAGTAGATAAGGTAGTGAGCTGTTGACTGGGAGGTTAAGTAGGTGTGAGTGTGTGTGGCCAAGAAAGGGTCACCGAAACCGCGCGCGGGTATTTTCAAAAAAAAAATTTAAAATAAAATAAAAAAATAATAAAAAAATTTAATTAAATTGTTAAAAAAAAAAACCGAAAATATTTAAGCGTGAGTGACTGAGGGGCTACACTAAAATTTTGATCGGCATCGAGACCAAGCCCAAGCCCAGGCCTAGGCCTCAATCCTCAGTCTTAAGATATATATTAGACTCACTCTTATATATATACCCTAGCCCCTCAAGAGGGAATGAGAGCATGTGGGGCAAGTCCTCTACTCTCCTCCCTTCTCTTCCCACTTGCACCCTTAGACTTTCTAATTTGGGCCTAGTTCCCTACTAGAAATTGGCGGTTTTTGGGATTCCGAGGGCATAAAGTGACCAAACGGAGGGCTGTAAAACCCGTCATGTCCCTCTGACCGAGACGCTCGTTTTGAGCTATCAAACGTTCTATTCTATAGTTGGGTCAGGGAAAAAGGACGAAAAAATCAAAAAATAAATAAATAAGAAAAGACTTGGGTTGCAAAACACCCAAAATTACTAGGTGAGCAGCCTTCATGGGCCCTCACTGACACTTCTAGGGGATCCAAGTCATATGAACCTACGCTCTGGACGAGTGTTAGAGCACGAGTATATTGGTAGTGCCTCCATTTACGCGGGCACCCATTATTCCTCCACCCTAGGTTCTGGACCTTCGGCCGGGACTCAAGGTAGCGCGACCCAAGATCCTCATATCGCGTCTAGTGATTCTTCCTCTGACTACGAAGTCATGGAGGGGTATTCTACACCAAACCCTGATAGTTCAAGTCAAGACATGCATGCCATGGGCCCACGGCCCGGGTCCAGCGTGTTTAGCCGCTTAAAAGAGACCCTTAGTAGAGCTACTCGCTCCGAACATGCGGTTAATGAAATAAATGAAGGGAGTGGGGAAGTAAATTCGTCATTCATGCCTAAAATGGACCCTATGCTTCTTGAGAGTGTGCATGTGAATGTTCCATCCACTGCACCTCCTGATCCTTTAGGACTATCTCCCTCTGAGGTTTTACTACCCGATGGTAGGAGTCTTGCCGAAGTACAAGAGATCGAACGCTATATGCAAGCAACAAGGGAGAGGGAAATTGAGAACCTACGAAGGTTACAACAAAGTCGAGCCCTGAAAGCAAAGGCTCCTATGACAACAATCATGCCAGCCGAGCAACCGAGTGCTCCCAAGGTAGCAGTCACGGAGGGGCAAGCTATGGGGAGCAATAATGCTTCTACTTCAAGGGAAACCTCCAGCACGCCAGGCCTAGATGGGATATTCCTAAACGAAAATTGGGAGTATGACCTACAAGCAGAAGCTTTAACTGATCGGTACACATGACACACCTATCATGTGGGTTGGTTAGATGTTCTACAATCCACATCGGGTGCTACTAGCATAGATGAGCAACAACAGAAAGTCTGTGATGTCCTCCATAGGATTGTCGAGTTAGAAAGACAGAACACAGGGATCAACATGCCTTCAACAGGCCTAATGAGATTCTTGGATACGGGAAAGGCCAACCAATCAACCCTGTCACAAATGGAGACTCCTTTAGTGAGCCCCATTGATCCTCCATATGTTGTTTCGCCAGGAGCCTCAGTACACTCTGAGCCCACAAGTGGCAGCTTTACCTTCCCAGATCTAGCTCATCTTTCTCTTAATGACACTACGGCTACCATGCATATCCCAATGGTGAGCATGACAAGAAGTACACCATGGAGTTCATTTGTTAACACTGCGCCGATGCCTAGTAGCACAGTGCCCCCAACTATACCTACATGTATGTATCAATCATGTGCACCTGTCGTACCTCAGCCTCATGTAGCTCCTACACCTCCGATTATTCCAAGAGCTTACAATCCACAATGGAATTATCCAAGCTCTTATAAAAGTGGAGCCATGCCATTTAATAATAACATGCCATATCAGGCACCCCCTATGCCTAGGGCCACGCCTGTAAACTTTGGACCACCGTCTGGTACACCACCATACGAAATTTGGGACCCAAGAGCCGCGCGTATGCCAAGGCCAAGGCCAACTCCCATCTCACATGTGGTTCCAGGAGCACATACACCCATTATACCTGCTCAAATAGGAGATTTGGCAGCATTTGCTCAAACTATCGGTCGCTCTATTGCGGAAAACATGCGTAGTGCACCTGATAGAGAGCCTAGGAGCAAGGCAGTTCAAGTAGCTAAGCTCACACAGAAATTCAGTGGAGATGGAGATGCTAGAAAGTATATGGAAGTCTTTGAACATGTGTGCGATTCCTTGGAAGAGCACAATGAGCTACATAAGTGTAAGGCTTTGAGTTTGACCCTAAGCGGAAAGGCTGGAGATTGGTATATAACCTTAAGAGTAGAAGAGAAAATGATCTACTCTACTCTTAGGAGACTGTTCTTAAAAGAATACATACGAGAGGGAGTACTTTGGGATGTAGCCTCTCAGCTCCAGAAAGCCCAACGAGAAGAAGGTGAATCCGTGAGAGACTTCATTAGTCGCCTAAAGAATTTGAATTCTCGATGCAATCCAAACGAGCGATTCAACAACAACCAATTGCTCGATAGATTCATTAGGGGACTACGACATGAAAGTATCTATAATGGCCTAGTCATTAGAGGTATCACTACTTGGGAAGCAGTCACCATGAATGCAATCCAATTGGAGGATAATTTAATGATTGCAGGAGAAAGAGTGTCTACCGAGCCGAAGTCAAGTAGCTCGCAAGCATCAGGGCATGAGCCAATGAAGATAAATCCAATCGTGAAAGAGCAGACGATATTTGAGATGACTTTGGCAGATCTCACCAAGGCCATCCAAGAAAGCCTTAGGGGTAATCGTGCTCCACAAAACACTCATATGTATCCAAGAAGGGAGCAACAATGGTGCTCAATTTGCTTGGGCCCACATACTACGAGTGAATGCCCTACTTTCAGAGTAAAGTTTAACGAGACTTGTAACACGTGTGGTAGGTATGGCCATCAAGCGAAGGATTGCCTAATGCTTAAACGCATCATGGAAAATAGACCGCCTATAGCTTGGGAAGACTCACCTCGAGTTCCTGCATTGATGCCTACCCCACCCATGGAGCAACAGTTGCCATTACAGCACATGGTCCCTAGAACCCAAAATGTGGTCCAAACCACACCGTTGCCACCTCCAGTGCTAGGACCGCAACCCCCTCATCCAAGAGTTACACCTATGAATCAAATAGGTTGCGAGTCATCTAGTACTTATGTAGATTGCGAAGGGGACATAGACCCTAGTATCACCTATGGAGTCGACATGCTTGAGGAGTGTCCCATGTACTATATGGAAGACCATTGGGGACAAATCAAACTGGTATATCAAGCTACTGCGCTAGCAGCAAGAGGCCAAAACATTAATAGTTTTGCCAGGAGACCACCTCTTCAGTGCTACGAATGTGGTGGACCACATCGAGTAGCTGAGTGCCCCATTAGAATGCAAAAGAATGCTGCACTAATGCAAACAAGGCAAGGGAGTGCATTGGCAATGCCAATACTCATTTGTAATCGTTGTGGCATAGATCATTTGATCGCATAGTGTCCTAACAATCCAAACGCACCGAAAATCACACCATTGAACTTAATAGAGATTGTTGATGGGACACCACCAACTATAAACATAGCACCAGTGAATGCACTCACACGGTTGATGCTCCAAAAGCAAAATTACATCCTCGAAGAGAGAGATGCTGCATCCATTGGCCGAGCGAGAAAGAAGAAAACACGAAGAAAGAAATCCCTTAATGCTTCTAGCTCAAAACCTAGTTCAAAGACTAACATAGAGACAGGAGAGGATCCCGTGTATATGAATGACCCTGAGGATGACTCAGATTCGATAGAGACCACGGAGACCAAAACTATTACTACAAAGGAAAAAGCCAGTGAAGAGGATCACGAGAGGGAATTACGACGAACACCAAAAGAGTATTCAAAGTTAAACCACCCAGTTGCGAACCCCCAAGATAAGCCACGAGAGACGAAAAATGAGGATTGCAAGAGAAAGATTGGAACCTATCCAAACCCAACAGTGGAAATTGAACGAGTACAACAACTGAGGGGTTTGGTGGAAGAAACTCAACGAACATTAGAACCTGAACCCAAACATATCCAGATGTCGGACACAGTGTTTCCCACACAAGTTCAACCTCACAAGAACTACAGGCTGTTAGCTATACCTAGTATCATTCGGGAAGAGAGTGAGGGTAGGACATCTGAAAGTGGACACACACCTTTCCTACTAGAGAGAATGTTTGGTGAGGGAATGCCCGATCCCCTTGAGGAGGTGGAGATTCCATCTTCACCATTCTCTTGTAAGGGTCCTACGTCCCACAAGATGCCATTAAATGTTGCCAAATTGATGGATTTCATGTCTTCAGAAGTTAGAACCACCATCATGTCCAAACTATATAAAGACCCTGTCATAAAATCTAATATCTAACCAACCCAAATGATTTTCTCATATTAAATTGATCTCTTAATGTGGGAGAATAAACGGGAACAAGTGTTAAGATATAGATATGTGCTTATAGATCTATTTCAACACGGGGCCAATGGTAAAGGGGCCCAAAAGGGAGACGGTCTATCAAAGAGCAAGGCTAACCAATGGAGCATAAGACCTTAGGGTTAGCTTCATTGAAGACCTCCAATAAATGTGTGAAAAAGTCCTTTGACCTTAGGTAAGCTAGGGCTGAGCTTGAGGTGGGAACCCGGCCCAAGCTCGAGGTGCTTGTCCTGCTTGAGGTGCTTGTCGTGCTTGAGGTGTTTGTCATGCTTAAGGTGCTTGATTAAGATGCTTGATTAAGATGCTTGAGGTGATTGACTGGCTCCATGCTTGAGGTGCTTGACTTGCTACATGATTAAGGTACTTGAGGTGCCATGAGAAGTTTGCCTGAGATGCTTGTGGGAACACCCCCTAGTTCAAGTGCTTTGTCATTTGGTGAGTAAGGTGCTTGATCACCTAAAGTCAAAAGCATTCCTACAAGAGGGGGGGCGAGCCCTTTTCCTAGGGGCTAGAGAGAGAACACCCACTCACACACACAAGGGAAGCCCCAACTTGAAGAGGCAGCAAGGACACATGTCAGGCCCCTACCCATGTTACCTTCATGTGTTGCTTGAAGCCTATTGGCTAAGCTTCAAAGGGGTCCAATGATAAATTACATGAATTATCTAATTGTTTTAGCATTTATCTAGCCCTCTCTCTCAAAAAGGAAAGGGGGACACTTGTCTCAAGGCTACCCCTACTGCTTGTAATGCCTCGTGCTCATGATTGGCTAGGCCTGGGAGGGTCCAATGAGCTTCAAGCATGAGCTACAAGGGGGGGTCGACCCAAGCTAGCTAGGGGCTTGCTTGAGGGGTATACTCACTCACACACACTCACAATCACTCTCATTGTGTGCTATGCAAAGTGCAAGAGCTCCCTCTCCAAGCAAGTAGAGGTTGAGAGCCTACACCAACACTCTTGGCTATGGAGTGCAAATCCAACCAAGAGCCATGCTTCAATGCTTGAGCTTGTCATCTCCTTCTTCTTCATTATTATGCTATTATGTATGCTAGCAACAAGAGTATGATAAGTGAGGAACTAGTTCTTTCTCCTATGAAATGTTTATTCTTCCTCTTCCCTACCCTCATTCCCTGCTAGCTCTCTCCACCTTCGAAGGTGTTTGAGGTCTTGGGACTGAGGCTTGGGACAATTAAAGATTTCTTCAAGTTCATGTTATGCTATGATTGTGATGCATGAAGCTTTCCAACTTCATTGCATCACCTAGGTCACAAGGAACACAAAGAATGTATTGTAACAAGTCTCTCTTAATGGGAGAAATCATAATACAAATGCCTATTGGAGGGGGGACCGGCTCCACATAAATCCGGTCCTCAACTGTTGTCATGTTCTCTAAATTCTCTCTCTTGCAAAAGTATTGTTCATGCCAAGATAACTAATTTCTATGATTATGTTGCTATCTTCAATTATGTTCACCTGCTATGCTCACAAAGTCATTTCTCAAAAGTACTCTCATTAATTTCCGCTACTCTCAAATTAAATAGGCCAATTCCATTACATTGGTATCAGAGCATTTGGTTTCTCTTTTCTTGCTTAATAAGAGAGGTCCTTAAGTAGCCTATAAATGGTTGATGTTGTTAATTTACTAGGGTAAGTGGAACTGGGATCTATTATCGGTTTTGTTGAGCCCACTATGTGGGGGATGGTGCACACCTCGGGAGCTTTGGACTTAATAATGGAGTCTTTTTAGACTTGCCTACGGCTTTACTATTATTGAGCCATAAGAAGTCCGAAAGGAGCTAGCCCTCGGCAACTCTGCTATGTTAGACCTACTCCTCTACTCTCTATAATTAACCACTTCCAGCCGTGGGTGTAGATATTTAAGAGCCGATTTTCAAAGGCTAACAGGAGTGGCAACTAAGGTTTTGAATTGCCAAAGCATACACTAAGTACATACATAAATTTTGTTAACATGGCTGACAATAATCAAGAGAGTAGAATGAACATTGATAGCTTTGATTTTTCACATGAAGGTGCTAATGATGATGCTCCCATGTTTGTGAATTATCTCATCACTAGGTTGCAGCAAGCTATGGGCAGCCCTGCTTTGCAAGCCGAAGTTACTCAACAACTTCGTGCTTATGGAATTTCCCTTCCTCTCCAAGAGGAGAGAGAGCTTAGGAGGCCTCTTGAAGAGACCCCCAAAAGAAGACTCTCTCCCTCTCTCCCATTCGAGAGGAGGAATCCAAAGAGCAAGAAATATTCCTCCTCTCTCCCATTCGAGAGGAGGAATCCAAAGAGCAAGAAAGCAATGAAAGTTTAAGTTCCTCTGAAAATGTGGCTCCTCGAAGACGACGGTCTAGACGATCGCCCACTCCTCCCAAGAGGAAAAGATCAACACATAGTCCTTCTCCTCATCACTCTGAAAGGCAAGAGAGGAAACAAAGGAAGAAAAGGGCTAGGAAGAGGTCACCCTCTTCTCCTTCTTCTTCACCTTCCTCCTCTTCCGACGAAAGTTATGGCTATTCTCCTAGAGAATACAAGAGGGGAGGACATCGCAAATCATTTCCTGCATGGCGAAGGTCACAAAAGCTAAAGAAGTTCAAGGAGGGAGGAAAGAGTATCTCTTTTCTCACCTATGATGGCACCTTTGGTGCTACCGACAAAGTGTTGGCCTTCGTCCAGCAATTTGATGCGGCCTTTGGAGACGAGGGCTTCACAGATTCCTCCAAGCTACGCCATGTAGCTATGCACTTCCAAAAATCAGCTCGTCAATGTTGGGCTAGCCTTCGTGGCAATGGAGAAGCCCCAAAGACATGGAAAACTCTACGAGTTTCCATCATGAAGCAATTTCTTCCAAGCGATACCAAAGACAAAGTTCTTACCAAATGGCGCGGCTTGAAGCTTCTCTCTCATGAGTCTATCAACAAGTATGTAGACAAGTTTTGGGATTTACATCTCATAGCTACTGTCTTTCAAAAGATAGACTTTGCCAAGCAAAGACAACAATTCTGTGCCGGATTACCTGAAGAGATGGCCGAATACATCAACTCTCAACGGCCCGGTACTATTACCGAAGTAATCCACCACACCATGGTTGCTTTACGCATCAATTTCCATCAAGGGGCTAGACGTAATGTCAAGCCCATGGAAAACAAAGATAAAAATGATGCAAAGGGGAAATCCAATGCTCAAAATAATTCCCAAGGCACTTCCAACAACAACAACAACAACAACAACAACAACAACAACAACAACAACAACAACAACAACAACAACAACAACAACAACAACAATCGGTCCAAGGAGAAGGGAGTTTACAAAGGTAAAAACAAACTCTCTCCTGAAGAGCTTGAAGCTTTTCGCAAGGACCATAAGTGTTTCAAGTGTGGAGAGCAAGGACATGGCTATCGTTCTTGCCCCAAGAAGAATACTCGCAATGAGACTCCTAGAGCTTCCACCATCGAAGCTCCAAAAGAGGATGCTCATTGCAAAGGATCATCACTCTCCTATGCTTGGGGAAAGGTAAGAGAGCATGATGCCTTCATCTTGTTTGACCTTGGCTCTACTCTTAACTTCATATCAATAGAGTTGGCCACCAAGTTGGGCATTCAAGCTTTTGAGATGGGAGATATAGTAGTCGCTGATGCAGCTTTCAAGGGACAACAAGCCTCCGTTACTCCCCTGATTGGGAAGTTGAGGCTTCATGTCCAAAGATATGTCGACAAAGAAGACTTCTTCATCTCTCCTCTCCAACATCATGATGTTATCCTAGGGGCACCATGGTTTGATCGCATGGCTGCCAACATGAAGTTCCCTGAAAGGAGAATTTACTGCACTTACAGGGGAAAGAACATGTATATAGATGCTAGTGAGCATGGTCGCACTATTCCACTTGTAAATCCTCTTTCTTTTGATAAGTCAATGAAGAGCTCAGTTTCTGCGTACATGATTTTTGTCAAAGAGTCTCCAAAAGATACTAATGTTTCATCAAATGTAAATGATAGGAATCAAGAAGAGTTAGACTTGTCTAATTTTCTAAAAGGATTCCAAGATGTGTTCATCGATGATATCCCTATGGACTTACCTCCAAAACGAGGGGATGATGACCATCGTATTGAGGTCCTTCCTGGAAGCTCACCACCTAACAAGCCTCCTTATCGAGTCTCACAAGCTCAACAAGAGGAGATCATGAGGCAAGTACAAGATCTTGTAGACAAAGGGATGGTGAGGCCTAGTTCCTCTCCCTTTTGTTCTCCAGTCCTTTTAGTGCAAAAGAAAGATGGTACGTACCGTATGTGTGTGGACTATCGAGCACTAAACCATATCACTATCAAAAACAGATTTCCCGTACCTCGGGTAGAAGATCTGTTTGATAAGCTACAAGGCTCTACCTACTTCAGTAGGATTGACCTTAAGAGTGGCTATCATCAAATAAGGATAGTGGATGAAGATATCTTAAAGACCGCGTTTTGCACAACGTTTGGCCTTTATGAATATCTAGTCATGCCTTTTGGCTTGACTAATGCACCAGCTACGTTCAACCGTTTGATGGAGAAAATTTTTAGACCATATCGAAAATTCATTAGAGTGTTCTTTGATGATATCATCATCTACTCCAAGTCTTTGGAGGAACATAAGTAGCATCTCCAAGTGATTTTTCAAGCATTGAGGGAGAACAAGCTTTATCTCAACCAAAAGAAAAGCGAATTCTTCCTTCAAGAGATTCAATATCTAGGTCATATTATCTCTCACGATGGTATTCGTATGGATCCATCAAAGTTAGAGGTAATAAAATCATGGCCTAACCCAAGGAATCTACATGAGCTAAGAAGCTTTATTGGTATGTGTACATACTATAGACGCTTCATAGCAAAATTCTCTCAAGTAGCAGGACCACTACACGACTTAACTAAGAAGAACGTTAAGTTTGTATGGACTGCTAAGGAGCAAAATGCTTTTGAAAAACTCAAAGAGAAGCTTACTTCCCAACCAGTCCTCGTGCTTCCGGATCTCTCAAGCCATTTGAGGTCCAATGTGATGCTTGTGGTGATTGCCTTGGAGCGGTTTTGCTTCAAGAAGGGCATGCCATAGCATATGAGAGCCGAAGGCTCAATGGTGATGAACAAGTCTTGGGCATTTATGAGAAAGAGCTTTTAGCTGTTCTACATGCCCTAGACACATGGAAGCACTACCTATTGGGGACTCCATTTATCCTACGAACCGACTACCAAAGTCTCAAGTATTTCATGACGCAAACCAAGCTTTCCGACAAACAAATGAGGTGGAAAAATTTTCTTTCGCAATTTAATTTCCATATTGCTCACATAGATGGTAAGCACAATCAAGTTGCTGATGCACTTTCACGACGACCAAAAGCTAATGCGGTGTCTATAGCTACTCACAATGATCTATCCTCTATGATAGATGAGTATGCTACTGACCCTGACTTTAGAGACATAATGTCAGCCCTTGCTTTGGGGAAGAAAGAGGAACCATTCACCTTGCAGGATGGTTATCTTCTCCACGGAAATAGGCTATGTGTTACTCATTCCCTTCGTGAGAAGGTTATGTATGAATCCCATGCTCCTCCATATGCAGGGCATAGAGGTATTCAACCTACTCTCCGAGGAGTAGAGACGTATTTCTATTGGCCTACCATGAAAGTGGACATACAAGAGTATGTTTCAAAATGTGTAGTATGCCAAAAGACCAAGTATGATAGAGGGAAGCAACCTGGATTACTCCAGCCATTGCCTATTCCAAATTCACCATGGGAGAGTATATCCATGGATTTCATCTTTGGATTACCCAAGCCTATCCATGGGAATACAGGAATATGGACAATAGTCGACAGGTTTAGCAAGCAAGCACATTTTATTCCTGTCAAAAAGACTATTAAGGCACATCAAATGGCAACTCTCTTCATATCTCAGATTTTCAAACACCATGGATTACCCACATCCATCGTGTCAGATAGAGATCCTAGAATGACCAGTAATTTCTAGAAAGGTCTCTTTGAAAATCTAGGAACAAGATTGAATTTCTCTTTGGCCTATCACCCACAAACCGATGGCCAAAGTGAGATAGCCAATCTTACGATACTCGATCTACTCAAGACTTATGTTACCGAAGTAGATCAACGCTCACAATGGGAAAAGTATTTACCTCTAGTAGAGTATGCCTACAATAATACTGTACATACTTCTACGGGGAAAGCACCTTTCGAGATAATAAAGGGAAGACCTAAAAGTCCCTTGCTACTCAAAGTACATGGGAAGATCTTTGCCGCTGATGAGTATAGCCGTGACCTACAAGAATCTTTTCAAAAGATTAGGGAGGCTATAGCCATCTCTCAACAAAGGCAAAAATCTGCTGCTGATAAGCACAGAAGAGCCTTAATGTTCAAAGAAAATGATTGGGTCTTACTCAAGTTTCCTAAGGCTCGATTAAGGCAAACGACGGGCAAAAATCCTACGGGCCATCAAAAGTATTATGCTAAACTAGCAAAAAGATACTATGGTCCTTTCCAAATCTTGAAGCCTATCAATGAGACGGCTTATCAACTCAAGTTGCCCAACCATTGGCTTATACACAATTCCTTTCATGTAAGCCTACTTAAGCCCTACAAAGGAGAGCCACCAACTGAACCAATTATTGAAGACCCTCCCGAAGTCGAAGACCAAGAAGAGGTGCTACAACCCAAAGCTGTCCTTTGGCATGAAGACAAGGTACTACGACATGGTAAGATAATCCGACGGTATCTTATTAAGTTCAAAAATTATCCTTTTGAAGATTCTAAATGCATGGAAGGAGTACAACTTAAGGATAGTATGAACCTTGTCAATGCTTACAATGCTACATTAGAGTAAGCAAATGTACAAATTTCTTTTAAATGACTCATGTTTTTGTCTTATATGACTAGTCCTCTTTTTAATTGTGCACAAATTTAACTAGTATGCATGCTTAGAATCATGTTGTTGATGACGACGTCTCTCAAACACCAAGTAGAATTTGTCACTCTACTTTGGGAGAATGAAATGGACTAAAGAGCAGACATGCTTGCGGCAGCTATGTCTCCCAAGCACCAAATGGATTAGTCATCCATCTTGGAAAGATGTCGTAGGGTAAAAAGGGATCCTTTACCCGCTAAGTACGATTGACTAAGACTAAGACTTTATCTCTTCTATCTCATAGTCGAGGACGACTATGATTTCAAGAGAGAGGTAATGTCATAAAATCTAATATCTAACCAACCCAAATGATTTTATCATATTAAATTGATCACTTAATGTGGGAGAATAAACGGGAACAAGTGTTAAGATATAGATATGTGCTTATAGATCTATCTCAACACGGGGCCAATGGTAAAGGGGCCCAAAAGGGAGATGGTCTATCAAAGAGCAAGGCTAACCAATGGAGCATAAGACCTTAGGGTTAGCTTCATTGAAGACCTCCAATAAATGTGTGAAAAAGTCCTTTGACCTTAGGTAAGCTAGGGCTGAGCTTGAGGTGGGAACCCGGCCCAAGCTCGAGGTGCTTGTCCTGCTTGAGGTGCTTGTCGTGCTTGAGGTGTTTGTCATGCTTAAGGTGCTTGATTAAGATTCTTGAGGTGCTTGACTGGCTCCATGCTTGAGGTGCTTGCCTTGCTACATGATTAAGGTACTTGAGGTGCCTTGAGAAGTTTGCCTGAGATGCTTGTGGGAACACCCCCTAGTTCAAGTGCTTTGTCATGCTTGGTGAGTAAGGTGCTTGATCAACTAAAGTCAAAAGCATTCCTACAAGAGGGGGGGCGAGCCCTTTCCCTAGGGGCTAGAGAGAGAACACCCACTCACACACACAAGGGAAGCCCCAAATTGAAGAGGCAGCAAGGACACATGTTAGACCCCTACCCATGTTACCTTCATGTGTTGCTTGAAGCCTATTGGCTAAGCTTCAAAGGGGTCCAATGATAAATTACATGAATTATCTAATTGTTTTAGCATTTATCTAGCCCTCTCTCTCAAAAAGGAAAGGGGGACACTTGTCTCAAGGCTACCCCTACTGCTTGTAATGCCTCGTGCTCATGATTGGCTAGGCCTGGGAGGTTCCAATGAGCTTCAAGCATGAGCTACAAGGGGGGGTCGACCCAAGCTAGCTAGGGGCTTGCTTGAGGGGTATACTCACTCACACACACTCACAATCACTCTCATTGTGTGCTATGCAAAGTGCAAGAGCTCCCTCTCCAAGCAAGTAGAGGTTGAGAGCCTACACCAACACTCTTGGCTATGGAGTGCAAATCCAACCAAGAGCCATGCTTCAATGCTTGAGCTTGTCATCTCCTTCTTCTTCATTACTATGCTATTATGTATGCTAGCAACAAGAGTATGATAAGTGAGGAACTAGTTCTTTCTCCTATGAAATGTTTCTTCTTCCTCTTCCCTACCCTCATTCCCTGCTAGCTCTCTCCACCTTCGAAGGTGTTTGAGGTCTTGGGACTGAGGCTTGGGACAATTAAAGATTTCTTCAAGTTCATGTTATGCTATGATTGTGATGCATGAAGCTTTCCATCTTCATTGCATCACCTAGGTCACAAGGAACACAAAGAATGTATTGTAACAAGTCTCTCTTAATGGGAGAAATCATAATACAAATGCCTATAGGAGGGGGGACCGGCTCCACATAAATCCGGTCCTCAACTGTTGTCATGTTCTCTAAATTCTCTCTCTTGCAAAAGTATTGTTCATGCCAAGTTAACTAATTGCTATGATTATGTTGCTACCTTCAATTATGTCTACCCACTATGCTCACAAAGTTATTTCTCGAAAGTATTCTCATTAATTTCCGCTATTCTCAAGTTGAAAAGGGTAATTCCATTCCAGACCCCGAGCTAGTCTCAGCTCTTCGAGCCTTCCTCAATGGAGAATTACAGGCCGGATTACCACAGTTTGCACATATGAACAAACCTGACTCGGTAATGAATGATGAGGAACATTTAGAACCACCATCTGACCTAGCGGGACAATGCTACTCTGCCAATCACTAGTAAAGGATTAACTGTAAAGGGAGTCCTTGACGGTGGTGCGGGAGTCAGCATGGTGACAAAGAGTTGGTGGGAGTCTATGGGGCGACCTCACCTTGAAGCCACAAGCGTAGTGGTAAAAATGGCTAATGGATCTATTGTTATGCCTATTGGAATGCTTAAGGATCTCAGGATCAAGGTCCTGGGACATAAGGTAAGGCAGACTTTCATTGTTATGGAATTTTCCAAGCATCCTATGTCATTTGAGATGATCTTAGGGCGTCCATTCATGAGGGAAGCAAAAATGGTGCATGACTGGTCCAAAAACCACGTCTACTTACAGTTCCAAGACTCTGTCATTCGAGTTGATCTTAAAAGTGGTCGAACGCATCCTCTAGGAAATAAATTCATCATTGATAATCGATCAGACACAACAATTCACTCAGCTCCATTACAGTATTGTTACACGTGTAACGAAGACACAGATATTGGGGAGAACTCTCCTTATATGGATATCCTACCCGGAATGGCTGAGTCAGACAATGTCGATTGGGTACACCTAGCGGAAACTATAGATACATGGGGAGCTAGAGGAACAACCTGGGTAACACCAGATGGGGAAGAGATACCACACATTGCACCAGTAAACATGTTAGGTGTAGTGCATGTAACATCCGATGATAAGAAAGAGGCACACCTACCTGAGAGTGAAACCGATGATTCCTCAAAGGCTTCAGGCCAATACACATCAAAAACGGAATCTCAGGGAGAAATGGATTCAGAACCTGAGGAAACATCGAGTGAGCCAAGTATAGAAACTGAACACTCAAGGTCTAGTACGACCATCTATGGTAATTTATATGAGAGTGAAGAAGATACAAGCGAAGACCTATCAAGCGAGTCGAGTTCAAACATTTACCAAAATCAAAACCTTAACAAGAAACAAAGGTCATATAAGAGACGACGATATCGAGCAGATGTGAGCTAGGATAAACAAGGAAAGATCTACTACAGAATGGCTTAGCTATCTAGGGGCATGTGATGCTCATCTAAAGCTAGTAGACAATTGGGGTGAACATCTCCACAGTGTCATGTGGTGCAGCCCGCGACCCATTGACCTCGCTCAATTGGAGGTTACAGAGCCGAAATTGAGTCGAGCCGAACTATAAGAAGACGTCAAAACCGAGAGTTAGCACAACAACAAAAGGAGGCAGAACTAAAAGAAAGGTCTCCGTCAGGACAAGAGCCTGATGACTTACATACGGCTCCTGAACATTTTAAATCTTATACCACGGGGGAGCGAAAGGTTGTGTATGCCAAAGCCCAACGAATACCTACCAATGGAAGCAGTGGAGTCTTTGATGGTCCAGCGGTAGTTTAAGAGATAGAATTAGCATAACCAGGTGAGGAGTCTAAACCAGTCTTTATTGCTCAAGACCTTACCGAAATTGAAGAGGCTGTACTTAAGGAGCTCCTCAAGGAATACAAGGATATCTTTTCTGGGACATATCATGACATGAAGGGCGTTCCACCTTCTGTGGTGCAACATACAATTCCCATGATCAACACTGCTAAACCCGTCTAGCAACGACCCTATCCAATGAATCCTAAGTACGCCAAAATTGTACAAGAGGAGATTGAAAAACTTATCCAATGTGGATTCATATACCATTGTGCCAAAAAATAATGGGAAACTAAGAGTGTGCGTGGACCTCAAGAAAGTTAATGCAGACACTAGGAGAGATCATTATCCCTTGCCATATTCAGAACATGTGCTCTAAAGAGTTGCGGGCGAGGAAGCTTATAGCTTTTTAGATGGGTACTCTGGTTACAATCAAATCACAATTGCATTAGAGGACCAAGCTAAAACTGCTTTTATCATAGAGTTTGGAGTGTTTGCATTTCGTGTTATGGCTTTTGGCTTAACGAATGCCCCTGCTACATTCCAACGATTAATAAACACTGCGTTTAAAGAATTTCTAAGGGAGTTTTGTGAAGCTTTCCTAGACGACCTTTGTGTTTATTCTTCTTGGGAGAAGCATTTGTTATATCTACGAAAAATATTTGAAAGGTGCAGATTTTATCGCATCTCATTGAACCCTTTCAAATGCCAATTTTGGGTTAAGCATGGAGTCATTCTAGGGCATATAGTGTCCAAGAACGGGATATCCACAGATGAGAGTAAGATTAAAGCCATTGCCGATTTGCCACCACCTACTAAGTATAAAGGAGTTCAAAGATTTATGGGCCATGTTGGTTATTATCGAAGGTTTATTTTAAACTTTGTCGAGATAGCGCGTCCATTGTACAAGCTTCTTATCGAGTTTCACTGGACGGAAGAATGTCATCAATCTTATGAGTTATTAAAGAATGCCCTAACAAGTGCTCCAATCCTGCGAACACCTGATTGGAATGTACCTTTTCATGTGCATATTGATGCATCAAATTTTGCTATTGGGTGTGTTCTAACTCAACCAGGAGAAGGTAAATTGGACTACCCTATTAGCTTTGCAAGTCGCCAATTAAATGATGCCGAGATGAACTACACTACTACAGAGCGCGAAGGTCTAGCTATGATTTACGCAGTAAAGAAATTTCGCTATTACCTTCTTGCTACCAAGTTTGTGTTTTATGTTGATCATCAAGCATTGCTATATTTGGTAAACAAGGTGTGTTCCACAGGTCGAATTACACGATGGTTGTTAATTCTTCTTGAGTTTGACTTCACCGTTGTTGTGAGGCCTGGGAGGAAACATGTCATGGCGGATCATTTATCTCGTATCCCTAATGGCGAAGCTCCTACGGGGGTTGATGATGAATTGCCTGATAATCCTTTATTCATTGTTGAGACAATGCCTGAATGGAGTGAAAAGATTGTTAACTTCTTAGTTAATGGTTTTCCACCCAACGAACTGCGAAAAGATATAGCTCAAAAATTAATCAAGGAATGCGAACCCTAATAGCTTACTGGCTGGAACTCTCTATAAGAGAGGAAAAGATGATGTTCTTAGACGCTGTGCCCGCGAGGTTGAGTATTTATATATTCTACAAGAGGCACACATGGGCGTAGCTGGTGGTCACTTTTCAGGAAAGTTGACTGCCCGAAAGATCTTACAGTCAGGCTATTGGTAGCCCACTCTGTTTACGGATGCATCACTTTGTGCAAAGGGATGTGATGAATGCCAACGCTTCAACAAGCCACAAAGAAGGGATAGGATGCCTCTACATCCCATCAAGGTAACCCAACCATTTGAAAAGTGGGGCTTAGACTTTGTAGGACCGATTAGTCCGGCTGCACGTAACACGCAATCACAATATATCATTGTCGCTACCGACTATGTAACCAAATGGGCTGAAGCAAAAGCAACACGAAAGGTGGATGCAAAAACAACAGCTAAGTTCCTCTTTGAGAACATTATCACACGTTTTGGATGCCCCTTTGAACTTGTGAGTGACAATGGAACTCATTTTATAAATGAAGTAATAACTCACATCAAACTTCATGATATCTCACCACAAGTCTACACCCTATCATCCCCAAGCAAATGGCCAAGCTGAGAGTACCAACAAAACTCTCATCTCCATTTTGACAAAGACAGTCGAGGCTCATCGCACTGATTGGGACCTAAAGATTACATAAGCTTTATGGGCTTATTGTACTGCGTATAAAGTTGCTATTAATTTCACACCGTTTAAGATGGTGTATGGCCAAGAAGCAGTTATGCCATGGGAGTTTGTCATTCCTAGTCTTCGAGTAGCTTCTCAAGAAGGTTGGGATGGTAACCCCTTAGTGGAGCGATTATATATCCTGGAAAGGCTAGATGAAGAAAGGCAATTAGCTGTGCGAAATGCTCTAGTGGAGAAGGATAGGAGAACGAAGTGGTTTGATAGCCATTTAAAGGATAAAGACATCAAGGTTGGTGATAAAGTTCTTATGTACGGGGTACGTAATGAAAATAAGAAATTGAAATACGCTGGTAAGGGACCATATCGAGTGTGTGAAATTACTCCGCAAGGTACCATTCGTGTGGAGACTCTAGATGGAGTTGAAACCATTGGATTCCTTAATGGGAGTAAATTCAAAAGATATTATGATCCTCTAAGCCAAGAAGAGTTGCAAGCCATCCATCAAAAGAAGGTTGCCAAGGAACAAGCAGAGCTTAAAAAAATCCAAGCAAGAGTTGAGGCTCGAGAACGATAACAATGTCTTAGACGCCAACGAGAGGCTAATCTGGGAATCACGCAAGCATTTTTTGAGAACACAGATGACAACTCATTAGAATCTGAGCCACCCCTACGATACCCAATTGAGCTAAATAGCCCCTATGGGAAAGTACTATACAATGCCTTATTAGATACGGGAGCTAAACACAAGTTGTTATCCTATGGAGTTTGGTGTCAATTACGGAAACTGACCCTATCCCCGAGTACGATGCAAGTCAAGGTCATTAATAAAAAGAAAACTGCTATTCTTGGAGTCCTTCAGACCCTTGTTGTCTATGACAATGGAAGCATAGTGCAGAGGTTTCTAGTCATGCCCGCAAGAGCTATGGAAGGCAACGTACACCTGGGACGCACGTGGATGTTGGCAACCAAATGCACTATTGATTGGGATACTGGTAGTGTCACGACGCGACCACCGACTCTTACCCCTATCATTCAAGCAAAGTCACCTACGTTGCAAACTCTACCAAAGTTGAAGGATAGCCAACATTCACAAGCCAAGGTGGTTAACTTGTCTTTGCCGGCTACCCATGAATCTAGCACTTCAACACTTGTAGTTGCAGCAAGCAGTAATATTGCAAGTACTCAACCTGCACGACCTAAGAGTACATATCAATGGGTCCCCAAGGCCTTACTTCCGACTACCTCAACCCTCCCATCCATTCCAAGAAAAAATTTCCCGTGAAAACCAAGAGAGCGCCCTAGGAGAGTCAAGACCAAATCACGATTGATTCCAAAACAACTATTAGAAGCCCAAGGCTACTATGATGGAAATGAGAAAATTTGGGTACCTAAACGTAAAATGTGTCCTTCCCTATCAACAACAAACCCATATGAGTCAAACAGTGTAACGTTAAAGCCAATGGCAGACCGTGGGAAGGGAAAGATCACAGAATGCTACACACCTAGTCTAGAGCTAGTTTGGGCTCCAAGGAAAAACCAATTTATTCCACCTAGCTCAGGAAGGGGGGAGTTCCATGAAGCTTCTAGCTCCTCATGTAATACATCCATAGAGGTAAAAGCTTCTACACAACCTCCATCTATAGTAGTGGACCTCCATGAAGCTACAAAAGAATCCACACCTCCCAGTGTTCAAGAATCACCTGATGAACCACTTCAAGTTTGATCCTGGGAGAGTACCTTACCACCCTTGCAACTTGACGAGGCACCTAGAGTAATAGAAAACTACTGGCAAAAATCCTCACCTATTACCAACTGGAACAATTGGTTTCAAAGGGTGACGACATCATTTCAAACGGTATGATCTACCCAAGGAAAGGGGGAGTGTTTGTGGACATCCATCATTCACTTGCTTCCCTCTCAACCTTTCTCCTTGACCTCTTAATCTCCGATCTTAGGGAATGTATATATAAAGCCTTATACTCACAAAAACAAGATAAAAAAGTAAAAGAGCAAGAGCCATAACACAAATCATAAAAACAAATTATGCACAAGAACATGACCCTTGTAATATTTGCACTCTAACCATCATCTATTTGCGTGTACAAATATGGCTAGTACGCTAGAGTCATCCACTCCTGCCTTGGGTGAGAGGTACCTTCATTACTTTTCACAAATATTTCACATGGTCTTTCCAGTGCTTGCATGTGAATGGGATTTGATAGGTACGCTAGCATGTGAGAGGAATTTTGAGGAGTTAGAATGGCTGATACGTCTCTTGACCACGTCTGATCCATACTTAGTAGAGAGCGTTTCTCCCATTGCACAAGCCTACCCTTTTGACCAAGATGACTATAGGCGTCTAGTGACCTTCTTAGTAAACATGGGCACCTATGATGAAGAAGAAAATTTACACGACTACACGGATGGCACATATGGTCTCATGGATGATGACTTTGTTTATCTCGACGACGAAGATAGGGGTTTAGCCTTAGGGTTTCCCCCCAACCTCTACAATATCCTATTCCCTTGACTCTCTAGGGGGAGTGCAAATAATTAGGTTAGGGTTCCTTATGTTTTTTGTTGTGTTCAATAAGTGTTGGTACCTTTTTCCACTAATGTGCCTCCTGGAGGTATTTTTTTTGTTTCCTAGTGTGTACAGGAGCGTGTTGCTATTGGTAGGATTTGGACCTTCATGGAATCTTTATCTCGACTCACTCTTCAAATCAAGCGCGACCATCGACACAAACAGGTGTTTCTTGTCCATTAGCATTGCCCCTTATCTTTTTTGCATCTATGATTGTCAGCTTTAATTGTGATTGGTAGCCTAATATTCACCGCATTTGCTTAGTATCAAACATTTAATTCAATGTAATTTTTTGTCATAATCACTTGTCTAGGTTTAAAAATCAAGCAGTCCGACTAAGCTAGTTTGACCAAGTTAGGTGTTAGAAACCTTCTCTTAATACCATGGGGAATGCCTTCCTAATAATTAATGGTTACGTAGGTTCTTAATCCGATTTAGGCAGCATTGTGTGAAATGTACTAGGGCTTTCTAGTGGGCTTGACCCTATTGACCTTTAGCTTAAGTATTATAAAGGGAGTTTACTAGTGTGATGGGCCTGGGGAGGTGTATCAGTGTTATATGACCCCCCAAAGTTACAAAATTAAAATGCTGAAAATGAACAAACAAAAAATCAAAGTGCCACATTGTAAAATCTTAAGCTGGAAGAGAAATCTCAGCTTGATTTGGTACTTCACTCACATGTATTGCCTATGGTACTAGAGCCCTAGAGGTTCCCAGTATGGGCGCTTTTACTTGAAAAGCAAAAACCCAAGGCATACAAAATAAGCACACACATCAAAATTGAATCACTGTGAAACGACTTTGGGGGGTCAAAGAAAAAGTTATCAGTCAGGCGATGATTTCATGAGAAATTCCTTTTATGGTAGCTTAACTACAAGGTCTTCTAGATATAGCCTCTAGTCAGCCCTCGAACATGAATACTTGGCTCTCGCGATTAAACAACTTAATTGCCACAGAAAATTAAGAAGCTTACCCATGGTATTAATATTCGATCTCTAGTGTCTTTCGACTGTCAAATTAGCGACCCCAGACTTGTTTAATTTTTTACCTTTACATCTGTTTATGCATTTGATTACATTGCAATTTAATGTTCATTGCTGATAAATTGTTTGAAATTCTTTTACCAATCAATTTGTCTACCTAAAACTGCATATGCTTTTTAATCACTTATGAGAATGCAATTACTGTGCCAATGTTGTTTGATTTTGCAGTGACTGAAGAAGGCTAAGGACATTCATCTCAAATGCTCTTCCACCTCGACAAACGAGCTTCAACTCAATAGCTTCCGAGGACGGAATCTACATCAGGAAGGGGGGCATGGTTACCCTCACGGCTCACGAACACCCCATCACCTACGACGGACGTGTATTATGTATGTGAGAGAGAAAGAGAGAGGGAGAGTGTGTGTGCGATCGAGCATTACGAAGGCACGATGGCGGCGAAGCGGTTGACCGCTGCACGACTGCAGCTTCTTCTTCATCGCGGCGAGGAATCCACCACGAAGGCGAGCGTAGAGCGGTGAGTGACACACCCTTTGCTCTCTTGAGCTTGCTAGATTAGTCTTGTTGTGTGCTTGGAGCCATTTGTGGCTCGCACACGGTGTATCGGCAAGTCCCTTGCTTCGACAGTGTGGCAAGGAGCGCACACAATCTTTTCCATTACACACTAAGTAACACACTCTCTATTGTGTGCCTTGAGCTTCCTTGGTCTTCTCCAAGCTGTGTGTGTTTCTCTGCAACCTTAATTCCAACAATTGGTATCAGAGCAGGTCACGTCCTCCCGGGCTAAGTCGCCAGCTGGTCCAGCACACGCCTGCTCACTTTCTCCGATTTCAGTGAGCTTTAGCGAGCGTTCGTAGGTCAACAAATATTTTGGGATAGCTCGTGGAGCTTGGTCAACTCAGAATTTTGATTTGGGCTCATTTCGGCCTCCGTTTCCACTACAGGCAGTACTCCACAAACTATTTCGTCATTTTGTGCAGAATTTTTGTCAGTGCCATTTTTTGCATAACAGGTGCCTTATAGTCTTCTACGGTTTGTGCTATATAGCACGTGTTCTTCCCGATTCGTTTCTCCTATTTTCGGGCAGTTTTCACATCAGGTGCAACATTTACCATGGCTGACAACAACAACACAGACGTGTTCAAGATGTTTGCTGTTGAGGATAGGTTGGATGGGGACAACTACCCTATGTGGGCTTATATGATGCAACATGTTCTTGTGTTTGGAACATTGTGCAGGGCATTGATGTACGTCTTAGTTCTGAGGATGTAGGCGATGTTGAGGATATTGCAAGTCTTGCTGCAAGGATTGCAGCTGTTAGAGTTGTTTTGCCTACGACAGAACAAGCTCGTTGGGATGTTAAGGATGTGTAGGCTCATGCATTGATTGCGTTGTCTGTGAAGCGCACCATTGTTCCTCACATCCGTTCAACAAAATCTGCAAAAGAGGCTTGGGATATTCTAGCAGGTCTTTATGCAAGCCACAATGAGGCTAAAATTGCTTTGGTGCGTAAAGAGCTGGAGTTGAAGATTATGCATGAGGAAGATGATATGGACACCTTCCTTGCGAGTGTCAAGGATATCAATGAGCAACGTATTTCTACAGGTGAAGTTATTTCAGACAGTTCCCTTGCGCAGACAGTTCTTGATGCCTTACCAGATTCTTACCAGACTTTTGCTAGTACTTGGAGACTTATGACCCAAGGAAATCCAGAAGTTGTCAAGTTTGATGCATTATGCACATTGCTGTTGCAAGAGTCACTTTCCAAAAAAAACAGGACTAGACAGCGTGCAATTGAACATGCTTTTATTGCTTCTCAAAGAAAGGGTGGTAACAACAATGCAGCCACTTCTTATGGTTCTGCTGCGAGTGGCAAAATTTATGTTCCTAATGCTTCTACTGGCCACAATTGGTCTGGAAATTCTGGTGATAAGGGCAAAAGGAAGATGCGTTGCCATTATTGTAAATCCAATGATCACTTGATCAAGTCGTGTCCCAAGTTGAAGGCCAAAGAGGCAAAGAAGAAAGAGGGTCTTTCCACTGCAAATGCTGGTTCCACTACAAATCCAGCCATTGTTGAGTCTTCTGTGAAAGGAGACTGTGTTGCTAATGTTGATGCAGAATGGGCTTTTAGCGCAGAGTGCACTTACAATCCTACTGTCCATGATGCATGCTTGTCAGTTGCTGCAGATTCACATCTGTGGTATTTCGACAGTGGTGCTACAAAGCACATTACCTCACATTGTGAATTGTTTACCTCTCTCGAGTCTGTCCCTCATGGGAATTCAGTCACTTGTGCCAACAACGCCTCTTATCCAGTTCAGGGAGTTGGAAAGATTGTGATCACTGCTGCTGCTAATGGCAGTTCCTTCACACTTGTTGATGCACTTTATGTACCTGGGATCAAGAAGAATCTCTTGTCTGTATCCGCACTTGCTAGACTTTGACTTGTAGTCAACTTTGTGGATGACAGATGTACAGTTCATGATCTCAGTTTTGGTGATGAAATTATTGCATCTGGGCTTTTGTGCCGTGGGCTGTATAAGCTCACTTTATATGACAAGTGTGGAAAAAATTTTGCAAATGCTGTTGCAGATTCAAGGGCTATTTCACATGCAAAACTTTGGAATGCACGTTTTGGTCATCTGAATTTTGCCAGTTTGCTGCGTTTGCAGAAATCTGATATGGTTGCTTCTTTGCTGCCTCTTGAAGCACCTGTCAAACATGTTTGTGAAGGCTGTATTTTGGGTAAGATGCAACGTTCTAAGTTTCCAAAGGATGGTTTAGTTCGGGCCACATGCAGGCTGATACTTGTGCATAGTGATGTTTGTGGGCCCATGCAAACTCCGTCCTTGGGCAATTACCTGTACTTCATGACTTTCATTGATGATTACTCCAGGCATGCATGGGTATTTCCGATTAAATCGAAGTCCGAAGTTTTTACGTGCTTCAAACAATTTCTGGCTATGGCTGAAAATGTCTCGAAATGTACTATGGGCACCCTCCGTTCCGATCGAGGGGGGAAGTATATGTCTCATGAATTTAATGCATTTCTGGCTAGTCGTGGGATAAAACACCAATGTATAGTGCCTTATACACCTCAGCAAAATGGTGTTATTGAGAGGAAAAATAGGTCACTGACGGAAATGGCACGATGTATGGTCAAAAGTCAAGCTTTGCCGCATTCTTTTTGGCTTGAGGCCATCATGTGTGCCACTTATGTACTTAACAGGTGTCCTACGAAAGCTTTGCAGTCTATTACTCCATATGAAGCATGGCATGATAGAAAGCCTTCTATTGAGCACATGTGTGTTTTTGGCTGTTTGACATATGCTTTGGTGCCACAATTGCAGCGCGGAAAATTGGATGATAAGGCTGTCAAATGTATTTTTGTTGGTTATAGTGCTGAAAGCAAAGGTTACAGGTTGTATCATCCGCAAACAAAACGTATTCTGGTTTCTCGGGATGTAGTGTTTGTGGAAGATTCTGTTCAACCCGTGCTGTCATGTACTAGAGACAGTAATGTAAGCTCACAGGACATTTATGACACTTTGTTGCCTCTTTTCAGTGGTGGAAATACGAATGTAAGTTCCAATGAGGCAAATGTACAGCCCTATTACTGATGTAGATGTACATGATGTACTTGATGAGGAAAGGGCTGAAAACGAGTAGGCAGAGGTATGCCAAAATGGCTGGTGCACACTTTGCGTGACAGTAAATTAGATGCACCTTTGTCTAGTCGTACTTGTGCAGGCTCTCGCCATGCATCTTATGCATCAGATTGTTATGCTTTGGCTGTGTCTAGTTTACATGATGTCGAGGAGCCTCTGTCTTTGATGAAGCACAGAATTCAGAAAATTGGATGGCTGCCATACAATCAGAATATGATGCACTTATAGAAAATGACACATGGACTTTACGTGATTTGCCTCCTGGCAAAAAGGCCATTGGTACAAAGTGGGTTTGCAAGTTGAAACGCAAGCCGGATGGTGAGATCGATCGCCATAAGGCTCGACTTGTTGCAAAGGGTTATGCATAGAAAAAAGGCATAGATTATGAAGAGACTTTTTCTCCCACTTGTCGTATGACTACTGTGCGTTTTCTATGTGCATTGGCAGCTCATTTTGGTTGGGATGTACATCAATCAGACATTGTTACTGCTTTCTTGAATGGTGATATATTTGAGGAAGTTTATGTAACGCAGCCTCGCGGTTTTGTCATAAAAGGACAAGAGGACAAAGTGTGCAGATGTAAGAAGGCTTTGTATGGGTTGAAGCAATCTCCTCGTGCTTGGTATGAGAAAGCTGACACTCATTTGGTTAAACGAGGCTTTCGTAACAGTCCAACAGAAAGCACGTTGTATGTAAAGCGTGAGGATGATGTATTTCTCATTGTGGTTCTTTATGTCGATGATTTGCTGATCACTGGACCAAATGAAAGACATATTGCTGAATTTAAGGCTGATTTGAATGCTACTTTCAAGATGAAAGATTTGGGGCTGTTGCATCATTACTTGGGTATATAGTTTAAGAAGTGTGATGGTGGTATTGCTTTGTGTCAAAAAAGTTACATAGAAACATTGCTATGTAAGTTTGGACTTGAGGATTGCAAACCTATTTCCACTCCCATGGAAACAGGTTTGAAGTTGAGTCTATATGATGCTGGCGATCCTGCTGATGTCACTCTTTACAAACTGCTATTGGCTGCCTCATTTATGTATGCAAAACGAGGCCAGATATTCAGTTTGCAGTCTCACAGGTCAGCAGATTTATGCATAGCCCAGGGTCTAAGCATTGGCAGGCTGTCAAGAGGATTTTCCGCTACCTTAGTGGCACTTTACATCTTGGCTTGTTTTATCCCAAGGGGGGATCATTGTCGCTAGACTTACATGCTTTTTTGGACTCAGATTGGATTGGTTGTTTTGACACGCGAGTGTCCACAAGTGGTTTTTGTTTCATGCTTGGCAGTTCATGTATATCATGGTTGAGCACGAAGCAACCTACCGTGGCCACTTCGAGTTGTGAGGCTGAGTACAGGGCAGTCTTCACAACTACGGTTGAGTGTGTATGGCTCAGACGCCTTATGGCTGATTTGGGTGTTGGACAGGACACTGCCAACACTATCTACACTGACCGTCAGAGCGCATTGGCAATTGCGAGGAACCCAATTTTTCATGCTCGCACAAAGCACATTGAGGTGCATTACCACTATGTCAGGGAGAGGCTCTCAGCAGGAGAGATCAGCTTGGCTTATGTTCCAACATAGGACAACCTTGCAGATCTTTTCACAAAGGCATTGTCTCATGAGAAGCTTGAAGCTTTCCGCAAAGCTTTGGGCTTACTCCCCTTTGTGGACTGATCATGTCCTCATGGCATGGGACTTCCCTTTACTCATGTGCCACCTCTCATTCACCGCATCACTCCAAGGGGGATTTGTTACCATATACATGTGGTAGTGATGTGTGTGAACACATTATGACCGCCGGGGCATTGTTTCCCTCTTTAGGAGGTGTTTTCCCCCGTGCATTGTATATACGCCCATCACTCTAGGGCTATCAATCTTTTCCATTGCACACTAAGTAACACACTCTCTATTGTGTGCCTTGAGCTTCCTTGGTCTTCTCCAAGCTGTGTGTGTTTCTCTGCAACCCTAATTCCAACAGCGACATCCCTCACTTATAAAAAATTGTCCTCAATTGTAGAGGTCCAACTGAACTACTAAAAAAGAAACTAGAAAAGTCTTACTCAATGGTGAGTTGAAGTGGTACTTTCTCAAGAGAGAACTTGACACTTTATTCCAACAAAATTTAATAATTCAATACTTACCATACTTCTTTGAAAGTAGATGGGGTCCTTAACTCCATGAGGAGAATATCATGTCTTTTATCTCGTTCCTCGAGGATATTTTTCGGTGATCATCAATCTTATGAGTTACTTAGGCAACTCATCTTTCAACTTTTCCAACAGGTCGGAAGTTTCCTTATCCACATTAGGAAGAGAATGGGGTGTAGGAGGGCCTCTTTATTTGCCATGAGCTTATGGAGGTGATTAACATTTTGATGAATAGGTCTACACCATGTGTACAAGAATGGTGGGTGTGTAAGAGATGCGTAAGAGTGGTCAAACAATGCACTTTTGCCTCCAAAGGAGGTGGAAATTTTTACGATTTTCGGCCTTCCATAACTCCTACATATGATCTCTGGTTTAAGCGGACATCATAGATCTGTAATCCACCCATTGAGCTCTTTCCATAGATATGCTACATGATATGGTTTTATTTGGTAGATTTTAAATTCCATTTTGGGGGAAAACTTTGAATTCAAATAAACTAGCCGTTTTTCCTATTTGAATTCAAAAGCTTTTCTTTGATTACTTTCTTATAACTAAAGGTTTGACTTTCTTAAACTGCCAAATAAAGAGGCCCTCCTAGTCCCCATTCTCTTCCTAATGAAGAGTCTGTTAACTCACTCGTGTCAACCTCGAGAAGAATAATCCTCCTAGAAATCAATCCTTGTGTGTGTGCTTGCACATAATCTTGCGTTGATAGTCTTGAGGATGTGAAAGCTCTTGTATCCTCCCCCATGGGGAATGTCCAAAGCATAGAGCATTAATCTCATGTGAGGATGTATTCCTATTGAGATGTTAAGCTCAACATGTACGACCTCTAGATGACTACCACTAGCAGTCATCATGAGTGGTACGCCTTGGTGGATAAAAATACCTTTGCCAATGATACTACATCGAGTTGATCTACCTACCAGAGTGACATCACACTTATCTACTCACCTCACTCACTAGCGGTTTACACTAGACCATTGTACTAGTTCCCTTTTATGTTGTATTTTTTGCTTATGTTTTGTAGACCTCTTATCTTGTGTTAGTGAAGAAGAAGAAGTACAGTCTATTGTCTCTATCCTCGAGGGTTCACCGTTCAGTACCCCCTATATAACGTGAGTTCGTGGGGTATTAAAAAACCCCCTCTTTTAACATGTTTGAATGAATAAAATGACCCCTTATTTTATGAATTTTTTCCAAAATTGAATATTAAAACCCCTTATATTAATGTATCTCTGTTAAATTGCCTAAATTTTTTGCATTTGAAAACCCCTCCTTTCAAACTCACATTATACATTAACATGATTACATAGTGCACCCTTTGAGTCTCTATCTTTGTGTGTGTGTGTGTGTGTGTGTGTGTGTGTGTGTGTGTGCTTGCAAGAGCTCAAGCTCTCTTCTTCTCTATCTCTTGACATGGTATAGAGCTTGGTTATGTCTGACGAGCTTGGATCAGGAAGAAGGAGCAACCTAGGAAGCGGCCTTGGTATTCCCGAGAGCCTTCACCAAACGATCTCTGATTAAGATGATTACTTTTGGAGATTGTGAATTTCATGGTTCTATGGATTCCTTCGGACTGTAGTCGGATTTCCATTTGAAGCGTGTTTCGGTACCCATTTTGGAGTTAAACTGCATTTACATGCACAAATGCTGAGGTTCAAGGTTATATAGATTTTCATATTGCTGGTGCTGAAAGATATGATTCAGTTGCAGTATGCACATATACTATTTAGCACATTGAAATAGGTATATGTACGTAGATTATGGCTACATATGGTAACTAACTACTTTTAGCAGGCTACTCAGAGACTTGGTGAAGGGTTGGAAACACGTCATTCAACAATGATGGGCTTAAGTAGATTGCTAGTGACAAGCTGGACAAGAACAACTTCCATGCTTGGAATTTCAGAATGAAAAATTTCCTGCTTCATTGATGGAGAAAATGAGACAACACCACCATTACGAAAGGAAGGTGTGAGTGTTGCACAAATAAAGATGTTTAAAGATTGGAACTAGGGAGATCAAAAGGTCATGCATTGGCTTTCTGTGAGTGTGCATGACACTATGATTGGGCATATACAAGATGATCATACCCCTAATGAGGCTTGGGACACTTTACTGTCATTGGATTTGACCAACACAAAGGCAAGGAAGATGCAATTGAAGACCGAGTTGAATACCATGCAAAAGAAAAACTTGTCCATCAATGACTATTTGTTAATGATAAAGAACCCATGTGAGTCAGTTGCATTGATTGGTGTTACAATCAATGATGATGATAAAGTAGAAGGCTGTCTACAAGGTTTGGATCTAAAATGCAAACAATTCAAAAATGGCATCCATGTTCGAGAGAACATTCCCTCATTCACAAATTTTGTGTCCTTACTGATTGTGGAAGAGAAGGAACTCCAGGAAGACTCCTCTACGTAGGGTGGAAACAATCTTGAACATGTCCTTTTGGACAACAAAGGAAGAGGAAGAGGACGAAGGCGTGGTACAAGTCATGGAGGAGGCCGAGGAAGAATCAATCACCAAGCACAATAGCAAATTAATAATTAAGGTCAGAACACAGGTGGTTGAGGAAACTTTAGAGGTAGGGAGAGTTCAAGAGGTCGTGGAAATGCGAAGCCCAATAATACAAGTCAACATGAAAAGGTAGTATATTGGGGTTGTGGAAGACATGGCTACTTTGAATGTGACTGTCCAAACAAGAGGCATCAAAACAATTATGCAACCACTAGCAGGAATGTAGATGAGCCTAAGCGGCTATTTGTGATGCAACACATGTTTAGTACTATGTTTGCAAATGAGGAAGAATCTAGTGATAATGTATGGTATGTGGTTTTAGTGCATCAAATCACATGATCAATAATTGTAAATGGTTCAAGAAAATGCAGACTTCACAAACCCTTGGTTATGTAGAAACTAGGGACGATACTGCACATCCCATTATGCATAGATGAATTGTGCCATTATCTATGACAGATGCTAAAGTGAAGTACTTGGCTGATGTACTGCATGTAACAAATATTACAAAGAACCTAGTTTCTATTGGGCAAATGGTTGAGCAGGAATTGCAGGTCAGGTTTAACTCTGATGGTCTCTTTGTTGAAGAGCATAAGAAGAATGGAAGATTAGTTGCGCAAGAAAAGAAAGTTGAAAGGCAGAGGGGAAACTGAACTCTGGATCCTCCTCCCAGTCAACCTATTATAGGAGAGCCCATGGCCATTTGCCCTAAACGGATCCCCTGTCCACACCTTCAGTCCGACCCTTGGCCTAAGTCCTTGACTCCCCTAGGTCGGGCCTTGCCCTCTAGTCCTTGGCTTGACATTACTCCCCCCTTGGAGAAGCGTTTTCATCCTTGAAAACACAAGTGATAGTACCTTCGTAAGAACACTGATGTTTTCCTTGTTGGCATCCCATATGTGGGCCAATTGTCCATATGACTAATACTTGGTGCAGTGAGGAGGCTCAATGAAACCAAGATCAACATCTGGATTTTCAACATTGTTGTCCTTTTGCAACCACTGGTATCTAAATGGTAACTCAATTTATAGCTCACTTGAGTACTTTAAAGGAGTAACCACAACTAAGAGGTGTCTAAAGGCATAACCAGTTTTCAGACTTTCTGAAGGTACTGGAATAATGCAAGAAAACCTTGGCGCAACTATACATGAAGTTGTGAGCCAGATTTCCAACTTGTGTGAGTATCTTGAAAAGCTCATAGCTACTAAGGGATAGAATAGGGAGTGTCCTCATGTCAGACTTTTGAACATTTTGGAACACACAGAACTACATGTTCACCCCTAATGTAGGTTACATGCTAACATACTTTGTCAGCACACCTACTAAGTCCTTGACTTATGAAACTATTGAAACGGTATCCAACCTCACCACAAGAGGTGTTCAAAGTTGAAAACCTAACCTAAGAAAATTCTAATATAGGGAGAGAATCGCCCATTCAGAATGCGTTGTGCTAACGTATGCGCTTAGCAGATCTTTTAGCAAAGAATACGTGTAAGCTGCCCATCCCAACGCGAGATGAATAAGAGCAATAAGAGTGAGGTACTTTCCCCCAACCACTTATAGACATGCTTCCCAGATGACTGGTAAACGGGGTTCACCATATCGTACAATAATTCCTGAATAACCACCTTGGTTATCTTGGAAGATCCACAAGCACCCAAACCGAGCCATGACCTATATTGGTGATTGGTAGACCCAAAAGTAATCTCATAGAGATACTGCACATAGAGTGAAAAATCCTTCATAAGCAGCTGATAAGATGAATATGCATGCCGTTCCAAATCAGCCTTTGCTAAAAACTAGGGCCAATAACACCTAGTGTGCATGCATTTAGCGAAAAACAGATCCGAACCTGTGTATCCATGGACATTTTTGCCAATACTTATGGCAAATGTGGCGCTCGTATCACACATTAAAGAGGAATGTAAATAGTTCTAAAAAGAAATTAAATACTGTCCGCTGCAATCATTTGCAAGCCTTGCTAAAACGTTTGAACCGTAATAGAAGGTGAAACATTAATCATTTCTAGAAGCAAACAATGAAACTTTTTCATTAACAACTTAGAGCCTTGTTGTATGTATAAACAATCATCTGTGATGTTGTTTATCAGTACTTGAACAAGTCATTCTAAGTATCTGAAAATTTCTGGCCACCCAAGTTGTTCCCAATACGTCGTACTGAAAATGGTCTAGAAGACAGATGTGACCAGCACCTAGGGACTTTGTCGTGACACATACTTTAAATAGGGGCACCAATGCCAGTCCCACAGACTCATATCCTTCACATGTTGAATATATCTCATGTAAGAATGTTTGAAAAAACAACATCCTTCAAGTACAAGATGTACTTGTGTGTGGAGGTAACTGCAAACACTCTATGACGGGAGTGAGAGGGACCCTCATTAGCCTTACTCCACACTGGCTAAACCGAACTCCTTGAGTTCCTAGAGAGACCATTTTGTATCCCATGTGACAACATGCACCAAATAAACCCTACAAGTTGGCTATAATTGCAGAATGGAGAAACTTATTCTGGACATCATACCCAAAATTGCTTGGCTCTTACATGACCTTGTCATTTCTTTGAAGACCAAACATAGTTTATGCATCCGACATAAAAAAGCAAACCAAAAGAAACAAAATCAAAACAGATCCGTACCTATAGCGGAGTGAAGAGCACTTGCCCAAAGCTCCCGCCGGCAAAGGTCTAGGAACACTAATTGAAAATTAGTGAAATGCAAGTAGTATTGCACATGTAACCATGGGTGTTGCCTTTGCAAACCGGACCCCTTGGGTAAAATCAGCATTGTTAAACCCCTGGGTTAAACGTTGCAAGCAAACTGCTCAACTAGCAGTCGATAGTATCGTACTTCAACTTTGAAAGCTGAAATTATCCATGAACCCTTGGCAGCTTATGGAATTCTTTTCTTGAAAGTGCAAGTGTGAAAATTCCAATAATTGACCATCACACTTAATAAGTGATTTAATTTTCATGAGCTGCGTCTTACCCCAAAACTGGACTCATAGAGACACTCATATTGCTAGAGATGAAATAGGAGATCCATTGAAGTTTGAATCATATTCACAACTAGATCTTTTTCGGACCCAAAAATCCATAATATTGGGGTTTTGTGAACATCCGTGCTGTCCAAAATGCTAACGTCATCTATACACCTTGGTAGAGATAAGCCCTTACGAGTTTAAGAAGCTCAAGAACTCTACTGGATTTTTGGACTCAAAGTGTGTAGTGCTAAAATATTGCCCAAAAAACCACTAATGGCAAGACTCTTGCTTGTCCATTATAATCAATGGGTACTTAACTGGATAAAAGTGTTCGATCTTGAAATCAATCACTGATAGACTACGAATAGATGGCGCTTAGACATGCCAACTCTCTTAGCCATGCCAAAATAGGTGTCAATAGATGGCGCTTAGCCCTTCCTGTTACCGTATTAACATAAAAAGATTGCAATAAAATCATGCCTGGTTTCACCTTTCCCACATAGAATTTGGAGAGAGAGAGAGAGAGAGAGAGAGAGAGAGAGAGAGAGAGAGAGAGAGAGAGAGAGAGAGAGAGAGAGAGAGAGAGAGAGAATGCTGGGCTGAGGAAATCCCCTTATTCTAATGTTTTGTATGCCCTTTTCAAATGCTCTAGTGCAGACCATGTCTGTATCATAGCTTATCCTATAAACGCACATCAGTGTAATTGTACCATGCCCTTGTAGAGAGAGGTACCAGAAGTCATATCTTGACCCACTTACCTTGTATGTGATCGTGACTGTATCAGGGTGCAGATGTATGGCACACTTCCTATGAATAAACATAAAAATAAAATGTCTGAAAAAAACAACAATTGAGCTTGTTCTTGATAGAGTAGCTAGTGCTATAGCGGAAGCGTATACAATGATGGGTGTTGTACAACCATTGTACTAGTATGCCATGCATACAAAGAAAAAAATAGAAGAATAAGCCCCTGGATTCAATGATTGTCTCAACCATGGGAGTTATGATACGTGCCTTGCACGATTACACTGGCATGGATACATCACAATGCACCGTTGCATAAACTGTGAGCTTATATCCACATAGTGTGAAAGATGTGTGACAATAGCATTGTGCTAATAGTAATAAGAGAAGCCTTGCGTCACAAGAAAAGTGGAAAAGCACTGTGCTGTGAATAGAGGCTTTGTATGGAGTCTACCCAAGCAATTTGCTTTGCACAATAGAGAAATCTATTCCAAAATGAAAAGCAAAACATAGACAAAAACAAACTAACTTGAAAATGTATAAACCTTGTCACCTAGTTGTGGCCAGGTTTCTGGTAGTTTACTTGAATCCGGCTCATAGCCAGATGAAATACTCTCGTGAGTTAGTATATGTAGCATATGCACCCTTGTGGATGTAAAAACATGCAAACATATTGGCAAGTTTTCCCAAGTTCGTATGCTGAGAGCATTTTCCAAATTGTGAAAATCACAAACCTTTGCTAGGCATGGGAATAAGCATTGCTATTAAATGAGAACATTGCTCATTCAAGCCTTGCTTGAATGTGAGTGGTTGTTGCACACCGTGTGTTCAGAAAATCAATAAAATCATAATGCTCACAAGCCTTGCTTGTGCCTTAAGTCTTAAAACTGCACAAGCATGAATTTCATGGCAACATACATACTTGCTAAAGTCCTCGCGTCAACTTGCCGTACCGTACTGGTTGGGTTCAATGTGAGCATGTCATGCATGCTTTTATTGAAATTCCTTTACTTGTCGCAGTTTTGGGAAACAGAAAACAACGAGTCCCATCATGCAGAATAACATTTGCCGTACATGCCACAGGCCTTGCCTGTATTGGTATGCAAAAACCCTTGCCTGAACACTGTGACATTTGTCCTCAACAAATATCTCTCGGAACAACTCTCCTTCCACCAAAGTCATGGTGTTGAAGGTTACTTTTACTAATGAAAAAGTGTCTGCAAATTAAACTCATAAGCAAGTTAGCTTTAAATAAATCTGCGTATCGGTGACCTTGTCGACCCACTAAGGTTGTTAACAACTTGCTTATGACTTGTCTATGGCGGCTCATAACTACAGTAGACCTGAGGATACCTTTCTATTTACCTTGCTTTCCTTCAATGCTTGAAGATTACGGCTATGGATAGACTCACCTGGTGCTTGCATGCCTTGCAAGCCTTAACAAATAGGACTCTATATCAAAATTGCAACAAACCATGGACCATGGAATACTGCCCTTAAAATTTTGCATGCAACACAAGGTGAGAGGATTGTGCCTATCGACTTCACTGCCCTTTGAAATTTGTCTATATCCGAGGACTTGCTATGGGAGAAGGCCCTTAGGGTGACCTTAGGGCACCCTTAAGGCGCCCACCATGTGTAAAATACCGCAAGAAAATGCATGGCGATGGCGGGTCTACAACCAGGAAGAGAAGATGATGGCTTCACCTACAGACTGCGAGGGCGTAAACCCCTATGACAAAAAACCTACCCCATCACAACATGAGCTTATTGAGCCGATCTGCCAGTGTTTCTATGGAGGTCGACCCCGAGTCGCTGTTCCTTGTAGGCGGGTATTCCCGCAGCCATCTCGCAACCATCTCCTTTGGCCCTACAGGGGAAGTTGCCCATAGTCATGGCCCGTCCTTGCTCTCGAGCATGCAAAGGCATGCAAGAAAGTCTATCAAGAGAGAGAAAGATAATAAGAGTCCCCCTTCTTGAAAGCACCATAGACTCCTTGGGCGTGGAAGAGAGAGGGAGAGGGAGAGAACAAGAGGCCATGCCCCTGTGCTTCCCCTCCTCCATAGTTTCCCTCCTCCTTGGCTCTGATACCAGTGAAAGTCCGAGGGGAGACTGAACTATGGATCCTCCTCCCAGCCAACCTATTATAGGACATCCCATGGCCCTTTTCCCTAAACGGATCCCCTGTCCACACCTTCAGTCTGGCCCTTGGCCTAAGTCCTTGACTCCCCTAGGTCGGGCCCTGCCTTCTAGCCCTTGGCCTGGCAAAAGTGGACAAATTTGGGTGTAAATATGTCCGAGGTGAATGCTGCCATGTTTGCATGAGTTGCATGTGTTGTTCCAGATATTGAGATTTGACACAAATGTGTTGGTCATGTAAATTTTTAGAGGCTAAAAATGATTCAAACTAAAAAGATGGTTACAAGTTTACCTACATCTAGAGTTGCTAAATACAGAAAGTTTGTGAAGCTTGTCATTTTGGAAAGTAGGCAAACGTACCCTTTCCTCATGATGAACATGTAAGCAGTAATGCATTGGTGGATTTATTGCATACAGACGTATGGGGTCTGACAAAGAGTGCATCTATGGGTGGATATAGATACAAAGTGAGTTCCATTGATGACCATATGAGGAAGGTATAGGTCTATTTAATGAAGCAAAAAAGTGAGGTGTTTATGAACTTTAAAAATTATTAAAGTTATGGTCAAAAATAGACCGGGAAACATGTAAAGTGCTTGAGGTCAAATAGACGGGGAGAATACTTCTCCAATGAATTCAATGGTTTTTTGAAAAAGCATGGAATTCAGACGCAATTTTCATGCAGGTATACTCCGCAGCAAAACGGTGTTGCTAAGCAAAAGAACATGCAAATTGTAGAGGTTGCTAGAGCGTTGATGAATGATAAGAACGTGCCTCATTGTTATTGAGTTGAGGCTGTTGCTACAGGTGTTCACATTATGAAGATGACCCCTATTGCTACAGTACTATGATATGACATCTGAAGAGAAGTTTAGTGGTGAAAAATCGGATGTATCAGATTTTAAAGTGTTTGGGAGTATTGATAATGTACATGTGCCATATGAGCTAAGAAGTAAGCTTGATTTGAAAGTAAAAAAATGCGTGTTCATTGGCTATTCCCTTGAGAAGAAAGGGTACAAGTGTTACAATCTTGTCACCAGTAAAGTGAGGGTGAGTAAGGATGTTGTTTTTGATGAAATGGAAAGCTAGCATGATGATGTAAAAGATGATTTGGGGGCTGATGTAAGAGAGAATGTGGCTGCAAAAAAATGCAAGTGCACAGTCACAAGTCTTAAGTGGGCTGCAAGGGTCATCTACTATAGGTCATGGTGAAAATCCATGGAGTGGAAAGTTACGTGAAAGAGTGTGTCTTGCTAACTCTTCAAATGTATCAAGAAAAGGGAAGGAAAAAGTTGATGATGCCAGGGCTGATTTGGAGTTGCATCTCTATGGCTGCACATATGTAGATTGGGTTGCTAGTACATGCAATCACACGTCTACCCGTGGCTTTATGTTTTCCCTTGGGAGTGCTGCTATCACATGGAGTAGCAAGAAGAAACCTACAATTTCTCTTTTGAGTATAGAGGCAAAGTACAGGGGTACTGTAGTGGCAAAATGTGAGGTAGCATGGTTGGGAATGCTACTTCATGACTTTGGAGTAAGGTACAGAGATCGGTTGGCATCTATTGTGACAGGGTGAAAGCATGTTAACGTGTCGCGCTTTTTGTGCCAGTTAGCATTTTCAAGTTAGCACACCTTTAAAAAGTTGGGCGTCCGGCAAACTTTTTACAAATAATATCAAAATTTGTCGGAGGTTGTACATTTGAATTCCTTGTTTCAAGATCTTTCTACCAATATATCATACGTCATAGATCTTGGAGATGTAGCTCATGTTATTGTACTAGTTAGCATATGTCAAAATTGTGCTAGTTAGCATTGTCCGGGACATGAAAAAGCATGACAGGTTAACATGCTTTCACCTGACAACCTTAGTAGCATACAGTTGGCATGAACCCAATTTTCATGCTAGAACAAAGCACATTGAGGTGCACCACCACTTCATCAAAGAGAGGGTCTTGGCATGCAACATCAACCTTGAGTACATGGCGATGGATGAGTAGGTTGTAGATATCTTCATGAAGGTCCATGGATCGGAGAAGCTACAGTGATTGGGAGCAATGCTTGGCATACGGGAGATGTTGTTGAGCTTGAGGGGGAGTGTTGAGATATAAAGCTCAACATGTAGGACTCCTGGATGACTACCACCAACATGTTGGACTTGAGAGTGCACGCTAATACACACACACAATCGACACCTTTGTAGGTACGTCAACAAGAGGGAGGGAGGGAGTGAGAGGTTCATGTAGGAGCAAGCTGTGTGTCACAATGCATGGCAGTAGAAGAGTAGCAGCAATAAAAAATCATGTATTTATGTGTACATTGTGTGGTAGCATGCCATGTGTTCTGGTGCACGATAATAGGAGGGTAGCAGGCCACACAATGAGGGTGTGTGCATTGGTCATTCCATGAAATAATGCTTGTAATGGGGCATCATCTCGGTTATGTAGGGAATATGGTGTCCTTGTGGTAAGTATCGATCACCTTATGGGTACACATGCTGCCTTTGTGCACCAAAAAATCATCAACCATGCCAAGCATGTACTCGTTCTCAAACTCAAAGTGTCCATAAGAGGCATGTGGAGGAGCTGCCAAAGTAAAGCTAGTGCCACACTGACTAGCTACCATGCCTTTTTTCAATTTTTTTTTTGAGGGATCTAAATAGAGATGGACCTACAACATGCACTCTCTTTACAAGAGGAGTACCTATATTTGACACAGGGTTTGCTTGACCTCTACACACCACAACAGCTAGCGGCATATGGTCTTTCATAGCAGAGAACACCGTGGTGGGGCCAGCGAAGGACTCCACAATCTCTAGTGTCTTACATCGGCAACATCCTCTTCTATCGCACCTTCTTACCAACCCACTCCCCTTCCATCATAGGGACTTGCATGATTCCATTCTACTCTTGCTTCACCTGAGCCTTGTCGATAGTCCACGCAAATTTCTTCTAGAAGCATACGATGGCATTCATCTCAGAATAGTGAGCACCGTGATAGGTAGAACAATAGTGTCTCCTGTTGGGATGCCTATTTTGGTGGTGGTGGGAAGGCAAGATCACCTATTTTGGAGCATGCCGCTCCAACTGTAGAGGATGAGAACACTGATACGCCTGTGCGAGATATCCATGGGGGCTACTATAGAGTAAAGTATGGTGGTGAGGTCAATTTTGGCACTATGCACGGCATGTCATTTTGACGTCACTTGAAGATTCTTATACACTCAACGTATAAGAATTGTTTTATTAAAGTCAAAGACCAATTTCCTTATCCTGCATGCTATGTCGAGGAAGCATTGCATGCTCACTTTCCAATTACCTCCAATGAGTGTTCCTACAGGCAATGGTTGGAGGAGTATATCAAGAAATTATTAGAAAAAAACAAGTAATCAAGTGTACCATGCACCACAGACAACCAAGTCGCAAATCCAGAGTGGAGCTATTGTGGCAACAACATGAAAAATACATAGTAGGAGTGGGCCATGCAAGACAATAACGAGGAAGAAACAATGGGCTCATCCCATAGACAACGATGCAAAGCTTGGGCTAGGAAAACTCCCATTGACGGGGTATTTTGTGTTCAAGAGCTGAGCTGGATCAGCACTAGGGAGTGCTCGTTGTGGAAAACAAATGAGAGACAAATGCACAACATACAAGGTTATGATGCAAAATTATACTTTGAAAATCTTGAGCTCATACAAATAACTATAGAGATAGAATGAGAAAATCTCAATTTTCCGTTTTAAAACTTGGTGAGTTTCATAACAACAAATTCTATGATTTTTGAAAGTTGAGAAAGAGGTCGTCTATGTGTAGGATCTGTGTGGTACAATTTGAGGCCACGATTGCATACTTTATTGTGTGCATTGCAATCCCAACGTTTCAAGAGAGCATTAGTTTTTTACCTGATTAATGGTGTTGATAAACCTTGAGATCCAAACCACATTGGCAAAATCAAGCAAAAATTCATCGAACGATACCAACATACAAATCAACATGCAAACCACACTACAAATCAAGTAAAAATTTATTGAACGATACCAACAAATCACTTGAAGTATTCCCATTAGGACTATAATTTTGAGTATGAAAACTAAATTTTTTATGATTTTTGCAGCTTCAAAAAAATGTCTTATAGGCTTATTCTCTCTATGAGTCTTGAACGGTTCATTTATATAAAATCATTTGTATCGCATGCATTGAGAGCCTAGTAGAAAAAACCCCGTTCTTAAAAATCTATTACTATAAAAATGCAAATTTGTGAGCTTTGTCATTTAGAAAAATGAACATTGCATACAAGATAGCAAATAGATAGCCTTGTACTACAAGATATTATAACCCCCATTAGGACATTTCAGAGGTCATTTGGAGGGCCATATGAAGAGAGAGAAAAATAGAGCGCGTCCAATGAGCATGAAGGCTACGTTACGTAGGAAAGTACGTGGAAAGACTCAAAAAATAGGAAAATAGCATAAAACTTTCACGAAACTAGGATTGTAGCATAGTAATTTCCTTCCTTTTACCGAGCTTTTAGGTGCTTGCGTGTGGTCCCACTTCTGATATTCTCTTATGGTCATTAACGTACTGGAGGGTGACCATTAAGCCCGCACAAGATATTGGAATTCTAAAACACTTTCCCTCCATTAGAATGCTTTCAAAGTGAATCTCCCTCCACTAAAGCTTTTCTCTGAGAGTTATGGCGTCCACGTCTTCTCGCCCAAGAGCCTCCAGGTGTTTACTGTCTATCACACCAACAACCAACAACGGCACTTTACCTAGAAGGTCAAGTAGTAGCATATCCTCAATTACAATACCAGCTTCAATAAGTGCAGAGAACCAATGGGTTGGACAAAGGATAAACAAAGGTTCATGGGTCCTCATGCAACCAAGAAGACCCAAGAGGTCTAGTGGTATCAACGTTTACCGCTCAGCATGGAAGGCCAGGGTGTTGGATTTCAAAGTTGAAATCGGCAAAAGATCTGTAAAGGAAGTTCTTGTTCAGCATGTGTTTACCCATCCAGAGGTGATAGCAAACGGTGGAAATGTATCAGATATACATCAACCACGTTGCAATTGTAAGTACTCGACATGTGAACTTACTGATACTCTCATTATAACTTTTCTTATATATTTTGCAATGTTTCTCCCGCTTGTTATGAGTAATGTCTCCACTCTTCACAGCTCAATTACATTAGATTTGTCATTTGTACTTATTGATACTCTTAGTTTAACTCTTCTTATATATATTGCAGATGTTTATCCCTCTTCTTATGAGCAATGGGAACCTGTGGAGTGCATAATAGGCCTCTTCCATGTTGTACATGCCCACATTGGTTCTCTACAGTACTCAGAGAGGAGCAGTAAAAGACTGGCTGATGAGGGAATCTTTTTTTATGACCACTTTTACCAACTTAGCTCAAGGAATAAGAATGGCATGTTGGTGAAAGTGCCTCTACCAACCGATTGGAACACTGTGGACTGGCCAGTTCTCGAGGAAACAATGGTGGAGGCAATGCGAAGTAAGCTATTCAAGGATATACAAAGGTCTCTACGTAGCTCTATTCCTACCAAACTGGTTAGAATTGCAAACTTTTGTTCTGTTGCACTCTTCATAGAGCTGTTTCATAGCTACAACATCAGAGTTACAAAAACTATGTTCATGTGCAAGTCATTTCAGCAGTCATCCTGTGACAAACTTCTTGACAAAGGATGGTATGCAAAGGAAGAGATTGGTTTACGGTGCGAGGTCGCGCTTGATACTCTAGTTGTCAAGTACATGATTGCAAGCCAATCACTGTTACTCTCATTTTGGTATATGAGATCACAAATGCTAAACGGTAAGTACATTCCTATGGACCAGGTTTCTGCAGGTTTGGAAGATAATCCTACTGTGGATGTGGAAGTGATTGATAAAGAGCATGGCCTACTATTGGTGGTTACAATAAGGGAGCTATGCAGTCTTCAGCATTTGCAAAATGACATCATTGAAGAGTCAATGGACAAGGACCTATCAGATTTTTCCTTTTTCTTAGCTGGCCGTAAGGTGATGCGGCGAAGGGAAAAAGATATTTTGTGCAAAGAGTTGGATGGTCGGGTTGAAGTAGTGTCGATGTAACAGATATTATTGTGAACCCAAGTGTATACAAATGACTTTCAAGACATGAAGTTTATTGATCTCATTTTTCAATTGTGCCCTGTGAAAAAGTGTGCTTGAAATACATTTCTTTACCACGTCAAATCTCTCTCTCTCTCTCTCTCTCTCTCTCTTTCTCTCTCTCTCTCTCTCTCTCTATATATATATATATATATATATATATATATATATATATATATATATATATATATATATATATATATATATATATATATATATATATATATATATATATATGTTAGACAAGACAAAGACATGATAGAAGAATCATCTTAATGCATTAGAAAGTACAAACTCGTCCGTGAACAATGGACTGAGATACAATTTTTGTAAGTATGGAATCAGAATGTCTTCAAGGTAAAAATCGAAGGAATGCCCCTCGAAAGAAGGTGGTGAGATAGTTGTTCCCGGCGGATTTAGTTCTCCCTTTTCAGGAGTATCATCAATTAGTAGTGTATTAGTCGCATCAAAGGGTACACCGATTTGGCTAAACGGTTTGTACAAAAGAGGTAATCCTGGTTTTTTAGGGTGGTAGTGGCCCTCAACGGTAACACATTTTCTTTGATCATACAAAAAGGCAAAATCTGACGTGTGAGCTTGGCATACACTGCAAACTATTGCAACTAGTGGCGACAAGTTTTGCCTTTGCATTGAAGACCATATGGCAACTCTGAAGCGCGGAAGAAGAAACTGAATAAATTCCTTGGTTCCTGGACGAACCACGACTCGACAAGTTCCCATCCGAAACGTTTGCAAATCCTCAAAGGGTCCTCTGTCACCGAGAGGCACCCGCATCAGCAGCAATCCATTGACGTCCAAGATAATCAACCTCTGTAAAAGTTGACAAGTACATATAAGTAGTTAGAAGCTGAACATATTTTGCCATACTTGAATAGACATTACCGGAACAACCGTATCTACAGGTAGCAAGGGTCCATACTGGGTCTCTGTAGTGTTCATGTCGTTGTTGCTCTCCTCCGCTTTATCTTCATAGTCATCATTCACATCTTCATCAGGGGTCTCCCCCATGGCCCTTTCTGCCTCATTCAAGGTTGATCGGCTTGCCTCATACATCCTTGCCTGATCCATATCATTTTGCTCATCCCTATGCCTGCTTTCCTCATCCATATCCTTTTTCTCATCTATAGGCCTGCTTTCCTCAACTTGGGTTTCAGCCATAGGCTCTTTTGGCTCCTCCACTGGCTGACTTGGCTCTTTCATTGTCTCCTCCGGTTGAACCTTAGCACCTTCCATATGCTCATTTGACCTTTTCTCATCCTCGGCTCTTTCATCTTCTGCTGATATGACACCCTCTGCCCGTTGCGATTCCACTGTATCGGATGTAGGGGTTTGTCGTGGTGGCACGTCATGTTTTGTAAGATCAATAGTGCGCTCATCCAAGCCGCTATCTTCAAGCTCTCTAGGGCTAGACATAGTAAGCAGGTGTTGTATTAAACTTACCCGGTATCTTTGCAAATAATCATATGTGTAGTTTTTTAAAGCACTCTGCAAAATTGAAAGACCACATGGTGAGAATTCTTTTACAGACTAAACCAAAACTAACTGAATGCATTGCCAAATGGGTACCTTAGTCATGAAAGGTTTTAATGCAAAGTAGCTTTGCAGGACATATTCTGCATGGAGAAGACATCTCCAGCCGCAAGAATTCCCATCGGTTTGATTTGGGACAGGTACTTCTTTGATTGGGGCCTTGTATAGTTCATACCTTCCACATAGCTTGCCATAGGCAAGCAACAACCTCTTTATACAACTGCACAAAGCAATGTCAAGATGTTAGCATGAGGCTTCAAATTTACATGGATATCTATAAGAAACACTTTCTGATACAAAACACTTACAGCCTAATTTCAGGGTGGGTTCCTTTTATTGAATTGAACACCCACACTGCTGGTTGGTCAACATCAAGGCATATGAGACTCCAGTGATGGTTGTTCTCATATGGAAAGATGATCACAGTAACTTCCAGCATAGCACAGTGGAGAAACCAACTCTCAAAGGTCCCAGATGGACTGTTCTTTTGTCTAATAATTACAGACATTTGTGGATCAAGGAGAAACACCTCTGTGTGAGTGTGCAGTGGGAGTTGACTTTTGATCAGGCTGCAGAGACTCTACCTGAGTTAGCAAACCTATTATCTGAGTTTTCAAAGCTAGCAAGATAGTAACACTTACTTAAGACAAGCATAGATAATTGTGTCTGAAATCTGAGCATCTGGATTCTGCAATAAATCAATGTCCACTTTTTCCAGAGCTAGCTTTCTGGTTCCATCTACAAATGGTATCTCTGCAAGCAAACCATTCTTCATTGAAAGTAGAGTTTCTTGATTCATTGCCTCTATAGACAGGGTCACATTGCACTCTGTTTGTTTCTGGGACTCCACTGCTACTTTTGCTTTCTCCTTAAGCTCTGCTTCCCTCATTTCCTCTGTTTGGCGAGCAATAGTCTCTGCCCTTGCCCTTGTATTCACATCATGTGTGACATCTACAACTGTGAGCTGTGGCACTAGCTCCGGGGGGTATAACAAAATTTCCCTCATTTTCTTATCCTTGCAGACATTGGGGACCAGCAGTTTGTCATACCTCCACCTTATTCTTTTCAATGTCTCACTATCTTTGTCCATTATGGTAACCCTGTGGGCATGGGCTGCAACAATGGTCATGTCACTGAAGTACTCCAGTAGGAAGTCCTCTGCTGCTTCCTGTAGAGCCATTAATGCCACCACCTTCCACCTTTTGGTGCCCCAGGTAGCTTCATCACATATGGACCTCACCATCCTCTGGAAGGGTAGCTTTGGTATGCATAAATCTACACATTTCTGTGCCTTTATGATTTCTCTGAAAAGTCCCATGCAGGTTTGCAGCTTCTTCATCCTTGGCCCTTTCAGAATTTTATTTGGTTTTCCAAGTCTTTTCTTTGGGGTTGCAGATCTGCTACTTGCTTTAGATGCTAATCCTGGACCCTTGCCTGCCTTCCTTGCAGTGGCTTTTGTCCTAGCCATCTCACTGTACACCAAAAGAAGAGTCTCAATCCCCTTCTCTCTTTCTATGACTCTCTCTCTCTCTCTCTCTCTCTCTCTCTCTCTCTCTCTCTCTCTCTCTCTCTCTCTGGTCAATGGACAGTACTAACGGCGCGCATAGAGACATGCACTACGGTTATGCCTCTCTACGCGCGCCTTTGGTAGAGAGAGAGAGAGAGAGAGAGAGAGAGAGAGAGAGAGAGAGAGAGAGAGAGAGAGAGAGAGAGAGAGAGAGAGAGAGAGAGAGTATGTGTGTGTGTGTGTGTCTGTGTGTGTATTTTAAAGATGTGTGTCTGTGTGTAAGTGAGTGTGTGTGTGTGTCTGGGTGTGTGTGTGTGTGTGTGTGTGTGTGTGTGTTTGTGAGTGTGTGGGTGTGTGGGTGTGTATGTCTGTGTCTGTGTGTCTGTGTGTTTGTGAGTGTGTGTGTGTGTGTGTGTGTGTGTGGGTGACAGGAATAGAGATAGAGAGATAGAGGCAAAGGCAGACCTTCGTTATGTCAATGGGTGGGCTTGCTGTCGGAGACGCAGACGACGGCTCTTGCACTCTCTCTCTCTCTCTCTCTCTCTTTCACTCACTCTCTTTCACGAGGTGTGTTTTTTCTCTCTCTTGACCGCTTTATATGGCGTACAAAAAGTATACGGTCTCAATAATGACCACACGTGCGACAGCATGCAAATATACTATAATTTATAGTGACACGTGGGGCGCCGCCGTGTGTATTCGTTATAAGTGTGATTTTGAGAGAGAGAAAGAGAGAGAGAGAGAGAGAGGAGAGAGAGAGAGAGAGAGAGAGAGAGAGAGAGAGAGAGAGAGAGAGAGAGAGAGAGAGAGAGAGAGAGAGAGAGAGAGAGAGAGAGAGAGAGAGAGAGAGAGAGAGAGAGTCTTAGAGAGACAGAGAGAGAGAGAGAGTCTTAGAGAGACAGAGAGAGAGAAAGAGTGATCAGATTGTCACAGAGATAGAGAGAGGGAGAGACACAGATTGAGAGAGAGATAGAGAGAGGGAGTCCTTACTCTCAGAGAGAGAGAGAGAGAGGGAGGGAGAAAGACAGAGTCAGCTTGACACACAGAAAAGCAATGGAGGAGACACCTCCCTTTGAGTTCCTGCAAACCCCACCAAAAAAAGGTGATCTCTCACTCTTTCTCTCTGTATTTCTAATAGTTGGTACAAATTGTGTGTGTGTGTGTGTGTGTGACTGTTGTTCAACACACACACCTCAATACCCATACTTCCATAGACAGAGACACAGACACACATTCACACAGACACACACAGAGATATATATATACATTGTCTCTTTTCCTACCCTCTCTGTACACATTACTAACGGCGCGCATAGCCAACCAAATATTGGCTCCAGCTCTCTCCGCGCGCCGTTAGTATTGTTCTGACTCTCTCAGTTGTACTTAAGGCGCGCGGAGAGAGTTGCAAAAGGCACTTTTCCTTCCTCGCGCGCCTTTAGTCAAATAGGAAAAGACAAAGAGAGAGAGAGAGAGAGAGAGGCTGTGTGTATTTTTTTAGTGTTCTTTGGAGAGAGAGAGAGAGAGAGAGAGAGAGAGAGAGAGAGAGAGAGAGAGAGAGAGAGCGAGAGAGACTAGGTGTGTTTTTGTTTGTGCTTTGGTGAGAGACAGATATATATATATATATTTATTTATTTATATATATATATTTATATCTATCAGGAGAGAGAGAGAGAGAGAGAGAGAGAGAGAGAGAGAGAGAGAGAGAGAGAGAGAGAGAGAGAGAGAGAGAGAGAGAGAGAGAGAGAGAGAGAGAGAGAGAGATCATGATGGTTTGGTTTTGGCAGAGTTGTCATGTTTCCTGATGGTTTTGACTTGTCATGTTTCTTGATGAATAGGATTAAGGTCCAGTAGGCAGAAGAGGCTGAAACCAGATCCAGAGCTTGTGCCAGGATTTCAACCCTTGCAGGCTCAGTTGCTTAATGTATCTACCAAAAGAACTGTTGACTTTTGTCAGGACATATCTGAAGAAAAGTCGATTGGTGAAGATCAATCAAAGAGGTCACCAGGGCAAGAGGATCCCTCACCCTACAAGGGTGTGGTGCCCTGTAGAGTACTTCTGAAGAAAAATACAAGAAAGAGGAATATAGACTTCTCAGATGATGCAGATGTGCTAGAAAGTAGTCCTTGTGCAACTAAATGTAAAGACAAAGAGGATGTGTCTTCTCTGGAAGACCCGGCTGCAACTGATGAGAGGCTGTTTGATTTTGCAGCATCTTGTGGTGCTGGGGACAAGTATGATCTAGTTCATTCTATGTTTAATCCAAAGTTTGACATTGAAGACCTGTTAGCTCAGCACAGTAATTTCTTGCAGTCCTACAGAGATAAGTTTGAAGTGATGGTGCAGGTAGGAAGGGTTGTTCTGCCTACTATGACTCTTGTGCATTTAAATGACTGTGGTGGAAAGGGACAGGGAGTGAAGAAGTATAGGGAATTACCACCCTCTTGCCGACATTCAGCCTGCCCTTTGCATAAAAAAGAATGCAAACTCATTCAGGAAGCCTTTGGCTTTATGATTTACCTGAACAGCCTGTTTGGATTCCTCATGCAGAATCCTGATGAGGGGTTAGAGGAGCAGGATGCAGCACCAGATGAGGAATGCGAGGAGACAACTCATATGCAAGAAGTCGAGGATGTTGAAGACACAGTCGACCTTGAGGTTGAGGCAATTGAAGTACAAAGAAGTAAGATGCTTTCTCTGAAAACCACAGAAATCAAACTTCCATTGGATGTCAGTAACTTCACTGAGAAGCATGCTCACATGATGTTGCCTGCTGTGCCTGACTTCAGGATTGGAGACAGGACCTATATCTTCTTACATGATGTGCAAAGTGTGTTTTATTTAAGGGAGGATTTCTCCCTAGCTATTATTTCCAGAGTCCAAGAGGAGAGGAGTGGATTTGTTTCAGAGGATAGTAGTGATGATGAGGGAATGGAAACATCCAGCAATCCAATGGAATGCCTTCGAAGATGCTTTGAGAAAGCTGAAAAATACAAGGAGACACTACCTGATGAAGCCACCTTCCAAGCAATAAGACAAAGCCTAAGACCATCGAAAAGTAACAAAGAAGTGGAGGATTGGTTTAACCATTCAGGTCAGGGGTCAACTACATCTGTAGACCTGTGGCAAGAAAACCTCTTTCTGCAGGATGAGAGCTTCATGGTAACTCTCTCTCTCTCTCTCTCTCTCTCTCTCTCTCTCTCTCTCTCTCTCTCTCTCTCTCTCTCTCTCTCTCTCTCTCTCTCTCTCTCTCTCTCTCTCTTTGTGTCATTTCTGACATTGTATGTGCAGTCTTGGATTGCTGACAAGGATGACTTCCTTCGGCGCCGGACAAGAGAGTATCAAGGAAGGGATGCGGCCCTAGCACAGTACCTTTCAAAGCTTTGCGAGTCGCCGATAGTAGTTTTTCACAATTCCATGTCACAAGAGGGTTCAATAGCAACTTACACATTCAAGACACTATCACGCTTCTTGGGTGGACCGGTGCTGCCCAAAAGTGCAGATAAAGTCATTCTTGTGGACAAAGTGTTTGCTAGAGATTGTTTTGGTTACTGCCCAGGCTATACAGGTGGTCGGGCAGCGTATTACTACACCTACACAGCAATGGCACTAGCTCTTGGTAGACAAAACCCAGATGAACTTTTAGAGTATGGCAAACATCTCATGATTCGTTACAAGGGTGACGTGCCAAAAAACAAAATTGAACCTGCAAAATCTTGATACACTTCAAGTAGCAATTGTATAAGATCATGTATTACATAAATTTTGTACAATGTCATCCACTCAGAGTATCTTTCTCCACTTGTGATTCACATACACCATTGTCTCTCTCCACCTTCGTTGACTTTCACGAGCTCCGAAGTTGTTGTATGCCATTGATCTTTTAGCTTTTTGTTGTTGTAAATGTCTGATGGCTTGTGCTGTTGCTGAATTTGCCAAGACTTCTTTTGCCTGCATTCGATGAATGATTCTACGATAGAACCATTCAAATAGTTCTCTCAAACTGTTAGCATTGATTCGAGAGCCACCATGTCGTGTGTGCCTGAAATAAGCATTTCTCGCCATGTAATGAGACTTTTCCATCCCTTGGGTATTCCATGTTGCCGGGTTCCCATACTTCTGTATAAAATATGGCAAATGATTGAAGATGATGTGCTGGATATGAAAACAGATTAGTTAGAATGTTTTACAGTAACATATTTGCACATAAGAGAGAAAGAAATACATTATAATACCATGTAGTGAGTAATCTAGGTGTCTGTCCATGCTGTCTTGAATGATTTTTTTAGAAGGTTGAGATTTTCCTTGAACTTGTTCATATCACCTTGTGACCAGTCATCTTTGTCGCACATCAAAAATAGGATGTCTATTGATCGCCAAACCTCAGCCTTCGCGTTACGAGTAGTTGGTTCGTGGTCTTTGACTGCAATATGTAGCTTTTTCCAGCTTTGATACTCTACCTTGCTAACATAAGATGTGTTATATATTTTTTCATGTTTTGTTAGCTTTGGATCTCTTGTACCTTGGGGCTTAGATAAAAACCTCCGTGCCTTCACCCCACCGATGGATGGTTTGCATGGGACATCCTTCTCAGCAGTTGATCTCTTTTCATCCCGCTGGATTTTCACATTGCCACCATGAAGCCCCATATCCGACAGTACCATTTCTAAGCACTGCAGGGCTACTTGTCGTTCTGCGGAGTTCTTAATCTTCCAAGCAAACCCAATGTCTAAGTAGACCAATTTCTCCACAATTCTACAAAGGGCATGCATTGTACAAATGTGGACATTCACAAGTGGTATTTTCAAAACGGGTCGAAAAGCAGGATCCTCAATGTGACGTGTTGGAGCTTTTCTCCACCACTTTGGGTCCATGACCTTTGCAGGCTCCATGCAGAACAAACACGGTGACTTTGCCATTGCACCCATTCCACAATTATACATTCACTTTAATGTTTTAAGGTCACCTGCAAGATGCCACTGAACTTGAAAGTCTCCCCTTCCATCTAGACGTAGTACCTCTCCCTGGTTAGTCTGTCGATCAATCACCTCCGGAACATTAGTTCGATGGAACACCCAATATAGAATCTCATGATCTTCTTTCTTTACCTGCAACACAAAATAAATGAGACTTAAGTAGATCTGAACATTTGAGCTTACTTGAGAATATCGCTTACCTCAAACGCACCAAGCCACCATATGTTAGATTCTGATTGAACACTAAAATATAAAGGATCATCACTAGGACACTTTGAGAGGGCTCTATTCATTAAAGTAATAGTAACACGCTCTAGCTTTTTCTCTTTAACAAGCTCACACTCATCCAGTTTTAACACAAAATGTAATAGCCCACGTGACTCTTCAAATGTGATGTTGTAAAACTCCACCATTCTCTTCTGTAGTATCCGCAGGTCCATAAAAATATTGTTGAACTCATCATATGCCATGTTCGCTCCATGGCCAGTGTAAGTTGCTTTAATATGAAAGGGCTGTCCAAGATAGTCTCCCTGTGCCTCGTTAAGCTGAAGCCTCTCTTTCCAAACACTTGAGGCTGATGGTAGAAGTTTGGATTTTATACCCTTCCTAACAAAGATGGATGAGACAGACTTTTGGATAGCCGAATATCCTCTTTTGCTTACACCAAGTGAATCAAGTGTGCCTTGTATCTCTTTTGCAGGCACTGAGTTCTCTGAAATAAAGCGGTCCACTACATTTCTTTGTAGAACCTTAAACTTCTTGTCATGTACTATATCTGCTGCCAGGCTTCTACTTATAAGTGGCTTCAATCTCTTTCCTATATTGGCTTTGGGGTCAATGTTTTCCTTGTCAGGATAGATTGAATCTCTACATGAAGACAATGCATAAGTAAATAACAGAAAATTTGCTTCACTAACACTATTTAGGCACATGAAAACAATGCATAACAAGAAAAAACAAAGAGATTACTTAACTAAGACAATGTAGCCAACCAAGAAGCATCACCTTAATGCTCGGATTCTTTTCTTGAGACCTCCTGATGCAACCTGCAATGTTTCAAGATTGCACAATTTCTTCTTTCGGATACGACCACCCAAGATGGTGTCCTTCATTTGACAACTTTGCACCTTTCCTTTCAGTTCTTGTACCTCTGTTTTATGTTGCAAAATGGTAACCTGATCTGTAGAATGTAAATGTGAAAGGCGAACAATCTCACATTGTTGAGCTTGGAGAATGCTCTTGTAAGTTTCAGCTTCTCTTGTAAGTGATTTACAATAACCCAGAAGGCCCTTTTCTCCATCACCAGCAAAGGTCAATAAGCTTGTAGGATTGACAAACGCTGGAGACGCATTAGTTATTGGATTCTTAGGGTAGAGAGAGCCTCTCGTCCAGATATCTATGTGTTTAGCTCCTTGAGCTCTGAGCGTGTCTATGGAGGCGGGAGGTATATGTGTGTTTGTTTTACTGCGCTTAATCAATGGTTGGTACTCATTGTCCAAATCAATGTGAAGGTGATATTTGGCTCGTTTTTGGGTAACATTTGTGCCATTTGAGGAGTGCGCCATTAGCCAAATGTGCAGGTTTAATGGAAAGTGAATAGCGGTTGCGGATTCGTCCCTCCATGTTAGCCTCATTCCCTCCGTATTGACGTTGTTCATTCAATGCAACTGAAAAGAGGATTATCCCTCAATCACTACGAACGAATGTTCAGAAGAGTAAGGAATCTACTTAAAGTACACTTTTTGAAGTTTTACTATGAAAGACCCAGCTCTTTTATTTGCCATTTTTTCTAGAGAGAGAGTGCAAAAAATACATTTTCTTAGAAGGCCCTCCAAATGACCTCGAAATTTCCTAATGCCTTAAGGTGTTACACTGAAGTGTAATATTTCCTCTATATATATCCACAAAGTTACCTTATGAGCTGAAAACAACTTGACATTTTTTTTGGAATATCGATCTCACCATTAACCTTACTCTTGCACAATATTTTTGAACCTAAACTGTGTGAAAAAAAGGGTTCTGTTTTTGTTTTTTTAAAGATTTTTGCAACTATATTACTCTAAGCTTCATGTTTGTGAGGTTTAGATTTCTGGAGGATAAGCCTTTGTAGTTCTCAACATGTTTTGACAGTTCTAGGGAGAACTAAGGGTTAAAATTGAAAGTTATGACCAAATTACAAAAATTGCATAATCCTGTTTTTTTGGCCAACTGGATCTGAAGCTCAGGGAACTGCAACTACATCGCAAAAATCCCCCCCCCCCCCCCCCCCCCCCCCCCCCCCCTCCTCGCCTCCCCCTCACGGGTCAAGGGTGATCAAAGTAATACCAAGTGATCCTGTTTCAAAAGCACGAGATGCCAAGAGGAGGAAGAGAATGAGAGAGGTAGAAAAGAAACAGGCAGCTGATAGAGAAGCACAAATATTGCAAGAATAACAAAGAAGACAAAGAGAGCAAGAATAATGGCAGAGAGACGAGGCTAAGAGAGCTCACTTGGATAACGCACAAGCACAAGCAGAGGCAAAGAGTAGAGCAAAAGAGGATAGAGCTCAGGCTGCCCAACAAGCAAAGGCTGGGAGCTCAAGACCTTCAAAAATTCCTCAGAGAGAAAAACAATGCGCTAAATAGAAAAAGGACAAGCTCACAACCGAAGGAAAATGTATAAAAATGACCCTCCTCAATGGGACAGATAGGTGGGTCCTCTATCACTGCCAACAACGCAGAAGAAACGGTGATGGAAGCCAGGAACGGTTGCTTTACGTCAGATCCAAAAATATCAGAAGAGCATCAAGTCAATAATTCCAAAAGAAACCTTTTCTCGGTGGTGAGAGAAATAATAGATGAGTATCTATATTTTGTTACACGTATACAATGCACAACTCTATTTGCCCTACAAGATGCTGCCAAGGACATTTTGGTCCAGCTGTTCGAAGATGGCGTTTCATGTATGGTGCATGCTAAGAGAGTTACATTGAAAATATAGATCTAGCTATAGCGATCAATTTAAGAAAGTAAGGGTGCCTCCATAAGAATTAGTTTACCCTATGTAACCTCTCTTTATGAGATTTATAATCTTTTCAACTAATAGGAATGAGTCAAATTTCTACCATTCGATGCAACTGTATTAATTAGTTGTGTACTTTGTGCTCTAGAAGTATTTGAATTCATCAAGTTGTTAGATTTTAGACCTCCTCGAGCATCCAAGCACCCGACGAACGTGGGACACCTCTTGATGACTTTTTTACAAAACAAGCTAATTTCGGGTGCAATCAGAGGCTGTGGGACTACGATGTTGCATGACATCGCTGCACCTACCAAGAAAGGCCTTGTGCGTTACAACACGCAGGGGCCAATTTTGACATGCATATACATGATCAGGTTTCAAGTCTGGTATCTGCCAGTGGGCAGATGGTTAAGCTTCTTCTACAGCTATGGAGAGATGCGCAAGCGACTTGGTCAATTTTGACAGTGATCTGTTCAAGAATGCCATTGAAATTTTACCTGATATTGGATCGAGAGATGGGAATTTATTGAGGATTTGTGCCTATGGCTATATCCCAAATGTCGACGGTGACCTTTGGGCCATGCAACCATGCGACCTTGTCTTTTGACACAATACAAAAAAATGGCAATAGCTTCTGAAGTAGACAATGCTACAGTGAGCAGTTCTTGCTAATCACTCTTATGAAAAGAGATGAAGAGCTTTTAAATGTTTGAGCATTAAGATGAAACTCACAAGAGATACCTTTTACTGGAGATACTTTCACAAGCTCTGATACCACAAAATATGCACACAATAATTACAAGCAGAAGGAGTATATTATAAAGTACAAAGTAATACAAAGGAAATACACTAAGTGTGTAGAGGATCAATATGGAGTTTCTATACAAGGCTAGGCTCGACTGAAGATGATTTACAATGAAGGAGAGCTCCCCTTATATAGGCGCCTTTCAAGAACAAGTATCTTGTCATGCACACCAAGTTTCTAGTGGAGAGGGAATCCCTTTTCTAAAGTGAATTTAGTAATCCATTTACTAAAGTGGCTTTAGCTTTTGAGGAAGAATCTTCAGGGGCATGCCACTATAGTTCTGATGCTAACATTTTTTTCTAGTCACTATGTGCTGGCACAGCCGTGGAATCTTTTATGACCTAAGTGATGATGTCAATCCACTCGGCCTGTGGAATGAGATGGCTTGCTCTGGGGACATCGGAGGTCGAGATTTTTGTTGTTTTTAATCCGGCGGTTTCTTTTAAAGAAAGAAAAATATGTATTCTTTAGGTGGATAGGGATGTGCTTGTATTAGGGTTGCAACTTCAGCTTGGCTGGCCGCTTGTGTTAGATTAAACTCATCGCAATATAAATTTTTTCATTCATGTGAAGGAATGGTATACTAAATTTGATGCACGATAGCTGTATTGTGAACCATTTCCTTCCATCTGAATTTGAAATATTCATGATCAAATGTGATAGGCTGCAATCTGTCTATAATATCATTGCCAGTGATCATGTCATAACGTGGTTGAAAATAGAGGGATAGACGAACATAGATATTTTGGCTTTTCCAACTAGTAGCCACAATTTAACCCAATTTTTTATCGGCTCTTTTGATTTGTTAGCATATTTGATAAAAAAGGGTTCTTTTAGTTTTTCCTAGTGGTTTTCAGGAATAAACCTTTCATTAAGGAGTGTGAAGCTGACTCCTGTATCTAATATAGCATGAACAAAATTCTAAAATTTTGTATTCGGGATTATAATAATGGAGACTCCTTTTAATGGTGAAAGATTTTTATCTGCATTTAGTGGTTCCTGAATTTCTTCTTGCTGTGAGATGTTGATTTCCTTTACCTGTTTGGAAATCCTTGCAAGGCTTTGATGATTATTGATAATCAACTTTGTGTTGTGACACACGCTGGTTTGGATGTCATCAATGTTTTCTAGAAGGTTGGCAAGTTTAGAGAGAACCAGACTGACTGGGCAATTATTAGGTAGAACCTTTCTTCTTGTGGTTGCTTACCTTTTGTCTTGCTTTGTATAGATGTTTCCTCTGGGAGTTGATCCTGGGATTGCTCATCTTCTATAATTTGAGCAAGAGCTTGAAGCTTTATAGGATCATCAATCCATTGTTGGAATTTTCTACTGATTAAATTGATCCATGCTTTCTTTATAGCTTCGAGATTAATTGGCTTGATCTATTCATCATCCAATTGCTTAGGAAGGTTAGCCTCTTCAGACATTTTTGATTCTGAATCAAAATCTGGATAGATGACATAGAACCTCCTCCAATCGTTCCATTTTGATACTCTTTGTACTGCCACATTAGTGTTAATCCATTCGGCCTTATCTTTATCAATTTGAGTTTTGAGAGAGTATTTTGGACCCAAAATAGTTTTTTCTTTTTTATAAGAATAATGGATAGAAGATTTTACCCTTTCTTCTAAAGTAAGAAATGGTAGATCCTCTGTGGGAATACCATCAATACTGATACCCAAAGATTCTAAGATATCTTGTCTCTTTGCTTCACTGATTTCTTTTACTGTAATGGAGACATGATCTTCAGTTTGAGATTCCTTACCTTTATTTAATGAATATCTTGAAGGTGATCTTGTTGTTGAAGGAGTTTTGCCAATTACTGTGATATCCACTTGTAGTGGTGGGATATGCTTTCTGTTAGTTTGGTATGTGTTGGCCACATGTAATTCTAAAGACTCATCATAAGATGGTTGGACCTTTTGTTGCTTTGACACAATTAAAAATTCCTTAAGGTTTTGAATGTATTCTTTGGATAGATGGTTACCTTTTGGTGTTGGTCCTTCAACAGTTTCTGGTGGTTGTTCTTTTGGTAGCAAAATATCCCATGTAACTAGAGCTGGTGAGGATGGAACAAGAGTTGGAGCTAGTGAGGTTGGTAGAGGTAGTAAGGTTGGTGGATATCTTTCACCCCTCCGAGAGAGAAGTTATTTCTCTCTTTTCTGGAGATCAACTTCCCAACGAAGTAGAGCTTGTTTCTTTTCAAGAAATTATTCCCCTTGTTGTAATGCTTTTTTCTTATAGAGAAATTCTTTATATGATAGATCAGGGAGTTGTTGTGATGTGGAGGGAAGATTGTGGGGGTATTCTATGGTTTCATCATCAATACTGAAAGGAGAGGAGGGTGCTCTTTTGGGTGGTAGCTGATGGATTGATTTGGATTTGATTTTGCATGAGACTAGATGGCTGATAAAGTGATGATCGAAGATGGGCTTATTATCCTCAATTTGTTTCATTTTCATTTTCTTGGCCAAAGCTAGAATAAGCATTCTTTCTAAAGGCAATGGCTTAGGTTTATCATCTTCTTTCAGAGCAACTTTTAGTTGCTTCTGAAATGTAGTTACATCATTGTATCTTTTCTTAGTGAAGGTATTTTGACATGACCTTTCAGAGTCGAGGGAGAAATTTGAGTTGTTTGATTATGACTCTTTAGACGTGTATAGTTATTTTCCTTTAGAAACATTATTTCATTGTTGAGGATTAAAACAAGTAGGTATGGATTCTTCCAAGATCATTACATTAAGAGCAATGGGACAATCCTCAAAACTTGAGTCAAAATTGTAGTTGTTGTTTGCTGATGAAGAGGAATTGCTCGCAAACTGAGCAATGCTGAATTCAAAATCTGAGATATTTGAAGAGGATAGCCCTGAATAGCTATTCCCATATTTTAGGATTATATTTTTCAATTCCACTGATTTTTCTTCTTGGGACATTCAGAGGCCCAACAAATATAGCATTTATTATCATTCTTTGAGGATGTGACATGTTTTCCAAAAAATGAATTCTTGGGTCTTCGTTTGAACTTCTTCTCCTTTTTACCCTTCTTGGGATGCTTGCACAAGCATTGCTCCTTTTTGTTAGCGCATCCAAAATCTCTAGAGTGGTCATTTTGTTTGCAGAACTTATTTGAAGGTTTTGAGTCCTTCAATTCCTTTTATTCATGCTTTTGAATACATAATTCTTGTATTACTACCTATAAGGCTTGGATTATATCTCCGAGTGTAGCTGATTGAAGATCCAAATTTTGGTTGTCCAATTTCTCAAAAAGCAGCTTTGTAATGGCTTTTGACAGTTTATGCAAAAATTTTGTATTGATTTCTCCAGAACGGTATTTATTTGCTTTATATATTAATTTTTTACAATAAATATATAAAACTCCCAAATGGAGGAGAAATTACATATTTGGGCTTCATGAAAAGCTTGTAATGCCAATGTTGCCTGATCTTCTCGATGCCCAATGAACTCTTTATAGGTACTTTCAATTAGGAGCAAGAGAGGAGAGGCTTTTCCTTCATGTCACATAATAGAGTTTTTAACTTCGGGGGGAAGCATTTCCCACCATCGTTTGAGGATGCCTATACAACCATTTACCGCAACTTCTATAGCGTTCTGCTGTCTTGTGCGCCCACATAAAATTTGTTGATAAATCAAATTATGCATATATTCTAGAACTAAGATGATATCATCATGTTCTAGATTATCTATGTTGTAGAAGGTAATATCTCCTACCATTTTTTATACCTTGCACAAATTGGGGAGTTTTTAGAGCTTGGATAGCACATGGATGCTTCTTCCATTGACTCGTCCTTTTCCATTTGCAATGGGACCAGAGGGATTTAATTTTTAGAATCATCTATTTTTGCTTGAAGACCATTGTAGATAGTTTCCTATTAAATGTAATGAAATTGGTTTCGATTTCCTTGAAAGAATAAATTGCCATAATCTTTGATTCCAGACCTGTATTCTACATTTGACATATATCAAATTGGTATATCTGGTTGTATTTTCAATTGTAGTTGATTGATTTTGTGACAACTCCTTCAGGGTTTTTTGATGGAGGTTTGCTTGTGTTGTCGATCAATTTGTTGCGATTTTTGTGACAACAAGCAATAGTGTAGAGATATCTTTCATCCTCCGACAAGATGCTTCGCAACTTGTAATAAAGCTGCTCCGCGACTTCCTAGTCTTCCCTCCTTGGTTCAATGTCTAAAGAATGATCGCGTTTTTCTTAAAATTTCAAGACATTTAAGAGCACACTCTTGTCTAAGTGACCCGGATGATGATCCAGGGAAGATTTAGTGAACGAGAAGTATGGTAGGTCTTTAGAAGATGGTACAATTAAATCAGTGTGCCACTAGGGAGAAGATGCTGTGAGCGTGCTTTGAAGTTGTGTATGCAATTGAGTAAGGTTTTTCCTTGACTCAGAAACAAGCCTATGTAAGTCCTGTAACTTTTTTTCAAGCATATGCAACCTCACAGTCTGATAATTTCTTTGAAGCACTTTAAGATGGGGTTTTGTGTGATCAATCATTATAACATAAGGGGTAATAAAGACTTTATCATCATTATGTGAAATAATAAAATATTTACCTTCGATCATACAAAAATCTATTGAGAATACAGAGGATGACGAGGCAGTTTAACTCATGAGTCATAAGCAGTGTCTACAAAAGGTTGTCTTCATTTTCAAAAGTTTTTGAATGTTGACAATTCTTTATTCTCATTGCTCTAGACTTGGTAGGGGCTTTTGCACAATAGGAGAAGAGATAGGTTTTTGAGAACTAATAACGTAGTTAGATAAGTCTATATTACTCGGGCGGTTCCCCATTCACTGGCAAGGATTTAATATACATTATGTGAGATTTCTTGTGATCACAATGTTTATTATCACATTCACATAATCACAATTAACATGATCACAAAAAAGCCGATAAGTGGTGATGTGGTAAGCCACCAAGACCCCGTTGAGGTATGTATTTTTCATGACAGGCCCACTGGGAAACTATAAGAACACTAAACGGATCTCACCAAGAAATGAAAAAATCATAGTGGGCTTACCAAAGTGGACAGTTTCTATAGGTTAAGGGAAACTAAAGTGAATATTTAAAATGATCACGTATTTTGAAATGTGACCACTGAATGTTATTAACGTGATCACGTTAATGAAATCCCGGGCATTCAGTATCTTCCTATATAACGTGCGTTCGTGGGGTATTAAAAAAACCCCTTCTTTTAACATGTCTAAATGAATAAAATGACCCCTTATTTTAGGATTTTTTTTCAAATTGAAGATAAAACCCCCTTATTTTAATGTATCTCTGTTAAATTGCCTAAATGTTTTGCATTTTAAAGCCCCTCCTTTTGAACTCACGTTATACATTAACATGATTACATAGTGCACCCCCGAGCTATATTATCAATACTCAATACTCTATTTACTAAACAAGATACTGCTAAACTTGCTCTAAACAGAGGGTTTGATACTATTTGTACACAACTAAGATGAACAAAGTGATAGCCCTTTTTAAAGGCTTCAACTTTATCATGATGTAGGATCTTAGTGAGCTTATCAACATGGTATGCGGTCTGCAAAACATTTTAAACGACTTCAACACTTGATGTAAGGAACAATAGACTATCGACTAGGTTAAAAAATGCTTGCCTCAGTTTCTTCATCCATCTCTTCAAGAGTTTTCCTTGTAAGGTTGATACTTCAATACTAGAGATATTTTGTCCCCCCATAGTGATCAGCGGTTTGTGTGGATGGAGAGCGCTTTCCGGGAGGTTCTCATAAAATGAGGCACATGATTTGATTTCTATAAGTGTATTTTCCATGGTTTATACCAACTTCTATTTTTTTTCACTAGGGAGGAAAGAGAGGCTTTCTGGGAGACCTTGGTCTTCAAAGACAATTTGAAATTTGACCTTCTCTTGCTTTCCACTGGGATTCTTCATGCCCACATAGATAGAAAGCATTGAGAGCGATTCATCTTCTCAGAGTCCTAGTGTCTTTGCAATGCCATGAAGGAACACAAAGTGATGACCATCCACCACCTTTGCATGCAAAGTGAGAATTTGGACGTCAGGAACTTCCTACAACACCTTGTCTCTCTCTATCATCCGATCTTCCTCCATAGTGGAACTGGGATCTTGCATGAGGACGAGTGCCATAGGTGCTTCAACCTGCTCATCAACCTCTTTGATAACTTCATTTGATTCCTCCGTAATGGTCACAGGCGGTTTTTGGCTGTCCTTTTCCTTTGATTTTCCCTTTTCCATACCCTCAAGCACAAGCAAGACAAGAACCATGTCCCAAGAGATGAATTGGGTGCCTATGCACCCCATGTCCAAGTCTATGAGATCTTCCTCATCCTCTATGCTGCAGTCCCGCTCAATAAGCCCTTTCATAAACCTCAACAAGTGATATCAATTTTTGTGGGCTGCATAGAGGTGTTTGAGAAAATCCACTGGCAACCACGCCATGTCGGATTCCTTGAAGACTATTGCATATTCTTCCATGTTCTTTGTCATGTAGTCAAGAAAGATTTTGAATCCCTCTACATGAAGGTTAGTGGTGGCATGCATGTAGATCGTCCCCTCAAACACACTGACTAGTTAATGTGCATGATCTACAAGTCCTATCTTCTCTAGTTGTGTGGGAAGTGCATCAAAAGATGTTGCTAGGGGTTTGTTCACGAAGAAGATGGGAAGAGAGCTGAAAGATAGAGTTTTGTGAATGTGAGAAGTGAAGTTTAAAACCTAGAAAGCTACTTTTATACTCAATTTTACTTTTTAAAAGCACTTCAAGTTAATGTCAAATTAACTTAAACTATAATTATAAACAAAATCACGCGACATTGCAAGTTGGCTTAATGGTAAAGATAATGTTGCAAAGCTTGAGAGGGAAGTAGATCCTCCCTAGAGAGGTTAATGGAGAAGGATAAGGAACCCAATTGAGGAAAGAAAGAGGGAAGATTTAGCAGAAGGATATGTTGTAGATCTTCAGTTTTAGGTAGAGGTGTATCATGAGGGTCATGGAGTAATGGAGAACTTTAGCTTGAGTAGAATTCAATGAGCCTGAGGAGGGAAAGGAGGTTCAAACTTCTGTTACAAAGCTTTTGGGAGGGACAAGTGAAAGGAAGGAAAGAGAAGCAACTTGCAAGGTGGAGTGAAGAGAAGAGAGAGATGGTACACTACAGAGAGAGGGAGAGAATGATCAATACTTTTTTGGGGGGACCCTCTTTTAGGAGAGAGGAGGGGAGAAACTAGTAGCCACTAGAGAGAGAAATGATTGGTTTTTACCCCACTATATAGAGAAAAGTTCAGTTTTTTGACTTTATAAGAGTTTTCTCTCTATATTTTATAAAAGAGCACAAGTTTGACCACTTTCTTTTAGGCTCTGCCATACCCACCATTTCAGTCCACATGGTAGTTCCATTGAAGCCTCTACTTTCTGACTCTCTCTTCATGCTTTGTAATGAGGTTGAACCCCTCTCAATTGATTGCAACAAGGATGGCCGTTGTCAGCTAGTTTTCCCACTTGTTTATTTGTGTCTCAAACTCTCTCTTCAAAGTTCTCCCTCTAAAATGGAGATGGATTCTCTTGCCTCACACTCTCCGTCTTCATGCTGCAACAAGAGTGCTTGCCATTTTTCACTCTGCCCTTCAACACATGCAAAGGCTTTAAATAGCTAATGCGCTTTAATCTATTTTAAGTTTGTGTAAAAGATTTTTTTAAAATGAAGTAGAAGTTGTATTAAAAGAAACGCTGAAAAGTACACAAGGACCCGCAAGGAGGGGGAGGGTCACCCCGAGGACAATAGATTACAACATGAAGAGTAAGTCCTTCATAAGGAATCTAGGGTAGAGTAGTACATTGGGATCTTTTTCTTCCATTGAGGCCATTCGAATAGCTTTTGTAGGCAAGAGACAGATGATAAGGGATCAATTGGTACAGTACAGGCTTTGTTACAAAGTGATGTTAAGAATTTCTTAAGCTCATACAAGAGGGTAAAAGAGTGATAGGGAGTAGACTGTAATAGTACTTCAGTCCTTCTTAGCCATATGAACCAGAGAATAAAGCCCCTCCAAATAGTCCAAGCGAGAATATCAAGCCTTTTACAATTCCCCCGCACTAGGTCCTTGACATCAACTATTTGTGACATGAGTGTCTTGACAGATATAAGATAAGGATTAAGATTCTTGATAGTGTCAAGACACGAAAAAAAAGATGAGTGATGGATTCCACTCGGCCTTGATATCTTGAGAAGATCCCAGCTAAGATCCCAATTTTCCTGGCTCTTTCACATGTTTAAACCCCTTGATGCATAATCATCCAAAGTAGGTAGCTGTGTTTTATAGCTACTAGATAAGCCCAATTAAAAAGAAACTTGTAGGACCAGTGCTTACAGCTCCCCTGCATCCTCAACTTTTGTTAAGTTGCCTTTTGAGAGTTTCTGGCACTCCTTTTTTTTAATCTAAAGGAGAAGTATATGTTTGTAGCCAGCTAGGCTAGCTGAGCCTTATACCTGTTAGATCTTGGGGGCAGGTGAGGCTTAGAAAAAATAGATTGCAGCCTGCTAATACACCATGTTGCATCTTGTTGGGAGATGGAAAATTTTCCTTGAAGGGCTTCTACTAAGAGTGGTTGGTGGACCTCTAGCAGATCACCCGACTAGGAGATACCCACTTTGTAGCATTTATGGCACTTCCTTGTGAGAGGGAGCCCTTGAGTACCTACAAAATAACCAAACAAAGGAGAGTCTTGAAGAAAAAAATTAAGGTTAGTGTGGATCTGTTTGACTGGCCTCCATCTTGCCCTTAAGGATTGCCAGGCTTGCCAAAATCTGCAGGTTAGTTTGAAGACATAAGGGATAAAATCAAGAGAGGATAGGATTAGATCTCTAAAGGTTAGGTTAGTCCAAGCTTTGTATCTCCTCAATTTGAATTTAGCAATGTTTCTCTTGAGGAGAATTTCCCAGAAGTCCTTAGAGTTAATGCTTCTCAATATCCAGTTTTTAGGTAATTTGTTTGAGATTAGTTGCAAGTTTACAAGCCCTAAACCACCATTTTCCTTAGGAGAGCAACAGACATCCCAAGGTACTTTCGCAAGCTTGGTGAGTTGAAGGTCTCCTTCCCACATGAAATGTTTGAACATGGAGAAGATAGCTTGAAGTTGATATTTAGATGGGGACCAGCATGCCAAAAAATAAATTAGATAAAATTATGTAGTGATTTAACAAAAAAGCTCTACTAGCTAGTGAGGAAGGATGCCTCTACCATTTGCTAATCTTACCTCTGATCCTCTGAATAATCCAATCCCACCTTTAATCGAAGGGACTTTGAAACCCACAGAAATACCAAGCCATTAGGGAAAGTTTGGACTCAAATTTGGTCCTTTTAGTGCTAAAGAGAGAATGCAACATGACCAATGGATGGCGGGCTACCATAACGGTAGCTCGGATTTTCCTCATTTTGATCTCACATTTCAGCATTTTCAAAAAACAGTTTTTAGTTGCATAAAAAACCTTAACAATAATATACGAGGTGATTTGCTTGAATCTTTCTTGTCATGACCAAATATAAGACAAATTCCCATAACTCACACTCAATGCAAATGTGTGCACTTTTTTGATAGGAGAGACTTCATAGTATTCCGGTTCATTCTCATTCATTTGGGCTCAACTAACTATTTTGTTCGCATTTGATTGTATTGTATTTGCGCTCAGAAACACCCCCTCTCATATCTGTGCTGTGCATCTTGCCATAGAAGAATCAATAATGGAGAACAGAAGACCTCGACGACCATCGACAAGTATTAAGTCTGTCCGAATTTTCAACAGCTTCAATTTGGACAACGCTCGATGGATTTCCACCATTACAGTTGGAGGTTGAGTTCTTCTGCAAAGGAGGAAGAGAAAGCACACGGGTAACGAATTTGTGAACAGTTATAAAGGTAGGGTGAAAAACTTTTTATTTGTCTCACAAACGGGTAAAACAGTCAAAGAGGTTCTCATTGAACATGCATATATGCACTCAAGGTTAACTTGCCATTGCAGATATTTATTCTTCCGATAAAGAAGACTGACAACCAATGGATTGCATTATTGGCATTTTTTATGCATTCCATGCAATTGTGGGAGAACTACTCTATAACACTAGCACGAGAAGAGCGTTAGCTGAAAGGGGGGTTTTCTTCTTTGACCACTTTTATAATGCTCCACGTTCTACGCTTGGCTTTGGCACTCTAGAATATATCCCGGTTCCTTCGAAGGACAATCCAGAGTGGCCAATCCCTTCATCTGAAACCTTTGAGTGATTTAGACTAAAGATCAATCAAAAAATGCAAAAGTTCTTAAGACCAAATATTGCTAGTCGGCTCGTACATGTTTCAAACTTCATGCCCATGCATGTGTTCATTGACTTTTTCTAGGATGAAGAGATTAGGAAGACTTGAACTATGCTACTCTGCAAGTTAGAGAAATGCCTTGATTTTTGGATGAATCGTGGGATTTCCATGATCTGATGGCATCTTATGCAAGGTAAATAAGAAGTCTATTTTGTGTAAGTGCATGATAACTTCTCAAAATTTCCTAGCTTCCTTCCACTACATAAGGTGGCGTCGAGTGCATGGTCATCTGGTAGCTTTGGACCAGAATTTAACTGATGACATGAACAATTCTTTGAGAATGCTTGAGGTACGGTGTGGACCTGATCTATTAACTGTTCTTAGCATTCGAGGCAATGTGACACTACGACAAGTGCGCGAGGATTTGGAGAATGAGGTTGACCTCGGCTTGCCTCCAAAATTTCTTTTTCAGTGCAACATGCAAAAGGTAGTATGTTTTGTATGTAAACATTAATGCTGCGTTAATTACAAAATATTGGTCTAATCTAATTGTTTGATTAATGGTCATACAAGTGCCTCACAAAAGAGAAGAAGACATTGTGCACAGAGATAAAGGATGACCAATTGTTTCTAGTGCAATGAAACTCTTGATTGAAGAAGGCGGCTCGCACAATATATCACATTGCTATGAACTGTAGTATTAAAGAAAGCTGTTGACAACAAGCTTGCAATCTACATTCATGCGAAAATGCATTGTTAAGGAATTTCTTGTAGATAAAGTCTGAAAACAATTATCTTTTCACAATTGACTCAAGTTGTCTTTACATTGGGTTTAATAATGTACACTAGAATGTCCAATTAAATCCATTGATTAGTAGCTCTCATTTACAATTGAGGGGACCTCTCTTGGGCTTGAATATCATAACTGGAATGTAAAGACTCAAGAGACGGTCTAGGGGTTGGGTCATGGGTTTGGGGTTCAGGAAAAGATTGTGCAGTGGCCTCGTCTTCCTCAATAAAATTGGGTATCACAAAAAGACTAGAGGTTGAGTGGCCAAAAACACAAGGGGAGGCAAGTCCAGGTGCTTGGCATGTCATTGGTTGAGACACTGCTTCATACCTCCGAGGTGGAGGCCATGGTGGTGGCACAAAAAATGCATCAGCGGCTCCTAGAGGACGTGTCTCCACATAGATTGATCATATTCTGGATCATCGTCGTCCTGAATGCTCCACATGGAAGTTCAAATAATCTGCCAGGTTCCTTGCCTGCAAATGAATTTCCTAGCTGTTATATGGAATTCAAAGAAATCATGTGTGCAAGGATTACAAAAGCGAAACATTGCACTTACATTTCTACGCTCCTTAGCATAAATTCATTCCAGAAGAAGCTCCATATTTGCAAGAACTCTCCATCCACAAGGATGCCTGTTGTCTTTTTTTGGGACCTTGCAATGGAGACCAGCTTTCGGAGCCATGGCCGTGGCCGTGGAAACAAACCCCACTTGGAGGAGCATAATATTAAAAATAAAAAATAAAAAATAAAAATAATATATATATATATATATATATATATATATAAATGTTTTTTTGGTCGCAGACTGCCGCCACCCCCCCTATCTCAGCACTCATAGGAGGAGCCGCCCCTCCCCCCGCCCCACCCCCCCCGGCCAACTCTCTCTCTCTCTCTCGTTCACCATCAGGTGCACCATATCCCCCCCTCTCTCTCCTCCATTATCAAAAGTGGCCAAGGATCTCTCTCTCTTATTCTGTGTCGCCACCCACTCTCTCCCTCTCATCCATTATCGCTAGGCATCATAGTCTCTCTCTCTCTCTCTCTCTCTCTCTCTCTCTCTCTCTCTCTCTCTCTCTCTCTCTCTCTCTCTCTCTCCCCCCCCCCCTCTCTCTTTTGGAAAGATTCTATATTATATTTACAAGAGCATTTTACAATTTAGCATACTTCCTCATCAAACTGGGAGTACTCTATCTCTGAGGTCTTTATCCTCTCTCTCTCTCTCTCTCTCTCTCTCTCTCTCTCTCTTTGGCTGTCGACAACAGGTAGCAATATATATATCTCTCTCTCTTTCCATACACACACACACACACACACACACACACACACACACACTCACAAACTCCTACGCACACATACACTCACACTCGCATCCTCTCTCTCTCTCTCTCTCTCTCTCTCTCTCACCATACACACACAAACACTTACGCACACCCACACTCACATACACCCATCCACACACACACTCTCATTCATCCATAGTCTCTCTCTTTCTCTCACGTTTTGTATAATATCTTTCTCTCTCACTCACTTTCCATACACTCACACACATTCTTACCCGCCAACACATACATATACTCACCCTCAACACACATACACACACCCACCCCCTCGCTCGCCCTCTCTACACATCACTCACAAACTCTCCCTCTCCCTATACACACAATCTAAAAAAACAATCGCACAAACACACACACACCATACGCACGCACAAGAAGAAAAGCCAAAGAAGCTCGACATTGACGCCCAAAGAAACAAAGAAGAACGACCAAAATCAAGCGATGACGACAATAGATCAAGAAATGATGCCAAAGGCATGACCCGGACGGCCCTGAAAGTGACAAACGCGCTAGACCGACGCACCAGTGAAGCCTACGATTCACCGTCAATTCATCCACGATGCACTTCTTTGGTAAAACAACCAATAGGACAATCTATTTTCTTTTTTCTAGCCAAGCTTTGTAAAAAAAACCATTTGTATATTACCACCTCTCTCTAGGTGATGATCACAAAGGCCCACCTAGAAGATATCATTTTAAAATTCTCCTAAAACAAAGCAGGGGTCAACCAGCTGGGACCCGGCTCCTTGATTTGTCTCTCTTGATTAGGGACCAAGCCTAATCATATTATCCTAAACTAAGCACGCTTGCACCTATAAAAGAGCACTAAGAGGTCACTATCAAGGGGGGTCAACATTTGAGAGGGAAGCCATGCACACACACTAACTGCAAAAGTCGCTAGGCATAGGAGTGGGATCCTCGCACACGTGAATTTTCCCTAGAGAATGCACTATACTCTCTCTCTCTCTCTCTCTCTCTCTCTCTCTCTCTCTCTCTCTCTCAAAGACAAGGAAGTTTACTTGGAATGTTCACACACATACAAAGCACTTGTTCAAAAGAAGAGGAGAAGGTGGGAAGTCAAAAAACAACTTCTTTTAGCGCAAGAGAAAGCACATGCATGTGGCAAGTTTTGGCAAAATCTAAAAGGTAAGCGCGTTGAGAGCTTTGGTGACTGACTCTTGAGGATATGTATATGCATTGCAAGAACCTCTATGAGCATCCCAATGTTGATAAGATGGAGTGTTGTAGCTCCCTTCCATTTATGTCTCCCTTCTTTACCATTGAAGATGTATGCCGCGCGCTTGAGAAACTTGCTACTCGCAAGGCAGGTGACCTTCAAGGTGTCAAGGCTGAAATGATTAAATGGAAAAGTAAGAAAACACGATATTGGATATGCGATATGTTTAACCTTGCACTTCAGTATGGCATGCCTCATGATTGGAGTGCAAATTGGATCAAACCTTTGCACAAAGGAGGAGATGTAAACAATGTGAACAACTACAACACTATAATGGTTGGTTCTTTGATGGCAATGTTATTTGGATGTATCATGGAGATGAAGATAAGTGAATGGGCTGAAAAGAATGGCAAATGTGCGCTTGGCCAAGCAGGTTTTTGAAAGCATCATAGCACTACTGATCACCTTGTCACTCTTCGAGTTCTTATGGAAGCATCTCGATTGAAAGGAAAGAAGCTTTGTGGATTTCAAGAAAGCTTTTGACATGGTACCGCGAGGAAATCTTTGGATACGTATGCAAAGCCTTCAAGTGCCAAGAGAATTTATGCATGCAGTCTTTCGCATCTATCAAAAAGTGATATGTCGATTACGTATGGGAGATAGAATTTCAGAATTTTTTGCAAGCACCATTGGTGTCAAACAAGGATGCCCACTTTCCCCAACCCTCTTTGGGCTACTCATTGATGAATTGGAATGCATGGTTCTTGATTTTATGCAGCAAGAAGGCATAGAAGAGGTTAAGATTGGACATGAGGTGATCATGCTTTTGCTTTATGCCGATGATGTAGTGCTCTTGGCACATACCTTAGAAGATGCACAAAAGCTTATGAGTGTCTTGGAACGCTTTTGCCTACATAGCGGGCTGATCGTGAATGGATCCAAAACCAAGGTTATGCTTGTAAAGACCCTCAATGACGAAAATCCATGCATTGTATACAACAATGAGTAACTTGAAGTGGTAGATCACTTCAAGTACCTTGGCCTTGAGGTTCCATCCAATCATAAATGGAAGGATTGTGCAATGCGTTGCTTGGAAGCCGGAAAGAGGGATTATTATACTTTTGAGAACATGTGCAATGCTGGAGAGATCAAGTGTTGGGCTCTCAAAAAGTACCTCTTTGACACATTGGTGACACCAGTGCTTCTTTATGGAGTGGAGGTGTGGGGTGGAAGCATCGGGAAGTCTACTTGGAAAGTGTTTGAGAATGTCCGAAAGAGTTTTCTCAAAAACTTTCTCCAAGTCAAGACACAAACACCCTACATGCTCTTACTTCTTGAGTCCGGATCGCTTCCCATTGAGGTCTTGGGCATGCAAAGGGTTGTGGAGTACATGCGTAAGACACAACGTAGCCCTTTGCATCGATTTCCTAGAATCGCATATGAAGCAAGTCAAAAGGTTCAAAAGACATGTAAGAGAAAAATACTAAGTTTGGGGTGGATGCTTGACATCAAGAAATGGTTCGGAAGATGGGATGCATGTCACTTGGTCAAGGATGCATCGATCGACTCCCAAGTTAATGAGGCCTTCTTACAACGCCAATGTATCACGGCTTGGAAGAAATCCGGAGGTTCTCGCTTCAGCCATTACACCAGACACGTTGCCCCAAACTACAAATCTCTCTTCTTCTCCAAACGAGGTAACCAAACCCATCCCTACATCCTTGAGCCCATCCCGTTGAGTGCGATCCGCACCATTGCCTCCATTCGTCTTAGCTCCCATTCTCTACGCTGTGAGACATGACGTTGGGGCACTGGCGAGGAGTGTCATCGACTTTGCACCTTATGCCCTCATCAAGTGCAAGGGAGTGAGTACCATACACTACTTGAGTGCTCAACTTTTGACCACATTAGGTCCTCTTTTCCCCATATATTCAGCCATGAGCTCTCCCTACATACCTTCCTCTCCCAACCACGATGTGGACTTGCGACACTCATTTCAGCCATTTTTGAGCATCGAGAGTCACTTATGACCTCCACTCACACCACGTGACATGTTCATTTGGTCCCATAGGTCATATTTGACCTTCGAGGATGATAATAGAACTATCTCTCTCTCTCTCTCTCTCTCTCTCTCTCTCTCTCTCTCTCTCTCTCTCTCTCTCTCTCTCTCTCTCTCTCTCTCTCTGCGGTGTGCTATGATTAGTGTTATTTGCATCGCTGCTGTTTGCATCCTAGTCGCTCAAAGCTAGGTGGTGCCCCTTGTTCACTCCCCGTGACGATTTTGGTGTGCATGGTCCTGGCATAGAGGCCGCTAGGGTTCGTTTTGCACTTGTGCTTGTTATTTGGTGCCCCGAATGAGGAGGGCTTCTTGGAGCCCTTCAGTTTACAACATTGACAATGATACACGTCGTCAACCATGGATAAGTGGCTGCGGAAATTTTCTAATTGGAGAATGGACGAGGAAGAAATTGAAGAAGCACTGACAACCTTCATTGAAGTGCTGCTTCTGGAATACATCGTTGTCAACATCCAGGAAGCAAGTTCTCATAACTCTTATTCTAACCATAAATCAAGAGCCACTAGAGGGAGGGAGCAGGTTTCTCTCATTACCGTTGCCCACCGCACTCCATCAATGAGTGCCATCAACACGGAAGTAAAGGAGAAGCAAAAATCCTCTACATTGATGTCCACCGTGAAGAAATCATTTATATTAAGGAATGAAAGAGGTTAGTGAGAACTCTCTTCCCCAAGGAATCTAAAACCAAAATTGTAGCCTCTGCTCCTAAGTGGCCCAAAGGGGCTGCTCGTGCCAAAGAAAAAGGAGGGCTAGGCCAATCCTAAATCACATGACCCCCAAGGAAGGAAAAACACATGGCGACACGGGTGCTTCAAGTTCAAAAAGCAGAATTGTGCCTAGGCTGCCAAAAAGAAGGTCATCTGAAGCAAAGCAGCGGAAGATTGCCTATCGATTTGTAGCGCGCATGCGAGTGATGCCAGTTCACTTTGACAACCTCGAAAAGGAGGTGATAAGGAGGTTCCCATGTCCTAGAGAGGAGTGGTTTTTGGATACTATCCTAGTTGTTTTGGAGGGCGGGTAGAGGGCCTTCCTCCTCTCCCCTTACAACTCATCCTGAAGAAACTGTCTACCACGGGTGAAACCCAATGGGCCAAAGATGAACTACAATTAAATGGTCTGGAATGCATGCAACGAGCCGATTACGGTAACCACTTGCAACTATTGCTAGCTAAAAGGCTAGGAGTGGTCAAACACGTCGCCATCACTCCATACGTGCTGACAAATGAAGGGAAGGTGGAGCCTATGAAGGGTGATGACCTCCTGTGGATGTTTCGACTTGTCAACACCGGCATAGTAAGGGTATAAGTGAGTACTCTACACTCTGTGCATCATGGATAACGGACCAACCGCTTTTCCATTTAGGTTTCTGCAATACATGCACGTACATATATATGTAGATAGGAAGATCTTCTATCAGCAGAAGATTGTGTATCTGCTTGGTGTTGTGGTGCTAAGAGAGATCCTTGGCTCCCCAAACCCATATTATCCTCCTTGTGTTGGATTACCATCACTCGTTTAACGTTTCAATTTGCATCCTGTTTTGATCTATCCACCCAACCTTGTAAGAAAGCCACTATAAGCCGCTAAGTCACTTGTGTTTTTAAAAAAAAAAAGAATTTGAAAATCGTGTGTTGCAATGGCAAATGTTTCCTTCCGGAACTTCACGAATAAGGTGGGAGGATTTATTAGATAATCTTGAAATAGCATGCATCGTCCCTGGACGGGATGACGATGCTTTGTGTTTACGTATTTTTTCACTGTTAATGAAAGTGGAAGCAAGATCAAGCTACAACGCCTTGGTGCAAGTCAACAAGGAGAGATGAGACCTGCTAAGAGCAGCATTTCTAAGGCGCTTTGGAGAAGGCACCACATCAGAGAAATTGTGGTAATTTATGATGGAGTTAAAGCAAGGCAGTATGACTGAATATGCAACATACGGATTGAAGTTTGTGGATATATGGGGACAATGGCTTGTATCGATGAGGGAGGCCGAAGGGGGATCCAATTTCCTAAAGAAAGACCGATTTGTGGCTGGTTTATAGCCAATTCTTAAAGAGAAGGTGAAGGGAAGGTTTCCTGCTACATATGAGGTAGCAGTTGAAGTAGCCCACCTTAAAGATAAGAAATTGCATCTACAAGCTAGAACTACGAAGGAAGAGGAACAGGGAAGGGTCCAACCACACCTAGCCACACCTATAGTAGCCGTCCAAAGGAATCAACCACAGGAACCGGTTGAGGATCAACAAGACCTGCTCAACCGAATCACCAACCAGTTAGAGAATCTTTCAGTACGTCTAGTGCAACAAGGGCATGCACCTACCAAAAATCCAAAGCAAGAAAGAGGTCAGCGAAGACAAATCCATGACTACCATTGTTAAGAACTGTGGAACGGATGGCCATGGCATGTACTACTGTTCTCATCCAAGAAGGCAGAACTTCAATAGAGGATTAAGGCAGAATTAGACCTCTCCACCAAGGGCGAGGCCACCACCGCCCAGGCAATGAGAGCCGATTCCAACGGTCCAAATCCTTCCACCGCTCGTACAACCACCACCACCACCACAACCTCTCATTCCACTGCTACCTCCACCACCTGCTGGAAACCAAGCAGTGAGTGTCATCAGTCTTGAAGCTAAAGAAAAGGCGAAGGTAGAATAGTGCATTAAAGAGAAGGACAAAGGAAAAGGAAAAGTAGAAGAAGTGGATGCCATGGGAGTGAAGCATGTTAGGTACGAAGAGGCCTCTCAAAGGGAGGAAAATATGAAAGGAAAAGAAGACTCCAGCAAGCATTCATCTAAGCCTCAGTGAAAGATCGACATCGTGGATTTTTTGTTGTGTGAGTATACTAAACATATGACCTAGTTCAAGATGTTTTAATGGAGGGTCCAGAAATAACCTGGCCCTAGTTACTCCATCTTGCACCAAGGATGAGGAGACAATGGATGAAGATGGAAAGTACTAGAAAGTGAAGACCAAGGATAGCTGGGGCCATCTCAAGCATCTACATAGATAGTGGGGCACAAATATGTGTCATGAGTGAAAAAATGATGCACCTTCTAGGCCTAGAGGTAAGTAGGCCAGCACCCTGCTGAGCTAAAATCACAAAGAACATCAAAATGAAGTACGTTGTGAATGCAGTCAAAGTGAAGGCATTTAACACTGAAGTGGAGGTAGATATTTTTGTTATGCCACACAAAGGGAGGGCTACCCTATCATTCTCGGAAGACCATGGCTCATGGCTATGGAGGCTAAGCAGGGTTGGAGTACCGGAATGATCCAGTTGAAGGATGCTAAAGGAAAGCCCATATTCTACGACACAAAGACTGGTAAGAAACACAAAATGGTCTTGGAGGCATCGGAAGATGAAGATGAATTCACCAATGACTCTTCGACCACCTCGAGAGAAGAGACGACAACAACTAAAGAGAGCAACAGTATCATCGAAGTGATGGGAGTCATCCTCAAAGATCCAAAGAGATAGACACAATCTAAAGCACCACCAGAGAACCAAGAGGGACCATCAGGTACACAACCCTTGGTCGATACAAGTAAGTTACATCAGATGCTCTCCCATGAGTTAGCTAGTGAAGAGAGAAAATAATATATCTCCATGCTGGGTAACTTCACCACACTTTTCATTGATGGTTATGACAAGATCACATGCATTACAGTGGTGCAACACCACATAAGACTCAAGGAAGGAAGTAAGTCTATAGTGCAAAAGCTCAAAAGGCTTGGGGTAGTTCAGCAAGAGGCAGTGCTCAAAGAGGTAAGGAATTTGCTACAAACATATTTCGTTTACCCCATCGAAGACTTAGAGTGGGTCTCTCCATTGGTGGTCACGCCGAAGAAGAACGGTAAGTGGCTTGTTTGTGTAGACTACAAACCTCTCAATGAAGCAGCAAAGAGGGATCATTTTCCCCTCCCATTCCAAGACAAGATTCTCAATGAAGTAGCAGGTCATGAGTGCTACAGTGTATGTGATGGCTACTTAGGCTACTTCCAAATTATCATTGCAGAAGAAGACCAAAAAAATACAACTTCCATAACACCATGGGGATGTTTTCCTTACAAGGTAATGCCTTTTGACCTCACCAACGCTCTGGCCACATTCCAACGCTATGTAACTTTTGTCTTCGAGCCATACTTTGGTAAGTCAATACAAGTTTTCATAGATGATTTCTGCATCCACAGCTCTCGCTTCCTCCATTTAAGCAAGGTTTATGATGGCGAGGCTAGGTTGCAAACCTTGGGTGTCCAGCTTAATGTAGATGAGTGTCACATTGGTGAAATCAAGGTCACTCTTCGGCCATGTAATTTCAGCCAAAGGAATTGAGGCTGACCCAAGCAAGGTTCAAGCTTTAGTGTCTTTATCATCACCCAAAATAGCTAAGCAATTGGTCTCTTTCCTTCAAAAGGTAAGGTATTTGAGTAGGTTCCTTCACTTGCTCTATCAAGCGGTTCTCCCTTTACAACAAGTCACCCATAGAGATGTCTTCCTATGGAGTGAAGAAAATGAGCAATAGTTTGGCGAAGCGAAACAGATCCGGGCCTCACTCCCTAGATGAGACGAGCCATTTTATGTTAACCCCAGTGTAGGAAGTGATAAACTTGGAGACGTACTAATGCAGAAGGACCCCCAAACCTCTTTCATGCGTCTTATCTATTTCTCTAGTCGTGTCATGACCCCATCAGAAAAAGGATTTACCACGGTAGAGCACATGGTGCTTGCATTGATGTTTGCCACTACAAAGTTCAGCTCGTAACTATTTCCTAGACCCTTTGTAATTCTAGAAATGGAAGAAGTCTTTCCGTATGTGATGCAACACATGGACGTCTCATCTAGAATCTCCAAATGGCTTGTTAGATTACAATTACACTATGCAAGTGAAAAACTCCACCAGAGCTAGTCTAGCAGGTAATCTTACTCATTATCATTATGAGAAGAAGCTAAAGGTCAACATAGGAGGCAAAAGAGTGACACTTGGTAGAAGTTCCTAAGCTAGAAGAAGCTTACTCTCTTTTCTTTGATGGAGCTTACAAAAGAACAGTGGATCAGGATACAGCCGGCCTCGTCATTTTCAATGAGCAAAAGGAGAAGGTCTTCTCTATTGGGCAGCTGCTACAGTCCCACTCCAACAATGAAGAAGAGTACGTGGACCTAATTCTTGGATTAGAACAATGTGTTTTAAAAGATGTTCAGTGCCTAAATGTGTTTGGCGATGCCATGCTCTTGATTAAGCAGATAAATGGCACTTGGGTTTGTAAAAATCGGGTTTTTCTTGGCAAATTACGCCAAGTTAAGGATCTTCTCAGAAAGTTTGAAGCGGTGCAGTTATTTCATGTCCCTAGGGTAGAAAATCAAGAAGCAGATGCTCTAGCTACAGAAAGAATACAATATGTTCCCATATGAGCAATCAAATTGAAGCTACCCCTCTTTCAGGGTAGCGATGCTATGCCTGATATCATCAGCTTCTTAGATACAAGAGAATGTCCTGAAGGGTATACCAAGGGCCAGAAACAATGGATTGTCCAAAAGGCAACAAGATACCACCTTATAAACAACACCTTGTACTGCAAGGGCAAAGACCAGATCCTAAGGCGAGTGCCAATCTCTAGTGAAATCACGGAGTTAATCTCAAGTTGCCATGATGGTGTTTGTGGCGGCCACTTTGCTTTATATATTACTAGTAGGAAGATTCTATAGGCAAGATTCTCTTGGCCTATTCTGAATAGGGATGTACATCATTGGTGTAAAACATGCAGATCTTGTCAAGTATTCAGTGATCAAACACTAACCTACGAGCCACAAACTCCTATCATCTCATATGGTCCATTTGAGAAGTGGGAGATAGATGCAATTTTTCCTTTACCAAGGGCCCAGTCGGGTAAACTGTACATTCTACTTGGTGTAGACTACATGACTCGATGGGCAAAAGCAGCAATCACCACCGGCATATCTGTTGCCTCTTTGGCACACCTCTGGAGCGAGGGCCAGGTTACAGAGGCAACTTGGTGGGCAAATTGATAAAAAAGCTATGCATCACACATCGATAGTCCACTCCATACTATCCACAGTGCAATGGTCTAGTGGAAAAGGTGAATGGCATGATCTGTAAGACCATCACAAAGCAGGTGAATAACCACACAAGTGATTGAGATAAGCATCTCATGGCCGCTCTTTGGGCCTACTGCACGACATTTTGAACATGACTAGGTTTCATCCCTTTCCATCTGGTATATGGAAAAGAGGCCATTCTACCCATCGAGTACAGATAACTAGCTTGAGAATCATGGATAGTAAGTTAGAGCGTCCAATTGCCCATCTCCACAACCACATCTTGGATCTAGAAAGGCTTTACTTAGACAGGAAGATGCGATCAACTACTATGCAACACAAGAAGAACAATGCTGTCGGGCATAATTTTTTGCGGTTAGTGAGCCGGGTCAGCACCAAGCTGTTGGCTATGGAAAACCGTGAGAGAGAGAGATGCATAACACCAAAAAAAAGGACATAAAATTCACTCTGAAAGCTTATAACTGATATATGCAGAATTTCAACTTGATAATACATAACTAAGATGGAATTTAGTTACAAAACTAGAATGTTAATGGCACTGATAACTTCTTTAGCTTCTTGATAATGAAGAGGGAGAGAGAGATAGAGATAGAGAGAGAGAGAGAGAGAGAGAGAGAGAGAGAGAGGGATTCCTTTCTTTGTGGCTCTGTACCACCCTTTACTGGCTCCCCTGCTTCCCTCCTTTGCGGCTCTGTACCGCCCTTATTGGCTCTCCTTCTCCTCGTACTGCTTCTCTCGACTCTTCGCTGCAATTGACGCGTTCTCTCGTCATCTTGGGAATCTTATGGACAAAAGAATATCTTTAGAATTCGGGTATCAGAAGAAACAAAACAAAACATTCACAATACCACTAGCCCCTGCTGGCATGGGCATGGACTCCAAAAGATCCACAATAATGCCAATTGCACTTCAGGCCCTTGATGATGGATGACCAAAACCTGCAGTCCCTACATGCCTTCACTTGCCGACCTGCACTCCTCCATTGCCTACAGGTCGGCTCTCTCTAAATAACGGACTCTCAAGGATGTGGCACCCTTGAGAGTCGTCCATGTGGCGTTCATGTTTACCTACTAAGCCGGTCCAACAGGTCACTTCTCGGCACTTGATTTTTTCGCAAGGCCTTGCATTTGCATAAAGGGCGATATGTTCAATCACCAAAATTGATTAAACATATTGGTTTATTCCTAGCGGGTATTGAGCCCAAGCGCCCACGAAGAGAATCATGAGTCAAACCACTAGGGTATAGACCACGATTGTCAATTGCGTGAGTTCAAACATCAATGATGTTTAAACCCCCGGGGGAGGGGGGGGGGGGGGCTTCTTTAACCCTTTTAAAAAGGTACGCACTGTCGGTTACTGGTACACGTGACTCCCTGCCACGTCAGCAGAGAGTCCAAAATTTAGGCCAGGCCCACGCTCTCCCTTCTTCTGCTTTATGACTCGTTGTTTCTCTGCAGATGGTCACCTCACTAGTGTCCCCTTCACATACTTTTCCCTGCTCGCGCTCGGCTCCTCTGTAATCACGCGGCCCTTGATGCCCTTAGATGCTCGTCTCGGTCTCCTCTTCAAGCGCTCGTCAGCTTTTCTTCTCTCCCTCTCGTACTTTTTGTGAGCCCCTTTTCGGATAACGTTACCAACAACAATTCCCCAAAAGCCCGCCGGCTTCCTCCTTAATTATCTTACTGATCGCTTTTTATTGCTTGCTTGATTTTAAGCTTCATTCTTTCCAAGCGACCATTCACACGGATGGTATAACCACCCCTCCCAGTAAAAGCAATGCAACATTAAATGAACACATGATACGAACACATTTTGCATGGCCCTTGATAGAAAAGTTAAAACATTTAAGCCTATCACCTAAAAGTGAGTCCGCTCCATATTGCAGCACCACTGCACCAGGCTGAAACACCTCCATTACTTTGGATATAATAGGCTTGAAAAGGAATTGGTAAGTCTCATCATCTATTCCATCTTTAAGGGGCACATTCAAGGAGTAATGCTTCCCACTGTTCTGGCCAATGTCCTTGAGATCTCCTGTACCAGGAAAGTAGTCCCCAAATTTATGAAATGATACCATCATCACTCTATCCCTATGAAGAGGCTTCCACATTTCCATCTTCCAATCAAGCCCATAGCATAATCTTTACTTCAGAAACTTTTGACTGCATTAATAACTTCAGATTCCAAGTTATGATATAAAAAACCATTTCCACGCCAAATGACGACCATTGCAAGCTTTCCAACGTGTTTGGCCTAAATGCTATACTACACATAGAGCTTTTAATTCCAATTCTACGAGTAGCAAAAAGCTTAGAATGGACAGGGCATGAGCTCTCTTCCAGAATTGATGATCTTGAAAAGCTAGATGAACTACGCTTACGAGCTGTCGCTTCAATCTATGCTAAAAAGAGAAGACAAAAAGATTTTTTTGACAAACATGTGCGTACCAAAGAGTTCAAAACAGGTGATTACGTACTTGTTTATACCTTGAAGCAACATGCCAAGAAACTTAAAAAGCGAGGGATGGGACCATTTGTGATTAGTGAGCTATGACAAAGTGGATCTGTCAAGCTTGCTGCATTAGCAGGTGAAGAAATGCCAAACTGGATTAGTGGATGTCGACTGAGGAGGTATCATCTACCAATCACACAGGAGATGCTCCAACAAATTCATCAAAGAAAACAAAAAAGAAGGAAAAACAGAGAGTACGAGAAGAAGCTCAAGCCGAAGCACAAGAACGCATTGTAAAAAGAAGGCTTCTGCGACAACAACAACAAAGTGGATCACCATTGAGAATCAATGCCATTCGGCTGACGAAGTTGGAGGAGGAAACAGTGGAGCCAATAATTGCGGTCAAAGTGGGCAGTAATCAAGTTGAATCAACAGCATTGCTTGATTCGGGTGCTCAAGCAAATTTGATCTCTAACGGATTATACCAACAACTCAAAGTCGCAGGTCAACTTCATCCTACTCCTCAAGTGCTGGAAAGTAGCACATCACACCCGTTAAAAACATTGGGATCAACTATATTGCATGTACATATACATCAATATATTTACCCACACAAATTCTATGTGGTGACAGAAGAAAGCACACAACACCCAATGATGTTGGGGCAACCTTGGCAAAAAGAGTACAATGTGCAAATAGATTGGAAAGCAAAGGCAGTCAAAATTCAACATGAACATGAACAACAGGTGATAGATTTTGCTCAGCAATACAAGCATGATCAACTGCAAGCCATGCAATCACTGGAAACAAAGCCAAAAGCACAAATGCCATTCAAGAAAAACATGATACCCGAGAACAATAATCAGGTAAAAGCCAACTGTGCTACTTACAGACAGATGAAGTCACCATCCGCAATGCAAAGAACTAGGCTACCAAAACAAGGTAAACAAATATGGATGCGGAAGGATAGAAATGCCATGGCAGACAAAGAACAATGCAACAACAAAATTCCAACAAAGCAGATGGTTCAACCACAAACCAAGGGCATAAAACAGATATGGATCCCAAAGAAAATGCTTAGCCATAACCCAAATGTCACTCACATTTGGATACCAAAGCAAAAGCAAAAGGAACTCCCTTCAGTACAAGCACCAACGGAAAGCAGACAGCTGCATTTCAAAAAGGAAAACCGACATATGTGGATGCCAATAAAAAACAAACCTGTGGCAAACAAGAAAGTGCCAAACAATCTACAAAAATAGGCACCAAAAAAATACCAATGGCAAGCAAAGGCAATACGGCCCATTGCCATTAAGGCCCAGCCAATTCTATCCTTAGAAACAGCTACGACTCCATCAACAGTGTCGGCAAAGCAATTGCCTTTTGCAAAAAAGACAATTAAACAGAGAGCAGTAGAGTTACAGCTGTTACTTGCAAAGAAAGCAGGAAACCTCAACGAAGAATGCCAATAAGCAACTTGCTTATTCCCTTCTCTTGCACAACATAAATTTTTACATGCATTGATCGAGTATGCATAAAGTAGGGCCACATTAATAGGCCAGGCATTAGCACAACTGTTTCAAACTATGCATGGCACATACCCCGAGGCGATACCTTGTCGTCCGGGAGGACTCCGGCTAGGAGGGGGGGAGGAATTCTAGAAACAACAAAAAAGGACATGATTTTTGCCTATTTTAAGGGTGTTGTTTGATTGCGAAATTTTCTGGAGTAACCCATGTACATATGCCCTTATACAGCATGAAGCTATAGGTATATGGGGCCAAACGCCAAATCAAGCCCCTAGGTGTGTGTATATAAGTAGAAATAGCCATTTTTCAGGCAAAATATTGGTAAAAACCGAGAAATCTGACCATAAAAATTGCATACGAGTGTATATAATATCTTTCGGTGATGTTTGTGATTTATTATGATTTTTGGGGATTCTCTGGGTTTGATTTGCTATTTTCCTTTTAATTTTGCCAATTTTCGGCAGAAAAACTTCAAAAATACAAAAAGCAGATGAAAAACAGTCGTAATGAAAAACAAAAAATATGGTGATGATCAGTGACTATAGGACAACCTATGGTACAGTGGGGGTGCAATTATGAGACTGGAGCGAAAAGCGTGTTTTGGCCAGGTTTTGACCGAAATGCCAAATTTCTGGTAAACAGAGCAAATGGAGTCCAAATCAAGAAATTTTTGAGCCTAGACCGCATCTCGCAAGAAGATAGGAGCACGTGTCAAATTTCATGAAAAGTGGTTCGGGGACCTCCATTATAAGAAATTTTCACCCCATTTTTAGCTCATTCTCACTATTGACTTTGTGGAGAGAGCTTCTGCCACCTAGAGCGGATCGACCTTCCAGCAGCTTCTACGACGTGCACGACTACCCTACGAGCTCCAGACGTGAGAGGTAGGCTCACCACCTTGAGCTTTTCGCGCATGTTTGTCATTATGTCGCGAAAACTAGCGTATGGGTCACACACAAAGCGGGCGGTAGAGACCTACAAGTAGAGACGGCAGCCTAACGGCTAACCCGAAAGCAACAAGACCTCATCGGCAGCTTACCCTAGTCTAGGAGACCAGTCCTGGATGTCCAAAGGCAGTAGGAAACCATCGGGAAAAACCCTAATTCCCAGAAACCCGCAAGAGGCCACCAAATGGGAAATCGGCGAAATGACGACCAAAGGCTACCAAAATTCATGGGTAGGAGCATCTCGACATGCTCGACAAGTCTATATGACCCGCATGACCAAAAAGTGACCCGAAGCGGCACTAAACTTCAAAAACGGTATCAGACACACAAAGCGTCAAATTGCACTTGAGGCCAAACCGCAAGTCCGTTTGCCACCAAACTTAACGAGCGGCTTTCCTAGACCATCAACAACCAAGTCCTATGGTGGTAGACCACCACAAATCATCAAAGGTATGTAAACGCAACCACGGGTGCTTCTAGAGCGACAAATTGCCAAATGGAGCTCCGGTGAAGCCAAAGTCGACAAAAACCATACGGCAAGGATCCCCAAGGGATCGGGAAGCTATGGAGACCAACATCAAGAAATTTCATCGCCAAAAAGCACTTTAAAAGTCAAAAAACGGCTCGGAGGCTCTAAAGTCCACACAGGGAGTTATACTCTATCCATTTGACTTTTTTGTTGAAATTAGGCTCAAAAGGGACTTAGGGGGGCAAAGGGCAAGCACTGGGAGCACCAACACTGAAAAAATCACCAGGAGACATCCTATGCATAGGATGTTTCAAGGGCACTTTTTGGCACAAACTCCAACATTTTTTATCATGCACATGTTCTGAATGACATTTACAAGCCATACACCAAGTTTCATCAAATTTGGACCAAGTTTGACCTCATATGCATGAAAAAAACGCAAAGTTACGGCATAGAGGCAATAATGGGCCAAAGACCTACCAAATCTTGTTCAAATCCCATGAAACTTGCACAACACATTAGCAAACAATCTGTGTGGTCAGGGAGAAAAAATGATGAATTAGACATCCTACGCGTAGGATGTCTATTTGACCTTTTTGGCATGCAAGGGATGTTTTATCATTCCAGATCCAATCACCTCATCATCAAGAGCCCATATATCAAGTTTGAAGCCATTCTAATCACTTTTGATCCCCAACACCCTCAAGATACACTTTTTGAGCAGCTAATATGGAACAAACGCTAACATCGGACTACTGAGTGCAACAGGATCTATGGCGGCCTCGAAGTCACCGGCAAAGAGGAAAAGAATGAACATCAAAGATTATCTGGACGAAGTGGAACCCTTTGTCATTCCAGAAGGAACACTAAAGCCCACCAACACCTGGATACAAGAGGATCTATTAGAGTCCAATGACCTAAAGATCTACCAGGGAGTATTCAAGGACAATGAAGGCAATGTCATAGAGCTACCAATGCTGCCGAGAGAACTCAACGAGTTTGTACGAAGCAAGATGGCTAGCTACTTGGAGGAAATTGACCTCCACAACTACTTCGAAGCAATACTGGTAGGGGTGGACATCAAAAGAGTCTGGGAGTTTGTAACAAGCATCAAAGAGGACGGAGTGGCCAAGGTAGCAGATTTACAAGGTAGACCAGATACAAAGATAATAATCACTAAGCGGGTTGTAGCCCATGCACTAGACCTCTCCAATGAGGGAGACAGCGTAACAAAAAGAAGGGATGAAGTCAAGGTGTACAAAGAGAAAAAGGAAAATTACACCTTTGAAGACATTGCCAACCCAAAGGTGGCAGTTATGAGCCAGTTGTACAACCAGTACTTCCACATGTGCACGAAGAGGCCACAGAAGTACAGGATGCCGCCAAGTGCAATTGCCACAACGTTTACTTGGGCAATGACAAAAGGCACCCCAAAGATAATCAACTATGTGACATACATACATGACATCTTAGTAAAGATGGGCAACAAAAAGCCAACCTACATAGTGCCAGGAGAACTGATCACCAAGGTGGTATATGGGGCACTACACGCTAAAGGAAGGTGGCCTGACCCCCCATCTCAGAATGATTGGCTAAGAGTAAAAGAAGACAAGGAAGATGAGCCGCAAAGGGCACCAAGGGTGGCTACGAGTTTGAAAAAACGGCTAGAGCCAGTTGAAGAGGAGCAACCCGAGCAGAAATAAGGAAAGAAAGAGTTTGCTCAAGTGCCATCCAAAGAGACAACGTCACAAAAAGCAGCAAGACTAGAGAGGCTGATGGAGAGTTTCCGAGAAGAGAGAGCCCTCAAGGGTGATTTAAACAAACTCTGGAAGCCATCTCTCGAGTCTATGTCCGGATCATCCAGAAGAGTGCAAAGGGACCGCTTTGAAGATTACATCAAAAATTTTGAGATTCTTGATGTTGCAGCGGAAAACATTCCCCATGTATCTTTCACAGAGGAGGAAGTAGAACAGATAAGGCAGAAACTGCTAGATGAACAAGAAAGCCAAGAAAGAGAATGAAAAACAAAAGCAGACAGGGACTTAAAGGGCAAAGCTGCAGGTTTACCAGATAGCCCTAAACCCAGCCCACAGCCATCACCACCGCCCTCACCACCTCCTAGCAGCCCTCCACCAGAAGATAAGGAGGCTGAGAACAAACAAGAAGAGGCCAAGCCTGAATCTGAGCAAAAAGGACTAGATGAGGCCTACTATGCATTTTTGGACCTGCTAACTGCAGGCTATACGAAGGAAGAAGCCGCCACAGTCGCATTCGACTTGGCGAGGACAGGGCATAAAGAACAGATGCAAGGCATCCGGCTAGTGGAGCTAAAAGAAATTGCTACAGACACTGTAGACCTGCACCCACCCTCCAATGACTGGGATGTGGTGATGACAAAGTGGTGATGACAAAGCTAGCCGGATTGAGGGCACAATCCATGGCTTCAGAGAAAGAAATGAAGACTCTCAAAGCCACTGAAGAACAGATAAAAAAAGAAGTAGATTCTCTACAACAGGCACAAAGCCAAAGGCAAAAAGAGAGAGAAGATGACCTGCAGGCCAGCTTGGCAACGGCTCTACAAAACTGCCAAGCAATGGAAGAAGTAAATCAAGAAGCAGGCAAAAGAATACAAGCAGCTAAAGAAGAGTGTCAGCAGCTCAGTAAGTCGTTGCGAGATGCCGAAAGAGAAAGAGATAATCTGTCACTACAGCTGGCCAAAGAATCGAAAGAAGTAGAGGCCATGAGGAATGCCAAGGAAAAAGCAGAGATAGAACAAGAAGCAAGCCTGGATGAAGTCCTTGAGCTCAAGGACCAATTAAAAGTCAAAGATCGAACCATCCAGAGGCTGCGAGCATCACCTGCTAGAGTCAGAGCTACGAGCTCGACTCAAATCATTTCCGAGAGTCAACTATATGAAGAGAAAATGCAGGAACTTCAGAAGGAGCTGACTCTCGAGAAAAAGCAGAGATTGATGATGGCTGAGGGTTCTATAGTAATGCAAACAAGAATGGAGGAGGGCCAAAAAGCCCTGCAAGAAGAAGTGGAAAGCATAAAGATAAAGCTCGAGGAGGCGGAAAGAGTAAACGCTGAACTTAATGACCTCCTCGTGACTATGGGTGAAGAAGCTGAAGCGGAAAAGAAAACACTCCTCAGGAAAATTGAGGAGTTGAAAGGCCAGCAAGGAGGTGAGGCAGAAAGTTCAGGGCCAGTCGCCAATGAGGGCATCGACCTCGAAAATGTGGTAGATCCTGTGGACACATCCATGCAAGAGGAAAGCATAGCAGGATCCTCTCAAGAGCCACAGGATCTAACACAAGAAGAGGAGAAAAAATTGTGTAAGGCAATAGAGGAAGAGCTCAGAGAAACCATGAAGGAAGCCTTGGAGTGGGAGCAGAGGGTCTTCAAATCTATGACCATCCAGAAGATCGACGCCAGCAATCTCAGGCGCGAGTGGCTTCAACCCTCTCTCCCATATCCATTGCTTAAATATGAGGTATCTACAATAAACAAGCAGATCAGAGAAGAGCCAACGGTACCTCTCTACAATGCAAACACCTTGAAGCCAAAAGGAGTTAAGATTCTAGTGGATTCTCACCCAAAGTGGAGGAAGGCTTGGCTTACAAAGTACCCACAATGCCTAATCTACCTGGTAGACGCACCTAAAGATATCAGAGAGAATCTCAATTTCTGTCCTCTACCAAGGGTTAGGACGTGGAAAGCACAGGAAATTTTGCAAAGAAGCCAACCCACTTGGCTGAACTACCCAAAGCTGTCGGGCATGAAGGCAGGTGAGAGAATAAGTGTCCAATACATGGTGAAAACCCTAACGGGCGTCATAAAGTTGTTCACTGGCTCACCTGACCTTACATGCATTATGATGAGGAAAATTTGCAAAACCATCTTAGCAGTATTCGAGACCTTCAAGCCAGGCCAAGTGACCGACAGCATATTCTTCTTCCAGGATACATACAGATGCACCTATGATCTGTCAAGTCAGCCTTCAAAGGAGGTGATACACGCGCTATATCAAAGAATCATGTTTCTACCATCCTATCACCTCTAGGCTTTTGAAGAAGCATTCTATACGGGGTTCTTCACCATGCATACAGACATCTTTGGCCAAACAATGTTGAACCTACATGCCAGGTACGAATCACTACTAAAGATGCGGGAAACGATAAGATGAAGCAGCAGATCATCTTCTTTGTGAGGAAGAAACTTGATCAGTAGCCGCTTAATAAAAGAGACTTTCTCGAACATTAACATTGACTTAAATCAAGCTATAAAATGCAAGAAATGTAAAGCCATGTGAAGTTGTGAAATGAAAGGTGAAATAAAAAGAACTAATTAATATATATGTGTGTGTATAGAATTTATTAGAATTATGCAAAGTGAAGCTTCAATTTAGCATTCTAAAACAATAGAATGCAAAAAAAACATGTGTATGTGTGTAAAATTTACTAAAATTTATGCAAGGTGAAGCTTCACTTTAGCATTCTAAAACAATAAAATTCAACAAAAGTAAAGACATGTCAGGATGTGAAATGAAAGGTAAGTCTCCATCATGTCAGGATCTAAAATGAAAGGAGTCTCCCTAACCGAACACAACACTAAGGGTTTCTTTTAGAAAGCCAAAAACAAGACGGGAAGTCAACGCGGAGGTGCTTCAATACTAGGAAGTCCTTTCCACATTGAATCAACATAAAGTCACAATCACACTTATGAGTAGAGCTCTAGATGCAAGCATTGGACCAAATGATCCTCGAAACTTTAGTGTGCAATTTGAGCACAACATTTTCCTTCTTGCGAGAAGTTATGTTTAGAATAATTTATCGTTATGTTTCAGCTGAATGCTTTTGAATGTGCGTTGTAAAAAGTTTTAGAATTATCCTTTTAGTAGCCCACTGAGAACTTCGATATATTGAATTGGGTTTTTCATCAAACAAACATACCAAAAACAATAAGCGAACAGAGAAATGGATAGAAATTGGATGTGGAGGGTATGGGATCCTACAATGTAGAGTGGCACATGGCTAGAGACCTAAAAAACTTGAAATTCATGTACAATGTTTCCAAAGGAGCAACAAGCAGAAGCCCTTGATTTTTTTGCATGCAAGGGGTTCACATCCTTGACAAACCATTTTGGAGAAGAGCTTCGGATAGGCATCTGCGCGAACCTAACTTTTGACCCATTTTGGATATCCCACTATCTAGAGTACACATATGCACAATGCATGCACTTTTTGGAAGTATGTTTCTCTGCATTTATTTTGCCTGAAGCAATTGACCTCTCTCTGTGAAGGAAAGGGCAATCTCAGCCATAGAGACGCCCTTCTCAAAAATGGGTTTGCACATAGGACATGTTAAGATAGAGCAGGATGAGAAGAGATAAAAAATGACCAGGATATTCCAAAGAAGTTGTCCATTGGTGGTGTGAAATCCCAAATCTTTTTTCCACAACTGGACAACAACACAAAACCGAAAGTGCACAAGAAAGACAAGCATTGAGATACAACAGGTGGAAAAATTTGCACAATGTTGTAGTTGACCATGCAGACAATGGTGCAACAAGGACTTGCAAAGCAAAGGTACGGAAAACCTTTTGGATACAATATTCAAGTTCTGCTATTGAACTCATGGATTGATGGCGACTATACGAAATTCCAAGAAGCTATGGGGACCTTCCACACAAGGCATTCATAAGTGTGTGGATAAATCAACATCTTACTCACTACATGGTACTCTAATTGGTTTGATGACATAATAATATTTCGAAATGCGAATACTCATCCTTATAATGTCTACATACTTTGTGTGCAGCGCATTATCAATAATCACATGCCTTGGTTTGCAAGGCAATATGGCAGCTTGGGTGTTTGGTCTACAAGGCATGGAAAAAACCCACTACCAAGCTCGTATTGGTTATTTCAGTCACACTTGACATGGAGGTGGTGCGAAAAAATTAAATAGCTCAGAGGAGCTACACCAATGGACGTATCGATAACTAATACATATGCCACATCACAAGGAACAAGTGGAACGATGTCAGATTGGCCATGCGGTGAGATTAGCCAAAAAATGGCAAAGAAAGGAGATATGGGAGTTATCATCTTCTGCCAGACAACATGTGAATTGGCAGCTACAAAAACAACGCGTGGAAAGGGTTTGGACAACACCGTTGCAAGTTATCCCCTAGCTATCATCCATAGCAAGATCCAAACACCAAAGTTAATGTATCTAGAAGAATTGATGTAATTTCAACTTTTCATATTGTGAATGATGGTTGCAACAAAATTAAAAATATTGCAAGACATTGACGCTCTATCATTTCAACTTTTAATCATAATGTGAATGATGGTTGCAACAAAAAAAATACATTGCAAGACATTGTTACATATTCAATCTAACTTTGACGTATAAAGCAAATACATTCTATTTATTTCTAGTCATCTAGTAAATACAAAATATTTTGGCCTCTTGCTCTTATCTAAAGGGCCCTCTTCCTTGTGCCTTGGTCTCTTTGAATGACACATTTCATCATCAGCATCCGTCGCAAGTACATTGAGGTTGAGCAATTGGGTCTCCTCAATTGCCTCAACCTGCACGGCCTCTTCTATAAGTTGAATGATTGGCTGCTTTTGTTTCAGCAGATCACGTTTTCCATATTGTGGCAACTGACATGGGTCTGTGATTTCACAAGCTAGACCGTATGCAGCATGTGTCAAAAAGTAGTGATTGTGCAATCCATACACGCAAGGCCCTACACCAAAAATTCAGATCGCTACTTGCTTATCTATCAGAATCACCTTGTCTGCATTCCATTTGATATCCATGCCTCCTAGATATCTTGGGAGTGTCTTCAATACAAAAAGAGAGAATTCAGCCTTATCCTTGGAGAAGATGGAATGGAAGCAGAGGAAGTTTGGAGCGTTCAAATTCTCTAAGTATTGACCAAGGTAGGAATTCTTTTCCAAGTCTCCTTTACCTCGTCCATGAGGTACGAGGAATGAACTTATCATCATAGACTACGAGCTACAAGAAATAAAAGCCAAGTGTTGGTATATAAACATGAAACTCTCATATAGGGAAGCAAAAAAATATTTACACAGCTCCGACTCAGTTGGAAAAGCATCGCGGCACATGCAGTTGCATCATTGTATATCATTGCTAGTGCCTCTGTTGGTTTGATAAACTCACCCACTGTTACATGAGCATCCATGACAAAATAGGAGCTGAAGAACAACAACTCTTTGAAAGGAGCTAAAGAAAAACAAAGGAAACCAAAAGGCAAAGGTTGAGGAAAACAACACTGCAAAGAGCGAGGACAAAAATCACCAATGATAAAGGAGGAAGAAGAATAACTGAAATGGACAAACAAGATAGTGCATCAATCACCTCTTAGTCTTGTGTAATGGAGTCCTTGAAGATAACACAAATGTCTTCATATCTTGTTCCTTTGTTTCTGCCTCTTTGTTTCTTTTTTTGGTTACTGATTATGAAGAAAGTGCTTTTATCAAAATGTGTCGCACAACATGCGAGTGGGAGGTTTATGTCACACAGTTTTTGACCTTCTCGTGCTATGCAGCAACAAAAAAATGTCGCACCACAATGCAATAGGGAGCTCTCTCCATGATATGGGTGGTCCCTATCGTAGTGTGATGCGACATCCAAATGTCACACCACAACGTGATAGGGAGGTGTGTCCATGATATGGGTGGTCCCTATCGCATTGTTACACGACATCCAAATATCGTGCCACAACATGATTGGGAGTATCTCCATGATATGGGCGATCCCTATCGCGTTGTTACACAACATTCAAATGTCGCACCACAACGCGATAGTGAGACATCACCACAACATGGTTCGTCCCTATCGCGTTGTGGTGCGCCATCAAGAGTGTCGCGCCACAACAAAATAATCAGGTCTGAGTGGTACACTCCCCCTCCTTGCATTCTGTCGTGACATTTTTCCTTGTCTCAACACAACGCGAGGAGAGGGTTTGCTTGATGAAGGCCCATCCCATATTGCATTGTGTCGTGACAACCACATAGTTGACCTAGTGCCCCAGTCGACATGCAGTATGCCATGTGTCCTTCATGTTGTGATGCACTCTTCCCAATGATGATGAGTGACTCAATTAATTATGGCCTCCATCTTATGTTATATCCCATGTTTAGTAATGATGATGATGTCCTTGACACTTATATAGCGTTTCTATTTCTGTATACCCCGCTGTTGTAATTTGACCTCTATCCTCACCTCTCAGAGTTAGCTTTTCCAACTTAACCTTCTCATTACTCAATCTTCTACTTATTCTTCCCCACAATGCTTTCCAGTGTAAACAGTTGTTTCCATGCATCGCATGAACCAGACCGCAAGGAAGGTTTACCTGCAAGATAACCAACCTTCATCCTCAAGAGTTGTAGGCAAACCCCTGCCTAATATTCGAGCAACAATGCATAGTCAGAGGTACAAGCAGAACCAAAGCATTTTTCTTGAGCTGTGCAAACTCCACAAGCATATCTCTCTGGCTATTCCTAAGTTACCCTTCTAAGAGTAGTTCTCCAAATTTGTGAGAGCACAAATTTGGATTTTCGGTGGGTCCGAAGTGCGATGGATTGCCTCCATGAGGCAACCGAGGACTTTCTAATCAAGTTGTTCCAAGACAGCTACGTCCTCACAGCTCATGCTCACATAGTGAAAATGATGCCCCAGGTTATCAATTCTCTTAGGCTGTTACACTTCAGGTACGACAAGACACTTACAGCAGTTCATCTATCTGACAATAGAATGGACAACATTTTGACAATCCCTCCAATCACCAAAGTGAAGGTGTCCGATGTGAGCACCACATAGCACACATTTGAATGTGGAGCGGAACCAAGAGCTACTTGTGGAAGAGCCTTCAAGTGATTCAAATGAACGGGAGATGTTGCTAGCAATTGACGAAGCTAACAATGAGACCCTATGTTTCCTATGCCCAACTTTTGACATAGCAATTTTGGTATGGGCCTCGGTCTCTGGTATGTTATATTATTTTTACAGAGGTATTTATTTGATTCTGGCTTATTGGAGATCCTCATCAATTAATTTTCTCAATTTGTAGCATATTGGTTTCCAACCTTCCATGGAATCAACAATCCAAGGTAGCCAGTTTGGACGCACAGTTGTCAGTCGTGCTTACCTCGGAGTCCACTTCCCTAATAGAAGTCATTGATTGGTTTCAACGAGTCAACATGGACACGACAAAAGTTTTACTTTTAGCTTACAACAAAAAGTAAGTGTTTTTTATCTTGCTATTCTTCAATATTTTGTATACTATGAATAGCAAACTAATTCCTTATTTTGTGCAATAAATTCACATTGGAGCCTTATTAGACTAGACATTGAGCGCGCAATCAGTGCTACCTTGCAAAAACAGTGCATAGTTTTCATGGGAATGTGTAGTTACTTGTTTTTCTTGATTCTGACACTATTTTAGTGAGAACCGTGCATAGTGTTTTATTAGTGGCTTCAGCTTTCCCATTGGCCTTTGAATGGTATGGTGCAGATTTCCTATGTATGACCATGAATTCCTCTAGCAGATATTCAATGACTTCATTGAGACAATGTGTTCCACGGTCACTGACAATTTCTATTGGTAGCCCGTAACGTACAAAAACATTCTCATACAAAAATTGTGCCGTGGTGCGTGCATCCACTTTTTTTGTTGCCTTGGCCTCGACCCATTTTGTGAGATAGTCCGTAGCCACAATGAGATATTGGGTATGGGTGCGATATGCATGGGGTAATATAGGTCCCACAAAGTCAATGCCCCATTTTGCAAATGCTCTTGCTCCCATCATTGGCCGTAATGGCATCTCATCTTTTTATATTGGCATCTTGGTGCGTTGACATGTGTCACAACGCTTTACAAACTCTTCAACATCCATGTGCAATGTAGGCCACCAAATTCCTGTGGTTAAGACAATTTTTGCTGTCTTATCGCCCGAAAAATGGCCTCCACTTATTCCGCTATGTGCATATTCTAGAATCAGTAGGTATTCACTTTCACTTGCACAGATTCTAAGTTGATTTTCCTTACCTCGCTTATAGAGTTGGTTCCCAATTAACTGAAAGTCACGAGCTTCCAGCTCTATAGCTTTTTCTCGTTCTCTTGTGATGTTCTCAGGGAACATCCTGGTGGTTAAGAAGTCAATGATATATTGACTCCTTGCAGGTGCTATGTTTAGCTGAAACAAAGTTGTGTGATCCACTGGTCGTTTGGCACTACATATAGTACAATTGGTAACATAAGAATGTGTGTCCGCATACATAGTTGGCCAATAAACCCCTAACTGTTTCAGTCTCTGGTGTGTCTTCATTGTTGAGCAATGAAATGCACAACCGTGGACATGTGCCTCTTCAAGGTAGCACTCGAATTCTTCCGGATTTATACATAATCGTAGGATTAGGTCCGATCCAAGATGAAACAGCCGTCTTGCTATCAACTGGAAGTTTTTTGTTTGTTGAATTGTTTGCTGTTTGGATCTGCATTCCGTATTATCAAACCCACTTCTGAAGGAAATAATGCTAACAATTTCCTGAGACCATTTGGGTACCATTTCAATGTTGAAAAGATAAGCATATGGTATGTCATCATCTACTCCTTCAGGAGCTTCCCCGTTGTGTATCCTTGAAAGATGATCTGCTCGTAGATGGGTTTTACCCTTTTTGACCACCACTGTGAAGTCAAATTCTAGCAATATAATAAACCAGCCTACGATTCTCCCTATATTGCAAGGTTTATTTACTAGGTACAAAAGAGCTTGATGATTTGTGAAGAACACAAATTTATTTGCAAGCAAATAATGCCGAAATTTCTTTACAGCATAAATCATTCCTAACCCTTCCCGCTCGGTGGTTGTGTAGTTCTTTTCTGCACTGTTTAACTGTCGGCTCGCATAGCAAACAAAAAAATCCATTGTTCCGTCTCCAGGTTGAGCTAGAATACTTCCAATGGCATATGCTGAAGCATCAATGTGCACAGGGAATATCTTTTCCAATTCTGGTGCCTTTAGTACAAGTGTTGATATAAGGTTTGCCTTCAGCTTTTGGAATGAAGTTTCACACTCCTCGGTCTACTCGAAATTGACTAGCAAACGATAGAAAGGTTGTGCGATAACCGCATACATGTATATGAATCTTCGATAATATCCGTAGTGTCCCATGAAGGATTGCACTTGTTTCACATTAGTAGGCCTGGGTAGGTCTCCAATGAATTTGACTTTGTCTAGGTCTGTGGTTATGCCATTTCTCGAGACAATGTTTCCTAAGATTCGTCGTTGCTTAACCATAAATACACACTTTTTCGGGTTAAGATAGATTCGATATGTCCTGCACTTTTCAAAGACTTTTTGCAAATGGTCAATATGTTCCTCTCGTAGAAGAGAGTGTACACACAGATCATCCATGTAAATTTCTAGAATATTCTTAGGTATTTCTTGAATGCGTGAGTCATTAACCTTTGGAAAGTGGCTGGTGCATTAGTTAAGCCAAATGGCATAACTCGATACGCATAAATCCCCCATTCTCTGGCAAACGCTGTTTTGTGTTGATCCTCCCTTGCTATTGCCAGTTGGTTGTATCCTGAAAACCCATCCAGAAAGGAATAAGCCCGTTTCCCGGCCACTCGCTCAAGGACATGTTCTGTGATCGGCAAGGGATAATTATCCCTTATGGCTGCTGCATTCACCTTCTTGAGGTTTACACACACTCGCAGTTTTCCATTCTTTTTGGGAACTACCACAATGGGTGATACCCAATCTGTATGTTCAATCTCATAGATGAATTCCACTTCCATCAGTTTATCAATCTCTTCTTTGCTCCGTTTAGCAAAAGTTGATCCGTTGTTTGCTAGGTTTTGCATCCGATTTCAAAGGAATTGTATGTTGACATATCAACGGATCAACTCCTTTGAGGTCTTTATAGGACCAAGCGAACACATCTTTATACTTCTTGAGAAGTTGTGTTAGCTGTTCTTCCTCTTCAGGCTCTAAATCATTAGCTATATAGACCGGCTGAGGCTTTTCACCTGGTTCTGCGAGCTCTATCTTTTTTGCATTTTCAGGCCCATCGTAGGATTCTTGGTTGGTTCTTTCCTTGACTGGTGGTGTCATTATGATTTTTCTGTCCTGGATAGTAAATTTCCTATAGTGTGATGGTACATTCATGTTCCCCTTTTCTGACTCCCCTTTACCATCGCTATCTTCTTTAGTGGTCCATATCTCTCTCAAAGATCGTTTCAGTTCTTGGTATTTCTGTTTACCCTCCAGTTTGGTCCACTCTTGGTCTTTTGTTGTTTCTTTTTTTTATTTTTGAGATTTTTGTGCTTTTGTTTCGATTTTAGCCTTTTGTACCTGTTTTATTTCCTCTCGCGTTTTTTCTATTCGTTTTTTGAGAATCTTCCTGATATTTGATCTTTTACACAATCCTCTGCTTTTACAACCATCAAATAGTGAGTTTTACCTTTTATCCTGGGCATCAGGTTCTCTCTCGCTTTGTTTCCTGCTTGTTTCCTCCTATAGCGTTCTTGGCGTCTAGGGTGTTGATTAGCAAAATCATAAAACTTGATATTCTCGGTTTCATTTCCGCGCTCACTTGAGGTGTCTGAACACTCATTATCTGCATCATCATTTACTTCCAAATGTTCAGAGGAGTTGTAAAACTCGCTTATCATGTAATAGGGTAGCACATCATAGCCATCCTTATTGCAAAATTTTGTTGTTGGACTGTCAGTAATGCTACATACATCCAATGTTTCTAGTATGTGTTCCCATTCTAGAGGTTCCAAGGAATCTTCAGGGAAAGGTTCCGGAATATACTCTTGGTCCTCAATTGCTCTTTCTAAGATGCAGTCCTCTCTTCTTAAGCTTCCACAATGTGAAGCTCCGCACATCCATAGCTCTTTTGGTTGCCCTAACCATGCTGGTAGTTCTGATCCTGCTACCATAGTCGAATCAAACTCTTCCACCGGTGTTTGGTTCACATCTTTGTAACTATGGTCTTTCAGGTGTATTTTAGTTGTTGTCTCGCCATGTCTGAGGTATATGTGGTCATAACCCCAATCTTAGACCATCTTCAAGTGTCGCATGAATGGTCGTCCCAAGATTATCTCATAATTGTTCTTTTTGTCGAAATCGACTATTGCAAATGTATGCTCATACTCGATTCCGCACGAAGTGACAATCACTTTTTCTAAAAGTCCTAGAGGCTTCTCCATGAACCCATCTGCCAATTGCAGTTTCATTCTGGTAGCCCTCAAAGCTGGTTTTTTCGATTTTTTCCAGATTTCCTTGGTGGCGATAGCAACTCCCGCTCCACTGTCAAGAATAGCCTTGGAAACCACTCCTTGGAATTCTACCGGTAGCGTAGTGTTTCCGTCTTCTCCCTCACAATATTCTCCAACCTTATTCAATGGTACTGGTCTAGTGTTTAGTTGAGGCCTGTCCAACTCTATGATCCCTTCTTGTAGCTTCAAGGTGGGGTCTTTTACTCCAAATTTTTCTAGGCATTTTCCTATTGTGGTCCACATGTTTGGCCTTAACCTTAGGAGTTCTGCTAACGTGATTGTGCATGCCAGAGGAGTGGATAACAACTCAATCAATCGCTACGAATCCATTACCTTGTTAGAAGAAAGTCTTTGAGATGGGATTGCTTTCACTTCCGACTTAGCTTCATACTCTCCTAGGTAAGAGGGTAAGGTTCTCAATGAGTCTGGTTGGCTATGCCCCGAACTAATAGATCCTTGGTCTCCCCCTTGTGAATGTATCTCAAAGTTGATTTGAGACCTTGCCTCAAATTCTTCAATAGGAGGTAAGATCACATTCTTTTCTTTTCTCGTGCTATTCGTGTGGTTACTCATCCTATTAGCCTCGTTGGCCTCACGGATTTTCTTCCACAGATCATCTAGACCGTTACAGTCCTTACCCATTTCTGCCAATATTTTAGGCTGGAACCCGTCACTTGCCCCATCGGTGGTATTTGGCACTATGATAGGCTCTCCTCTGGACTCATAGGCATTAGGGAGTCTTTCCTTTGTTTCCACATGTTTCTCTAATGTTGGTTGGATAGGGGTTGGAGTTGGTGCCTCATGCCAAGTTGCAGGTTTACCAAGCGGGTCTTCCATCAATGATTGAGCCGTCTCGATCATCTTTTTACACATATCCAACCTCTGTTTTTCTATTTCTACATACGGATAAGTCATCCACCTTTGCTCCTGGGTTTGGTTCCTTTTAAGTCGAGCTTCATAAGCTTTTAGTAGCGCATCCAACTGCTCGTTTACCTTGTCTACCAGTACAGATCCTCCTGATCCTGCACTTTTGGGTTCTGCTATTTCCTTGGGTGCTATGGCTATTGTGGTGTTAACCCTCACGGCTCACGGATACCCATCACCTACGATGGACGCGTATTATGTATTTGGTAGAGTCAGGTACCGGGCTTGTCGGACCAATAGGAAAAGGGTAAGAGTGATCGCCGATGAGAGGCGCACTTTAACTTGGACATTCAAGGGATTAGTTGGTTAAGCATGGGCGCCCAAGTGTGAATGGGGTGAGCTCCTATAAAAGCCAACTAAACCTAATTTTTACTCATTCTCTCATTTGTGCAATTGAAGAGTGCTCTTGCTCCATCTCCATCTTCTTCTTCTTCACCTCCTTGTGTGTGTGTGTGTGAGAGAGAGAGAGAGGGAGAGTGTGTGTGCGATCGAGCATTACGAAGGCACGACGGCGGCGAAGCGGTTGAGCGCGGCACGACTGCAGCTTCTTCTTCATCGCGGCAAGGAATCCACCACGAAGGCGAGCGTAGAGCGGTGAGTGACACACCCTTTGTTTTCTTGAGCTTACTAGTTTAGGCTTGTTGTGTGCTTGGAGCCGTTTGTGGCTCGCATACGGTGTATTGGCAAGTCCCTTGCTTCGACAGTGCGGCAAGGAGCGCACATTTTTGGCGCCGCTGCCGGGGATATGCCCTACACTAAGCACGGTTAGCACTTTACGCTTCCTTGTGGTGCAATTTCTATCATAGGAAAGGCAGGGAAGGAGTGTGTGGAAGGTTTCTGTTTTTTGCGTTTTCTGCAATTGCTGTCAAGTTTCAATTTCTGCTATTGTCTGCGTTTTTTCAATTTTCGCAATTTCAAGTTCGGCGTTTTCAATTTCTGCGTTTTTTTGTTAATTTTCTGCAATTTCTGTATTTTTTCCTGTAATTTCATGCAATTCTGCATACAAATAAAAATTCGGAAATAAAAAAACGCGAGTGAGCGGGCGGCGAAATTTTTCGAAAATAAAAAACGTGACTCTTAAAACGGACGGGTTGGTTTGTATAAAAGATAGATCGGGATCGGGATCATTTTCCCAAGCCCAAGCCCAAGCCCAAGCCCAGGCCCAGGCCTCAGTCCTCAGTCCTCTGATATATACTAGACTCACTCTTATATATATACCCTACTCCCTCAAGAGAGAATGAGAGCATGTGGGACAAGTCCTCCACTCTCCTCCTTTCTCTTCCCACTTGCACCCTTAGACTTTCTAGTTTGGGCCTAGTTCCCTACTGGAAATTGACAGTTTTAGGGATTCCGAGGGCATAGAGTGACCAAACGGAGGGCTGTAAAGCACGGCATGACCCTCTGACCGATACGCTCGTTTCGAGCTATCACACGGCCCATTCCACGACACGCTCTAAAAAATCTAGCAAAAAAACAAACAAAAAACACGCTAAAAACTAGTCATAAGGCCTCCTAGAGCAGCTTTTTGACACCTTAGGGTATCAAAAGCACATGCACTTACGCTCTGGACGAGTGTTAGAGCATGATCACATTGGTAGTGTCTCTGTTCATACGGACACCCATTACCCATCCACGATAAGCTCTAGACCCTCAGCGGGGACACAAGGTAGCACCACCCAAGACCCTAAAATAGCCGCTAGTGATTCCTCCTCCGACTCAGAAATCATGGAAGCATACCCTACCCAAAACACTGAGAGAGAAGGCCATGCACCTCCCGAAGCTCCACAGCCTAGTACTAGTATGTTTAGCCGTTTCATGGAAACATTAGGTAGAGCTACTCGCTCGGAACCTGATGCAAATGAAGCACACGAAGGGGGTGGGGAAGTGGACTCTCCTTTCACATCGCACGTGGACCCCACACCCCCAAAGAGTGTCCATGTGGATATCCTACCAACTTCTTACCAAGAAGGCCCTGTTGAGCTGCCTCCTTCAGAAGTTCCCTCTAGAGTACCGTTGGTGACAAGTAAAACCACGGGGAGCAACATTGCTTCTACCTCACAAGAAACCATTAACACGTCGACTCTAGAAGGATTGTTCATTAATGATCATTGGACATATGACCTCCACACTGAGGTGTTGACGGATCTACACTCTGGCCACGCCTACCATGTAGGATGGATAGAGATTGTACAATCCACCTCTAGTGCCACGAGCATCGAAGATCAACAGAAAATGATCTGTAATGTTATCCATGGCATTATTCAATCAGAAAGGCAAAACCGATGGGTAAGCCTGACAGAGATAAGCCTGACAGAGAATGTACTGATGACATCTACGGTTAGCGCAGTGCCACTACCTAGTGTCGTAGTACCTAATATGGGGCCTCGACCGTATGTGCCTCTAGCCCCTTATGCACACATGGCCCCCACACCTCCAATTGTACCACTTGCTTATGCTCCTCGAGTGCCGCTCCCTAGCTCTTATCCGAGTGGACCTATGCCCGGTTATGTTCCATATCCTGCATCATCCACACATATGCCAAGACCGGTACCCGTTCCTCTCCCACATATGATTCCAAGAGTACCTCCACCGGCCCTACCTCCTCACATAGGTGACTTGGCAGCGTTTGCTCAAACCATAGGTCGATCTATCGCGGAAAATATGCGTCATGCATCTGATAGAGAGCCTAGAAGTAAGGCAGTACAAATTGCCTAACTCACGCAAAAATTCAATGGGGACGAAGATGCTAGAAAACACATTGAAGTGTTTGAACAAGTATGTGATTCCTTAGGGGAACACAACGAACTACATAAGTGCAATGCCTTAAGCTTGACATTAAGTGGGAAGGCTGGAGATTGGTATAGGACCCTAAGGGTGGACGAGAAAACAATCTACCCTACCCTTCGAAGGTTGTTTCTAAAGGAGTACATACGAGAAGGTGTGCTTTGGGGTGTAGCATCTCAGCTACAGAAGGCCGAACGTAAGGAAGGAGAGTCAGTAAGGGACTTCATTAGTCGTCTAAAGCACTTAAACTCTCGCTGCCCTGTAAATGAGCGCTTCAACAATAACCAACTGCTTGATCGATTCATTCGAGGGTTGAGGAATGAAGGAATCTATAATGGACTAGTGATTAGAGGTATCACAACCTGGGAAGATGTCACTGCCAATGCAATCCAATTAGAGGACAACTTGATGATAGCAGGCATGAGGGTGTCTACTGACACGAGATCCACTGGCTCACAAGCCATTGAGTATGAACCCATGACTGCAAAGCCCATTGCCAATGAGCCAAAGGTATTTGAGACATTCTTGACAGACCTCACCAAGGCAATCCAAGAGTCTCTTAAGGATAATCGATCCCCTCAAAATAGTCACATGTATCCAAGAAGGGAGCAACAATGGTGTTCCATTTGCTTAGGTCCACATAGCACTAGTGAGTGCCCTACGTTTAGAGTAAAATTTAATGGAACTTGCAACGCATGTGGTAGGTATGGTCACCAAGCTAAGGATTGTTTAATGATCAAACGTATGATGGAAAATAGACCACCTGTAGCCTGGACGGATGCGCCTCGAGCTCCTGTATTGATGCCTACTCCACCGGTTGAGCAACTACCGCAACACATGGTCCCTAGATCTCAAAATGTTGTACAAGCTACACCGTTACCACCTCCTGTGCTAGGACCGCAGCCCCCGCATCCAAGAGTCACCCCTATGAACCAAGTGGGTTGCGAGCCATCTAATGCTTATGCAGATGGTTGTGAGGAGGAAATAGACACTAGTATTGCCTACGGACTTGATACATTGGAAGAATGTCCTATATACTACATGGAAGATTGTTGGGGACAAGTCAAGCCGGTTTATCAAGCTGCTGCTCTCGCATCCAGAGGTCAAAATATCAACACCTAGGCTAGGAGGCCACCTCTTCAATGCTACGAGTGTGGTGGACCACATCGAGTAGCGGAGTGCCCTATTAGGCTGCAAAAGAATGCTGCACAGATGCAAATGAATCAAGGGAGCACGTCTGCAATGCCAATACTCACATGTAATCGTTGTGGCATAGATCACTTGATTGCCCAATGCCCCTATAACCCAAATGCGCCTAAAATCACACCCCTAAATTTGGTCGAAATTGCTAGTGTGACATCGCCAATACCACCCGTCGCACCCGCTTATGCGATTACACGGTCCATGCTTCTAGGGCCAGGCCATATCCTCGAAGAGAGAGATACCACGTCAATTATCCAAGCAAAGAAAAAGAAGACACGAAGGAAGAAGTCGCAGAATACGGAAAATTCAAAGCCAAGTTCCAAAACAAACATAGGAACAGGAGATGACCCCGTGTATATGAATGACCTCGAGGATGATTCAGATTCAGTCAAGACAATGGAGACTAGAACCAATACCACAAAGGGAAAGACCGACAAGGAAAACCGTAACATGGAACCAAATGAAAACCGAATGAGAGAAAACCATAAAGAGCCTCTGAAAACACCACAAGTGTTTCCAAATCCAATCCAAGACCCCCAAGATAAACCGCAGGGGCAAAAAGGGAAGAATCGTAAAAAGAAGATTGGGACGTACCCAAACCCTGTAGACGAGATTAAGCAGGTGAAACATCTAAGAGGTTTAGTGGAGGAGACTCAAAGGAAACTAGAACCAGAACCCATGCATGTCAAAATTCATGACACAGTGTTTCCCACACAAGTTCATCCACCCCACAGGAACCATAGACCGTTAGCCATATCTAGTATCATCCAAGAAGGGAGTGAGGACGGGACATCAGAAAGTGAGCATACACCCTTCTTGTTGGAAAGGATGTTTAACGAAGGAATACCTGATCCCATTGAGGAATATGAGATTCCATCCTCACCAGTTCCTAGTCAAGGACCTACACCCTGCAAAACGCCAATGAATGTTGCCAAACTAGTGGACTTCATGTCTTCTGAGGTCCGAACCACGATCATAGCAAAGCTGTATGGAGATCCTGAGTTATTCCTTGCACTTCGAGCATTCCTTAACGGAGAGCTACGAACGGGATTACCGCAGTTTGTGCAACCAAATAGGCCTGACTCGATTATGATTGATGAGGAAAATCATGTGCAATCACTTGACTTAGATGGACACGAGTCTGTGATTGAGGTACCCATTAACGAATTAGGGCAGTATTTTGAAGGCGACGAGTCTAATGCGACCCTACCCATCACTACCAAGGGATTAACTATAAAGGGAATTCTTGATGGTGGTGCAGGAGTTAGCATCGTTACAAAAGATTGTTGGGAATCCATGGGAAAACCCCGCCTCAGTGTTACTAACATTGTGGTAAAGATGGCAAATGGTACCATAGCCAAACCTATGGGGATGCTCAAGGATCTTAAGATCAAAGTTCTAGGACACAAGGTACGACATACGTTCATTGTAATGGATTTCTCTAAACACCTTATGTCATATGAAATGATTTTAGGACGACCATTCATGAGGGAAGCACAAATGGTTCACGATTGGTCTAAAAATCATGTCTATTTGCAATTCCAAGACTCTGTCCTTAGAGTGGATTTGGTGACTGGTAAGGTACACCCCTTAGGGAGTAAAACCATTATTGATCATCGCTCTGACACCACGGTTCACTCGGCCCCACTACAATATTGTTACACTTGTAAGAAGGATACAGACATTGGCCAAGATTCTCCTTACATGGATGTGTTACCGGGTATGACGGAATCAGACAATGTGGATTGGGTCCACCTAGCATCAACCATAGACACTTGGGGAAATAGGGGGACGACCTGGGTAACACCTGAGGGGGATGAAATGCCTATACCCTTAAATATGCTACAAGCAATGCATATCGCTTTCGACAAGACTCATCCTAATGTCACGAAAAAAACATACAAGTGGGTCCCTAAAGCTTCTTTAGTGACCATACCTAGTTCTAAAAAACAGAAGCCTTGTAAGAAACGTACCACTCGCTCCAAGAAAAGTAAGAAAATGTTGCGATGGATCCCTAAACGACTATTGGAAGCCCAAGGCTACTATCAAGGAAATGATCAAATCTGGGTGCCAAAACGTAGATTGTGCTCTTACCTATCACCTGACCCAAGTGAGCCCAATCCCGTAGCTCCAAAACGAATCAATGATCGTGGAAAGAAAAAAATCACAGAATGCTACACACCTGCTCCCGAGCTATTTTGGGTACCAAAGAAAGAACGATTTGTTCCACCTAGCTCAGGAAGGGGGGAGTCCCATGAAGCTTCTAGCTCCTCATGTAATACATCCATAGAGGTAAAAGCTTCTACACAGCCTCCATCTATAGTAATGGACCTCAATGAAGCTACAAAAGAATCCACACCTCCCAGTGTTCAAGAATCACCTGATGAACCACTTCAAGTTCGATCCTGGGAGAGTACCTTACCACCCTTGCAGCTTGACGAGGCACCTAGGGTAATAGAAAACTACTGGCAAAAATCCTCACCTATTACCAACTGGAACAATTGGTTTCAAAGGGTGACAAGCTCATTTCAAACGGTATGATCTACCTAAGGAAGGGGGGAGTGTTTGTGGACATCCATCATTCATTTGTTTCCCTCTCAACCTTTTTCCCTGACCTCTCAATTCCAATCTTAGGGAATGTACATATAAAGCTTTATACTCACAAAAAAAAAAAAAGAGCAAGAGCAATTAGCAAACGAGTATGCACATTAAAGTCAAAACATTGACTCAGACCTACACATGTCACATTTGGTACACTGAAACAGAAACCTATGTCATGACTGTTTTAGAGTTGAGAGATTAGCAAAGTTCTCTTTTCCCATTGATGTGCCTCCTGGAGGTATTCCTTTTGTTTCCTAGTGTGTACAGGAACGTGTTGCTATTGATAGGATTTGGACCTTCATGGAACCTTTCTCTCGTTCACACTTCAAATCAAGCGCGACCATCAACACAAACAGGTGTTTCTTGTCCATTAGCATTGCCCTTATCTTTTTTGCATCTATGATTGTCTGCTTTGATTGTGATTGGTAGCATAATACTCAGCGCATTTCCTTAGTATCAAACATTTAATTCAATGTAATGTTTTGTCATAATCACTTGTTTAGGTTTAAAAATCAAGCAGTCCGACTAAGCTAGTTTGACCAAGCTAGGTATTAGAAATCTTCTCTTAATACCATGGGGAATGCCTTCCTAATAATCAATGGTTACTTAGGTTCTTAATCCGATTTAGGCAGCATTGTATGAAATGTACTAGGGCTTTCTAGTGGGCTTAACCCTATCGACCTTTAGCTTAAGTATTATAAAGGGAGTTTACTAATGTGATGAGCCTGGGGAATGTAACAGTGTTATATGACCCCCCAAAGTTACAAAATTTAAATGCTGAAAATGAACAAGCAAAAATCAAAGTGCCACAATGTAAAATTTTAAGCTGGAAGAGAAATCTCAGCTTGATTTGGTACTTCACTCACATGTATTGCCTATGGTACTAGAGCCCTAGAGGTTCCCAGTGTGGGCGCTTTTCCTTGAAAAGCAAAAAACCCAAGGCATACAAAATAAGCACCCACTTCAAAATTGAATCAGTGTGAAAAGACTTTGGGGGGTCAAAGAAAAAGTAATCAGTCAGGCGATGATTTCATGAGAAATTCCTTTTATGGTAGCTTAACTACAAGGTTTTCTAAATATAGCCTCTAGTCAGCCCTTGAACATGAATACTTGGCTCTCGCGATTAAACAACTTAATTGACCACAGAAAATTAAGAAGCTTACCCATGGTATTAATATTCGATCTCTAGTGCTTTTCGACCGTCAAATTAGCGACCCCAGACTTGTTTAATTTTTTACCTTTACATCTGTTTATGCATTTGATTACATTGCAATTTAATGTTCATTGCTATCAAATTGTTTGAAATTCTTTTACCAATCAATGTGTCTACCTAAAACTGCATATGCTTTTTAAGAGAATGCAATTACTGTGCCAATGTTGTTTGATTTTGCAGTGACTGAAGAAGGCTAAGGACATTCATCTCAAATGCTCTTCCACCTCGACGACCCAGCTTCAACTCAATAGCTTCCGAGGACGGAATCTACATCAGGAAGGGGGGCATGTTAACCCTCACGGCTCACGGACACCCATCACCTACGATGGACGCGTATTATGTATTTGGTAGAGTCAGGTACCGGGCTTGTCGGACCAATAGGAAAAGGGTAAGAGTGATCGCCGATGAGAGGCGCACTTTAACTTGGACATTCAAGGGATTAGTTGGTTAAGCATGGGCGCCCAAGTGTGAATGGGGTGAGCTCCTATAAAAGCCAACTAAACCTAATTTTTACTCATTCTCTCATTTGTGCAATTGAAGAGTGCTCTTGCTCCATCTCCATCTTCTTCTTCTTCACCTCCTTGTGTGTGTGTGTGTGTGAGAGAGAGAGAGAGGGAGAGTGTGTGTGCGATCGAGCATTACGAAGGCACGACGACGGCGAAGCGATTGAGCGCGGCACGACTGCAGCTTCTTCTTCATCGCGGCGAGGAATCCACCACGAAGGCGAGCATAGAGCGGTGAGTGACACACCCTTTGTTTTCTTGAGCTTGCTAGTTTAGGCTTGTTGTGTGCTTGGAGCCGTTTGTGGCTCGCATACGGTGTATTGACAAGTCCCTTGCTTCGACAGTGCGGCAAGGAGCGCACATGTGGTGTGTGAGCTTAAGCTAGCTAGATCCTTTAGCCGCTCCAATCTGTCCTTGGTATGTTTCAACTCCTTGGATAGGGCTATTTGCTCACGTTCCTTCCTGGCTTTCCTACGCGCCTTTCTAGCTTTCCAAGTGCTTCTCTGATTTTTCGTTTCTGAACTTTGGGCATCGGTTTTTTCATTCTTCAACTATGGGTTCATTCGTCCTTCTTTGAGCTTGGGCCCGTGTTACCGCATGAATAGGTATGATTGTTTCATTTTTCGATCTTCCACTGGAAGGTACTGTTTCTAACATATTCAACGTGGTTTTTGCTCCTTTGCTCGGGTTTTTAGGGCAATCGGAAATCAAATGAGTAATTCCACATTCTGGGCAATACGCATTGACTCTAATGATTTCATCATGAGGACAGTCTCTCAGCCAATGGTCTCCTCCACACTTGTAACAGGGTCCCTTGGGTTGTTGAGGTGCTCCTTGAGCTCCTCTTTGTTGGTAAGAATCCCTCTGTCTGCCCATGCCTCCATTGGCTATGAACATCAGTGTTCGTTCATCTAGGCTATATCTTCCTTCTCCTGCTGCCTGTGTAGCAGTTGATGGTCCCTGATTTCCTATCATGCTCCATGGTTCTGGCATCGAGGGTTCTTCCGGTGGATAATAGACACGGTTTGCCGCATATCCATTGGGATCTTTATAATATGCATGCATAGGCACCAAAGCCTTATCTTTTGATTCAGTTACTGTTGGTGTGTATCTTATACCAACTGGTCATAATCTTGGTAGGGGTGGTTGTTGCCCCAGCACCGGTTGTGGTCTTTCTACACCTACAGGTCTTGGTAAGTTGCCTGCTTGATATCTAAGCATCGGTGGAACTTGAGGGGAAGCTACTGGGGCTTAGGGAGCGTAAGGTCTCTCTCTCACATATCCCTTGTTATAATAACATTCCTCGGTCCCATGGTTTGTCCATTTTTGTTCAATAGCACACCACTTGGGCTGTTTAGCCTGGGGTTTGGCGTAAAAGTTGATCTTTTTTAGCACCATCTACAAGCTGCTCCTGGTTTACCGCTACTTCTCCTTTTGGTGCTGTCTTAGAAGATTTGCTTCCACTTTGCTGTGAAGACGAATCGTCATCAAGGTCCTTGAACTCCCCCTCTTTGTAGACTACACAATTTTCCACAAGGTACATAGCCTCCTTGGTCAACTCATTCAACGTCATGCTCCTCTTCATATGTAAGTCTTTCTGGAGATATGCATTCCTTAGTACTTGGATGAATATCACTATAAGTCTGGATTGAGTTGGCAGTTCTTCAACAGGACAGAACTTAACATATCTTTTTTGTCTTAGGGATGCCTTTCGTACAGATTCTCCATCTTTCTGTTTGAATTTATGGATCTCTGAGACGGTATTATGAGCGATTCCCCTTTGAGAGAATTCCTCGATAAACTCATCAAACACTTCCTCCATCGACTCAAAGTCTCTACGCTCTATAGAGTCAAACCAAGTGGCAGCATCATCCTCTAGGGTTAGTCCAAACCCTGCAAATTGGGTAGGAAAATCTAACACCTCTTCGGCCCTAATTACACGCACAAAGGCTGCTACATGATCTCTTGGGTCTTTGCTTCCTGTGTATTTCTTGTTTATCCATTTTTGTACTTGAGAAGGTCTAATCCTTCAATGGTCTACAAACCTCATCATTGGATCTCTCCGTCCTAGTCGATATAATTCCTCAAGACTTCTGTAATAGGGTGGTTCCTCTCCCAGTGGTGCTCCTAAGCCATAATTTCTAACAGTTCTCACTGGAGGTGGTTCTTCTCTGCGAACTCGTTCTATGGGTGGTCCTCCAGGCTCTGTTGACCCTTGTGTTTTTGGCTTACTCTCTGCCTGATACCTTGAATAGTGTGGTGGTTCTTGCAAATCCCTGAGCCCTCGTGCGGCTTGATAACCATCTTGGTTTCGGTCTGATTCCATTATTGCACTCTGTCGAAGCCATGCCTGCAATGATGGCTGGTTTGCTAGTTGGTCTTGGCTGTTGAATGCTTGCGGTCGGGTGGAATGTGAGGTAGCGTCATACTCATCTGAAAAAGGATTCGTTGACTTACTTGGGGTGTAGGTGGCTCTTGGCACTTCCTCAGGGGCATATGCTGATGCTCCTGGACCTGTTGCCCTCGAGCTACCTCCTCTGGGAGAATACATTGGTATTCTCGCCCGTATCTATCAACAAAAACTATGCCCTTCCCCGTAGCGGTTTCATAAGAGAACAAGTAAAGAACCTTGTCTTTGCTTAATTCGTTTACATATGGTTCTTTGTTGCGAAAGTAAGAGACTATACCCTCACTCTCATGTTTGTAGATTCCCACATTCTCGTTATAAGTTGGAATCCTGGTTGTTTTCTTATCATACATAAAAATATCTCCAGGCCGATCAATGTTTGGTGGCGGTTCTTGAGTTTCTGAAACCATTTTCCCTTTCGCCACGTTATCTCCATATCTGTTGTAATCTTCAGGGTTACTAACTATTAAATAGTGGTTCCCCTTTTTGTCTCGGAATCTATCTCCATCATCATAGACTCGGATTATCTCCAATCTTTGAGCTGGCCTCTCTTCGATACAAATGCACTTGCGGCCTCGATAGTCATAATAGACTAGGGCTTCTCTCAAGTTTGTTCCCTCCAAGAAGATCACCGTGAGCTTGGAATCACTCAAAGGATTTTGGGAGGTGCTTCCTCCTCGCATAGGTCCATCATAGGTGAGACCTCCTGGCTGTTGACTACCCATCATGAAGAAGGATTTGTCTGACGAAGTGTCATTATCACTACCTTCCTCAATAATCGGTGCTAGCGGATCTAGCCTTGCCCGAGTTACACTCTCTTGGGTGGACACTAAGCTACCTTGGTCACCTGCCACCTTTTGGTCTCTAACAATGTATCTTCCTGATCTTAAATTCATCAAACTTATCAATGCAATTTATCACAAATCCAACCACTCACCTGGCAAAGGTCAGTTTCTGCTCAACTTCTTGCTTTGTTGCTGAATATACCTATTCACAAGCGTTTTAATTTTGGCAATTGAATCAAAGCATTTATCTGCTAGAGGTTATCCTAGTAATGATTGGTATAACTAGAGACTTAATCTCAACCACTACTGTATTTTATACACTGATGATGTTCTAGATTAGGTTTGCTAATCTGAAAGAGTACTACCCTCAGATGTTGGTCAACTTACGCGAATAAGTCTGAATTCAGTCTTTGCTTCGTCAAATGGGAAAACAAGGTCTAAATTCACTTCTGAAAGAAGTTCTAAAACCCTTAAGCCAAATGGAATCTCACTGTCTATGCCAGGTCAAATTTTCTTTGCAGTATGTCGCAATAGACATCCTACGCGTAGGATGTCTCCTGCTATGTTTTGCCTGGTTTTTTGCACTGTTGTTTCCCCTTGTTGTGCTGAGCTTACAACTGCTTTTACTTTTTGCTTTGGACACCTATTAGCTGGTCAATGAGTCAGAAATCTGTTCCGACAGCCTATTGCTGATATTGATCAATTTAATCAACTCCAAATTGGACCAAAATTGACTAAGAGGCTTGCCTTAGGCTATATAACACCTTACTATGCTCAAAGTCAAAGTCTGGCTTCATTTTCATGCATTAGACATCCTACGCGTAGGATGTCTTTTTCATCAGAATGGCTTCAAACTCAAAGCCCAGGCTCCCCTTGAGTTGCTGATCACTTTTGTATACTCAGAATTCAGTTTGGAGTCCCAAATCACTCAGAAGACATCCTACGCGTAGGATGTCTTTTTGGCCTGTTTGGTCCCACAGCTTCCCTTTGATGTCAGTAACCCAGTGGTATGCTTAGATTTGGTTTGGATGTCAAAAGTCCCCAATTTCAGCTGTTCTTGCTTTTTCAGTCAAAAGTGCTAAAGTCCGCTTTGAACCCAATTTTCTTACCCAAATGAGGTGAAACCCCTTTCATTCACTCAATATATCATGCAAGACATGCTCATGCAGCCATTTTATGGTTTTGTTCTTAAAATAATGTTTTGGCACTATTTGGATAGGATGTCTAGCAATTTCAGTCTATCTGACCTTATCCTCTCAAGATATGGACAAATTCCACTTTCCAGTTGAAATTAGGGTAAACCCTACCTTCTGAACACACTGGTCAACTCAAAATCCCAAAATTCCTCCCAAATTAGCCTGTAGACATCCTATGCGTAGGATGTCTCCTGGCTTAAAATTAAAGTTTTTTCTGACAGGAATGCTCCTGATGCTTTGTAGATCTATCAGAAACACTCACAGTAACTTTTGGACTTCAGTTAGGCTTTCAAACACACTTTTGCGTCTTTTTGCGTTTTTTTTTTTTTAAACAAACTTGTAATGATTTTGCCAAGCAAGTGTACATGCATGAAATGCTCTAGATCCTGAATCATGATGTCCTATTTACTCTACTCCTACCTATCATGTGAAATGGTGATAATGGTGTTTTTGGTTGCTTTTTGGCCTCTCCAAACTCTCAAGCTCTCTTCTCACCGCTTCTACCACTCCGACTCCTACTCTAGAACTCGACTACTACCTAGAACTACCTAAGTCAACCTCATCTACCTAAGTCGAAGGATCTAGGCCAGACACACGCTTCCTAGACTCCCTCTAAGACCTAGAGAGTTCTCCACCCTCTGATCCTATCTAAATGTAAAGCGAGACTCTTGGCAAGCCAAAAATCCCAATCCTCAAGGATTAGTCTCGATCACCTACCTAAGGTTTTTGTCCCCGGCAGCGGCGCCAATGTTGGACGGATACGCCGCGACGGATGTCAGCAAAGCGAGAACTCACCTAACATGTAATGTCATCTAAGTACGAAGCTCGACCCGCAGGCGCGTGGAAGCAAGCATAAGGTGTCAACCTACACTCGAACGACTCCTAACTAATTCCTACAGAGGTCTCTACCAATTGTCTAAGTCACAGCCTTCAAGAGTGCATAAGAAGAAACTTCCTACAACGCTTTCTAGAGCCGAACACCCATCAAACAATCTCGAAACACCATAGAACTTGAAGGAGACCCTACTAATACCAATAGGTCACTCTCCCTAAGGTCTATGAACCAAAATCCCGACCCAAAACACCCGGTGCAAAAACACTTAGGATGTCTGGCCGAAATCTGCAGGTTTTCATTTTCAAAATCTAAAGTGCCTAATGTGTAGTTCTACTCAATGTGAACGTGTGGATATGCTGCAATGCAAAATCGGACAACGTATGCTCACCCAAACAACCGATGAAGCTCGTAGAAGGAGCTCGCAAAACCGGACCGTACGCGCGCAATGTAGGTATCGACGCGTAGCTCTCGTCGGGGGCAGCACGCTGCACTTCTCCGCACTCGGTTCCGACCACCGGAGCACACGTAGTGTCAAGATGAAGCTCACACCCTCTCTCTCGTACACAGTACGCTCACTCACAGACTTCAAACTTGTTTTTAAAATGACAAAAGGTTCTTTCATTAAGGTCAAAAAGTGGTATATATACCTTACAATTTCTCAAACCCTAAAGTTCCAAAATCAACCATCTACTCAATCTAACTATCAAAACTGGGATACAATATGGAAACTTCTGTAAGTCCCAATAATTACAAGGTGAAAATTCAGGTTTTCCTCAATAAATGAATAATTACAAAAAATAAGAGTCCTCCGAGTAGTTACTGCCGTGGGGTGTGTCCAGCTTCTAACAACTCAAGAGCCAAGCAATTGACAAAGGTGATTGGGTTTTAGTGTATAATAGTAGCCTTGATAACCAGCGCACAGTCATGCGTAAGTTCTCAAAAAGCTGGTTTGGACCGTATGTTGTAAAGTATGTGCATGAAAATGCTACTTACAGCTTGTCTGAACTAGATGGTACAGAAGTAAAGATTCCCATTACAGGAAAAAGGATTAAAATGTTTAAGAGAAGAGGAGACAATGATCTAGAAGATGTTGATGAGGAAGAAGAGCAAAACACAGGTGAAGATCAAAGTGAACATGAAGCTCTGGAATTATCCAGTGAAGAAGAAAGCAAGGAAGATGTACAAAAGGTCTGATCTTACAAAGAGACAATGTGGCACATATCGGAGGATGTGCGGGTTTAGAGGGGGTGGATGTCGTGCTGTGGCACGTATATAGTGGGAACGGGCATTAAACGATTTATCTTGTGACTTTTTGACGCATAAGTATACTTCATATAATACTCATATGCATAAATAAAATCTTTCTACCATACCTTAGTATTACCTTTGAAGTAATATAAATGTACATTACTATTAGAAAGTACGGCAAGAGAAGTATCAATGATTGTGCCTCTTTTTGTCTGGGGGAAAAGCATTTGTATATTTCTTCTAATATCTCAGCTATACCCTACCATATATAAATTATTTTCTTCTTTTCACCTTTATTTAATAATATAACCCTTCAATAATGCATACCTTCTTGGATACATGCAAGAGGGAAGGGCCTACTAGAAGACTTTATGAAAAGGAAGATCCAAAGCTTCTTGGACCATCCCAATTTGAAAATCCTGACCTAAGGGCATGGAGAAAAGTCCAAAACCAAGTCAAGCTCTTTTAGTAGGCCAATTTTTCCTTTTGAAGCAAGTCAATCCGAGTTACAGGTCAAAAGTTACAGGGAAACTAGTGAAAAACCCTCTCACAACTACACTGCAAGAAGAGGTGGTAAACAGGTGAATCAAGTGAAAAGAGGTAATCTTGGTCTTTTTCCATAAAATAAGATATTTGGAGGATAAAAGACATAGGCATGTGAATGTGACACCTCAAAGATGCCTTGAAGGACAAGACACACAAGTTGGGACCCCCTGCTGGAGCCACACAGAAGATGCCTAGGTGGGGCCCATATACATCATGCACCCACATGGATCCTCAACGACCAAAAATTCTGAATTTCATGATATTTTGAGTCGTAATATTGCCCATTTTAAGAAATATCCAAAGAACATTTGATTTGGGCTAACTCTTTAGCCTAATCAAGTGATTATGTAAAACATGGCTCCCTCACCTATAAAAAGGGCAACCTTCTCTTCATTGAGGCAAGTTATGACTGAGTGAGAATAGCTCAATTCCATAGTGACACACTCATTTTAGTGCCACACTTTCTCTTGAAGAAAGGCTGAAGTCTTGCCTCATCTTCTCTCTCCATTAAGGTAGTGGCGATTGCTCTCATGTAAAATATATGTTGCTAGTTTTACTTTCATTTGCATATCTAGTCCAATATTTGTCTCTAACTCTATCTCTATCTCTCATTATCTATCTTAAATACCACCACCACACTTAGATCTATCTCTAATTCTATCTTAGTCCTCCTTTGATCTCTCTTGTTGTGTCCTACTTGTTTCATTGGAAGGTATTCAAGCAGCAACCTTGTCAATGTAATGGGTACAACCTTCTTACGGGAAACAATTATGAGCACAAAGTTAGTAACCATATCTGCATCTTCCACAAGCATCTCTCTCTCTTAGGTTCTCATTCTCTTCCACAAACTCTAGAATCTCCTTACTACAGGTACTTCTCTCCCCGCAGTATCCTTATTGCCTAAGGGCAACAATAGGGCTTGGGAGAGAAACTCTCTTCTTCTTCTCCTTTCACTTCTTTCACACCTTTATCTTTGAACATACTAAGTATATCATTGATGAATAACCATAATCCACATAGAGGTAATTTCTTTCAATTCCATTCAGTGAAATCTATTAGGGTCAACATTTGGATTAGTCGAAAGATTCACTTTCAGCAACGCATAGTGTTTCTATTTGGTCCTGAAAGGCTCAACGAAATACTTCTCTCACCAGATCCCATCATACTACCTATTATTGACTATGACTTCTCTTTTGATGTGAATGTGGTTATTTTATTATGAATGAAAAGGATTTGTACTCACAACTAATCCCAATCTCTAAACAAAACATATACATTATAGTAAGCATAAAGCTACAGTTCCAAAGAGCAATCCGCAGCTATTTGGACAACAAAGATTAAATATCATTAACTCATCCATTAACCCTTTTATCCTACCCATGATACGATATGATCGTAATCTCGATGTTTTCATTTTTTGTTTTGTTCTGACTATCTTTCATGAGTTCTCTCCATCACGTGTGTGTTTGTAAGGAAAAAATGAGCGGCTTCTTTGGCTACATTTCTTCTTTAGCTCTAGAAGCTATGTTATCTACATCTTAGCTCTTTCTCATAACCCTTGAGCTTCCTCACAAACTCTCACAGCAGCAAGAGGCTCGGTGCCTTCCTGGCAAGACCGCCTACTTCTTGACACCGTTGAGTGGCAGAGGCAGGGAGACGTTTTAAAAGCCTCAAATCCTCCCTCGCACCCAAAGAGTCCTTCTTGCCAATAATGTGGTCCCATAGTGTCTGGGCTACATTCTTGAATATGTGCATGGGATCCAAGAGGTGTTTTATTTTTAAGTCCTTCCAATATGGACGCCTTAAAAATATGGAATACCTCGACATACCTTTTGGTGGAGGACACGGAGCCGGATTGTTGTTGTGGTGTTCCTCCCAAATGGTTGCCCAATCTGCCATTGTGAGCTTTAGAGGAGCCTTCCCATTTGTTGAAGCCTTGTGCTTGATATGCCCTTGGGGTAAGAAACGATGGTTGTTTGGATAGATTACCTTGCGCAAGGAATCTGGCCTCTCCGTCACCAACGATGGCCTGCAAGTAGGACATGCATTGTGGCCCGATGTGGACAACCCTCATACATATCAAGAGATGAGTGAACTAAAGTGAGCTAAAGGGAGCTAAAGGGAGAGAGAGATAGAGGACATGGGGTTACCAAAAATATCTCCAAGCCCAGGATAGTCGTGCATAGTCCGTATAAGGATTCCCCTCACTTGAGCCTCTCTCCCCCCCTTTGCAAGTGAGAAATCGATAATAGGAATCCCTGTCCATAGCTCCTCCAACTCCTGAATGAGGGGCTTGAGGTAAATGCCAATATTTGACACTTTGTACTTCCCTGGCACAAGCAAGGAAAGAAGTCTATTGCCCTTCTTGGTTGTCTCGCATGGTGGAATATTGTAGTTGACGATCACCACAGGCCAAGTGCTCCATGAAGTAGACTTAGTGCCGAAGGGGTTGACACCATCACTTGCTAACCCAAGCCTCAAGTGTCGAGGCTCTGACACAAACTCTGGTCATTGAGTTTTGATGTGCCTCCATGCAGGTGAATCGGCAGGGACACGCATCATTCCATCATTTGAGCAATGGTTTGCATGCCACATGAAAAGCTCAAATGATGAAGTAGGCTTAGTGCCGAAGGGGTTGACACCATCACTTGCTAACCCAAGCCTCAAGTGTCGAGGCTCCAACACAAAATCTGGCCATTGAGTTTTGATGTGCCTCTAAGCAGGTGAATCGGCAGAGACACGCATCATTCCATTATTTGAGCAATGGTTTGTGTGCCACACATGTCGAACATGTACTCATCCTCTACCTCAAAGTGTGAAGAAGACGCTGTAGGAGCTACGGACGTAGAGCCAACGGCAAGATCACCATGCGGTGCACCCAAATCGCCCAGTTGCTCTTGCCTCCATCGTTCGGTCTTGCGCGCCGGTGCACCACCACCGAACACAGACCAATGGGGCACCTCCTCAAGCAACGGGTGAGTCCTGCTATCATCTCTTCGAGCGCTTTTTCCAGGATGCCAAAGCCCTTCCTTCTCCACGTGCTCCAAAGCAATGCGCCTCAAGCGAGGAATTGCCCTTTTGCACTTGGCGCAAGAACAAGGTACTTTTTTCTTGAGCCAATGATCTCGCTCTGGGCCTCTAGGAGGACCACGATCATCCCAGTCGATGTCCTACACACGCGAAAGTTTGTCTATTTAGTAATGTGTTATAAAAAATAAGTAATTAAAAAAAACACTTAATTCCATTAGAAAAATTACATATAGTTAAAGTCAAAGGGAATAACTGACAATGACAATGAGTGTTAAAATTATTTTTTAACTAAAAGAGATTTTAAAAATTCTATTATTAAACATTTAAAAGTACTACAAAATAAAGTATTTATAAAAAATTAAAAATCTTCATAAAAAAACTCAAAAGGCTAAAAAAAATGAATATTGTATAGCTAAGGGTTGGGGGGGTGGTTTGTACCCCCGCCCCCTACAACCTCGGATTTGCATGTATCCGTTTGAAATGACTGGCCGTGGTAATATGGGCGATAATAGTTGCAGTAATAACTGGCGCCTGAAAAAAGAAAATAAGGCAGAGTATGCCACGTTTTTGCAGCATACTTGCCTTCCCTACGTTTGTTGCTCTCTGCGATCGCTCACAAGCTTCCCCCTCCTCCCCTCCCCCACTCCCCATCTCTCTCTCCTTCAACAAGCCTCCCCCCCCCCCTCCCTCACCTCTCCCTTCCCCTTCTCTCCTTCTCCAAGCTTCTCAAGTTTTGTCGAAGAGGGTTTCGTGCAATTTTTGGCAAGGGGGTATTCCGCCATCTTCTTTGGATGCTCAACCTATTCGAAGCTCAACCGTGCTACAAAGAAGAGGTAAACACAAAAGCACATCCTCCCTCTTCCCCTTTTGTTTTCTACTACACACACACACACACACACACACACACACACACACACACACACACACACATAAATAAAAAGAACAGAGAATCCATTATAACATACTTCGTTCATTAGGAAACGGTTGTTTCGCACAACTTTTTTGAAATGGTTGTTTTGCTAAGCACGTTTGAAAATGGTTTTTTTGCTACGCACATTCGAAAATGATTGATTTGTCACGCACGTTTTGAAATGATTGTGTGGATAGTGTTAGATGAAATAGAGAGAGAGAGAGAGAGAGAGAGAGAGAGAGAGAGAGAGAGAGAGAGAGAGATTTAAAGAGAGTGAGAGAGGGAGAGAAATGTTAGATAAAGATAGGTAAATGTTAAATAGAGAGAGAAATAGATAAAGAAGGAGAGAAATGTTAGATAGAGAGAGAGAAATAGATAAAGAGAGTGAGAGAGAAAGAGGGATAGAGGGAGATAATAGAGAGAGAGAATTAATGAGAGAGAGAGAGAGAGGGAAAGAGGGAGATTTAAAGAGAGGCAGAGAAATGTTAAATAGAGAGAGAGAAATAGATAGAGAGGGAGAGAAATGTTAGATAGAGAGAGAGAAATAGATAAAGAGAGTGAGAGGAATAGAGAGAGAAAGAGAGACATATATATATATATATATATATATATATATAGAGAGAGAGAGAGAGAGAGAGAGAGAGAGAGAGAGAGAGAGAGAGAGAGAGAGAGAGAGAAAAGAGGGAGAGAGAGAGAGATAGAGGAAGAGAGGAAAAGAGAGAGAGTAGATAGAGAGGGAAAGAGATAGAGAGAAAGAGAGGAAGAGATAGAGGGCGAGAGATAGAGGGAGAGAGGGAGAGAAAGAAAGAGAGAGATAGAGAGGGAGAAAGAGAGGTAGAGAGATAGAGGGAGAGTAGATAGATAGATAGATAGAGAGAGAGAGAGAGAGAGAGAGAGAGAGAGAGAGAGAGAAAGAGGGAGATAGGGATAGAGAAAGAGAGAGAGTAGATAGAGAGGGAGAGAAAGAAAGAGAGAGATAGAGTGAGAGAGGAAAATAGGGATAGGGAAAGAGAGAGAGTAGATAGAGAGGGAGAGAAAGAGAGGAATAGAGATAGAGAGAAAGAAAGAGAGATAGATAAAGAGAGGAAGAGATAGAAAGAGGGAGAGAAAGAGAGAGATAGAGAGGGAGAAAGAGAGGTAGAGGTAGAGGTAGAGATAGAGAGAGATAGAGGGAGAGAGGGAGAGAAAGATAGAGAAAGAAAGAGAGAGATAGAGAGGTAGAGGTAGAGATAGAGAGAGATAGAGGCAGAGAGGGAAAGAGGGAGAGATAGAGTGAGAGAGGGAAAGAGGGAGAGAAAGAGAGAGATAGAGGAAAATAGGGATAGGGAAAGAGAGAGTAGATAGAGAGGGAGAGAGAAATGTTAAATAGAGAGAGAGAAATAGATAAAGAAGGAGAGAGTGCTTGCTTTACATGGAGGCGCAGACATGACTCTGGGATGGAGAGAGAGATAGAGTGAGAGAAATAGAATTACTTATTGCATTACATTAGAATTGTAATGTTACGATCAATTGATCACTTAGATGTTGAATTTAGGTGCAGCCAACACAAAACGATGGCTACATTTACAACCTCAACATATATATGTGTGTATGTATATATCTCTTTATGCATGTATGTAGGCACTAAGTACGGGAGCATAGCATTTGAAGGTTAGACGCTTCCTCTTGGGTATAGTCCTTTTTTAATCGTGGCGTTGCGGTTATTGATCCACTCATGCATGGATTACCGCAATGTACCTTTGGTTTTACCACAGTTGAGACTGCGATGATATCTAAAGAGGTGTAGTTGACCTTTGGCACTACTAGCCTCTACTTAGGTCTATAGTATGTGTATGTATCTACATGTTTGTATGCTAATATATATATCCACTGGGAGAGAATTGTAATGTTACGAGATCAATTGATCACTTAGACGTTTAGGTACAGCCAACACAAAATGATGGCTACATTTACAACCTTAACATATATATGTGTGAAGATTTTGTTTATGCATGTATGTACACGAAGCCCGAAAAAGTGGTGCCCAAGTCCAAAGCCACCATGACCTTAGCCAAGACCTCCATGCCTCGGCAGAAGATGTCGTCCATGTTTGGCTTCTCATCTCTAAGAGTGCTTGCTTTACATGGAGGCGCAGACATGACTCTGGGATGGAGAGAGAGAGATAGAGTGAGAGAAATAGAATTACTTATTGCATTATATTAGAATTGTAATGTTACGATCAATTGATCACTTAGATGTTGAATTTAGGTGCAACCAACACAAAACGATGGCTACATTTACAACCTTAACATATATATGTGTGTACATATATATCTGTTTATGCATGTATGTAGGCACTAAGTACAGGAATATAGCATCCGAAGGTTAGACACTTCCTCTTGGATATAGTCCTTTTTTAATCGTGGCGTTGCGGTCATTGATCCACTCATGCATGGATTACCGCAACGTACCTTTGGTTTTACCATGGATATATAAAGAGGTACAATTGACCTTTGGCACTACTAGCCTCTACTTAGGTCTACTAGTATGTATATGTATCTACGTGTTTGTGTGGTAATATACTTGTGTAAGTATATTTAGATTAGTGAGTAGGGTGGAAAGCTTAATCTTATATTGCTCTTTGTAATGTAGATGTCTGACGACAGACCGACTGGTGAGGAGCAGCCAGCTGGCTCTTCTTTTGGTTGGTTCACATCTTAGGTGGGCTTCCACCCGGGGTGGAAATTGCCTCCAATGGACCCGAGTCTTGAGTCGGTGAGAACAAGCAAAGAAATAAATAATGTTTCCACGTTGTTAACCATAAACCATGAGTGTCATAGGTTTTTTTTTTTGTTATTTGCAGGCATGGCCATCCTACACCTACCCTTCTCAGATTCCTACACCGGTCGTAGATCCTGACTTACAGCGGGCTATCTCTTTACAAGAGCAGTACCTCTGTTCAACGAAGGATTTTTTTGGCCGCTACACTTCATAGCAGCTTGCGACCTACAACATTTCTCCGCAAACTAAACCATGGGGGAGTCAGGGAGGGACTCCTTACCTACAGAGCCTCCCACCGACGGCACCTCCCTCTACTCTCCCTTCCATTCGTCCTACTCCTATTCCATCGCAGGGTCCTACTCCCCTTGCATCATAGGGTCCTACTCCCATGGCATCATAGGGTCCTACGCCACTCCATTCCACTCCGGCTTTGCCAGAACATAGTCGATGGACTTCCTCTGGCAGCGCGCGTCGACCCTCGTCCCAAGGCAACGAGCACCGTGACAGATGAAGCAACGACGGATCTTGTGGTTTCGTATGTTTTGGTAGTGGTGGGGGAACGAAGTCCCCACTTTGAGAGCATGCCTCCCCTGACGTAGAGGACGAGGATACTGACGCACCCGTGCGAGACACGCATGGATGCTACTACAGGGTTAAATATGGCACGGAGGTTGATTTCGGCACAGCACAGGGCAGGGCATTTCGACACCATCTACAAATTCTTATACATTCAATGTATAAGAATTGTTTTATAAAGTTCAAAGACCAATTGCCTGATCATGCACGGTACATTGAGGACGCTCTGTTAGCTACATTTCCAAATGCCCCCGATCAATGTTTTTAACAAGAATGGTTGGAGGGCTACATAAAGACATTTCTAAAAAACAAGCAGTCCAGTGTGCGGCGCGCAATAACCAACCAGGGCAAAGATCCAGACAGGAGTTACCACGGTGGAAACATGGCATACGCGGACTGGGAGTGGGAAATTCAAGAGAAGAGCGATCAAGCTGGGACGGGCTCATCATATAGACAACAACGCGAGGCCCGCGCAAGACAAACTCCCACACACTATGGCTCAGGAGAGGCAAGGGAGCTTGGAAGGATAAATATGTAAGGTTATTTAAATTATAACGTCGATCGTTGATTATAAAGATTGTAGTTGATAATTTGGTATTGTTATTGCTAACTTAGGAAAATGTCACTCTCTCTCGACCAACCAGAGAGATGGTCAAGTATCGGGAGCAACATACAGAAGTTGATACTTGGTGATGGTTGTTTGAAAACAACCACATCTCTCACCATCAATTCGACACGACGGTTGGACCACTACAAGCGCTAAGTTTAAACAAGTAATTTTGTATCAATTGTTTTGAGTTGTGGATAATTGTTTAATTTGGTTTAGGTTTATGTAGAATCAGAGTGATCCAACATACGTGCCTCTAAACGACAACGAGGATTAGATAAAAAAATGTTTTGTTAAAACTTTCGTAAAGTTCCAATGTGGCACAATGTATATACAACTATTTACTTTTTATTGTAACTTTTTTAAATAGTTGATCTTCTACATTTTTAATTGTCAAGGTAAAGTAAATTCAATTTCAGTTCTTTGGTATTTTTTATACTTTTCCAAAAAACAATTGATGTATTAGTAATTGTTTTTATGCAGGTCAAAAATAAAGGTGCTCATTTGGGCCACCCAAATTCGGATGGCCCAAATGAGCACCTTTATTTTTGAACTGGCATTTAGCGATAATATACGCAGTAATAGCAGAGGCAAAGGTCGCGATAATAGGAGCGGGTATATTTCCGCGACTATTACCGCGCTTCTTTATAACAAACCACTGCCGCGGTTATTGCCGCCCATGCAAATTTTTCTCTCTCCTTTTTCCTTTGTTTTTCCGCGGCAATGTTGGCGGTTTTCGACAACTCCTCTTATAGTGCAAGGGGGTCAAATTGTGTGGGGGAGAGATGTCGAACGTTTTGGGGGCATTTTCAAAAAGGCATGCAAGAGAAGTTATGTCAACCTAAAATGTTACCCAATTTTATTTCTTTGTTGAAAGGTTCCCTTAGGGGAGGATTATCATGATGCGATTGTGCGTGTTTTTGAAGGTGAGATTCAATCATGAGGAGAGCTACGGCATGCATGTAGTTGATGTTTGCCAACTTATTTCTCAAGAGGTATCGACCATAAAGAAAATTTTGCATTCCTTAATCAAAATCATAATCCTTTGCACCCATGATTATCAAAACTGCAATCAAAAAGTTCTGGAAAAACTCGATGCACATTCCCTCTTGGTAGTCAAATTTTTTTTACAACTAATAAATTTCAAATCCATCTTGAAATTGCATCATTGTTCTAAAGTAGTGGATAAATGACGCACAAAAATTAATCCCAAAAATCCAAATTATTCTCAAAACAAGTGACATAAAAATACATTCAATCATAAAAAGCTCATCTTGCTTCAATTTGATGATTCCTTTACCATACACATTACAATGGATTAGAATGCACAAGAAATTCTGGTTTTGATTTTAAATTTGAATCGATTTGTAATCAATTGGGGAATGCACACATGTTTCATTAATGCACAATTGCAAATTCAATCACATGTATCAATCACTCCAACTTGAGTTACTCATACCACTATCCATAATTACGACGTAGACCAAATTGGCACAAAACATTGGCCAATTCAAACATTATTTTTAATCATTGCAAAACTAATTGCTCATCTCCAATAGCTCAAGTCATCCAAACCCAATTGTATTAGCCATCTTGGTTTGTGAGGCTACACATGCTTGATTTTGACATTGGCAAATGCACATATCATTGAAATTCTTACCATCTCTAATCAAATAGACATACACGACAATAGTATTACACAAAATCATCCCCAATTGTATATCACTTGAGTCATCAATGATGCACACACCAATATTTTGTTGGTCTACTAATCATCACAATTTGTGGCTGAGACCAATCATTCAGCTTCAATTTGGACATCAAATGCTATTGAGTAGGCACACACACCCAAATTTAGACCAAGGTTATATGCAAAATTTCATCAATTCCTCATTACAATGCTCAAATTTCAAGTTCGATCAAGCATAATTGAATGCATGCATGCTCAATTTTGCAAAAAATAACACCATTTTGACCCACTCAAGCAATGTACACACTCCCAAATTAAGTACAAAAATCCAAATTTAGCTCAATTGTCACTCCATTTAGGCTATACCTAATGATTGCACACACTTTTTTTGCACATTTTACAATCAAAAATCATTTAGGTGCCATCAACCATTGAAATTCAAGTGGTCTTGAATGGGCACGAACACTCAAATTTTGCCCAAATTTTTGTCATTTAGGCTTATCCAATGATTGAATTAGCCGAACATACACATCAATTACATGATTGCACACTCACAAATTAACAATTCCATCACTGTCTATGCATCCACACACTCAAGATTAGGTGCACACTCACTTGATTTTTTTGGCAGTTTTTTCCCTCTTTGGTGCATTACACACACAATGATTTTTATGCACAGACATGAATTCTTGATGAGAATTAAGCATTATCTTGACACACACAACATTCATTAGTCAAAATTTGACCATCAATTTCATTCCATATCAATCAAATTAGGTGCAAAGTGTAGGTCAATTTGATTTACACACCTAATTTTAGCAAATAATTAGCACAAATTGAACCACATTAATCAATCAAGAATTGACATGAGCAAGTGAGTGCACTTACATTGTAATCACACTCCAAGCTATTCCTTTGCTCCAAGCGAAGATGCATCGTTGCACACAAAAGTGTGTACCACCATCAAATCGGCTCCAAAATTGACCATTGTAGGCCAAAATCAAACACTCAAACCATCAAATTAGGCATAAATTAGCACAATTAACTTTATTAGAGTGATGATTCCACCTCTTACAAGGGGATTGAACATACATTAAACTTCAATGTTAGCGGTTAGGTTAGCAAAGTCAATCAAAAATTAGTAAAAATTAGCATGAATTTAGTACAATTAGCATGAAAATGAAGCGAAATTAGTAATGGTTAGTGAAAAATTAGTGAAATTGGGACTGAAAATGGGGGTTTGGGGTATTCATAACTCAACAACTAGCTTCAATTACTTGCACAACATCATCAAATCAAACCAAAATATAGTTACACATACTCAAAAACCAATGAAATTAGTAGTGAAATTACTCTGTTCTAAACATCCTATACTCACTAGCTTAGGTTATCGATCCCCGACAACGGTGCCAAATGTTGGGGGCAATCGTAGCATAGCCTAATCGACCCAAGACCAACAAAATTATCAATTCTAGGATTGGCAACCCGGCTAGGGCATGGAAGTATGAGCATCGGATGTATTGAACGAGAGGATTCATGAGTATGCTCATCCAATGCAATAGAGATTAGTCATCAATCACTAACTCTAATTACAGCATCACCAAGCATCTCCTACACACATTAAGCCCACAAAAGTCTGACTTACCATAGACTAAAAACCCAAAGCACACATTAAGTGCATTGGTGTTGGCCTCTTTAATCACCACATGCCAATCAAAGTACTTTATCAAAAGCTACACACACAAAGGTGAATGGCGCTAGAGTTTCATAAAACCTACTCACACACAAGCAAACAATAAGGGCACACACACTAATTACAAGATTAAGAACCAACTTAATCAACCTAATCAGTGATGTTAAATATTGCAAATCGAATGGTCATAGAAGTATAAGAGTGGTTAATAAGTAAGAAGTCATCACACACACTCAAATGTAGAAAAATGAGAAAGGTGAAAATACTTCATGACATAATGGAATAGAAGAGTTGAGACTAATGAGAAAGTAGAGATTAGATTAAGAATGGTTCTCTAATTACAATGGATTAACACTAGCCTCTTAAGCATGGGCATTAAGCTCAAGGCTAGGCCATCATAGAGTGAACACTAAAGATAGGGAGAGAGCTCTCAAAACAAAAGTGGATACTCAAGAATGAAGCCTCCTTGCATAAAGGATTTCTTATAAAGGCTTTCACCACAATCCCATCTACTATGGGTTTAAGTTTGAGCCCTCTAGCTAGCATATACAAGTTTGGAACTCCCAATGAACCCAAGACCTCATACAAAGTGAGTAGGAAACATTGTGCGCATCCACATCACATCTCTCGCTTGATGCATAATCGGTGTAGCCTGTGTTAGCTGCTAACAGTTTGATCCAGAGTTCATGATAGATATTCCAGATGAGGGAGAAACTTCCAACTCTGCTGCTAGAGAATCATAAGCAGAGCTAGAGACATGAATACCTCTAGTCAGAAAGGGAGGGCTAATGACGGCCGGCTTTGAGAGTCGTGGCCATGGGAACAAACCCCGCTCAAGAGAGCAGAATATAAACTAAAAAATATATATATATAAATGTTTTTTTTCGTCACAGGCTATGGCCAGTCCCCCCTGTCTCAGTGCTCACAAGAGGGACCGCCTTTCTACTTGGCACTACCCTCTCCCTCTCCTCCATTACCAGGTCAACTCTCTCTCTCTCTCTCTCTCTCTCTCTCTCTCTCTCTCTCTCTCTCTCTCTCTCTCTCTCTCTCTCGTTGGTCATTAGCTGCATCATATCCCCTTCTTTCTTCTCCAGTATCCAAAGCAACCAAGTCTCTCTCTCTCTCTCTCTCTCTCTCTCTCTCTCTCTCTCTCTCTCTCTCTCTCATTTTGTGTCGCCACCTTATCTCTCCCTCTTATCCATTATTGCCAGGCACATTAGGAAAAATTTGGACTCTCAAAGGGGCCCTATAAGGAGGTTTGACTTTGCCTCTCTTGTCCAAAGTGGGCAACCTGGTGAAGTACATAAACACTATGTCAAAACCCTATAAACCAACATATCATAGGAAAGATCTTAGAAAGTAGGTTCTAAATATCCAAACTCTGAAAAATTTGGAGCTGATTTTTGTAAAAGGTATGGCCTCCCCACTGAAGTTGAAATGTGGGGAGAGATTCCATTTATAAGACGGAATTGTCACATAAAAAAATAGAATCTTCTAGAATTTAAGCAATCTAATGGCATGCTATATATCAATGGATAGATCTCGATGAGTACATTCTAAATCCAAAAGGTCCGACAAGTTTTGATTTCATTTGAAAAAAAATTACCATGGGCCCTTTTGGACAAGAGGAAGAAAGTCAAAGTCCTTATAGGGTGCATTTGAGAGTTCAAACTTTCCCTAATGTCATAGGCTCTCTCTCTCTCTCTCAACACACGCCACACACCCATTCTCACCATCTCTCTCTCTCACTCACACCTCTCCCCCCCTTCTCTCTCCCTCTCAATCAATCAGTCCCCCACTCTCTCTCTCTCTTCCTGTGTCGGCAGTAGGTAGAAAAATATCTCTCTTTCCATACACACACACACACACACACACACTCACAAACCCCTACACACACATACACTCATACTCTCAGCCTCTCTCTCTCTCTCTCCATCTCTCTCTCTCTCTCTCTCTCTCTTACCATACACACAGAAACACTTACACACACCCACACTCACATACACCCACACTCTCTCTCTCTCTCTCTCTCTCTCTCTCTCTCTCTCTCGTTCAGCCATAGTCTCTCTCTCTCTCTCTCTCTCTCTCTCTCTCTCTCTCTCTCTCTCTCTCTCTCTCTCACGTTGGTGCAGCCAAAGTGTGTTGACTCTAGAAGGTGCCATGGACAGGTATATGCAGGCAAGCAGAAGCATGGCAAAGGGCTTCAGCAGATAGGAAAATCATGGGATGACATGTAGCAGAGGAATTGTATGCCTGATGCGGCTAATAAGCAAAGGAAGGCTATGGAGCCCAAGTTATTGAAGGTTGAAGTTTCAATAGATTGCAGATTCTTACCGGACAGGGCAGCTGGGGGTAGGTGGTCCAAGTGCAAGTCGAGGTACAGGTGTGTAGAGCTCAATTTATGGAGGCTATCCATATTTTCAGATTGTGGATCAGAGCTATGGTTTGCATTTTATGGCCAGTTGAATTTTTTCCGAGGATCGGGTCTGAGCCCACTTGGCCGCATTGGAGGATGTGCCATTTGGCATCTTTTGGGGCCTTGCCAAAGTTCTCGGTGGTAGTGTACATCATGTGGAGCTAGCATGAAGTCACATCACGTGATTCCGATCCTCGAGCACCGAGTTATGGCTTGGGAAAACCAAAGGCGGATGAAGATGAAGGGTGTACAAATGATTTTTCAAATTTTTGGTCGCCTTGGATTGCGGACCCAAGAAAGTTGAAATTGGATGAGCACGAAGAGTATTAAAGTCGACAATCGAGGTGATCAGGTGGATTTTTTCTTATAGTCATTGGGCTTCTCAGTAGAAAATGGCAGGGTTATGAAGTGGGCCAAAAAACAGTGAGGATGTGCATTTTTTATATGGCCTTGGAAGCCATTCAAAGAGGGGGTACTCCCCACAGCTGCCATGTGGCAGGCAGGTTATCCCATATACACAGAGGCAGGCAGGAGGGACACACTATATCATCAAGGCCGTGAGCCCCATTAGGAGCATAAGGTGGAGAGACGGGAGCTCCCTCTCGTCGGCTATGGCACGCGGGCGGCTGCCCTGCTGGGCGCTGCATGGAGCAGAGATGGTGGTGGTTTTGGCAAGGCGAGTTGGTGCGGTGGCCTTCGCCCACGTGGAGTGGTTGATGACGTCGCACCCGACTAGCGGTGAGTCCCACGGCTCCGTTGGGCCCCCCAAATTTTTGAAGAAAATACGGAGGGCAATCGCGAACTCGCTATTGCCTCCCCCCCTCATGGAAGAAGGTGGTCCCACAAGCAGTGAAAGCGGGCCATTTTGGAGCACGAGAATGGTCTCAAAAGGACTGGACAGGAGGCCAATCCCACCAAAGGGTTAGGGAAGTGCAAAATGGAAGAGAGAGAAGGTATTCAGAGGGTTGAATTGCCAAATAATGCAAGGCAAGTCGGACGGCCAAATTGAGAGGCTAAAGGAGTCAAGATGGTTTGCACCATGTAGATACCAAAAGGATCAAATGTGCCAAGTGGTGGCAATGCAAGGAAATTCTAAAAAGAGCTCTAAGTGAAGTGCACTAGAGGAGAAGCACACCCATTATTTCTTTTTTAAACCTCCTAGAGACACCCCTATAAAAGAATGTAAATGTGAAAATTTGAGGGCTTTTTTGCCTGAGAGTGTGATTGAAAGTTGCAAGCCGGTGTAGTGCAAAGCTTGCCATTGAAGCTGCATACTTGATTCCCCTATGCAATAATACCAAACATTTTTCCGCTATTTCTTGTGTTGATTCTCCCCATTCCCCTCCTTTTCTCTCGCTCTTTGTGTATCGGCCAGTTCTTGCAGAGGGTTTCCCTGCAGCTTGAAGGGTATTACCAAGAGGGCAGAATTGGGGTGTTTTGTGACTCGGAAAGGGTGAGTTGAGTAGGATGGGTGCATTTGTGCTGCAAGGTGTTTTTTGCAAGGTGTGAGATAGTTGTCCTGTGTGCTAAAGTGGATTTGTTAGTGCATATTAGCCAATTTGAAGGTGTTATTTGAGAGGTTACGGGTGCCGTGGAATCCCTGGGCTATAGAGAGGCATACATTTGGTGTGCCGAGTGTGTTCCCTATTCCCCCTCTCCATCTTCTCCCACCTCCACTGAGGAGCTGTTGATTGCTTGTTTGTGTTAATCAAAGACAGTTATTTCCATCAAGGAGAGATGGCAATACATAGTTATGTAGCAATTTTTGCCGGAGAAGGAGATATGGAAGAGTGGATGGCCGATTTTGAGTTGTATATGTTGTCACTGCATATGCCGAATGAAGAGAGCAAGATGCAAACGATCCCGTTGTTGATGCGGGGTAAAGCAAAGACATGGTTATATGCTTTGGAGGGAGAGCCAAGAACTATGTGGCCGGCGTTGCGGGCCCGTTTTCTACAAGATTTTCAAGAAGAGGTATCTCCTGTCGACTTGGATGCAAGATTGAAAATTTTGAAGCAAGACATGAACGAGGAATTTAGCGTCTTCCTCGCCCGCTTCGAAGAGTGCTGGAGGGACTTTGCAGTGGCCATGCAGTTAGTCAATGGTGGTGAGTACTTTAAATTGGAAAAGTTTATGGCTTGTTTGAATCCCAAAGTTCATGAAAAGGGGGATTTCGAGGGATCGTAGAATTAAATGGGGTTGTTGCTATTGCGCGGTCTAAGAGCCGGAAAATAAAGAAGAAGATTGAGCAAGGTGCGTTGGGGTATGAGACGATGGTTCCCAATCCAATCTCAAGTCTGAGAGAAGAAGTCCAAACGGAGAATTAGCCCAATCGAGGGGTAGCAACCATTCCTCAACAATGGGTACGTACAATTCAAGATTTGCCTGAGCAAATGCAAGAGTTGTGTTTAAGTGTTATGGACAAAGGTCAAGCAAGGACAAGAAGAGGAAGAGCTAGGCAATTGCCTGGGAGAGGAAGGCCACTATGCTCCAAATTGTCCTCACCCACCAAGGGAAAGGGGCGGCATGTATCCTCTGTTTGGTCGAGGTAGGGGTCAGGCACAGTTTAATGGCCAAAGAGGGCATCAAGAGTTTGACAACCAAGCACAGGTGGCTCCCTCAGGTAATGATGAAATACAAAGGGTTAACATTATTGGTGTTGACAGGCAGGGGTCAGGCATAGTTTAATGGCCAAAGAGGGCATCAAGAGTTTGACAACCAAGCACAGGTGGCTCCATCAGGTAATGATGAAATACAAATGGTTAACATTATTGGTGTTACAATTGCGGAGAGGAAGGCCACTATGCTTAAAATTGTCCTCACCCACCAACGGAAAGGGGCGGCATGTATCCTCTGTTTGGTCGAGGTAGGGGTCAGGCACAGTTTAATGGCCAAAGAGGGCATCAAGAGTTTGACAACCAAGCACAGGTGGATCCATCAGGTAATGATGAAATACAAAGGGTTAACATTATTGGTGTTGACAGGCAGGAGGTTGACATTATGGCCAACAAAAGAGCATGAGGTGAAAGAGAGACTGAGATGGAGCATGAAACTAGAGCAAAGAAGGGGAAAGAAAAGGTAAATGAAGGTAGAGAGAAGCTAGAGCCAAGCAGAAGAAGGCAAAGACGAAGAATTACCCAAAAGGATTTTCAGTTGGGACGCGGTAATCCGGAGTATAATTTGGTAAGAGATGTTCAAAATCAAAAGGCTAACATCACTTTTGGGCAGCTGCTTGCATTAAACCCTAAGTTAAGAAGGCAATGGTCAACCAATGTCAGTACAAGGCTTCCTTGAGTGGGAGGAGATGTGCATGCAGTACAAAATCTAGCCTTAAAGGTGGGGAGTCCGATTGATGTGCTTTCGGTGATGGATGTTTTGCTTGAGAAGAAGAAACATGTTCAAGCCTACATTGATGGTGGTGCCCAAGTCTGTGTTATTACAGAATCTATTATGAGGGATATTGTCATTAAAGCGGTTGTCAGGTCCAATGTGCGAATGAGGATGGCTAATCATGCCAAAGCTTGTTGGTTAGGAGTGGCACATGATGTGAAGGTAAAGGTTATGGAAATTGAATGCTTAATTGATTTTTTTGTCATGAAAGCAGGAGAAAATGCTTATCCAATTATATAGGGGAGGCCATGGTTGTTGGCAATTGGAGCCAAGCAAGATTGCGAGACCGGGGTGTTTACCTTGCCGGATTGTGAAAATGGAGGACAGATTGTGTTGGACCTAAATACCAAGGAAAGTCGTTTTCATCCCTCAGTCGGTGGAGATAATCGAGGTTTCAGTACCAGTTATGAGTACAAAACAGAGTCTACTTATGATGAAGGGTTGACCACTGTTGAAGAGGAAGAGAGTGATGAGGATTTATTGAAGCTAGATACGGATTTATTCGTAGTCACAGTAGACTCTACCATTGCAAGGAGAGGTATGCAAGTTCCTGTTTGTAGTCTATAGGCTAAAGAGGTGGAAGATATGTTAGGTACAGATTTAACAAAGCAGGAGAAGGAAGGCTATATGAAACTATGTGCATCCTACCCTGACTTATTTGCAACAAAGAATAAGGATCTAAGGGGAGCTAGAGGAGTGGAGCATCAGGTTCTACTTAAAGAAGGATATAAGCCAAAAGCACAGAAGCTCAGGAGGTTGGGAGATATTCAAAAGGAGGCTCTATGGCAGGAGATCAACAAGCTGCTCGAGGCAGGGTATTTTCAGATTAGTATTGCTTTGGAGGACCAGTTAAAGACTACCTTCATTTCTCCATGGGGTTGCTTTGCCTACCATAGGATGCCTTTTGGACTGGTGAATGCGTATGCAACATTTCAAGATTGGATGAACAAGGTGTTCGGGCCATACTTGGATAAGTTCATCAAAGTGTTTATGGATGATATTGGTTGCTATAGTTCCAGGGTAGAACATTTGTCCAAGTTAAGGCTATGTTTTCAAAGGCTAGATGAAGAAGGAGGTTAATTGAATCCAAGGAAGTGCAAGCTAGCACAACCAAGGGTTCCAAGGGTTCAATTGTTGGGTCATGTGGTATCACAGAACGGAATTGAAGCAGACCCAAAGAAGGTGAAAGATTTGGTTCTTATGGAGCCTCCAACCAGTGCAACGGGATTGGCGTCATTCGTGCATAAGTTAAAGTATTTATCCTGCTTCTTTTGGATGTTATCTCAATAGGTCTACCCTCTTCAGAAAAGGGCTCAACAGGTGCATGGATTTGAATGGGATGAGGAAGCTCAAGAGGCATTTGATAAATTGAAAGGTATTCTATGTCAGTTACCTACAATATGCCCTCCTAATCATTGGGATGATTTTTATATTGCTGTGACGGTGGGAACGATGGCTATCGGAGTAGTATTGCTACAAAAGGTGGGAAGGAGTTATAAGCCTATTTGTTTTGAAGGCAGGGTCATTAGTCTGGGGAAAGCTACTTATACGGAGGCGGAACAGTGGGTGATGGCTTTGGTCTTTGCCTGCAGAAAGCTCAAAGTATATTTGGTCGTTCAGAAGTTTTATGTATTGAATGCTAACAATCTTTTGCCGGAAGTAGGTAATCGGCTAGGGAAACGGATCATGAAGTAGGTAATCGGGCTTCAAGAGTTTGAGTTTGAGTTCAAAATGGATCAGACGCGACAATCTCATTTGGCGGATATCCTAGTCAACAAGGATGTTGAGTTACCAATTTATCCAAGGGTGGTACGAGAGGAGGATAAGGAGGAACCCGACTTGGAAGGGGCCTTCACGATGTGGTTCGATGGTGCTTACAAACGGGTAACACAGAAAGCAGGTGGAGGTGTAGTCATTCAAGATCCGCATGACACAATTATTTTTTCCAAAGCGTACAACTTGGAGGAGCTGCATACAACCAATGAAGCGGAATATCTCACTTTACACCTGGGACTCAAGCAATGCATTAAATTTGGCATGTGAAGGTTAGTACTAAAAGGTGATGCTCTACTAGACAACTTTTGGGCCAATGGCAGGTAAAGAGGGATTCCCTCAAGGATTGGTTTTTTTCCATAAAGAAGTTGTTGAAGTTTTTTGAAGCAGTGGAGTTCAAACATGTGAGAAGAGAACAAAACCAGGAAGCAGATCGGTTGGCTAGCAGTCATGTCTAGACTCAAGTGTCAAGTTTGTATGTGGGACCATCCACTTATGCAGGTAGAGAGACTTTGAAGGATATTGATGATTTCTTGAGTACAGGTCAATGTTCCGGTGGGCTTTCCAAGCTACAAAAGAGGAGAGTTGTTCAAAAGGCTAAAAAGTTCACTCTGATTGGAGAAGATCTTATGATGCACGGTAGAGATGGGGTGCTACGTCATGTCCTTTACATGGAAGAGATCCGTATGGTATTGGAGCAATTCCATGAGGAAAGCGGTCAACAGGGTAAGAGTCAAGTTTTGTTTCATATCTTAAGAAGTGGTTTCTGGTGGCCTCTTGTTGTGCGAGATGTGCATTATTGGTGCAAAACGTGTCATCGGTTCCAAGTGATGGGTGAAAGACGACTGGTATCCGAGCAGCAAGGGGCTATCATTGCACATGATGCCTTTGAAAAGTGGCGTTTGGATGAAATTGGTCCATTGCCCAAGTCAGGGAGTGGAAAGAAATATGTGGTCGTGGCCATAGACTACCTTACCCGGTGGGTCGAGGCTAAAGCTGTCAAAGAGGTAAATGCACATACTGTTTCTTAGTTTGTATTTGATTGCATATGTTGTCGCTTTGGAGTGCCTTGGGTGCTTATATCAGATAGAGAACAAGGGTTCAAAAGTTAGTTGGTGCGTGCCCTGGTGATTCAATACCGATTTTCATCTCCATACCATCCGCAATGTAATGGTTTGGTGGAAAGTGCCAATGGGCAGATAGTCAAGATGCTTACGAAGTATATATACCAACAAGTTGAAGGGTGGGAATCTAATCTTGACAAATGTTGTGGGCTTACAGGACTTCATATAAGGTGGCAACCAACTTTAGTCCATATGAGTTGGTATATGGCAAGGAAGCGGTCCTACCTGTGCATGTGCAATTAGGGGTTCTCAAAGGTTTGTGGCAAATCGATAAGACTCATCAAGATGTTTTGCAGGATAGGATTACAAATCTTGAAACTTTGAAGATGGATCATGAGGCAGTGGCAGATTTTTATGTGAAGCAGCGAGAGAGAAGAGTAGAAAAGTTCAACCAACATTTTCCAGAAAAATGAATTGAGAAGTGCGCTCTAGTGATGAAGTATGAGAGTTATCTTGACTTCACCTTTCAGAAGAAGTTCCAAAAAAAGTGGACGGGACCTTACAAGGTTCATCAAGTTTTTCCCAATGGTACTTATGCACTCATAAGGATGGATGGTCGGTTTCTTAAACACAGGGTAAATGGTCTGCGACTCGAGCTCTATTTTGAAAGGGAGCTAGTGCCAGCAGTGCATCAGATTCTTTTGCAGAGGGTGGAACAGCCCACTTGAAGGTTTGGCAATAGTATGCAATAAAACTATGTAAATATGGTTTTAGTTTTCTCATAGTGTGTGCCAGGTTTTGCAGTTAGTAGTGGAATAAAAGCTTTTATGTGGTTGAGCATAAATGCTCAAATGGGGGGTGGGCAATGATGGTGCAGCCAAAGTTTGTCGACTCTAGAAGGTGGCATGGGTAGATATATGCAGGCAAGCAGAAGCATGGCGAAGGGCTGGAGCAGCTAGGAAAATCATGGGATGACAGGTAGCAGCGGAATTGTATGCCTGATGTGGCTTATAGGGCAAGGAAGACTCCATGAGGGGCTAATTTGGGTAGCAGATGAAAGAGATGAAAAGTGCAGCTTTTGGGTCCAGGAATGAAGAGCTTGAAGTGCTGAAGGAGCAGGTTCAAATGGCTCATCAAACCGAGCTACAGAGCCCAAGTTACTGAAGGTTGAAGTTTCAATAGATTGCAGATTCTTGCTGGACAGAGCAGCTAGGGGCAGGTGGTCCAAGTGGAAGTTGAGGTACAAGTGTGTAGAGCTCAATTTATGGACCTTACCCGTCTTTTCAGATTGCAAATCAGAGCTATGGTTTGCATTTTATGGCCATTTGAATTTTTTTCGGGGTCCGGCGGGCCCACTTGTCCGCATTGGAGGATGTGCCATCTGGCATCTTTGGGGCCTCAACAAAGTTCTCGGTGGTAGTGTACATCATGTGGAGCTAGCACAAAGTCACGTCACGTGATTCCGATCCTCGAGCACCGAGTTATGGCTTGGGAAAAACAAAGGCGGATGAAGATGAAGGGTGTGCAAATGATTTTTCAAATTTTTGGTCGCTTTGGATTGCGGATCCAGGAAAGTTGAAATTCGACGAGCATGAAGAGAATTAAAGCCGATGATCGAGGTGATCAGGTGGACTTTTTACTCTTGTCATTGGGCTTCTAAGTAGAAAATGGCAGGGTTATGAAGTGGGCCAAAAAACAATGAGGATGTGCATTTTTTATATGGCCTTGGAAGCCATTCAAAGAGGGGGTACTGCCCACAGCTGCCACGTGGCACGCATGTTATCCCATATACACAGAGGCGGGCTAGAGGGATGCACTATATCATCAGGACCATGAGCCCCATTAGGAGCATAAGGTGGAGAGAGGGGAGCTCCCTCTCGTTGGCTATGGCGCCCAGGCGGCGGCTCTGTTGGGCGCTGCGCGGAGCGGAGCTGGTGGTGGTTTTGGCAAGGCGAGGCGGCGTGGTGGCATGCGCCAGCGTGGAGTGGTTGTTGATGTGGCGCCCGACTAGCGGTGAGTCCCACGGCTTCGTTGGGGCCCCCAAATTTTTGAAGGAAAGAGGGAGGGCAATAGCGACCTCGCTATTGCCTCCGCCCCTCATGGAAGAAGGTGGTCCCATAAGCAATGAAAGCGGGCTAGTTTGGAGCACGACAATGGGCTCAAAAGGACCGGCCAAGAGGCCAATCCCTCCAAAGGTTTAGGGAAGAGCAAAATGGAAGAGAGAGAAGGTTGAATTGCCAAATAATGCAAGGCAAGTCAGATGGCCAAATTGAGAGGCTAAAGGAGTCAAGATGGTTTGCACCATGCAGATACCAAAAGGATCAAATGTGCCAAGTGGTGGCAATGCAAGGAAATTCTAAAAAGAGCTCTAAGTGAATTGCATGAGAGGAGAAGAACACCCATTATTTCTTTTTTAAACCTCCTAGAGACACCCCTATAAAAGAATGTAAATGTGAAAAATTGAGGGCTTTTTTGCCTGAGAGGGTGATTGAAAGTTGCAAGCCGGTGTAGTGCAAAGCTTGCCATCGAAGCTGCATACTTGATTGTACTACTCCCCTATGCAATAATACCAAACATTTTTCCGCTATTTCTTGTGTTTCTTCTCCCCATTCCCCTCCTTTTCTCTCACTCTTTGTGTATTGGCCAGTGCTTGCAGAGGGTTTGCCTGCAGCTTGAAGGGTATTACCAAGAGGGCAGAATTGGGGTGTTTTGTGAGTCGGAAAGGGTGAGTTGCGTAGGATGGGTGCATTTGTGCTGCAAGGTGTTTTATGCAAGGTGTGAGATAGTTGTATTGTGTGCTAAAGTGGAGTTGTGGAATCCTTAGGTTATAGAGAGGCAGACATTTGGTGTGCCAGGTGTGTTCCCTATTCCCCCTCTCCATCGTTCTATAGAATATCTCTCTCTCACACACTTTCCATACACTCACACACATTCTTACCCACCAATAGATACATACACTCACCGTCAATACACATACACACACCCACCCCTCGTTTGCCTTCTCTACACACCACTCGCAAACGCTCCCTTGCCCTATACACACAATCTACAAAAACAGTTGTACAAACACATGCATGACATACGCACGCACGCCATACGCACGCACAAGAAGAAAAACCAAAGAAGCTCCACATTGCTGCCCAAAACAACAAAGAAGAACGACCAAAATCACACGATGGCAACAACAAATCAAGAAATGACACCGAAGGCATGCCCCAGACAGCCCGAAAGTGAGAGACATGCTACATCGACGCACCAATGAAGCCTACGATTCACCAAAA